>NC_056748.1:364331620-364959120 GCF_019279795.1 Protopterus annectens
ATGTATCATTGCTGTACACCTATGAACGTATGAAATGTTAGGAACTATTCTAAAACAAACTACATCCTATTAAGTGACAATTTGTTTAAATTCATTGCTCTCCCAGACCCAGGGCACACAGTTACCTATACATAATTATTTACAAAAACCTTGCACAAACATGTAAATGGGTGCATTAAGGCTGCCAGAGATAAGACCAGATCTAATACCACAAATAAACCACACTGGTAAAACCTCACTTTAACAGACTATATAACAAAAGAAAAAAGTCATGGCCAAAATTAGAGCAACTCGAGACAAGAGCCCTGTGATTTATTTAAAGAAGAAACTAAGTGGGCTAACAAAGTCTAACAATACCAGTTATAAGGTCAAGAAAGCCTCCCTGGCTAAGGACAGTCACAAAGCCTTCTTCAGCTATGTCAGGAACCTTAAAGGTAATAAATACTCATCAGTGCACATAACTGATGGTAAATTCCACAACCTTCACTGACCCAGGTGGCACAGCAAAGCTACTGGTTGATAAATCTAGTTCTAACTTCACCTCCACTATCCTCTGTGAAATCCCTTGTAGCATATCTCTCAGCTATCAACAGGGAGAAAGTCCTGGAGATGCTCACAGAGGCTAAAAACAGTGCTTCATTGGGCCCTGACAATATCCCCTGTTGCCAACTAAATAACATAAAACATGACGTAACAGCATTACATGAAATACTCTTCAGCTACTGCCTCAAAACAGGGTAAGTGCCAGGTGAATCAAAGGCCACATCAGGCAACCTTCTTCATAAGGGTGGATCATCAGCTCATGCCAGGAACTACAGACCCATCAGTCTGACAAGTCTTATATGCAAAGCCATGGAATGAATTATCAAGGAAATGATCAACAAGGATATTGACAAACTACAGACACTGGACCCATTCCAGTTTGGCTTCATTAATGGAAGGCCTTGCCTACTTAACCTGTTGACATCTTTGAGAGGGTCACCATGGCTATAGATGAGGAGAAAATAGTGCATACCACTTACCTTTACCTGGCCAAGACGTTCAATACAATATTCCACTCAGGTATTGTCAAACTCTCATAACTAGGCATAAATCCCAACATAACTCACTGGATTGCAAGCTGGCTCAAAGATAGGAACCAAGAAGTCAGGATCAGTGACACCAACTCCACCAAGAGACCAGTGACCAGTAGTGTGTCCCAAGGCCCCTTGCTGGGCCCGCTCCTGTTTTAATATACCCCTTTCTGTGTGTGTGTGTCTATGTATGTATATATGTATGTGTGTGCATACATATATATATATATATATATATATATATATACACACACACACACACACACACACATATATATAGACATTTTATCTCTCTCTCTCTATCTCTATATATATATATATATATATATATATATATATATATATATATATATATATATATATTTATTTATTTATTTTATTTAACATTTGTTGACCGGGAAAGTCAGACTAGGTTCCACAGATCCTGTTTTCATGTATATATATATATATATATATATATATATATATCTATGGGTCTACCTGAAAATGCCAAAATCGCAGATCGCCAACAACGACACCAAAATTTCGACAATGAAGAAGACCGACAGCTGAGAACACAGACATGTTAAGGTAAGTGTGCGATAGGGACAGATGTTAGGGTCAGGGTGTGGGTAAGTTAAGTGTGTGATAGTGACGGACGTTAGGGTAGGGTGCGGGTCAGGTAAGTGTGCAATAGTGACGGAGTTTAGCTTTAGGTGCGGGTTAAGTGAGTTAGGGTTAGGGTGTGGGTAAGGTAAGTGTGCGATAGTGACGGACTTGAGGGTTAGGGGCGGGTTAAGTGAGTTAGGGTTAGGGTGCGGGTAAGGTAAGTGTGCGATAGTGATGGACCTTAGGGTTAGGGTTTGGGTTAAGGTCAGTGCATAGACAGTTGTGTATGTAAGGTTTAGTGTAGGTTTGTAAGGTTTTTGGTGTGCTTGTGTTGTGTGTGTGTTTTTTGGGAAAGGTATTTGTTTTGTTGATTGTCGGGATTTTGGTTTGTCAGGCATGTGAAGTTTTGTGTTTTTGAACTTTTATTTTTAATTTTTTTCGTGTTGGTTATTTCGTTGTCAGTGTTTTGGCATGTCGGTGTTATCAGGTAGACCCATATATATATATATATATATATATATATATATATATATATATATATATGGGTGCTAAGCTCTGGAGTGAATGGCAAGTGCTCCAACAACCAGTACAGCGACACCATTTGCTTGACACGCACAGGTATTTGACAGGTATGCAAAACTGACATCCCTGAGTAGGGAAATATTTCCTTTCCATGGGGATATGTGATCTCAGTTAGTAGTTATAATTAGCAGGGGATGTGGGGGTATAATTAGCAAGGCATATAAAATATTGCATTATAACTATAGGAATCGGAGGAGTTTGGAAAGTTCACAAAGAAACAAGGGGAGGATATGTATAAGACTCCTAAATATATAATAAAAGTCTAGAAGATTTAGGATTTTTTGCTTGGAAGTGTTTGTGTAAGTATTTTAATACTCAAAGAATGTTTCTTCAGATAGACTGCAAATGTTGGAGGTGTGATTGGGAAGAAAGTGATAACTGGGAACATATTTTTGGGACTGCAATGAGTTGGCAGACTTTAAAAATTCATTACCGACTACTCTGTCAGAAATAATGCATCTGGCCAGGGGCAAGCATCACAAGTTACCTCACTGGTTGGATCTCCTCACAGGACAAGAGGTCTGTCATCCATCCCCATTTGTCCCCTTTACAACTGACATTGTGGGCGACAGGGTTTTGATCCCTTTCGGCACCTCTTTTCTGAGGATGTGCTCAGGGTTTTACAGCACACAAGGCAAACCCTCAACCAGAAAATCTTATATGTCCAGGTAGAAGAGATTTTTGGTCTAGTGGCATAGTTGTAACCAGAGCCTTCTTTCAGTGGCGGGGTCCCTCAGGTCCTCTCATTTGTGTGAGTTGCTCACGTCACGCTTGGCCTATTCTTCTGTGAAGGCCCATTTGCCAGCTCATTTTGAGATCAAACAATTTCTTAAAGGCATCCTTTATATTAGGCCTCCAAGAAAGCACATTCCTCCTCCTTGGGACCTTAATTTTGTTTTTGGAGAAATTGACCCAGGCTCCTTTTGAGCCCATAGATTCTGCTTCTTTGCAACACTGTACCTGGAAAACTATTTTGTTGCTGGCTCTTACTTCCGTTTGGAGGGTTTCTGAGCTCCAGGTCCTTACTGGCATTCCTTTTTTTTTTTTTTTTTTTTTTTTTTTACATGGACAGAGTGTCCCTTTGTACTAATCCTTCTTTCATGCCCAAGGTAGTCAATGAGTTGTCCTTAAATCAGTCGGTACAACTAACTTCCTTTTTCCTTTCTCCTCGGTCTGCTAGTGGCAGGGTCCTGCATACCTTGGATTTGCACAGGCAGCTCAGGTACTAGATGGATAAAATTAGGGCTGTTCATAAGTCTGATCAGATTTTTTGTTTCCTTTCATTCCACATCTTTGGGTTTGGCTGATTCTAAACAAACCATTGCCTCCAGGATACCAAAGGCCATTTCTTTTTGTTATTCTTTTTATGGAAAATCTTTGTCTGCTTTTGTTAGAGCTCATTCCAAGTAGGGCTGTTGTTTCTTCTAGTGCCTTCTTCAAAGGGCTGAACACCATTCCATCCTTGAAGCTGCTACTTGGTCTTCAGTGCATACCTTTAGTAGGTATTATATAAGTTGGATATGGTATCTAGAGCCACAGCAGGTTTTGCTGAAACCATTTTATGTGGTTTGTTGAGGGCTCTTCTCAGCCTTCCACCTCCCATTGTTTCTTGATATTTTTTACTCTCCCTTCTGTATCAAATACTGTAACAGTGATGTAGACTAGCATAGTACAATTGTGTAAAATCCTACCATAACAGTAGATGTCCTTCTCTTCACTGTTGAAATATTCACTCCCTCCCTCCAACCCCCTCTTGTTTATTCTGCATTTTTTCCCTTCTGGATGTGTATGGACTCATCTGTCCTATGACAACTGTTCTCTTCTGGAGCAATGCAGTTCTAGCTAGTTGCAGCCTTAATTCCCTTTTATGCTCTATGTTCATAGGTAGGTACTAGGCTATCAGCCCAAGGGCTTAAGTAACCCTAGCCAACAAAGTTCCCTGGCTTACGCCAACCCAAGAAAGATAATTTCCTGTGCCCCTGTTGAGCAGAGCCACAGAAGTGATCCCCAGGGTGTATTTCCTATTTCCCATCCACTCATCAAGATTCTTCTTGAAGAGTGTTAATGAGGAATTTTGCTTGACATAGATGGGTAGCTTGTTCCAGAGTATGGGAAGTCTCTGGTACAGGAATCTATCCCCCCAGCATGTCCTGTTTATTGTGGTGACAAGGTTTAGGTCCCTAGAGCGTGTTAGCTTGGATGGATTGGGATTTCTTTAGGTGTAGCATTTCCAACAGCTCTGGGTCTGACATAGCTTTATATGTTAGGCAGAGATCACCTCGGAGTAGGCAATATGCTACAGAGTAAAGCTGGAGTTTTTTGAGATGGTCAGTGTAGGGCATCTGTTTGAGGCCAGCAATCCTCTTTGTGAGGTACTTCTGTGGCCTTTCCAGCTGCTGCTGATGTCTTATGAGGTGCATTCCAAAAGGGGCGTTGTACTCTATAATGGGTCTAATGAGTGTTGAGTAGAGGGGAAACATTACCTCTTTTTTCCTGGATGAGAACCTTTTTGTGATGAGGTGTGCCGCGTAGAAGGATTTCCTGACTACTATGGCAATGTGATTATCAAAGGAGAGACTACTGTCTACCTGGGTTCCATAGTTTCTTATCACACTTTCGGCGTTAAGACTGCTGCCTATGTGGTAATTCATGGGTACAGAGTTTTTACCAAATGTGGTAGTTCATGGGTACAGAGTTTTTACCAAAGGGGATGACAATGTACTTTTTGGCACTGAGCTTGAGGCCATGGCTCTGACACCAGGCATCTGTCTCAGTGAGGCCCTTCTGTAGGATGTCCACATCATTTGGGGACTGGACTATAGCTCCTAGTTTGCAGTCCTCTGTGAACTTCATTCGCCAGAGGCCTACTGTGTTCAGAGAAGTCAATACCAAACATATGTCCCAGGACTGAACCCTGTGGTACTCCACTTGTCACTGGTTTGAAGTCAGATTTGGAGTCTGCAACTGTTACAGTGTAGATTCTGTCAGTGAGCCAGTTGGCAACCCATCTTGTGACATAGGGATTTATACCTAGTTTAGTGAGTTTAGCTATAATTCCAGAATGGGGGATGGTGTTGAAAGCCTTGGTGAGGTCAAGACAGGCTGTGTGAACCACCTTACCCTCGTCTATGACTTTGGTGACTGCCTCAAAGTAGTCGACCAGGTTCAGGAGGCATGATCTGCCTTTCACAAACCCGAACTGGGTGGGATCCAGAGTTTGGAGGTTACCAATGTCTTTGTTTATGGATTCCATGATGATACATTCCATGGCCATGCAGACCAGGCTCGTCAGGCTAATAGGGCGGTAGTTCCCAGGATCAGCGGTGGCTCCCCCTTTGTGGAGTGGGATAACTGTTGCTGTATGCCATTCAGTGGGCACAAAGTCTGACATGAGGCTATGACTGAACATAGTGCTTAGGTGGGGAGCCAGTTCGTTCTGAAGTTCATGTAAAACGCAGCCTGGGATGTTGTCCTGTCCCATGAATGCTGTGTTTTTGGCTTTAGAGAGTGCTGCTTTTACCTGTGTATTTTTTGATTTATTTTATATTTAGTAGGTTTCTTGCCCTTTTATTACGGGCAGGACTATGTATGTCATGTTTTGGGGGGAGACTATTTAAGTATGTAGCAAGTTGCTCTTTGTGTGTTTATGATTCACTGAAGAAGGCTGGTGAGCCGAAACCGGTCTGAAGAATAAAACTTATTTATATATGTACAAGACTTATTGCCTTTTATACCTACATGCTGGTCATTGGTGTTTGGATTACTAGTTGGTTCGACCCTGCATTGCCGTACTGGCAGAGCGTTTTGTTCGTCTTTCTGTAATTTTTGTACCATTGTGCTGTAACTCAGAGCAGATCTGGGTGTTGCCATTGAGATTATTGATATAGGTATAGAATGCTTTGTGGTTGTTCTTAGAATTAGTGGCGATCTTGTTTTCGTAGCTAGCTTTGAAGGATTTGATAAGGGATCTCAGCTTCTTACTGAGGCTGACCAGGGAGATCCTACACTCATGGGATTTTACTCTCTTTTGCAACAGTTTCTTTCTTCTGTTGTAGAATTTGTTTATGGCAGGGGACCACCAGATTGGCTTCCTTTTTGTTGGGGATAGCGTCTTGGTTCTGTTTGGGATAGCACGATCCATGCACTCGTGTAAGTGCTTATAGAGTGCATTTGTGTAGTATTCAGCAGTCGTAACTGTATTGTCCATCTGCATGGGTGTCATGAAATTCATCACTTCTGTCTTAAGAAGCATGAAGCTGGCTTTGGAGAAATCTTTTACCATGGTTTCCTTAACAGGGGGTGGGGGTGGGATGTGGATATCTAGAGTGATTGGCTTATGGTCGGATCTGACCATCGAGGAGTTGACTTCTGGTGTGGGAGCACTGGTCACTCATGTTGGTAATGACTAGGTCTATGATATTGTTGCCCCCGGTGGGGGTGTGGATAAATTAATCCAGGGCACTGGAATTTATGAATTCCAGAAAGCGCTAAGTGAAGGAGTTGGTACATGAGTAGTTTTCCCAGTTAAGGGTGGGGTATTTGAAATCGCCCAATATTAGGGTGTTTGGTTGAACCCTAATATTTTCCAGTATATCAAGAAAAGAGGAGTGGGAATCCTGGGGCATGGTGGGTGATCTGTAGCAAGCTACAATTTGGATTGCAGTTTTGCCCAGAGTTAGTTGCAGTTGGATAACCTTGGATGCATTATGCTGAGCAACTAGCCTGGAGGTGTGGATATTCTTAATGAATAAAGACACACCTCCGCCTTTGGTGTTCCGGTCCAGGTTATATGGCCGAAAAGTGTGGTATGAGTTATAGCCTGGTAATGCAGGGGTGCTCTCTGGAGCCTTAAACCAGGTCTCAGTCACTGCACAGATATCAATGTTCTCCATTTTAAGGAGTGCCTCAAGTGAGTGCATTTTGAGATTTAGACTTCTAGCATTGAGTAGCATTACCCTCAGTTTTGCTTGCCTGTTCCAGTTACGGTGGTGAATTTGTCATTTGAACCTTGCCTAAAAAAGGCACTATAGGGGCAATAAGAGCCTTTGCCAGTATCCAGAATCCCAGGGGTGACAGATGTTCTGTGCAGGAACCATAAATGTGAAGTACGGCACAACCAAGATCTCTTTAAGCTTATTTATACTGGCCAAGTGACGGGTTGTGTACCGAATGCTGCAACAGTGAAGAAAAGGACATCAACTGTTATAAAATTTTACACAACTGTACTTTCTGTCCCTTTGCTCTGTCATCACTATCATGCATACCTCTCAACTCTCCAGATTTTCCCTGAATGTCTAGATGTTTGCCTCATATTTTTGGTCTGTTCCTTATAAACTTTTGATTTTCTGACAAATCACTGAGGATTGAAGTTACTAAATTACACGCATTTGAATTTCTGACTTCATATCCTTTAGAAAATGTACACTAAGAAATCCTATTCTAGCAACTTTTTAAGTTTATAAGAGCAGTATTTAAAATTTGTCTTTATTATTGGGCATTTGATCCCCATTATTTTAGGCTTTGTAGAGATTTTTTTTGTGCTAAGACGTTGAGAGGTATGCTATCATGTGAGTCAAGTTGGAATGGAAACAGTTCAAATGTTACCATGCAGAACTAACTGTCAGAACAGGAATCAGACACACGTTAGGTACTGCAAACTGTTAGAATGATGCCAAAAGCTGTACAGTATCACTTCAGTTATTTGTTTACATATAACAGTGGAACTAGAAACAGATTCATACAGATAGATATAAGGTTAAAAGAGAAAGAAGTGTTGAAAACATAATACAATGTAGTAACTCACTAACATGTATCATGTACAGTAGGAAATACATTTGGCTAGTAGCTGGAAATCAGCAAAAATAAAATATGAACCGAAAGGAAAAGATGAGTGCATACTAAATATTTAAACTTTGCATCACTTATGCTTCTATAGATGTACAAGCAGTCCACTCAAAAATAGTGCACTTGTCTAGCAGTAATCAGAAATCAGTACATATCAAACTTGAAGCTGAAAAAGGAACAGAAGAGTGTGTTTACTAATGCTCCAACCTTCTGTCACACAGTTGCTTTTTATGGAATTACTAGCAGGTCAAAAAGTCACTACACCAGGCTAGTATTCAATAATCAAAACACAGTAAAACATGAAATGAAAGAAAGAGAAATGTGATTTCCACTACTGTTTGCCTCACTCAGATGCTTTTATAGGCAGAAGCCATGTCATTAAAATTGTTGTAGCTGGCCAGGATTTACAATCACCACAGAATAAAATATGAAATGAAAGAAACAAAAAACTGTGTTTACTAATGTTTTAAAAGCCTTGCATTACTGATGTGTTTCATAGAGTAGCAGCAACAGTCAGATCACAAAATGCCTGAAAGGCTACTTTTCTCAATAGGTAAAATGCACAGATTAAACTAATGAACGGCTCACAGGGAGAGATGTTGTCGGTACAACGGCAATTTGAGATGGAATTTGGCTAACACCTTTGAAACTTCCTGCAGGCACCCCCCCCCCCCCAGCCAAAGGTGAGCATGCTCAGAAAGGCAAACATGAAATGTAAACAAAGGCTTACTCAAAACAAAAAAAATCCCCGGGATTGTCCCTTTAAGTATGCCAAAATTAGAGGTAGATGAGGCTCAACAATTAATGGTTAAGATAGGAAGAGATGAGGTACATGCAGTGACGTGCAACCAATCTGCAGCAGTCTCCAGGAATAGATGGTATTCCTGTGGAAGTTTGAATGCTTTGTGGGAAGGGAGTGATAAAGGTCTGGAAGGTTTTGTTTCACAGTATTTTAAAAGAAGAGGAAGCACAAGCATCCTGGAAGAAAGCTCTGGTGGCTGTAACACCTAAAGGCAGTAAACAGCCATCAGACCCAGCTT
Organism: Protopterus annectens; assembly: GCF_019279795.1. Classification (NCBI taxonomy): domain Eukaryota; kingdom Metazoa; phylum Chordata; order Ceratodontiformes; family Protopteridae; genus Protopterus; species Protopterus annectens. Next base: position 364,340,748 of record NC_056748.1, read on the forward strand.
CATATGCCCATTTCAATTTTAAACCATGATTATAAAGTTTTCACATCTATAACAGCTAAAAGGTTTGCAAAGGTATTGCCAAAATTGATATTTATGGATCACTGTGGTTTTGTGGAGGGGAGGCAAATATTTGAAAACATTCTCAGAACAATGATAATCCAGTGGGACGCAGAGCACAAGAAAATATCCCGGTTGTTGTCGGTGGGTCTTGATGCAGAGAAAGCAATCAACAGTAAACTGAGATTTTTATGATTAGGGGGGCAACGGAAGCATTTGCATTCCCTGATACAATAATGAGGAGGATAAATGAGGGAGCAGAAGCAAAAATTAATGAGGGAGGGTGTCTTTCTTACAAGTTATGTCTGAATGGAAGAGCCAAGCATGAGTGTCCTCTTTCTTGTTTATTTGCTTTATATTTAGAGCCATTGGCAAAGAAAATAAGGGACTCAGAAATTCAAGGATATAATTGGCATGGTAAATCACGAAAAGCTGGCTTTATTTGCAAACAATATTCTGTGCCTGATAAAACCAGAAAAGGACATATCAGTGTTGTGGAACATCTTGAGACAGTTTCAAGTCTTTTAGTGATATAAAATTAATAAAGATAAAACAAAGGCTATTTCTGTAAATTATGTACCTAGCATGAATTGGTCCAGCAATACCCATGTTTATGGGGACATTCCAAAAACTGTAAAATGGTGAAAAAAGGACTAAAACAAAAACACTACCACCACCACTATGACCACTAAAGCCACAAATGTGCACAGGAAACACACACCAATAGCGCCAAATATGCTTCATATGCCTTCGTCAACAGACTTCTTCAGAATAAATTAAAAACAACTTCATCATCATTTATATACACATCAAATAAATCTGATTAAACAATTAACTAATTAACATTTTAAACATTTTAAAGAACACTCTACTTAAAACAATTAAAATGCTCACAAACTGAATAAAGTAGACAGTCCTATAAAACTTTGCGCCTCTTGGCTTTTAACAAAAGCATTTTATATTAACATTTTCATTCAAACCAGGGGGCATATAGGCATTCAACTTAACTTGCCATTTACCTTCAAGAATTAACAATTGCTCTTTAATACAACCACATCTTAGGTCAGTATTACAGCATTCTAATACTGAAAATAAAAACTTTTTTATATTTGGGGCAGTTACTGGAATGTTTAAACAAAGCATTTTTAGAATCCTTAACTCTAATGCTATACATATGTTCCTTTATACGAGCCTCTAAACTATGTGTGGTCATTCCTACATAAAAACTAAGGCAACCAGAACATACAGCAAGGTACACCAATCTACATGTTATGCAGTTGTACATTTCTTTAATATAAAAATTATACCACATATGTTCAAAATAAATACATTTAGTAACATTTATAAATCTATAGGTTTTACAAAATCCACACTTAAACATTCCATAGTCCCTTTGACTATTATTAGCTTTACTCTCTTTAATGCTTTAACTAAGCACATATCCAATAATGAAGGGCACACATTTGAATTTACAGTACTGTAACTGATATCAGATAATAAGGGGGGGTGACATTAACAATAGAGTAGAGCTAGCTGAAATGCAGTGGATAGCAAGAATGCAAACAGATAAATCACCAGGAATTAATCCTACTATGCCTTTAAAACCTGCTCTTAAGAAACGTAGATTACATCAGTGACTTAATTGTTTTATTGATTAGCTTTTATTGGTTGTTTTATTATTGCTAAGATATTTAAACTTGGATGCAATGTTTGTCTGTTACATGGATCTGAAGAACCGCTTTGTGTGAAAGCTCTTATCCTGTCACATTTTTAATAAATTATGTATGCTTTTAGCTGTGGTGGTCGCTTGGAGTTTTTGGTTTCTACATTTGCAGTTTGTTCTCCTGGGTGACCCTTGGCTGCTGGTGGCTGCATTTTTCATTTCATTTAATTTTCTACAGAGTATTGGGTGAATAAATGGTTTTAACTAAAGAAACTATTATTTTTTTCAGTTGAAAACAATATCTGAATTTCCTAGCCATAGTAAAGCCTTACTATGTTTAATTCTGTTGGCTGCCAAAAAAGCAATTAGTAGAAAAATGGAAATCTAAGTCTAAACATACTGTATTTGAAGTACTGAATATTGTAAAAGAACTGGAAGAGTGATCTTTTGAAAAGGGAAGGAACAAATTACATAGAAATAAATGGAAATTGTGGAAACAATGCAGAATAATGTTCAGGAGGAGGAGTGAAGTTTAAGGGAAGACAGGAATTTCGGAATATATGTAATGTTGAACTGTTGATAGTTACATGGAAATTAAAGATGTGCAATGTATAATGTTTGTAAATGGAAAATGCTAATATGATTTTTCTTTTCTCTTAATCTGTTTACCTATGTCTTACATGATAATTTAATAAAGGTGTTTAAAAATGGAAAAAGGACTATATATATATATATATATATATATATATATATATATATATATATATATATATGTGTGTGTGTGTGTGTGTGTGTGTGTGTGTATTAACAGTAATATTCAGAGATCCCTATATTGATAGTTCAAACATTTTATGAAAATTTATATAAAATATAAGAATGTAGAAACAAAATAAAGGCCCGAATGGAAACATTTATGGAAAAATTAATTGTGCAACTTTAGAGACAGATGAGGCTCAACAATTAGTACCTGAAAGAGATAAAAAAAATGTGATTTATACTCAATCAAAAGGGAAGACTCCAGGAACAGACAGTATTCCTGTGGAAGACTGGAAGTTGGGAGGGATGAAAGTGATAAAGATCTATGTTTTGTTATCAATATTTAAAGGGGGAAGTGCCAGCATCTTGGATGAAAGCTACAGTCACTGTATTACTCAATGAGGGTAAAGATCCTTCAGCTCCAGCGGCTATAGACCCATTTCAGTTTTAAATTATGATGATAAAGTGCTTATGTCTATAGTATTTAAGAGAACGGTAATGCTGTTGCCAAAATTGATAGATGTGGCTCAATGTGGTTTTGTTGAGAGGAAGCAAACATCAGACAAAATTAATAGAACAAAGATGATAAAGAGGGAAGCAGAGAGTAAAAACATTGCTATTTTTGGTGGGCCTTGTTGCAGAGAAGGTGTTCTATAGAATCAACATGGGGTTTTATGAGTGGGGCAATGGTAGGCATTTGCAATCCTTCATAGAATAATAGGATTAATTAGGAGGATATGCAAGAATTAATGTTCGAGTTTTCCTCTCTAGTAGCCTGTGTTTAAACAGAAGAACCAGACAGGGTTGTCATTGTTCCCCTTCAAAATTTGCCTTATATTCAGAGCCATTGGCAAAGAAAATAATGGGCTCACAAATTTAAGGATACAGCTAGCATGGTACATAAGAAATTTTAGCTTTATTCACATGTGATTTTATTTTATACTTGATAAATCCAGAAAAGAAGATTTTGGTTTTGTGGAACATTCTGATATAGTTTCAGTTTTTTCAGGATATAAAATACATGAAGGTAAAACAAAGGCTTTCGTGGTAAACTATGTACCTACACATGACTTGATTCAGAGATACCAATATTTATGGGGCATGATAAGATAAGGTATCTAGGTGTAAGGATTACAATGATTCTATTATGCCAGTTAAGAATGTGTGGAAAAAGATTAAACAAAAGATAATACAAAATTTGAGGAGCTGGAAGGACTTGATTATGGAAATAGATAATGTGGTACAAGTAATGAAAATGTTTCTAATCCTCTGATTTTATATTCAGATGTAATTTTATCAACTAGAGGCATTGTGGACCATAATTAGTAAAAAGATAAAATAATTTATTTGGGGGGAGAAGAGGGCAAAATAAGTTGATACTCTGCACAGAACAAGGTGGTCTAGGATTACCTGACTTGAAGGGGTACTTCAGAGTTACAAGGTTACATCTTCTGTACTTAACACAAGCAGAGGGCTATAAATCAATGTGGGAAGGGATAATGATGAAGGTGATGGTGAGAGTTCATGAAGTAAGGAGAAAGAATTCTGGATGCAGGTCCTTAAGGAGAACAACCACCACTATACATAATATTGCATTTATAAAATAGCATTAATTATTCTAAGAAATAAGCCAACATAGTAATGGAGAAAGGAGATTTTGCCAATAGGGATGACTGCAAACAGGGCTATAGAAAGCAGGCAATAAGAGATGGAATTCACTGGAGGAAATTAGCAAAAGATCCAAGGTTTCAGGAGCAAGTAACCAAAAAAGAAAATGTGAGTGTGAAGAGGCTACACAGAAGTGTGGACTACAGTTTAGAGACTGCCTTCACTCTATCAATCCCAGGTATGAAAGTTAAAGAGAAAGAGACACAAGATTGTTAAATGAAATACTTTCTCTGGTAGTTTCTTTAGTTGAGTCTACAACAGAAGTCGCCATTGAAAAGGATAATTATTAGTGTACATAAACTGCTGCTTGATAACTATAAGAATCAGAAGAAACTAGAAACGATTGGGAAGAGAGAAAGGAAATGTAGTACACAAAGGAAAAATGGATGGACATCTGTATGGTTCTCAGGTATGCAAAAACAAAAACAGAATGTTTAAGATTTTTGCTTAGAAGTGTTGCCCCGGTTATTTTATTCCCCAAGCCAACTTCAGAAAAATTTTCCTCTGGTAGAAGCAAATGATGCTGGTGTGATGGGAAAGACAAAGGTAATTTGGAATGTGTTTTTTGGGAATGTAACACGTTGGCAGACTTTAAAAGATCTCCACAGAATACTTTGCTAGACATACTTGGGGACAACTGGTTGTAATCAAATAATGATTCTTTTGAGCTGGGATATAGGATCTGAATTGCCCAAATAAAGGCCTTACTACATTTAATATTACTGAATGCAACAAAAGCATTACTAGAAAATGGAAATCAAAAATCTACATCAATTGCAAATGAAGTACTAAATATTACAAAGGCAATAAAAATGGAAATGGGATCTTTTAGAAAATGAAATGAACACATTATATAGACATAAATCTAATGTGTTGTAACAATACATGAGAAATAATGTTCAGGAGGAGGAGTGAAATTAAGTGAAGGCAAGAACTGAATACTTTATGTAAAGCTGGAGTGAATGAAAAATGTATACTGCATGAAAATACTTAAGGAAATGTTAGTATTGTTTGTTTCCTTTTCTGTTACTGTATAAGGTCTTATTGTCACTTAAAAAAAATGCCATGTTTAATGTAGAGTAGTGTGTGTGTGTGTGTTGTACCTTTAAGACGTGTTTCAAGGTTGGTACTTGCATAGAAATAGCAAGCACGTGCTAGCTTTAGTGCCATTTTGAGAGTGCAGCCAGAGAGTGAGCATGTATGACTGTAATAGCTAGTTTGTTTATACGGTTATCCAAGTTAAAGCTATTAAGCCTCAATCCTGATGTGTTTATACATAAAAAAGTGCTTGAACAGAACCAACAAAAACCCATCTATTTTATCCTGACTGGACGAGTGACATTTAATAACAATATTCAAAAAAATTCTAACATTGTTGTCTAGATAAACACTCATATCTGACCTCAGCACCACAGTCAGCATTGCCTCTAGATGAAGATGAAACAACCACCACAAAAGGTTAAAAGTAGCAGTTTAAAATGATCATCAAATGTGTGGAGTGCCTAGATCATACATAATCCTAAATGCCTTTTTAGGAATGGATGTTTTAAAGTCTTTCTGACAAAATTAATAATGGGCTGCCATAAATAGCTATGAACAGCATTTAATATGAACAGTTCAATTAATATTTTAAGTGAGAGCTTAACATTCATTTATATTTATGCCCCCCCCCCAAAAAAAAGGACATGTATAAGAGAGAGATGTGCATGCAGGCAATTACTACTGGGGAAGCTGAATGTCTCCTCTCTGACCACCTTTTTCCAGGGTGGTCTATTCCTTGTCCAGTGCTCCAATGTTCAGGGACAAAGAAGGTGGACAACAAGCAGCCACCCCTTTATCAGTACAGCAAAACCTCTTAGCTATCACAAGAAGATGGGGGAGGCATGAGATGGGAAGGATCGTACTGAAACTAGTAGAATTCCCATTGAAGAGGATCACAACCCAAAGCCCAGGAAAGACTTCACAAGACAGTTCCCTGCTTCCAATCCCCTGACCTACTGCAGAGTAGGGAAGCCCTAATACCCATGGAGGAGAAGGAAGCTAGTGGGGCAAGGTCCATATGAAATCTGATCACCCCTGACCAGAGGACCTGCATAAACACTGACCCCCCCCCCACCAACAGAGGGAAAGGCCATTCAGTTTCCACCTAGAATAAAGCCCCCGGCAGCTCATTGCCTTCCCAACAACCAGAGTGTCTGCAAAACTAAACAGGTAATGAAAAGAAGGAAGGGGGGTTCCCATTTCCTATGGATAGAGACAGAAATGCTACCCCCAATGAGACTGGTACCCAGAATATAGAGAATTACCCATACAGCTAAAATCATTTAGCTTTGTTATTGGAAGGATAACTCCAAAAGGAATGGAGGGGATGGTTACAGAAGGATACAAGGAAGACACCTCCACTAATCTTTCCCCAGTAGGACTTCTCTCCCCAATAAATCAGGATGAAAACACACTTGTCATACCAAGACCTCATCAGACCCAGGTTAGGAAGAGAAAAAGAGGACTCAAAACATGATCTAACCTGCAGTAAGGAAGAGAAGCCCAGCAGAAGCTGTGTCTTATGCTAATGGTTCCTTTTGATCCTCCTCAATATCTAAATAGACATGTTGCAAACAGAATGAGGAAGGGACCTCCCAAAACCTAACGAGTACTGTCTACAAATGAAAAGGACATTATATAAGGACTACATTGCCTCTAAATGAAGACTACATCCTCTGGCCCCAAGAGAAGCCATATAAAGATTGAGAAAGTACAGTTGTGTACACTTATCATAAATGTAGCTGTTCGAGTGTATTTACTGTTGCAGTCATCACATTTGGGTTATCCCTGCCAGGGTAGCGCCCAGTCGACCCGAATTCCAGAGGCTTAGTACTTCTGTGTCGGTTGCCGTCGCTCCAGAACTGACGTCAGGTCATCAGTAGTATAAAATAAGGCAGCCGACGCCATTACATCAGTTTTTCTTGCCCTGTCAGGAGCCCCCAAGAGGGAACTAGGTTATGGTGGGAGAACACCACAAGTAGAAAGTAAATACCAAAAGTTCCTTGTACGGAGAAAGAGAGAGAGAGAGACAGAGACAGAGAGACAAGGGGGATGGAAGGAGGGAAACCAGGACTGCAACAGTGAATACACTCAAACATCTACATTTATGGTAAGTGTCACAACTGTACTATGTTCTTCGTGTTTCACTGTTGCAGTCATCGCATTGTGGATTGATTCCCAAAAGTAAAGAAAAGGGTGGAGGCAAGTCAGGAAGACTGAGGGCTGGCTAGGATGCCCTGCAAGACTGCGGTGGAAAAGCCTGCTCTGGATTTGGAGAAGATAGGCAGGTGGTAAATGCTTGGTGAAGGTATGAACTGATGTCCATGTTGCAGCCTCCAGGATGTCCCTGGTGGGGACCCCTCTGAGGAAAGCTGTAGAGGTGGAGGTTGCTCTGGTAGAATGTGTCCTGACCCCCTTGGGGGAGGTTTCCCATGTTGCTTCTAGCAGAAATGGATGCAGTGTGCTATCCATTTTGAAATGGTTTGTTTGTATATGGCTTTGCCCTCTGCTCCTGCAGCAAAGCTGACTAACAATTGATCAGTCTTTCTAAATTATTTAGTCCTGTCTAGATAGAATTTGAGCTGTCTGTTCACGTCTAGAGAGTGCAGTATCCTTTCCCCCTTGTTTTGTGGGTTAGGGAAAAAGGTAGGCAAATGAATGGATTGGTTGAGAGCCACACAGGACACCACTTTTGGCATGAAGGATGGGTTAGTCCTGAGGGATACCCTGTCAGCATGGAAAATGATGAAGGACTTTACAGCCATTAGTGCTTGTAGCTAGGATACTCTTCTTGATGAAGTGATGGCCAGAAGCAAGGTTGTTTTCCATGAGAGAAACTTTAACTCTGCTGAAGCTGCTGGTTCAAAGGGGGGCAGAGTGAGCTTTTCCAACACAAAGTTTAGATCCCAAGCTGGGGTAGGTGCTCTTCTGGGTGGCCTCAAGTTGTTAGCCCCTCTTAGGAACTGTTTGATGAGAGGGTGTGAGAAAAGAGGTGGCTCTGTGCTGAAATAAGCAGACATAGCAGAGGCATGAATTTTAATAGAAGAAAAGGATGGATCCCTGTGTAGTAGGTCAGTAAAGTAACCCAGGATGAGAGGTAGGGAGGGCTGTGCCATCCCAGCTCCCTTAGCCTGTATCCAGGTGCAAAACCTTTTCCGTCTGTCAGCACAAGACTTTCTAGTGCTAGGGCGTCTGGCCTCACATATAACATCTAGAACTTGTTTGCTGAGATTGGCAGCTTGTGCAGTGGCCATGGAATAAGCCAGGCTGCCAGATTGAGGGTCTGCAATTGGGGATGCATGAATTCTCCTTCCCTCTGGGTCAGGAGTGTTGGGATCTGAGGGAGATGCCATGGCGCCAAAGGTGACAGGCTGTGCAGCAGTGGGTACCAATGCTGGTGAGGCCAGTCTGGGGCAATCAGGATTGTCCTCAGTTTTTCCTCCTTTGTCACTTTTTCATCACGTATTTTGAGCAATACCCTTGTAATGAGCGGTAATGGGAGAAATGCAAAGACCGAGAGGTTGACCCACCTGAAGGATAGTGCATCTACCTTCCAGGCCTTGCAATGAGGCTCCCTGGTGCAGAACTTGCTGAGCTGATGAATGGAGATGGAGTGGGAAGCAAAGAGGTCGACCTTCAACCTTCAGGGTGCCCCATTTCTGATTTACAAGGGTGAAATTTCTTTGGTCTAGCAGCCACTCATGTGAGTCCAGAAGATTTCTGCTCAAATTGTCTGCCAGAGAGTTTAGAGAGCCTGGTAGAAATTGTGCTAACAGGTGTAGTTGCATGGCTGAGGCCGTGTGCCAAAGGGTCATGGACAGCCTGCACAGAGGGTACGAGTGAGTCCCTCCCTGCTTGTTGATATACCACATCACAGTGCTGTTGTCTGTTTTGATCAGTAGAGCTCCTGGGGAGAGTAGGGGTCTGAAAGCCGTCAGTGCATGCTGGAAAGCTAATATCTCTTTTTGGTTGATGTGGGCTCCATTGGCCCTGTATGTACCTGCTGTCCAGGTGTGCACCCCAGGCATAGTCTGATGCATCTGTGGTGAGGGTCTGGGCGGCGTGGGTTGTGAGAAGGGTAGTCCCTTGTTGTGGTAGCATGCTGCTGCCCACCAAAGAAAATCTTTCCTTAGACAAGGTATTATTGGTATTAGAGTTTCCAGGTCTTGACAGTGTTGAGACCAAAGGCTTTTTAGATACCGTTGTAGTTTCCTCATATGCAGTCTGGCATATGGAATGAGTAGAATGCAAGAAGCCATGAACCCCAGAGCTTGCAGGATTTTCCTTGCGGATAACTGGGGTCTGGTGGCTAGCTGAGAGAAGTAGGCTGTCAGGTAGGTTTTCTTCTCCGATGTAAGGAATGCCATCTGGGATGCTGTGTCCAGGCTTGCTCGCAGGAATATAATTTGTTGGGCGGGTACTATTTGGATTTCTTTTCATTGATAGTATACCCTAGGGAGTTCAGAAGGTCCTTTACAAAGGCCAGGTGCTTGAGCAGCTTTTCCTGAATGTCTGCCTGAATTAGGCAGTCATCTAAGTATGAGTAAATTTGAATATTTCTTTGCCTGCAAAAAGCAATAGCGGCAGCAAAACATTTTGTGAATACTCTGGGAGCAGTGGATAAGCCAAGGGAAAGCACAAAGAACTGAAAGTGCAGAGACCCTGCTCTAAAACATAGATATTTCCTGCATGATTCCCTGATTGGGATGTGTAGGTAGGCCTCTTTTAGGTCTAGGGTGGCTAACCAAGCATCCTTGGAGAGCATAGGTAGTAGTTGCTGGAGGGTGAACATTTTGAATTTTGGTATCACCAGAAAGGTGTTTAGAATGGATAGATCAATGGATGGGGTACTAGGTACCCTCTTTTCTGGGTACCAGGAAGAGTCTGGAGTAGAAACCTTGGCCTATCTGTTCTGCAGGAACATGCTCTATTGCCCTCATAGAGAGCATGGAAAGGACTTGCTTTTTGGCCTCTGCCCACTGGTTTGGGGAAAGATCTGGGAACCCTTTTGGGGTTGGTAGGGTGTGGAAATAAAATCTGTATCCCTGGGATACTATGTTGAGGACCCAGTGGTCATTGGTAATGGTGGCCCAGGTGCTTGTGTGTAAGGAGAGTTTTCCTCCTAGGGGCAAGTGCAGGTGGGCAGAGGGAAGAGGTGGAAGTGGAAAGTCATTGTCAGTTCTTACCATGAGGGGGTGGCTTAGCACTCCCTGGTTTTGAAGAGGAGGAATTCCATTGCTTAGATCTCTGCATTCCCTGGGGCTGCTGTCTGGGGGGGGGGGCTGTTTCCCCAGGGTCTGGCCTGAGTTGACCTGGAGGGGGCAGGAAAGGACCAGTGCTTGGAGGGGCAATGCCTACTGAACCTGGGTGGCTGGACCTGCAGGAAGTCCATAACTGTCTGCATAGATTTAGCTTTTTCTTCCATCTTTTTTAAGACCTCCTCTGCTTTGGTGCTAAATAAGTTGTCTTCGTGCAAGGGTGCATCCAATAATTTGGATTTGACATGGTTTGGCAAGGGCTGTTCCTTAAGCCAAGCATGCCTTCTAAGGACAGAACTAGTGATGGCTGCCCTTCAAGATGCATCTAGGGTGTCAAAACCACATTGTAAGGTGTTCTTAGTTACTTGACTTGCAGAATGCATTAACTCTTGTAACTCTATTTTCTGCACAAGCAGGAAAAGATGATATTTGTTTGTTTGAGGAGTTCCATGGTATGTTGCTGAAATTTTAGCATATGAAACTGACAATTTAGTGCTCTAATAGCGAGAGTAGCAGAGGTGTATACTTTTTTACCCCATCTGTCTAATGCTCAGGAATCCCTATCTGAGGGGTGAGATTCTTAGCAGAAGTTGCTTTAATTCCTTTAGGCCCTTGAGAAATAACCTCAGGGTCAGCAGTAGGATTTTTGAAAAGAAATTTGTGAGAGTCAGGGACTCTGTAGTAGCCGTCAGGTTTCCTGTGAACAGGAGGGAGGGTGTCAGGAGTCAAACTGGATTCCATAAAAACATCATCCACAACAGCAAGGACAGGAGGAATGGCCAGAGGTCTGTGCTGTGGAAGATATAAGAATTCCCTGAGTCTCTTTTTAGACTGAGGGTAGTCCTGACATTCCCATTGGAAATGCTCCCTTAAAGTATGTAGGTTTTCACCAAAGGAAAAGTCCTTGGGTGGAGAGGCTGAAAGAATGGATTCTTCTGCATCAGAATCCTCATAAGCAGAGAGGGGTTGCATGTCTTCATATTCAGATGCATCAGAGTCATTGGACTCCTGTTCAGATAAAACTACTGGGGGCAGATCTTTTTTGTTTTGGAAGGGGTAGTTTGGCTTCCCCTGATCAGCATTATAAGGTCTTCTGCCATTTTAAGCATTTGAGACTGAGGCAAGAAAGCAGGTGCCTGAGATTGGGTCATCAGTTTCTTGGATATGGTTCATACCCTGGGCCTTAGAAACTCGGTAGTTTTCAAAAGAACTGTAGACGCAAAAGAAGTCGTCAGTCTGTGTCAAGAATCGGTAGTGCAAAGTACTTCCTCAGAACCTGGTGCCTGCTCAGCGGCTCCGGACCTATCCAAGGTAGAGACATCCGCAGGATCCTTAGTCGATGAACAGTCTCGCGTCATACCGGACTCCAAAAGGGTCTCAGTAGTGGCCTGCGAATCCACAGAAGTGGGCATCAGGGGCTGCGAAAGCACCTCACTGAGGACTGGAGAACTGATGACTAGCGTAACGGAAGCGTCTCATCTGTAGGTTTGTCCTGTGTGGTCCTGTCTCTGTCTTTATCCTTATGTTTTTTTGGAAGATCTGCTGTCAGATGGCTTACCGAAGCCATATCGGAATTCGAGGACTGAGACCAAAAATATCTAGCTACAATAAGGGCTCGATGATGTACAGTTCTGGCATTGAACAAAGCACAAAAGCGGCAGTGGAGGACGTTGTGGTCTGGGCCTAAGCAAGTGACACAGTAAGAATGAAAGTCTCGGTGTGGTATTTGCTTTCCACAGGCGAAACAATTGTTAACTTTTTCTGACATTAGTTAGATCAAGAAAAAAATATTCCAACGGGGTACTTAGCTTTAGAAGACTTCAACTTCAATTTGGAAAATGAAAATTCAGGTAGTGGCCGACCAGCACTCATGCAAACTGCTTCTGGTTCGGGCTCCTTGGCAAGAAAGACTGATGTAATGGCATCGGCTGCCTTATTTTATACTACTGATGACCTGACATCAGTCCTGGAGCAACCGCAACCGATGTAGAAATACTAAGCCTCTGGTATTTGGGCTGACTGAGGGCTACCCTGGCAGGGATAACCCAAATGTGATGACTATAACAATGAAACACGAAGAACATCTGCTCCTTTCCTTTGCTCCCACAGCAGAATTATAAACAGGCATATGTGAATATGGGGACCAGTTGGTAACTGGCACTTACGGGGTGTCAGGTAAACAAGGTCCAGGACATGACAGTATACATGACTGAGATGATGCGCAGTGTGGAAAGACCTGATGCAAGCATCCTGCCAAGATCCCAAAGAGTGAAATCCTGCACCCGTACCCACGACTCTAGCATTTGAAAACAGCTATACCTTTGCCCAAACTCCCAAGCTCAAGTCACAGGCCCTGGTAAGATAGAGGAGGAGGCCCCGGTGAAAAGCTTTGGTCCCAATTACTCCAAACCCAAGACAGGATGATTCAAAGATCCCAGTCCCTGTGATGAGGCCAGATGGACTCAGGGCTAAGCAATCAACTAGTAGAAGGACAGGATGGAAACTGGGGTGAGGGGGTAACACCTCAAGTCCCTCCCTGAAAAGGGGGACTATGACAGGCTAAAATTTGCACAGAGGATAATCCCTGTCCTTATAACACCTGGGATATGGCTGAGGCCACAGACTTAACAGTGAGAAGAAAGGGCCTAAGGTAGTCTTCCAAGTGGGGCTCAGGGTGCGGAGGTAATGGCCTGGCCTCCAGATGAAGGAAGAATCCTTCAAGACAATCAAGTAAGTTGCTATATGCCATTATTTCATGACCAACATTGACAGGTTTTAAAAAATAAATCTTAATTTGGTCACCCAACAAAAGGGCATGGAAATGCAGGAACTGCACTGTTTTATCAAGGCTAGATATCCAGACTGTACTAGCAGAGATAAAAGCACTAACAGGCATTGGGGACTAGAGTATATAGCTGCCATGTGACTCAGTGGAATGCATAATAGCATGTACATAGTCATGTAGTTATCCTGGAATAAGAGAACATTAGAAAAAAGATACCAAAATCTGACTAATGGAAAGGAAAACCGAGGCACAGGACCTAACATCAGATTGACATTTTCTGGACACAAGTCTATGCCACGAATTAGTTTTCCCAAAACATTTTACTGATTCGGTGATGAATTCTCTGACAACAACAGGCTGTAAGCTAGTGTACAAGACCAGTAATATTTTCTGCTAGCATGAGTAATGCATTTACTGAAGCTGGTAAGAATGAAAAAATGTTTTTTATACCTTATGTCAATGCAATTGCTTTTGTTATATTAAGAAAGTACACTTGTGTAAGTTGCACTTACCAGAATAATAGATGTTCAAATTCTGCACTGCTGCAGCAGCCTTTGACTATTTCAGTTGTATTCTATCTAGGATACAGCAATCAGGCAGTCTTCAAAAAGCTTTGGCTCCCTCCCACACCTACAATGACTGCTGATTTCCTTCCAAGGAGCTAGCCAGTCAAAGTGTAGGTAACTTTGGGACTTTCCTGCCCAAACAAAAAGAGAAAGCTTACTTATCCTGAAACCCCAAAAATATATAAATATATGATGTTTTATCTCAACAACTGTATACAGTAAAAGGAGGATGGGTGTGGCTACTGCAGCAATAAGGAATTCAAACATCTAATATTATGTTAAGTGCAACTTACACAACTGTACTATGTTCATCATTCTCACACTGCAGATGGCTTTGGCTATTTGGATTGATTATCAAAAGCTTATCTAAGCTGGAAGGAGGAAAGATTAGGGTCCAGCAGACCCTGGGAATGATCCTAGCAAGGCCAGTTCTGGATCTGTAAATGGAGTCCAATATGAAATGCTTTGTGAAGGTATGTACTTAGAACAATGTGGTTACCTCCAGAATGCTTTTGGGGTACACTCCTTTCTAATATGCCATCAAAGAAAACAAGGCTCTTTTAGAATGTGCCCTAATCCTACCTAGAAATGTTTTACCATGGTGGGAATAACAAGAAAAGCTGCAGTAAGGCATTGTCTGAATTGCCACAGGTTTTCCAGTCTGATACTAGGAATTCCGCATACTGCCTACCTCGATCTGGCCAAGGCATTCCCCACTCAGATATTATAAGTAAACTGACAAAATTGGACTTAAATCCCTATGTCACCAGATGGATAGCCAGTTGGATCATGGACAGAACACATGGTTAAAGGGGGGGGGGGGTGAATTCAGATCCAGTGAGAGGCCAGTTATTAGTGGTGTACCACAGGGCTCAGTACTGGGACCACTCCTGTTTGGAATATACCTCTTTGAAGTCAGGGTTAATGTGGAAGGTCTCTGGATGACAAAGTCTGCCAATGCAGCAAACTGGGGGCAATAACTGAATCCCCCAGTGATGTAGACATCCTTCAGTAGGGTCTAGATCAGACAAATGATTGGCGCCAGAACCATGGCCTAAAACTAAATGTGAAAAAAACACATTATCATACCCTTTGGGAAGTCAAATACCTCTGCAAATTACAATATCAATAGCAGACATCTAACAGTAGACTCAGAGATGGGAGAACTAGGTACACAGATAGATTAGCTTGAATTTTGACTGCCATGTGCCCACAGTGGTGAGAAAGTCCTTCTATGTGGCACAACTTATAAGTGAAGCTATGGCATCCAGATCCAAGTAAATTATAGTCCTGCTGTACTCAGCCTTCATTAGACAAATAATAGAGTAAAATGTGCCTTTTGGCATGTACTTGACTAGGCACTTACAGCAACTGGAGTGACCTCAGAAGTTCCTCACAAAGAAAATGCAGGGTGTAAACAATATGTCCTATGTGGGTAGACTAAAAGCCTTATCCCTTTACTCCATCTCTTACCAACTATAAAGGGATTACCTATGCTTGATCTACAATGCACTTACAAATCCAGCCCTGATGGAGCAGCTACACATCCACAAGTCAAACAGCACAAGGGGTCACCTGATCTAAGGATCTAAACTTACTTTGCGACTCAAACAAAACATGCTGGAGAGACAGATATATGTCTCAGAGATTGCCCCTTCTTTGTAACATGCTTCCTATTCACATTAAGGAGACCACTTCCCTGGTCCTCTTCAAACACAGTTTGGATCAATGAATAGTGAATCCCAAATTCACACCCAGTGTAGTGCCTATGTCCCTTATGGACAGGGGCAGTCTGTAAGATAATTAAGGCAATTAAGGAACACACACACGAATAGTTAAATATAAGATGTTAGTTATTTTTATTTGAGATTTTAGTTTACACCACTAGAGGGCAGTACAACAACACAATATGGATTTGATTTCATTTATTATTCATTATTAAATTATTTTAATAAAATGGATTTTAATTGTAATGTTTTTAAAAATGTTATTCAGAGAATATTTAAAATGTATTAGAAGTATTTTACGTATCAATATTTATTCCCTTACACATTTTAAATGTTTACACTGTGACATTTTTGTTGGAGGTAGTTTCATAATGAATTATTCATTACTCTTGTAATTTCATTGGTTATTTTGAACTTTAATTAGGGTATATAATTGTAATTTACATGTGCCTGGTTATCTGATGAAGTTTTGGACGAAACGTGGAATTCTCATTTCCGCTACGTATTGCTTCCTTGTTGCGATTTGATTTTTTATTAAACCTGAGTTGCATCTGGAATAATGCTTCTATGGTGTTTGGAATATCTGGTTACTAGCCCTAATTACTGGCTACTGTGCTGAGACTTGAGTGCATTTTGTTTTTTACTAGCTCTGATTTTGCATCTTCCTTTTGTCGTTTATTAATAATTAAGGCATGGCCACAAACCCAGGCCATTCTCTTGCCCTTAGGGGCCATATATTGGATAAATTTGGGTTACATTGGCTAGGCTTGGAAGGGCTCTTAAGCCGTTCACCTAATAATCTCCTATGACCCTATATAGCTTTCCTAAAGAATTTAAAACTGACAAGATAATACCAGATGTGCAAAAGCATGACAAACTATATATAATCACTTCTCCTTGTCATTCAAATTCTGAAGGCAGTGAGAGAGAAAGATAGCTAGACTGAAGGTACACTCAAATTAGTAAAGGCATATATGGGATTTTTTTTGTTCTTTTTTTTTTTTTTTTTTTTACAAATAACCCTATATGTGTGGAAATGCAAAAAGGTTATCCCACCATGAATAGCTATAACTTAGATACTCTCTTGCATATATAAGAGCAGTAAACCAGTTACTCTATCAAAAAGTGAACCAAAGCCACACTGAACAGCTAGTTCAAATGTAGAAAATAACTTTCCTAGCAAAAAGTAAAAATTCTAATTGTCACCTGAAAAACAGGTGACCTTACATACCAACAGAAAACCTATTTGTAGAACAACTTGAGTCAAGTCTGAAATGAACAAGAGGATCCATGGGCAGACATGCTGAAATGATTGATAAATACCCCTTGTCAAAGGAGTAAACCAGCTATGACAGTAACTCAAACAGTTGTTTGAGAACCACAGGTAATAATCCTGGATAGGGCTATGATTAAAGGTGATGCACCAAGCACTACATTTTCTCAATTGGTTAACAAAGTTTTCTATTAACAGGATTTATTTTCTCCTTTAGTACACAATGCCTCATGAAAAAGGTGCCTAA
The DNA here is from genome assembly GCF_019279795.1 of Protopterus annectens. Lineage (NCBI taxonomy): Eukaryota > Metazoa > Chordata > Ceratodontiformes > Protopteridae > Protopterus > Protopterus annectens. Next base: position 364,357,789 of record NC_056748.1, read on the forward strand.
AAGATATTATAACTGAATAATCCAGGCAATCTGTTAAAGTTGTTTGAAACTGAGGTATATCGAACTCCCAACCTTGTGTGAATAGATCCAGTCTGTGAGGAAGCTTGTGGTAGTTGCCTCTGGCCAATTCCATAAGAAGGAAGTCACTATAGTAATTTTGGGAGAGTCCTTCTGAATCTTCAGAATGACACTGGATATCAGTGGAAAGTGGAAATGCATACAGAACATTCCCAACCATGGGAATGAAAATGCATGTGATGGTATGGGAAAGTGCCAGCATAGCCAGTTCAAGTTTTGTAAAGAATGATATGTCCTGTGAATATCAAATTGATTTATACACGATGCTTGTGTTACAAATGTATTACAACTGCATGTTATTTTATATCAAGCTGATTTGTACAGATGCTTGTACTGAAAATGTATTTGAGAGGTTTGTTTGTGTTAAAATGTATCAACAGTGCACCCTACTGAAATGAAAAGAAATGCATATGTATTACTGCAACTGAATTAAATGTATATGTTTTAACACAGAACACCAGGACAGCAAAAGTTAACTTTAAGAAAAATAAGGGAAATGTAAATAAGCAGTTAAACCATTAAAACAGCATCCCACAGTGCTGAATAGGACTGAAGATGCTAGATCTGGGTTAGAGCCTTTGTTTATTAGCTCAGTGAAAAGACGGGAGGCCCTAGGCACTGTCATAAATATTTGGATGTGTATTGTTGCCATCTGTGCTAAATTCCTGTATCAGCTTCAAAGAGGGATACTGTGAGAACCTACAGTCAGCTGACCAGGTGAGGTCATTCTGCCAGCCTGCTTGGAAATTATATTTTAGATATTACAAAGAGAAATCTCAGAGTATAGAGTATTTTGTTTGGGAAGCCTGACTAGAAAGACCCTCACCCACAGCATCTTGCCCTGCGGTAGTAAGTTAACTAGGGAACAGTAATTGTTTTAGACTCAGTCAGGAATATAGTGAAGCTTAGTTCAGAGAGTGTTTTTCTTTACTTGTACAAGTCTGTCCATCAATGCTAATTTCAACATTTTCTGTGATTTGAACTCTGTGATTTACTGTGACTATATATTCAATATTTTCGTGTTCTTTTATTTATTGTTAAATATATTTAAACTTTTATTGTGGCTGGTCCTTGTAGAAAGTATATAACCTTTGAGAGTAGTTATATTTATTTGGTGACACTGTGTGGACCACTCCAGAAGGTCTAGCCATCTTGGTGAACTAGTACCATTTGTATTAGTATTAATATTACACAGTATAATTGGACACCCTTTGTTAAGGGCCTTAGAACAGCTGATTGTGGAGTGTCTGGTGGAGGTGATAGCTACGTTATACTCTGGGCGGAAGGGGACACAGCAGGTAATTTGTGCCAGCCTTTCCCAGGTGTGTGTGTGTGTGTGTGTGTGTGTGAAAATTAAATATTAAAGAGTGTGTGTGTCAGCTACTTGGGCGGGGACACGAAGCACTGGGTTCACAGACAGGGTGCTGGAGGACTTGGCTTGGACACTCAGGTGAGGGCCTAACCCTACAGCTGTACCAGTGGGAAGTCTTACTGGGGACCTGGAGGGAGACAGATATACAGAAATCCAGACTCCGGGCTGAGTGTGTTCCCTGTGTGCTCCTAAAGGAAACTGCACATGATGCAGAGTGGTCTGCATCTGGAAATACTGAGTGCATCCATTTGTATTAAAAGTGCATGTCCCTCTCCAGTGTCAGTGGTGAGGATTCAGGCTTCTTGATTATTGCCCCAGCAAGGGGATGACACATATTGGTGTCCATCACATATTGGTAGCAGTGGTAGGCATCAAAATGCATCTGTTTTCTACGCCTACCTGCAAGCAGCCTGGTGCAGCATTTACTTAGTTGTGTGTTGTGAAAGGAGACAAACAGATTTATTTGAGGTGTTCCCCACAACTGGATATATTGCTAGAAGACCCCTCTCATTCAATTTCCATTCATGAAGGTCTGCCTTGGTCCTGCTTAGCTTACCTGCCACTACAGTATGCACTGACAGTATCTAAGATGCTTGGAGAGTTACAGAATGCTGTAGAGCTAACTTCCAAATCATCATAACCAGCCTGCATAGGGAGTAATACTTGGTGGCCCCAGTTTATGTACTAAATCACTGTGATATTGTCTGTAGTCAACTGTAATGCACCTGGAATCACACTTAACATCTCTTTGATATTTATGTGCTTTGGTTTGTCTAAACTGTCTCACAGACCTTGCACCTTTCTCCCACAGAAACTTAAAACAAAACTTGAGGTATCTTATTGCCTCCACCAATGCGGTTCTTTCTTGATAAAGCCCAAAACTGGAATTTGAAGCTCCCAGAGTATGACAATGTTAGGTCTACATTTTTTGGTGGCCCCAGTTTATGTACTAAATCACTGTGATATTGTCTGTAGTCAACTGTAATGCACCTGGAATCACACTTAACATCTCTTTCATATTTATGTGCTTTGGTTTGTCTAAACTGTCCCACAGACCTTGCACCTTTCTCCCACAGAAACTTAAAACAAAACTTGAGGTATCTTATTGCCTCCACCAATGCGGTTCTTTCTTGATAAAGCCCAAAACTGGAATTTGAAACTCCCAGAGTATGACAATGTTAGGTCTCCATTTTTTAACCACTGATTTTTCTCATGTATAACCTGGTAAGAGGAATCCATGAATCCTAGAATCCTGAGATATTCTTAGGGTTAAGTTTCTGACAAACTGGAGATCAGGAAAGTTTCCAAATACAAATTCACCTTTTTCTGTGTTAAAAAAGCCTTTGAAGAGACACAGCTAGAAGGCAGTCTAAAAGCACAATCATATGCAATGAAGTCAAGGAGGATTTTTAAATGCTCATCTGGAAGCCCAGATAAGTAAAGAATGAAGAAACCCATGTTAAGGACTCCTAATAGCTGGCAAAACATTCTGCAAATATATGAATGCCTTGTTGTTTGCAATGAGCTATCCATGGTACTGAACATTTTGTAAACACCCTAGCTGCTGTAGCTAACTCAAAAGGTAATGCCCAGAAATGATAATGTGACCAAGACACAGAATATGAGAAATTTTCTGAAGCCTGGGGCTATGAGAATGTGATAATAAACATCTTTTAAATTATACTGTTATGGTAAAACTCACTTTAAATATAATTTAAAAATAGACTTTGAAAGGTCAGCATTTGAAATTTTGGTACTTTCACACACCAGTTATGGAAAGATCCAGAAATGGTCTCCAGTAAAAGTCCTCTAAAAAGGGGAAATATTTTGGAGTAGAAGTTATCCTCCCTTTGTTCTAAAGGCACTGGTAGTTATGACTCCTCAGGTAAGCATATGTTGAAAACCCTCAAGAAAAAAACTCTAGTTTGGTGGGTAGGAAGGTATTCCCCTAAGATTTGCTATGCTATCCACTGCCAATCTGCCATCTGTAACCTTCTTGAACCAGTACTAGTGCCCAAGAGTCTCAAACAATCTGTTGCTAAAGGGAAAGATTGACAGCCAGTCTACATGACAGACCTATTGATGTAGGGAAGTGGGGGGCTGATGGTATAATCACTCTGAAGGCATAGTCTTCGCTTTTTCTGTAAAGATCCTTCTCTTGTGTTCCCTTTTTATCAGAAGATGGTAGAGAATGATTTTGTCTTTAAAAGAAACAAAGAGTTTGTAATACTTACAATGTGGGGCTTGAAAAATCACAGTGAGCTCCCTGAATTAATTTCCCTCTGTCATCAAACTGTTTGAGCACTTGACTAGCAGTAGGAATAAACAAAACCTCCTTGTCTAAAGCAGGAGTTTAAAATCTCAAACTTTACTTCATCAGAGAAGTTTTGAGTACTTAAGCCAGGCATATATTCTCGAAACAGTAGCAGTGATCCTAGACACACTACCTGCACTACCATACATACTCTTCAAAGCATGTTTAGACACCTGAGACGGGTTAGAAATTGTAGGATTCAGACAGAACCTACCTTCTGAAGGAAGTGTGGCAGAAAAATTCCACAAGCTGTCAACACCAAACAAAATAAACTGGAAGAAGAAAATTATTTTATGATATTGTCTAATACCTTACATTCTTGTCTGCAGGGGAAGGATGTGTTTTGCCTTTACTTGAGGATTGAAGGCTGAAGGTCTGGTTATTGCAGGCAGTATTTAACACAACTCCAAGGCTGGTGTAATGGGAGGAATGGGTGTAGCATGAGGTATATCCACTTACAGCAGAGTATATAATTTGCTCATTTTTTGGGGAACATTCACTTGTACTCATAAAAATTCATCACACATCCTGGAACTAGTCTTAGAAAAGGAAAATTCCTCTAACTGACTTGGAGTTGGAGAAGACAAAATTTCCTCTGAGCCTTGGGCTTGAAAATTAGACAAAGAAAAAGCCTGGTCTCTGTCTATGTCAGACTCCTCTGACATATTTTCCTCAGGAACAGAATGGATTTCTGCTCTCAAAGATGGAAAGCCTGCAATAAACTCCTGACTATTACAAAAAAAATCAACATGAACAGAAAATGAATTTGGATAAGCAACATCCAACTTTTTGTTTCTTTTTTTCAAGGAACATCCCTGGAAGGACCAACTGAGAGATGGCACTTTATCTGAGACAAGAGGCCTCTTCCCCAACCCCTCCAAGAAGAACCTCCCAGAGAAACTCAAACATTAAGACGATAATTCTCCTGTGCCTGGAATGCACATTGAAATAGCCACAGAGGATGTGGCTAATCCCCTGTCCACAGTGGCAAAAATGACTACACTGGATGAACTTTGAGAAACCACTGAGTGGTCTGAGGAACTACAAAGTCACCCACCAGCGGCTGAGGGTCTGAATCTTTGGTGTAGGCAATTCTGTTTTTTTTTTTTTTTCATTTTAGATACAGTGGGAGAAGAAACAGCATGACCACTCTAAGAATCCATGCAATAGCCGACGAAGAAACCTTATTACTGGTAAGCCCTGTTGTGAAGAGTCAGTTGGAAGGCACATTGTACAAACATTTACAAGCAAAACATGCACATTTGCACTTCTCCACAAAATTCAAAAGTAAAAACGCAATCAGTACACAAACCCCCCATCAGAACTCCTAAGTCCCTTTTACAGAAAGTGCACTAAGAAAAAATAACAAACAAAGGTAAGTTGTCAAGAAGTGTACATTAAGTATCAAACACAAAATACATTTTTAGCCCTGAAATATGCTTCCTGATTCTTAAAAATAACACTTTTAAGCAAAATGTCTCAAGCAATAAAATAATGACAGCAAATTGTCGGGAAGTGTACACAAACACCAAAGCACTCAAACTATATTTTAAGTACATAAACACACTTCATAATCTTTAAATCCTTGTACTTCTGCACTTTGGTTAAAATGTCTCAAAAGCAGTACATTTTCCCTCGCAAAGCAACCCCATCATTTAGTAATAAGCCCCATTCTAAAAAATAGCAGTTTCTGACAAGAAACTTCAGATACTTATACAATTGCAGGTATTCTTCAGAAAATAAAAATACATCAACACAACTAACTTGGAAAGGTGTGGAACTGTGAGTAGCAAGCTTTTAAAAAACAGAAAGAGAAATAATTAAATTATTGTAATTATTTCAATTCTGCTCAAGTATTTAAGTTGTATTTAGTGCCCTGTTTGGTAATAATACTTCCTACTTTTGTAATACTTCCTACTTTTCTGCTCTGTTCTATCTGCTTGCATTTTTAAGTTTGTTCTGGGAGCTTAGTCTTGTTTATTAACAGTTATGGGGAGATTGTTTGTGTTATTCCACCATTGTATTTCCACAAGTAGAATTATTTGTAAAAGTTATCTATTTGTATTTTAAACCCTGCTGGCCCATAATCTTGTAATGTAATTCACAGAGGTGGCAGAGCTGTGTACTCTTGCAAGATTTTGAGCGTTAGTCATTTATTATTGCATTTTTCCATAAACAGTGTTACTGATAAATTTCTGCATAACCTGGTGCCTTAGACTTTAGTAGAAGGTCAATAGTAACAGAATTGTCTCTGCTCCAGGTTGTCCTTCAGTGCTTTTATATTCTGCTTATGTTTTACCTACTTAAAGTTGCATTCTATGTCTACCCTATCCCCCAGTAACAGATTAAGCTAAAGTTTTTGAAACAGCTCCAATATTGCCTTTCTTTGATTGTATGCCTCCCTAGCTAGCCTGGTTGGTTTTCCCCAACCCTGCCACCCTTATTGCTAATTTTGCTTTAGGCTGTATCTGTGGCCTCCACCCCCACCCCTTATGATAATCTGATTTCCACCATCCCTCCCTCCCTTCTTTCATTGCTATAGACTGTTGTATAAGCTATTTATGTACACTTCCCACCCATTGTTTTCCATAGAGCCACGATACTGAGTGCCCACAAAGCAAACCAGTATTGCTTGAGTAAAACTCCTTTACTATATATGGTCTTTTGCTCATTTTTCAGGAGCTCAGCAAAGCTTGAGTCCTAGCCCACATTCAAAAAGTGTTTTACTTGTATCCACTGTCAGTCAGGAAAAGTTAAGATCCTTTTGATTGCTAAATTGCTCAAGTTATTTTGAGTGATTACAAATGTTTTCTGTATTTATGTGTGCATTTTACTGATTTATTTTTATTAAAAAATAAATACATTTCTTTTCCTCTCTCTGTTACTGCTGTAAGCTTGTCTTGAAATTGCCTTCAGCAAGAGATCTTCAGCTAGTTCTTTAAGTGGTTTGTTGTAAAACTGCACATATGGGTTTCTTCTACTGTGTTTTTACATTAGGAGGACTGGGTTTATTCATCTTGTAGCAGGAGGTATTTTCCTGGTCCATCTGAAGTTGGGAAATGCACAAAAGGACTCATAATGTATTCATTTTATTGGCCACAGGGCTCATTTGTTAGTTTTCGGTGCTGCTATAAATTTTGCGCATTTGTGTGTGTTAGCAGTGCCCTGTATGTAGCTAACACCTTGAAAGAATGGTTCATAAAACTTTACCCTGTAAAGCAGCAATATAGCACAAATACCTTGTGCACCAACAAGTTTAGAGTAGCTAGTTGGGAGTCAAGTAGCAATAACTACATATTTAGATGGATTCAGTATTGTGTAAACATTAAAGTTACTAGAATTTAGTACTGTTAAGCATAATCTACTCATATGAAGCACTCTAAATAGCATTTTAACCCCAATACACCACCCCATTGTAGATCACAAATCAAAGGACTGGACAGTATGGATATGTAATTTCTCAACTTCCTCTGTAGCCAGCTTGATGGATATGGGCATATTGTGACAATGTAGCAATTGCCTCATGTTTACTGACAAACAATCCTTAAAGAAGAAACTCAAAAAAACAGAAGCAGCAAAACAAACTAAATACAGTCATCAAGGGGTTAATTAATGATGTGAAATTGTTCAATCTCGCCATTTGTTCTTACGCATGGGTTCGGAGCCGATCCTCGGCTCCGAGACGGCCACTTCTACAGCTCTGCATCTTGAGAAAGCTCGAGGCACAGTCCTATCCCACAATCCCCTAGTGCTAATCCTCAGATCTAGTTTGCCGCGACAGCAGATGCATCGCAGAAGCTCAGGCCAGTAAAGTTTTTCAATTTTTTTCGAAGTTTTCTCTAACTTACCTTTATTTAGTATAGATATTTAAGAAATATATATTAGTCTTTTACTAGTGTAGTTGCAGTGGGAGTGATATATTATTATTACTATTATTATTTTTATAAAGTTTTCTAAAGGCAATTTTCAGGCCTATTATCCTGTCTTTTTTAACAGGTGTTTTTTCTTTAAGAAAGGCTTAAGTCCTTACTCCTTTTTGTGTGTGTGTGATATATTCATACCTTTAATTTTTCTTGTTTTCAGGTGTTTATATATATGTCTGACTTTTTCAACATGTCTGAGAAACAAAAATCAGGCTTTAAGAAATGTCAATGCGGACAGAAAATGTCCATCACGGATAACCACTCTTCCTGCGTCTACTGTCTTGGCCCTCTCCACTTACAGGAGGACTGCTCTATTTGTCATTCCTTCAGTGGGAGGGTCATGATGGAGAGACGCAGGAAGTTAGTAGACAGGGGTTTATTAAAGCCCGAATTTCAGGAGGCCCTTGACAAGGCTGAATTGGTATCCAAGTCTTCGAAGGGGTCCAAGTCTTCGAGAGTGTCGGATTCAAAGTCATCGGCTCCGAGCACCTCTATTAAGATTCGGACACCGGCTCCACAGACTTCGGAGTCGGCTGTCGAATGTATATCTTTGATCGAGACTCCGGTCTTGGAGCCGGTCTTGGAGGTTCCGCCACCATCGATCCTTCACTCTGTGATGACTTTGGCCCCTTCGACCCGCTCTTTGAGACCCTTATCTGATTCGGATGTGGATCGAGTGATACAGAAGTTAATGGAGAACTCGGCCCTTTCCAAATTGATCGAAGTTTCGTCCCAGCTGGTTTCAAAACTCGAAGCCCTCCCTGGGTCATCTACTGCCCCTCCTCCGAGACCTGTCGAGTCTTCGGAGCCGAGAGTCGAAGTTCCGATGATGGTAGAACCATCGATACCGAAGCCTACAGCCGTGCTTTCAGTACCATTGACCTCGATGCCATCGGAACGGATTGAGGGGTCCCGGAGCCGACTATCGTTCCTTGGTTCCGGGGCGGACAGTCGAACCGAGATGTCAGTACCGACTCTCCCCCTAGGAGCCTCGGCTCAGATTAGTTCGGCACCGTCCTCTGGGTCGGAGCCCGGACCCCCGGTCTCGGGGATTGTTCCTGGTTTCTCGAAACCAGGAAGGTCTTCGGATCCGGGTACCGGTGCCTTCGACGCCATGAGGAAGGTCTTGTCGAAACAGACACATATCTCATCGGATTCTTCTTCTCCTCCCCCTAAGGGCCCACGTTCAACTTCTGTATCCTCGGCTCCTACGAAGCGTCGAGACCCAATGCCTCAGTTGCCCCCAGAGGGTGCTCCCGGTTCCTCGGACGCTTCTCCAGAAGCCCCATCTGAAGAAGTACCAAGGAAAAGACTGTGCAAGAGGAGGCACATAGATTCCCCACAGGAATCTCTTACATCAGACACAGATTTAGATGAAGCAGAAGGGTCCCCATGGTCCCCCTCGGAGGATAGGTTCATAGGTTTATACTAGGCAAACTGCCCGAGGGCATTTATAAGCCTAGCCCAAAGTTATGTGGCTTACGCCGCCCCTTATGTTCTACACAGCATACATGCTCTGTTACATAGGTTCATAGGTTTATACTAGGCTAACTGCCCTAGGGCATTTATAAGCCTAGCCCAAAGTTATGTGGCTTAAAGTTTGGGACAGACAGTTTCAAACTCATATACCTCCAGGATGTCTCCTTTGCGGACATCCTGGAGATCCTAAAACAGAGGAGAGATTGGCAGCCACTTAACCCTTCTGTGGATGAATCAGTATTGCTGAAGGCATTCGGGGCTCTACCTTCTGGGTGACCCCTCCCTTTGACGAACTTATGGACTTGATAGCTCGTAGGGCTTGGGAAACACCTGACACGGTGGAACCGGTTCCCCGCAGGCCGAATAAGTTTATAACAGCCCCCCAGGACAAGAGTTTTCTTACCAAGGGTGTTCCAGTGGATACTATGGTGGTGGCGGCAGCCACTAAGAAGGACATGTCAGAGTCCTCTTCCACTGTCCATCCTCCTAATAAGGATTCTAGGACGATGGACACATATGGGAAGTGCATTTTCAGTTCTGCGACTTTTTCCATGCGATCACTGAACTACTTGACGCATTTTACGCGTTTACAGAGGGATCTCCTCAAGGAACTCGGAGATACTCTCCAGGGTTGTACAGATGCTGCTGTTACCGAGAAAGTGACAGCACAACTTAATACCCTTAACTCTGTAGTCAACTCCTCCATGAGGCTCATTTCATATGCGGCCGAAGGTGCGAGTAGAGCGGCAGCTTCAGCGATTGCACTTAGGAGACAATCCTGGCTGCGGCTGTGCTCCTTTTATGGAATCCTTCAAGTCTTCCTTTACTAACGTCCCGTTTGATGGTGCCTCTCTTTCTGGCCCCAAAGTAAAGGAGACCCTCACTAGGTGTGAGCAAGAAGGGAAGACCCTATCTGCTGTAGGAGTCTGTTTCTCCGCCCCTTCCAGACCATACCCCAAAGGGCAAAGAGGCGGAAAGACGTGGTTCCGTAAGACACAGCGTTCCTTTCAGTCCACACACAGTGATAATGCCCCTTCCAGAGGCAGAGGAGGGGGAAGGAATGGAAGACGCCGACCAAACGGCAGAGGGGGTCCGCAAAACCAGGGTGACAGAGATACTTTCTCTGGTAAGTCCTTCCAGCACTCCTGAGAGGAGGCCCGACTGTCCTGCTCTGGAGGCAGTCGGGGGACGCTTAACTTTGTACCCGCTGGCCTGGCGAAATTTAACTTCAGATGCGTGGGTACAAACTATAATTACCAGAGGTTACGACATAAAATTCATAAACGTTCCCCCTACCACCAAAAGATTCCCAGACGTTCCACCCAATCTGCGGAATCAGGCAGCCTTAGAGATCCAGAAGCTGCTCAGAAAAAGAGCCATCCAAGCAGTCCCGGCAGACCAAATAGGATCCGGAACTTACTCAAGGTTCTTTTTAGTTCCAAAGAAGAGAAGGGACTGGAGACCAATTCTGGATCTCAGCAAACTAAACACCTTCATTGTGAAGGAGAAGTTTCGGATGGTCATGCTACAGTCAATCCTTCCTTTTCTGCAGGAAGGAGACTGGATGTGCTCTATAGATCTCAAGGACGCGTACTACCATATAAAAATGGCCAGACCATCCAGGAGATTCCTGCACTTCCGGCTAGGAGCCAGTCATTTTCAGTTTCGAGCTCTGCCGTTTGGCCTCACCTCAGCCCCCAGGGTGTTCACCAAGTGTATGGCAGTAGTGGTGTCTCACTTGAGACAACAAGGATTCCGGGTGTTTCCGTATCTAGGCGACTGGCTCCTCTCCACCACCACTGAGTATCATCTGCTCCAAGCAAGAGATTACACAATCAGTCTTTGTTCCCGTCTTGGCGTTACAATAAATTTCGAAAAATCTACCTTATCGCCATCACAACGTATCTCATTTATAGGGGCAGAACTGGACACTACTTTGGTCAGGGTCAGGCTTCCACCAGAAAGGGTTTCAAAACTAAGGGAGCAAATTGCAGTAACTCCTTCAAAAGACAAAAGCAACAGCAGAACAGGTTTTGAGAGTCCTGGGATTAATGTCAGCTGCACTGGTTGCAGTCCCTCTAGGAAGAATGCACATGAGGATCCTTCAATGGCTACTGTTCGCCCAGTGGTCCTATCAGCACCTGCCGTTGTCACATGAAATTCTGATCACATCCTTCTGCAAGCAGGATCTGTGATAGTGGATGCTATCTCAAGACTTGACACAAGGTCGACCTTTTACCCTACCAACCCCGACAGCGACAATAACCACGGACGCTTCCCTGATCGGGTGGGGGGATTTGTTCCAGGGAAAGACGGTCCAAGGTCAATGGTCCAGAACAGAATGCAAACTGCACATCAATGTCCTAGAGCTAAGAGCGGTGTTTCTAGCATTGCAACACTTTCACGGCGTCTTACCTCAAGGAACAGTGGCAGTCCAGACAGACAACATGTCAATGTCAGTGGTCTGGTACATCAACAAACAGGGAGGAACAAGATCTTATCCACTATGCAGAGAGGCCCTCAGGATCTGGCAATGGGCTGTCTCCACCGAACGCTTTCTGATAGCAACGCACATTCCCGGGACGTCCAACGTAATTGTGGACAGGTTCAGCAGAGCCATCCTGTTCCCTCACGAGTGGTCTCTGAAATCTCAAGTGGCGGAAGCGATATTCCGCAAGTGGGGCCAGCCTTGCTGCGACCTTTTTGCATCACCGATGAATGCCAAATGCAGAAGCTACTTTGCCCTTCTCCCTCCACCAGGGAGCGTCCTCAGTGATTCACTGGTTCACGATTGGCCCCCAGGTCTCCTTTATGCTTTTCCACCCATTCCGTTAATCCCCAGGTTTCTACAGAAAGCCAAATGTCTGGAAAGGACCATAATTCTAATAGCCCCATTCTGGCCTCGACAGATCCGGTTCCCCTTTCTTCAGGCCCATCAAATCAAGGAGCCATGGATTCTGGACCCAGTTCCAGACCTTTTGACCCATGCATCAGGAGCCCCTCATCCATCCCTGCAGGCCCTAAAATTGACAGCTTGGCTGCTCCTCTTCCCATCCTAGCCAGGTCAAGCCTTTTGTCCCCTGCGGTTAAACGCATAATTGTTTCCTCTCTTAAACCATCCACTACAAAGACTTACCAGAGCAAGTGGAAACGTTTTTCTTATTGGGCATTACAAGGATTAGATCCAACAGAAGCACCGGTGCACAAAATTTTGGAGTTTCTGTCTAAGATCTTTGAAGAAGGAGCATCATCGTCCACAGTTAGAGTCCAACTGGCAGCCATATCGAACTTTCATGTGGGTGACAAAAATTTTTCCATCATGTCCCACAGACTTTGCAAGGCGTTTTTGAAAGGCACTTTTCACCTCCATCCTTCCATTCGTAACTCAGTTGCTCCTTGGAATCTTAACCTAATTTTATCCCAGTTGATGTTACCCCCTTTTGAACCAGCCTCCACATCCTCTCTTAAGTTCGTGTTATGGAAAACCTTATTCTTGGTGGCTATAACCTCTGCTCGTAGAATTTCGGAATTACACACGCTATCTGTTCGACCTCCCTACTTGATTTTCCACTCAGAGTGACATTACGCACCAATCCGTCTTTTCTCCCAAAAGTTTGTTCACTTTCAAATATTAACCAATCCATCGAACTTCCCACCTTTTTCAAAAATCACACTAACAAGTTGGAATATATGCTGCATAAGTTAGACGTCCACAGACAACTCAGGTTTTATTTGCAAAGGACAAAAGATGACAGAAAATCAGACCAGCTATTTATATCCTTTGCTGACCAAAGAAAAGGTATGGCGGTTACGAAAGTTACCTTGTCTAAATGGCTCACAGATTGTATTAAATTTATCTATTCACAGACGAAACAGCAATTACCTTTTCAACCCAAGGCTCATTCTACCAGGGCGATGGCCACATCCCTAGCCCATGCAGCCCGTTTGCCGTTGGATACTATTTTTGCGGCAGCAACCTGGGCAAAGCCTCATACCTTCATTCTCCATTATAAGTTGGACAAGAACTCCAAAGATATAGCCTCCTTTGGTTCCACGGTCCTCAGGAACGTTCTCCCATGAGCCACCCAGGGTAAAGGAGCTAGGGACGCTACCCATGCGTAAGAACAAATGGCGAGATTGAACAATTTCACGTAAAGAAGTTATGTTCTTACCATAACGTTCCATGTGATTTGTTCATTTCGCCTTTGTTCTTACTACCCACCCTCCATCCCCCGGCTTATGGTTTGTTTTCGGAGAATGGGATGACTTGGATTCCAGTTCAGCTTGTCTTCAACACCTTCTGTTCAGTCTCTGGCTGCTTCTGTTGTCAGGGTACTCTTCTCATTACCTAGGTATTTTTTTGGGCATTGCTGCCCCTTATCTTTAAATTACTGCTAGCGCTTGGGGCGCATTGTTATCTTCTGGTGTTAGCAAACTAGATCTGAGGATTAGCACTAGGGGATTGTGGGATAGGACTGTGCCTCGAGCTTTCAAAAGATGCAGAGCTGTAGAAGTGGCAGTCTCGGAGCTGAGGATCGGCTCTGAACCCATGCGCAAGAACAAAGGCGAGATGAACAATTCACATGGAATGTTATGGTAAGAACATAACTTCTTTTTCTGTCTCAGTGTTGCTTAGCTGGCTGCCTCTCTTTGCTTACCCAATCAGAGTTTTTATATGTATATAAATGATTGTCTTACATTTTAATGGTATCTGATGAAGTTAACACTTGTTTAACGAAAACGCTCATGTTTTATTTGTTTTTCTTGTGGATTTTTATCATTAAATACACCTTTGGTTTATCATCACCTGAGTGATTTGTGCCTCTGAAACTCTGCCTGCCAGCATTTTTATTTATTTAATCCTTAAAGAAGCCAATACGGTATGCGAGAGGTGTACTTACACAATGACACTAGAGGCTAAACTCTCTTATACAAGTGCACATCAGGTTGTCAAAATCATGCACACAACACCCACCTCACACAGTACACAACACACATGTAGACTAATGTATGCTGAGCACGTAAAACCAATGTTCCTAAATTCCTAAACAACAAAGACTGCCTAGATCACCCGTTGTCACAGCTATACCTCTTCAAGTCCAAAGGCACTCAGAAAAACCACCACCAAATACCACACATACTGTCACTCTCAGTGGAGTCCAAACACTAGGCCCTGAAGAGAAGCAAACACACTTCCCAAGACCCTCGTCATACGAGACTCCATTGTAAGATATACTGATGTCTCTCTAACCAGACTGAACAAGGAGAAGGTAAGTGTTAGCTGCTTATCTGGAGCCAGATTCTGCCAGATAACGCATGCACTTAAGTCATTAGGGCCACAGGTACCAGTATAATTGCATCATAGTCTACATAGGTGTAAATGACCTGAGATGTACCTCCCTGGACTATATGAAGACAGATATTATAGAGCTTTTAGACTGTGTGTCCCAGGCAGGCATGGGCCTAGAACTGAGTACCATATTACCCTCATGGAGAATGATGCCATAATATAGCAAAAAATGATTGAGTTCAACAACTGGCTGTCTTTCTGGTGTCATTCTAAGGGGTTCCAATATTTGTCAGCTTGGGAGGACATGGTTAACAGACCATGTTGCTTTGCCAAGGATGGTGTGCACCTCTCCCTGGTAAGCTTTCAAATACTGGCTAAAACGTTATACACCCTCATAGTGAATTTTTTTAGACAATGCCAAATTGACAAACCTACCAACATAGCAAAATCAACTCAACTGCACCTCAAAGTGTTACATCTAAATACCAGAAGCCTAAACAAAAAATACACTCCCTCTAAGCCCTCCTCACACTTGAGGATATAGACATCTGTGCAATTAGTGAGACATGGCTTAAAGCAGTAGACATTACCCAGGCAGTCCAAGGTTTCAGTGCCTTCCACACTTTTAGATCAGTAGCTGCACAGAAAAGGGCTAAAGGAGGAAGTGTCTCCTTATACATCAATAACAAGCATACTTCTAGGGTGGTCAAACATGATGACATGGTACAGTTCTTCCTTGTGCAAATCACCATAGACAAAATCCCATACCATATCCTAGCCCACTATAGGTCATCCTCCATGTCCCAAGAAGCTCACAATGCATACTTGGACCTACTGGAGACACTAACCATCCAACCTAACACCTTACTGATAGTTTAATTACCCTTCTATAGACTGGAAATCCCACACAGCCTCAAATCTATAGGCACAGACATTCTTGGGCTTTGCAAATACAAACAAGCTTCACAAAATAGTGAATAGGCCCACTAGAGCCTCCAACATACTGGATCTCATACTTACAA
This sequence comes from Protopterus annectens, assembly GCF_019279795.1. NCBI lineage: Eukaryota > Metazoa > Chordata > Ceratodontiformes > Protopteridae > Protopterus > Protopterus annectens. The sequence goes on from NC_056748.1 coordinate 364,373,267, forward strand.
ATATGGGAGAACACTGCACCCTCTTCCCCAGTGTGTCATCCTCCATGTTAAAGTCCGACCATAAAGCTGCCTCCTTTAAAATCAAATTCAACTCTGTAACCCCATTAAAACCAGTAACAGTTAGGAACTATTCCAAGCAAACAACCTTTTATTAAGTGATAGATTGTCAAAATTCAACACCCCTCCAAACCCAAAGAACAAAACAGCCTACGCTGAACTGCTCTCAGAAACTCTGTACACCCATGTCAATGGCTGCATAGAGGCTGCTTTACCTACCAGAAGTAAGTTCAAGAATAGCCCTAGAAACCGGTGGCATCCCAAATCAAACAGGATATGCAAATAAATGAAAAAATATTATGCAGAAAACAGGAAGGGTAATTCCCATAAAAACAGAAAAATCTCTCATCAAAGTTAATAGGCAATTAAGAGGGCTAATTAGGTCAAACAAAACCAACTTTGAGGTTAAGACAGCCTCCCAGGTGAAAGATAACCATTAGGCCTTCTACAGCTATGTCAGAACCTCTAAGGCAGAAATATAAAAAAAAGAACAAGCACAAGAATCTGTCTAGTTCCAACCTGACCACCAGAAGTGTTGAGGAAAAAATAAAAAAAACACAGAAGCTAGTGGTCTTAAAACTTTGCTGATAAGCTCAGTCACAATAATTTCCAAAAATCATGAAATCCAGGTAGTTTTCCAAAGCAACAAGCCTTTATTCGTCAAAGACAAGCGATCCTCAGTAAGAAAAAATCAGAAATATTTTAACAATGTTAAACATATCAGCTTTTATATACTTTGAAGTAGATGTGGAAAAAAAAAAGAAGTTACGTCTTCCCACAACATTCCAGCTGTGTTGTTGATCTTCACTAATCCTTGACTGTGGGCTTGGTTCCGAGCCTTGGAACTGACAACAGTTATTCCAGCTCACGCCTTCCAAAAACTCTCGAACTAAGCTCTACCCACAATGCTCCTCACCAAATTACCTCAGATCGAGTTTTCAAACTATAGTGACAGACAAGAAATAATAGAGAAGAGACTATATCTGTCTCCCTATTATGAAGCCAGTCTTTAGGAATATTCGATCCACCAAGAGTTCTTAAGGCAGGGGGAAGGAGGGAGGGAGAAAATGTCAAGAATTAGTGAAGATCGACAACACAGATGGAACGTTATAAGACATAACTTCTTTATCTGATGTTGTCAATCTTCACATAATCCTTGACCGTGGGACAGAGTCCCTAGCTACCTGAATCTTGGGAGGTCTCATGGAAGAAAATTCCTGAGCATCATCGAGCCAAATTATGCACATCCCCTAGAGACCTGGTCCAGTTTGTAATGAGTAATAAAGGTATGAGGAGATGCCCATGTTTCCGCTGCACAAATATCATCTAAAGAGGCTCTGGCATGAAAAACTGCATATGTTGCTATAGCTCTCGTGGAATGTGCTTTTACAGGTCGTGGTGGGTGCCGCCCCTTTTTTATTGTGCACAAAGGTGATGCAGTCCTTAAGCCATTTAGCTAGAGTAGCTTTAGAAACTAGATTCCCCAAAGAAACTGATGAAAAGGCAATAAAAAGTAGGTCCAATTTTCTGATATCCTTAGTTCTGTGAAGATAGAAACATAGTTGTCTGTGAACATCTAGTAAATACAAACAGTATTCTACTTTACGGGGGGGGGAAGACTGGGTGATGTAAAGTCTAAGTGATATTTGAATCGGAAACAACCTTTGGTGGGAAAGATGGATTTGTTCAGAGGGAGACCCTGTCCCTATGAAAAATCAAAAATCAAGTAGGGGGTTTGCATTTACGATATTCTTCTGGCAGAAGTGATAGCTATTAAAAATAAAGTTTTCCAGGACAAAAACTTTTAAGTCACAACTTGCTGAAGGTTCACAAGGCAAAGAAATCAGAGAGTGAAGTACCCGACTCAAATCCCAAGATGCAGAGGGTTATTTAAATGGAGGTCTCAGCATTAAGGTTCCTTTCAAAAAGGCTTTAAAAAGTTTATGTGCATAAGTGATGAACCAATGAAACTATATTGAAGTTAGATATTGCAGTAAGATGCACCCAAACAGTAGAGGCTGTTGCACCTGTATCACAGAGTAAGGCTAAGAAGTCCAAAACTTTGTGTACGGGTGCTGAATATGGGTCAAGATTAGTAACTTTTGTGACTTGTTATGATACAATTTTCTAGTTGAAGGTTTGTGATGGACTAGAATGATGCTTTGGACCGGGGAAGAGAGGGAAGGATGCCTGGCAATCATGGGAACTGGAAAAGCCATGCGGTGAGCTTGAGATGTAGATTCGGATAAACCAGTCTCTCTGGGTGGGACAATAGGTCTGGAGCTGGGTCCAGTATCCAGGGTTTCTGAAGTAGATGAGGCCAAAGGAAGGGAAACCAAAATTGCTGAAGCCAGAATGGGGCAATGAGGATTATTCTTTTCTTTGACCTGTCGGCTTTCTTTAGAAACTGACATATTCGTGGAATCAGGAAAGGTGTACAATAGACGGGGGCCAATCATGAAGAGGAGCGTATCTGGGTGACGCCCCTGGGAGGATTAGGGCAAAGTAAATGCTGTACTTGTTGTTCAGAGGGGATGCAAACAGGTCACAGTAAGGTTGGCCCTAGCAGTGGAATATCTTTTCCACCACCACTGGATTGAGAGACCACTCGTGAGGCATGAGGATGGTTCTGCTCAATTTGTCTGCAATCATGTTGGAGCTCCCCTAGAATGTGCGTTGCTACAAGAAAGTGGTCAGAAGATATTGCCCACTGTCATACTTTGAGTGCTTCTTGACAAAGAGGCTAAGATCTGGTCCCCCCTTGCTTGCTGATATACCAGACTACTGACATATTGTTTGAATGACAATCGTTCCCAAGGGGGAGGGTTTCCTAAAATGCTTGCAATGCTAGGAACACTGCCCTCATCTCTAGAACACCTCCAGCTGGGACCAAGTGGCTCGGACTGTCTTTCCCAGATAATGCCCCCACCACCACCCTATCTGAGACTCATCCGTGGTCACTACGGCTTAGGGTTGAGGATGGACAAAGGGACTGCCCGACAAGACTTTGTTGGAGTGAAGTCATCAACTCAGATCTTCCTTGCATCGACTGGTGCTCATAATCAAATGAGACACTGGATAATTCAGTAAGGACCACTGGGAGGCCAGAAGCCATTGAAGAATCCACATGTGATATCTGGCCAGGAGAACTAGAGTGATAGAAGCTGCCATTGAACCTAGGGCCTGTAGAATGAGTCTTGCTGTTACTTTCTTGCTGCAAATGATCCAGCTCACTTGTGGTCTGATCCTTTGGAGTCTTTCTAGGGGAAGTGACGCAATGCCAGTGACTGTATCGAGCATAGCTCCAATGAACTTTAGCTGTTCTGATGGTTCTAGATGGGATTTTTCAGAGTTTATGGTGATGCCTAAGCTGAAACAAAAGAGAAGAGCATAATCTTGTGCCTTTATGAGTTGACATCTGGTGGGAGCAGTAAGGAGCTAGTTGTCTGGATATTTAAACACTCAGAATCCTAACACTCTGAGATGAGCTGCTACTACTGCCATGCATTTGGTGAACACCCTGGGGGCTGTGGTGAGACCAAAGGGCAATGCCCTGAACTGATGATGACTGGCTCCCAGCCAGAACAGCAGGAATCTTCTGAACCGCTTGTCCATTTTTATATGGTAATATATATCCTGAAGATCTACTGAGCACATCCAATCATCTTTTTCAAAGAAAGAAAGTATAGACTGAACCGAGACCATCTGGAATTTGGTTTGTTAAACTGATTTGTTCAACTGACTGAGGTCCAAAATTGGTCTCCAGTTCCCTGTTTTCTTCGGCACTAAAAAGAATCTTGAGTAATTTCTGGATCCTCTCTGGGCTGGTGGGAGTTCCTGGATGACTCTTTTTCAAACAGTTTTTGAATTTCTAAGACTGCCACCTCCCTGTGACTGTGTGGAACATCCGGGATTCTTCTTGGTCTTTTTGGTTTGTCTGACAGGGACATGTTGTAACCTCTGGTAATAATCCTCTGCACCCATTTGTCCATAGTTATTTTTAGCCAGGCAGATTGTTGCAGGGATAATCGTCCCCCGAGTGCCTCCAGAGGAAGGCATTCGGGCCTCCTTTCAGGAGCGCTGATAAGTGTTACCAGGAAAAGAGTTCCTGGAACCCTGATACTGTGGGCCATTTCTGCCTCTTGGATGGAGTCTTCCATTACTGCTTCCCCTCTCCCCCAGGGGAAGTCATTGCCATCTGAGCCCTGGAAAACCCCTTGGGTCTTTTTGGACCATAGCCTACCACTTCTTTGGTTCCTGGAATAGGGCTATTGAGGAGTGGAAAAGTGTATGTCCATGGCAGAGAGGGTCTTCCCATCTGGCTAGAGTCTCTTTAACTTTGGGGTCTAACAGGGATGATCCAGCAAATGGAGCACCAACGAAAGAAGACTAAAATGGCTCCACAAAATCATATAAGCACATCCAGGTGTGTCTCTTGATGGCTATGCCTGAACTCACTGCTCTAGCTGTCCCTTCAGCAGCATGAGGAATTAGCCTCATGGACGAATTGGAGATAGATTCTAGGGTGGCTGAGAAGCAACTTTGTCTCGAACCCCTTCAGCTACTGTTCCTGAGAGAGTATTTGAAACCTCTTTAATCAGATCTCTCTGAAGTCTGGTAAAATGTGCCATATAGTTCAAGGACTGACAGCAAAGGTCAATGAAGTGTATACTGGCTTCCCAAATCTATCCATTGTCCTAGACTCCTTGTTAGGAGGATGGCTAGTAGGACTCTCATCTGCAAGTTCCTTCTTGGTGGCTGCCACTACCACCATGGCATCTACAGGAATACCTTTGGCGCAGTGTTACTCATCTTTTGAGGCAGAGACAATACAGTTAGGTCTCTTAGTGATCGGGTCGACAGAGTCAGGTATTTTCCAAGCCTGCTGAGCAATCAGTTTAACAAAATTGTCAGTGGGCAGAGAGATTCAAAAGCTAGAGGGCTGGGCATGAAAAGTCTCTAGGTACACTGATTCCTCTGAGGAAGGCTGGAGGGTGACACAGCCACCCCTCTGTTTAGGGATTTCTAGGATGTCCCCAAAGAAAACATCTTCAGGGGGTGATGTCGGGGAACCTTCCCCTTCATTGAAATCAGTACCTTCAGTGAAGGATTCTTCAGGGGAGTCCAAGTGCTTCCCCTTGCACTTTTTCTTTGACGGTACCTCTTTGGTGGGGTGCTCCAGAGAGGTATCTGAAGATGACACAACCAGAGTGATTTGGTCTTGAAACTTATGTGCCCTCTGTCCCAGGGTACAGACTGGGGGAAGCTCTGTCTGAGGAGATGGATGCGATGTCTGGTCCAACAGGGAAAGCATAGACTGTTTGTCAGCAATGGACAAGGCCCTGTCCATAACCTTAAAGGCATGTCCCCCCGTAGTGAAACAGGAGTCCGGAACTGAAATAGACACCTTCGGAACCGAGGTCCCATCCTGCACCAAGGAGGCTGCCTCCAACATAGAAGCCAGGGTCGAGCTTACATATGCTGAAGCCCCGAGAGGCATGGAATTCTCCAAAAGTACTGAAATTGAACCCTTCCCCTCAGAACCAACAATGAAGCCCTGCCCCCATGAGGTCTCTGGTTTCGACAAACCAGAGGAACTCAGGGTAACTATTAGTGTCGGAGAAGGAGCTCTGACCAGCACTGAAGCAGTCGAAGCTGGGAAGGTTGGCACCAGGGTCTCCAAAATCTCACCTGGAGTCAAAGGAGGAATAGGGAGGGGTGTGGAAGAAGGTAAGGTTCCAGAGCTAACAAGGCTAGCAACAGTGGATGGTGGTAATCCTCTCGCTATCAGGAGCTGATCCACCAGTCTCATAATATCAGACTTGGACCAAACAGAAGAAGCCAATGGAGGCCTTGGTGGCTTTGCCTCCAAAAAAGGACTGGAGGCACAGTGCGCAAAGGGATTCACTGATGGAGAATAAGTTGTATGTGGCAAATTTCAATTCGAGAGACCTTTGGTTCCGAGTGGTTAGATGGTACCAAAGGGAGTACTGTCTGCACTGATACTGGTATGATGGTGCTGAAGTGGTCAGTGGTCACAGTAATGAGGACTGATTATCTTGGCCCACCAGTGCCAAGGAAGCTGGGAGATTTTGCCATTTTAGGAGGGGGTTCCAAGGAAAGTGTCAGAACTGAGTGACTCCACTTTTTAGGTTTTGAAGAGGATGAAGAAGAGGAGGAGCTGGCTTCGGCCTGTGGACCATATGGGGCTTCTTTGAAATTAGATTTAAGTGGCCCTTTTAAGATCAGCTTATTTTTGCGATCTATCAGGGTTCTGGAACTAAACCCATGACAGATCACACAATCTTCCTGGTGATGGACCACTCTGAGACAATAAACACAATGCGTGTGTCCATCTGAATTAGGCATTTTCTGTCACATTGTTGACACCTCGTAAAGCCGGAGGTACCTTTAGAGGGTTTGTCAGTAAGAAACCAAGGCTACTATACATACACACACACACAGACACACACACTGCTGAAGAAAGTTTTCTTTTTGTATAGTAGAGAGAGGGAAAAAAAAGGGGGGGGGGCTACCAACAATGGTATTAAGAGTTACCCAAAGGTAAAAGGGAAGAAAGTGCCAATGATGGTGCTTGAGTCTACCTAATGGTAAAAAGGAGAGAGAAAACACACTCACGCACACACAAAAGACTACCTAGAAGAGGAGCGGGTAGAAAAAATAGAAATTAAGGATTGATACTGAAGACATGATAAGGAAAAAAACAAAGTTTGAAGAAACGCTAATGCTCAATAGATTTGATAGACTGCATCAATCACTACGAATCAGCAAACGAGATCTGAGGTAATTTGGTGAGGAGCATTGTGGGTAGAGCTTACTCAAGAGTTTTTGGAAGGTGCGAGCTGGAATAATGGCTTAGTCGGTTCCGAGGCTTGGAACCGAGCCCACAGTCAAGGATTATGTGAAGACTGACATCAGATTATACGTATTGTTTAATTTTAAACCAGCCTATCCATGGCAAACAATATAAACCTTCAACGAAGGCACGCCCATTCTACGCATGTCTTTTGAACGCCATTCGACCGCGGGGAGAACATGCAGACTCCACACAGAAGGCTCTCCAGCCGAGAATCGAACGGGAGAGCCTCTTGCTGTGAGGCAACAATGCTACCGCTGCACTACCATGGCCAATACCCATCCATGTGTATTAGCGTGCATAAAAACTTAGTTATTAACACCTCAGAAAAAATGTCACTGCTTTGCAAAAAAACTGCCATGACAGTTTTCATGTTTATACAATGAAAACTAGTAGAAAAAAACCACAAAACATGCAGAAAACAGTGGATGAAATAAACTAGTAATGTATAAAAGTGTGCAGGTGTGTGCATGAGTGTCCAGTAGTACGGTAAATGGGGGGATTATATCAATACTACATGGTAATAGTGGCATGAAAAATGTGTGTTTTGAATTTATTGTTTAAATCTCTGTTTAAATCTCTGGTGTAATGCAATAAATCTAATCAAAGCAGAAATAAAGTTAAAGTAACTAAACATAGATCTACACATTCTGCACATAATTTGTATTATTATTTAGTATATTTTTAGTGCATAATAATATTCCTCAAAAAAATTTCCTAAATAAATTTTACAGACTGTGTGGCAGCTTACGTAAATTCATTACACTCTTAACTCACTACAGCCAAATGCGTCTCCAGACATTTCTGCAGTTACTTCCTACTGATGCCTCTAGGCATCAAATATTGCTTGTTCATATTTGCATTATTATTTCCAAAACCATGCCACATACCAGGTATCAGAAGATTTCATCTTAAAGCATACATGATGGCAAACACAACTGTATTGATATTTAACCACTGTCTAATGCAGCTACAGAGATATTAAATATTGTTTGTATACTGTTTATTTGTATTGTAATAATTTTCATATTTCTCTAGATATCTAAACATTCAGATAACACAGACAGAACTGCATAGCCTCATATGAAAGCTCACAGCTGTTATGAAGAAAATCCTGCTGGCAGTGTGTGTTTTGCTTGAATAGTTACTGAGATATCATAAACTGTTTATACAACATTATACAGTTTATATTCACTGCCTTACATTATTTATTTATTTATATTTGTTTACCGGGAAATTCCGACTTGATACGGGTCCATTTTCAGCGGAGGCCCAGGGAGAAAAGCTCCACACAAGCAAACAAGTAACAATGCAAAGCAAGTAAAATCTGTGGTAAACATGAACAGTAAGGATGTATGAAGAACCAACTGGGGTACATAAAAAGTAGCAATACACATTAAAAACTAATAATGCATTTAGAAGTGACATTGTAAACATGAAATGACAAAGAATGCACAGTATTATAATATGTTAACTATGTTTAGATAACTGATAAGAATAAACAATTACACCTCCTAAACTGTTTAAATTGACAGTTACAGTTAGGTACACTAACAGACATATAGCTAACATACATGATATGGTGATGTAAGTAGGAAGGGTTAGAGGAAAAATCAGAGGAATATGAAAAGAACGGGGAGATATAATGATCTGACTATGGGAGGCAGGGTAGGAAAGGGAGGGGAGGAGAGGAGAGGAAAATAAGTGAGTCTTAGTCTGGATTGGTACAAGGGCATAACCACTGTTTTTTTAAGTGGGCTTTTAGTTTGGATTTGAAGTGATGGGATGAAGGTAGGGTGGTAATGGGGGTGTTCCATAATTTGGATATTATGCAGGAGAAGAGAGCTTAAAAATCCATTTTAAAGCACTGAACTGAATGAATGTCACCAATAAAAAAAGTCTTTTAGCTTTTCCCGGTTAGGGGTCGCCACAGCGGAACTCCGGTCCGCTCATGATTGGCAGTGGATTTTTACAGTGTCGAGTTGCCAACCCAACACCCAACCTTCAAAGAAGGCACAATGAATGTCACCAATATAAAGATTAATTTATCCTGAATAGTTTGTCATTTACAGATTACGGTTCCAGAAATATGAATATTGTTTGAACTGCAAGGTGATAACTTAACTTTTAAAAGGCTCAAGCCACACCCACTGGAAGTTAAAGGTATACACTCAAAAGAGCTGTACTGGAGGGAATAAGTTAATAGAGCAATAGCAGTTAAGTCCTATTTTTCTGAATGCATTTAATTTCAGCTGCCAGCATAGTTATTTTATTGTCCAACACACCATTGATGTCCCCTTCAAGCTCATCCATCTCCACACACTCCAATATGATAAATTTAAAACTAAAGTGTCTGGGGTGTTTGGATAAGGTATTTCTCTGGCATTTACGTCTGATGTCAGAAAGATGACCTGAAATCCTCCTTTTCAGTTTATTCATAGTCTTACCCACATAAAGTGCAGGGCAGTCATCACACATGGCCCTATATATAACTTTTTCAGTATTACAGTTACCACCTGCTGAAGATTTCACCATCTTTTTAAAATAGGAGCACTCAAATGAATCACACTCCAAGTATTCACAGAAAGTGCAGTTAGGTGGACCACATATTTTAGCGCTCATATCATCCTGGTGTTCCTTATTTTTCTTTTTCACATAGCTACATATGATTCTGCTCTTTTTATATACAAAAGTAAATCCTTAGGGCACCACACAGTAATGTGCTGAACTGGTGGTTAATGGTGCCACATTCACTGAGCCAGGCGATACAGGAAATCTGTCAGAGGACAAATTCAGTTCCAGCTTTAACCCCCTCTCACCTCCAACCATCTCCTCAAAAATACCCTCAAACATAACCTCTCCAGCTATAACTAGGGGCATGCACTGGCTGCACTCACTAAAGCCAAGAACACAGCCTCAATGGGCCCTGACAACATCCCAGGATGCCACCTGAATAGTATAAAATATTACTTATCAGGACCCTTGGAGTCATTATTTACCGTAACTATAGTCTTAAAACTGGCTTTGTGCCATGTAAATGGAAGACTGTAATGGTCATCCCCCTTCAACAGATCCTGGAAACTACAGACCCATTAGTCTGAGTAGTCTTATTTGCAAAGCCATAAAAAGAATTATAATGGAAATTATCAACAAGGACATAGGAGACCTCCAGTCACTGGATCTATCCCAATTTGGAAGTCATGCTTAGTGAATTCTGGTGGACTTCTTTGAAAAGGTCATTAAGGCAATGGAAAAGGGGAACATGGTGCATACTGCTTACCTAGATCTGGCTAAAGCATTTGAAACAATACCCCACTCGGGCATTGTCAACAAACTTATGGAACTAGGTATAAACTCCTTTATAACATGCTGGATAGTTAGCTGGCTCACTGATAGGACCCAGGAGGGTAGAATTGGTAAGGCCACTTCCACAAAGAAGGTGGTCACCAGTGGAGTTCGCCAGGGCTCTGTGCTGGGGCCACTCCTCTTTGGTATGTATTCCACAGATGTCAAAGGCCTTTGGCTGACCAAGTTCCCAGATGACTGCATTCTGGGAGCAGACAATGAATTCCCTCCAAGATGAAAACACCCTTCAGAAAGATCTAATACAGGCAAACATTTGATGCCAAAGCCATAGCTTATAACTCAATACCAAGAAATGCATTATAGTACCTTTTAAGAAGTCTACCACCCCGGGTAACTATGTCATCAAAAAACACCCTTAAAAGTTGATTCACTAGTCAGGGATCTGGGAACTCATGTAGATAGTAACCTAGCCTTCGACAAGCATATGTCCAAGGTAGTACGAAAATCCTTCTATGTTGCTCAACTTATAAGCAAGGGCATGGTATCTAAGTCCAGAGAGGTCATCATACCACTGTACTCTGCCCTCCTCAGCCCCATCAAAGACTATAATGCCCTCTTCGGTATGTACCTGACCAGACACATGCAACAACTGGAATATCCACAAAGGTTCCTTACAAAAAGAATACAGGGAGTAAACACAATTGCCTATACTGACTGCTTCAAAGCCCTGTCTCTTTACTTTGTATCATACAGACTTCTGAGAGGTGATCTTTGCCTGGCATATAGGGCATCCCTGGACGCTATTTTGATAAACCTTTTGCACATCTGAGAAACAAACAGCATCAGAACTACTGGATTAAATTACCCAAATTTTACTTGCGACATAAATAGGACATGGTGAAGAGACAGATACGTTTCTCAGAGAATTCCCATTCTCTGTAACAGGCTCCCCATTCATATGAAGCAGAGTTCCTCCCTATCCCTTTTTATGCCCAACTTGGACCAATAGATAGGTAAACGGAAATTCACCCCGGGCCTGGCTCCTATGTCTCTGATGGACAGAGGCAGCCTGTAAATCACCACCTATATAAATCAAATTTGTGGGTCACATTTGGGTTGCATGGCTAGGCTTATAAGAGCCCTAGTGGTCATTAGCCTAGTATATACCTATGAATCTATGGGGATTTACCTGCCAGAAATGAAGCCTATAGCTAACTGCTGGTCCTGTGAACCGTCAGAGCTGTTTTCCATTGAGGTAGTAAGAAAGTTCTGAAGTTGTCTACACTCTGAATGCTGATTTCCCTCCAAAGAGCTAGCCAATCAGCAGTCAGTGTGTAGCTGTGGAAGGGAGACAGAGCTTTTTGAACAGTGACAGTTCTGTCCTGGGCAGGATACAACCCAAACAGCTAAAGGCTACTGCAGCAGTGACAATGAGGGACATGGGCATGTCTGAAGTCATTGTCATAGGGTCATACTAGGCTAGATACCCTTTTGGACCATTTTAAGCCTAGCCAAATTCTCCTCAAAGCTGATAATCAAACCCTGAATCATGTCAGTGAGGCAGACTCCTTAACCATTAAGCTAACTCCCAGAAGATGCTTGCTTCAAAGTGCATTCTAAGGGAAAGAAGGGAGAGACTACAGCTGTACATGACAATATTTACCATACTTGTGGATCTTTAAGGAAAGGTCACTGTAACAGTAACACATAATCTTACTGGTAATCTTGATCTTTATTTTAGTAATCTTACTGGTGTCTTCTCCAGCCAGAAACTGCAAAAGCAGTGGCTTCTTCCCTGTGATGTACCAAGGAAAGTCTCACACTAGGTAGGTGTTGATGAAGATGGGCATAAGTCTTCCTTATATATATCTCATGTCACTGCACATTCTGTTCAGTCTTTTGAGTTAAAAACCTACAAGGAAGAATGGTTGTGGTAGGCAAATAGCTAGTTCTTCTTAAGTTTGTCATCATAAAGTATATATCATGCCCAATATATTGTCAGGAATTATGAACGTTGTACTGCCAGTTTCAACTAAGCAGTTTATTAGTGACATTATGCCAAAACAAAGAGCAGAAAAAGCCTTATCATAGAAAATACATCATTTTAACTATACTCTCCTAAATAAAAATCAACATTTGTACACTAAAATGAACTTGCCAAAGTAAGATGTTTTTTCTTTATGGTATATAGTTATCAAAGTAATTTTAGTGTGCATCTGAAAAAGAAACTGAGGCTTTTTTAAGGTATGACTCCTGTACAGTAAGTGAAAAAGCCACCTTAAAAGGATTACATTTAGCTGTTAATATAATAAAACAGTAATAAAACCTGAGACAATAAATACTTAAAGTAAAAAGTAAAAAGATTATGTTATGAAAAATACTAACCCCAAACCTTAGATTAAAAGGAGTATTCCTTAAATCTAACAAATAAATACACTTTGCAGGCCTCTCTCAAAACGATCCATAACTGCTAAACAGCAAAAAATATTGTTTGCAAATGGAACAAGAGTGGACGTCTCAGTTGCATCTTACAGAAAATATAAATAAAAATTAATAACAATAAGCTACAAAGTTATTTGTTGTAAGTAGGGCCCTATAATATGAATAAGAGCACAACTTTTTAAATCCTCAGCCACCATAGGATTATATGACCAATATAGTAATGGTCATTACGGTAAGAACCATAATAAAATTTTATGACCAGTATGGTAAGGTTTTATAAGTTCTACATACTCTGTGATAAATACAATTTTCCCACACATACAGTGACATGGAAACCACTGTCAATGTGCCTTCTCTGGCTGTATGTAATTTCATAGGTTGTAACTAGATGATAGACAAGTTAAACCTTTTAAAGCCAAACCAATGCAATCAGCCTGGTACACCCATCTAGTTATTCACACTGTCCATAAGGGTCAGAGGAGTGAAGCTGGGGATACATTTATGATTTCCCATTCATTTGTCAGATTTACAGACAATGAGGTACATGTTTTGTTTTACAGAAGGGTGGGAGTCTGTTCCAGATGTTGGGGGGTTCTTTGGGATAGATACCTGCTAGGCAAAGTGCTATTTATGTTACAGTACAGACTTGGGTTCCTTGATCTTGAATCTGTGCTAACAGTTTTACAGATATAGTGTAGATCAAGCAGGATTGGGTCATTTACAGCTTTGTAGGCCAACCATTGACTACTCTTTATGGGGTCTAAAGGAGACAGTGAAGAGAGACAGGATCTTTAGATGCTCTGGGTAAAATCAGGAATTTATATCTGAAAATTTTTCTTAAGGATCCATGGAACTGCTGTTTTTTTTTCAAGATGGCTTAAGTGTTTGAATAGGCACACTGAATGTAATGTATTTTACTGTTGGCCTGATAAGGGGCAAGTAGAGGAAGTGCCCTTAGTAATCACGTGGGCAAAGAAGGCGGCTGTCCTACTAACAAAGGATATGTGGTATTCATAGGAATCGGATCATTATCCATGAAGGTGCCTGGGACAGTAATGACAGTGTCTATTTTAAGGGGTGTCATTTAAGTGGAAGGTATGTGACAGTACCTGTTTCTTAAGCTGTGCAACACTATATTTTTTTGCACTCAGCTTTACACCATGATTATGACACCAGAAGTTTGTTTGAGCTAGGCTCTCTTACAGGATCTGAGTGCAGTCACCAGAGTTTAATATAGCCTCAAGCTTGCAGGCATCTATGAACTTAATCAAACTGAAGCCTTTAATGTTAGAGATGACAACCAGCACAATAGATGCCAAACAGAAGAAGTTGTAAAACACAGCCATAAGGAGAATGCCATTAATTTTAATTTAGTGGTTAAGGTGTTTATCTTACAGAGTCAGGTGGCAATCCATTGAGTTACATAGGGATGTGTACTGAGTTTGGTCAGTTTGTCAGTGATATCAGAATAGATGACAGTGTCAAAAGCCTTAGCTAAATCAATACGCTGTGTGCCCAGTTACACTCATCCAGTGCATCAAAGACTTTTTCAAAGAAATCAGGTAAGTTCAGTAAGCTTGATCTGCTTTTTATAAATCAAAACTGATTTGTGACTACTGAGTGTAGGTTCCCTATGACCTGTTTATAAAGTTCATTATAATGTAACCCATAACCCTGCAAATGATGCTGGTGAAGCTGATAGATCTAAAGTACCCAAGGTCCATGGTAAGGCCTCACTTGTTTGAGGAAGCTACTACAGCTGTCCTCCAGGCTTATGATATATAGCCAATTGAGATGCTGTGGTTGAATAGTTTAAAGAAGAGGTCTTATAGGAGGCATTTCATTCTGACCAGAAAACCTGGAATATTATATGGACCCATAGATCTGGTATTTTCTGGTCCTGGAAGTCCTTTTTGTATCTATTCAAATGTAATTATTAGGGGAAGGTAATGAAATGGATATTTTGCACTGGGAAGTTTGGAAGTGACAGAGGAGAGAAGCTGCAGCTGAATTTCTCTGCAAGGATGCTAGCTATATCCTCAGGATCTGAGTGTACGATGCTATTAGAAGTAAGCTTAGTGCAATGCTGGATGTTATTTATGAGTTTCTTTACATAGTAAAAGAAGGTCTTGTGGTTATCCTTTGATAACACAACACTTTTAAGTTTATTATTAGCCGTGAATTTGAATTTGCTCCTGAGATCTTTATTAACCCTTCTGAGGTTAATTTTAACAAAAATTTGTTTGGTTATGTTGTTTTCTTTTATTGTACAATTTGTTTACAGTAGAAGTCCACCAGACAGGGCTTGTGGTGAATAGGAATATGAGCCTCTATGCAATACATGAGATGGGAGTATAGACTTTGGCTCTATGTGATAGTATTTGTTATAGGGCTACTGAATGGTGGGAGACTGTTGAATCTTCTCAAACTCCTCAGTGATGACAACATTAATTTCATGAACTTCAATTATACATTGACTTAGAAATGGGGTCCATTCCTGTCATGGTATTAAAAACCCAAAAGACTTGGAGAAATTAAAAAAATGACAACCAAACAAGCCATATTTCTTAAAGATGGTTGAAACTGGTTCCTCCACTGTAATGGTATTATACAGTGAATAACACCGCTCAGTGATCTAACATGACTAGTGAGCGTGTGACAGTGGGTGAGGAGCAGACATGGGTTGTGTTTGGAAGGATAAGCTGAAAAATAGCCATTGCTCCTTGTTGGAGATGGTACTTTTTGATCAACAGTATTTGCAGTAATAAAGCCAAGGAAGCTTTTTTTATTTACCCATCTTCTCCCCACAACTGACCATCAATATCTCCCAACAGCTTCCTTCTTCAGTGGGTCTACTGCACCCACCTCAGCTTCTCCTAGGCTCAACTTGACCCATGTCCATTTCTAGTAAGAAGACTGAAAATTCTGGTGCAGTGTCATACTGCTACTGGGGAGTGTGCCCTAATTCTCTTCTGCCCCACGGCAGCCTTACAAGCTCTGCAATTGTTGCTTTCTGGAGCTGTATGAATAATTCCACACATAAGCAGCCTCCCAACCACATGGTATACTACTTCCAAACAAGGGGCCCACCCAGTTGTTAAACTGCTGAAGTAAAGCAAGGCTACCTTCCTCCCTCCCTCCAAGATGGGCTTATAGATGTAGCTGTTCACTTCCATCCCTCTTCCTTCTCATCCCTCCAGCACCAATGCCACTATTCAAACATGGGTCATCTGTGATGCAATAAAAGCTTTATACCAATATGTCATAGGGCCAGAAAGTCAAGGAGCTTTGCTCATATTTATTTGTAGAGGTGCATGCATGTCATTTATGGACAGGTTAAGAAAGTTGGTATATGGGCAAATGGGGAAGGACTCTCATTTATTAAGATATGTTTCATGATTAGCAGGTAACATGGATGGGGTTCTACTGTTGGTCAGGATGTGGTATGAAAGTACAGTTGTGCAAGTCCTACTTACCTGTAACAGTAGATCGAATTCCTCACTGCCATTTTAGGTTATCTGTCAAGGTAACTCAGTACTGGTCAGCTTTCAAAACCACAGAATCACCTCTGTTTCTATTCCTGTGAAAGATGATTGGCTGAGCATTAGCTGCCATAAAAAGTAAACATTCAGGCTTTTTTTTTCTTCCACAAAGAAGGAGAGGAAAGTACCTGAAGTCAGAATCATCTAGCAAGAGTAAATTCATAGCCAATCACAATACCATATAAAAAACAAATCCAACAACAGCTGAATCAAAGAGGTTGAAACCCACCTCAGCTATGAATAATCTGTGAATAATCTGGGGGATGGTGGGTGGGTGCTGCCATTGACACAGTGAGAAATTCAAACATCTACTGTTACAAGTCAGTAGGACTTGCATAGGTGTTCTGTGTTAACCATTCCCACTGCAACAGTGACATTTTAGGTAGATTCCCCAAACTTACTCTATCCGGGAGGTGAAAGGATAAAGCTCCGGGAGCCCCTGAAGAATGGTCCTAGCAAAACCTGCTCTGGACCATGGAAAGAAATCCAGTTTGTAGTGCTCTGTGAAGATATGAACAGAGGACTAGGTTCTTTTAGAATGCTTAGAAATGGTCCACCCTTTCCAATATGCCATCAAAAAGGATAAGGCCTTAGTCAAGTGAGCCTTAACCTTGCCTGGGAGAAATTCACTGTGGTAGGAGTACCAGAGAACAACCATCATGCAATAGTTTGCTTAGAGATAGGGTGACCTCAATTAGCCCCATAAAGGAGACAAAATGCTGTTCAGCATTCCTAAAGGGCTTTGTTCTGTCAAAGTAGTACCAGAGTGCATACAAGGTATGGGGAATCTTTTCTCCCTTGTTTTATGGATCAGGATAGAACAATGGGAGATTGATGGCTTTATCCAAGGTAAATTCAGAAACAACTTCAGGCAAGAATTAGTGTAGAACACAACCCTGTCCTTGTGAAAAATCGGATAGGGTTGGCCCACCATAAGAGCTAAAAGTTCAGAGTCTCGTTGCAGATGTCAGAGCAATGAGTAATTTATTTGACATTTGTCGACAGGGTTAGTCCAACTGGGACAGAGTCCTTTTTCAGTGGAGACCCGGGGAAGAAAAGCTCTACAGTAAATACATACAAAGTAAGTTTGCTTAAAATAATATAAAAAATATATCCCATAGACATAAAAAAATAACAAGTAAACAGACTGCAAAACAGAATCAACAATTCAGCACAAAGAAGTAAAGAATAGCTTAACAATTTCCAGTTATATAATTTTGAAAGAACAAGAGCATTGATGTTCTCCACATCTGGATCAAGTCCTGGAAGACTTCTTCATGGAGCTTCTACTCAAGAGGGTCTGTCTAAGATCTGCTTAGTCTGTCTGGCACTGCGTTTTGCTCTGACAGAATGCACAAGTATGAAGAGTCATAGAATGATGTACAGCCAGCTCCCAGGCCATCACTGCTTACCAGCAAAGGGGGTACTGACCTTATACCCCCTTGCTTGTTTCAGTACACATCAGGGAAGTGTTGTATGTGGCTACTAGAAGAGGACCTGGACTCTATAAGTGATGAAGAACGTTTAAGGCATGGATCATTCCCAACATCTCTTTTACATTTTTGTTCTTTGGCATGTCCTGATAAGCCTTCTTGAGATCTAGAATCACCATGAAATAGTGGTCTGAAAGCTACGATAAGACAGACTGTAAGGTGGGCATTCTGAATTAGGGAACATTTACAAAGGTGCTTAGAAAGGATAAATTTAGGACATATCTTCAGGAGTAGTGCTTTTTTGGTGCCAAATCTTGGAGTAAAATACTTTGCCTTTGTGTATCGCAGGCACTGGTTTTATGACCCCTCCTTCTACCATGTGATGGAGCACTGTAGGAAACTGTTCTTAATGATCTAGTGGGTGTGGAGGAATTCCTCTGAAACAGGAGTCAAATTAGAAACAATTTAACATTCTAAAGGCCACTGTCGCCATCAGATTCCCCATCGTTCTTTGAAACAATAGAAAGGACTCTTGCCAAACAAGGACTACAGCCCCATATAAGAATAAAACTACCATAATTAGCTGTCTGCAGAACACTCTTAGCTAAGGAAACCACATCAGTCTTATAAACAACTATAATCTGATTATCAGCTGTATGATGAAGCTTCTGTTTCATTTTCTTGTGAACCTCACTACTAGATAAAATATCCGTGGACAGAGTATTATATGTTGGGCAAGGGGTGGCTTACCCCGGACAACTCCTGCACCTAAAGGGTTTGGTTCTTCCATACCAGAACAGCCCTGAAGGATGTGTCTAAACCCCATTCCACAGTGGCTGGCAAAGTTACACTGGAAGGAAACAGGGCAAAAGGTAAATGTAATGTGGGCAAAGCAGTGGCCTTGAAAGAATCACCAACCATAGGCTGAGGCATATATATTTATTTATTTAACATTTGTTAACCGGCAAAGTCCGACTTGGAACAAAGCCAATTTTCAGCAGATGGTCGGGGAGAAATACTCCAGATGCATGTTTTTGCGTGCATATATATATATATATATATACACACACATATATATATATATATATACACACACACATATATATATATATATATATATATATATCTATATATATGTATGTGTGTGTGTGTGTGTGTATATATATATATATATATATATATATATATATATATATATATATATATATATATATATATATATACACACACACACACACAGTGAATATACAACGTGTACACACTCCTGTTAAAATGCCTGGTTTTTGTGATATAAAAAAGAGACCACAATAAATCATTTCAAAACTTTTCCCACCTTTAATGTGACCTATACCTTGTACAATTCAATTGAAAAACAAACAAATCTGTTACGAGAAAAAATATAAAAATTAAAAAACTTACAATAAGCTGGTTGCATAAGTGTGCAAACCCTTAAACTAATACTTTGTTGAAGTACCTTTTTATTTAATTACAGCATTCAGTCTTCTTGGGTAGGAGTCTATCAGCATGGCACATCTTGACTTGGCAATAGTTGCCCACTCTTCCTTGCAAAAGCGCTCCAAATATGTCAGATTGTGAAGGCATCTCTTGTGCACAGCCCTCTTCAGGTCACCCCACAGATTTTCTATTGGATTTAAGTCTGGGCTCTGGCTGGGCCATTCCAAAACTTTAATTTTCTTCTGGTGAAGCCATTCTTTTGTTGATTTGGATGTATGCTTGGGGTCAATGTCATGTTGAAAGGTGAAATTCCTTTTCATCTTCAGCTTTAGAAGGTTTTGGGCCAAAGTGACTGGTATTTGGAAATGTTCATAATTCCCCCACCTTGACTAAAGCCCCAGTTCCAGCTGAAGAAAAGCAACCCCAAAGCATGATACTGCCATCAACATGCTTCACCATGGGGAAGGTGTTCTGTTGGTGATGCAAAGTGTTTTTATGCCAAACATATCTTTTGGAACTGTGGTCAAAAAGTTCAATCTTGGTCTCATCAGACCATACCACATTTTCCCACATGCTTTTGGGAGACTTGATGTATTGTTTTGCAAATTTTAGCCAGGCCTGGATGTTTTTCTGTGTAAGAAAAGGCTTCTGTCTTGCAACCCTACCCCATAGTCCAGACATATGGAGAATATGGGAGATTGTTGTCATGCAGTACACAACCAGTACTTGCCAGAAATTCCTGCAGCTCCTTCATTGTTGCTGAAGGTCTCTTGGCATCCTCCCTGATCAGTTTTTCGTTTTGTCTTTTCATCAATTTTGGAGGGACATCCAGTTCTTTGCAATGTCACTGTTGTCCCATATTTTCTCCACTTTTTGATGACTGTCCTCACTGTGTTCCATGGTATATCCAATGCTGTGGACATTTTTTGTACCCTTCTCCTGACTTATACCTTTCAAAAATGAGACCCCTTTGATGCTTTGTAAGCGCTCTGCGAACCATGGCTTTTGCTGTAGCAGGCAACTGAGTAAATGTCAGGAAAATCCTACTAGGACAGCTGAACTTTATTTGAGGTTAATCTGAGTCTCTAATTGATGGCAGGTGTGTACCCGAGAAGAATGAATGTTGTTATTAAATCTAAAGGTGCTTCAACAAAGTATTAGTTTAAGGGTGTACACACTTATGCAACCAGCTTATTGTACGTTTTTTTTTCCCCCTAAAATATTTGTTTTTCAATTGAATTGTACAGGTTATAGGTCGCATTAAATGTGGGAAAAGTTTTGTGGTCTCATTTTTTTATATTACAAAACCCTGGTATTTTAACAGGGGTGTGTACTATACACACACACACACATATATATATATATATATATATATATATATATATATATATATATATATATATTTTTTTTTTTTTTATAGGTGCAACTGGATTTAATGGGGAGTACCAAAGTTGGAATCCATCAAGTCAGGCGAGAGAATACAAGCAAGAATAATAAACTGACAGTACTGGATATAGTATTACAATAAGCACTTAAAGTTTTGAATAATATGTATGCCCCCACACAACTGAACTCTGCCAAACTCTGCTATTACTATAACAAAACAGTTTGAAATGTGTTCAGAATTCTTTTACAACTTCAGAAGAAAAAGAATTTCCAGTACACAATGTCCAAACCCCAATGCAATCAATGTACAAACCAGTGTTAAAATTAGCTCTACACACTTTAACCACATTACACTTTCATAAAATAATGTTTAATAGTAATTTAAACTATATTTTTTATCAGAGGCAGCAAAATATCCACAGTACAGTCATATAACTCCATTCACGATAATTGATGTTAAAAATACACACAGCAGAGTCATACATATAACAATAATGTATAAATGCTGAAAAATCCAAGTTCTGCAATATTTTCCTGTCAAAAGATGGAAATAAAAGTCAGTAACAATAGTAAAGACAATGTACTTCTGAAAAAAGTGCAGAAAGTTTCTTAAGAAACAAGACACTTGTCAAAGATAGGATCCAAGTAAATGCCACTACAACCAGAAATTCCCGCAGGAATTACTGTAAACACTGACAGAAATAAAATATCAAAATATGTTTTTAAATAAACATAAAAATAGAAAGACGATAACAAATCTAATAATAAAATAAGAGGAAAGTATCCGCAAATGGGGCTTATCTGTACTGTAAGCTCATGAAATCAGCACTGGATCCTGTGGACAGTCAGTAGACTTTCTCCTTTGGATTTCAGAAAAAAGACTGATCACACTTCCTGGGATAGCTAGGGATTTCCTCTCAGGATATGCTCAGCCAGTCAGTTGTCATAGGACGAGATAGGGAGAGGAGTCTGGTCTTCTGAAAGCTAGCCAGTACTAGGTTACCTTGACAGATAACCCAAGATGCCATTCAGGTAGTGGGAATGATGAACAACTTTTATTTACTGATATTTGGCATAAGGAGTTCATGGTCATTGTCCTAGTCGATTAGTCTATAGGTGATGGTGCTTTGGATGAAGGTGAATATGCCTCCCCAGTGGTACTTCTGTCTACACTTGTAGGCCTACACAAGTGGTAGGCTGAGAAGCCAAGTAAGGAGGGAGTGTTGTCCTTGCTCTAGAACCAGGATTCAGTGACAACATGAGTATCACATTCTTCAGAGCAAGGAAGGCCTCTAGGGAGCATATCTTGTTATTTAGGCTCTTAGATACATTTATATAGGCCAATTTAAAATTTGTATTTACTATGTTGGTAGCCTGAAGAGACTGATAATTATCTTAAAAAAGGCAGGAATTGAATAATGTATGTAATATTGCTTAGGTTATATGCTATATATATATATGTGTGTGTGTGTGAAGTATAATGTGTGTTATGTTACTACAGTTTGATTTCTTTTATATGAATGTAAATTTGCCTCTGTCATAAGTGATAATTCAATAAATGTGTTTAAAAAATAAATGCCAATTTAGAAAAAAAAAGGCAATACTGGGGGTAGATGGAGAGTTTCAGCCAGTAAGCAAATGCCATGATAAGATAGGTGCAGGCCATCACTGGTGAAACACATGGTACTGTCTTCCATCTCCTTCTAGGCTTACAAGACTGAACCCCATCAAACTGACATAAACAACTAAGCTAACAATAAAAGCTAATCATGTTTGTCTTATAGGGTGCCATCATTTACCGTACATTTACTTCACTCACATAATAAAATGGGATGGCAGGAGAGTAATTCATTATTACAATGACCGCTGAAAATTTATTGTTACAGATGTACTTTTAAATACAAATGTACTACCTTCATTGCTGAAAGTCAGTGAAACAGTATATTATAACAACATTTGGGTAAATTCCCAAGCAGTACCAAATTCTAATCTGGAAGATGGTAAAGTGAAACAGCAATAATACAGTCACATTTTTTAATAATTCTGCTCATCTTCTGAGTGGTTGGCTGTTGAGATTCACCTGCATAAATCAACTGACAAAAGCTGATTTAAATATACTTTTCTCTGCACTTATTTAAGATTAGAAATGTGTAGATAATCGTTTCACTTGAATACTGTACTCCCTGTCTCTAGCTGCAGTTAGTTGCCTGAAGTGTGAAAAAGTATCCATCTGGATACATTGAAAGTTGTTAGACTGCTTTTGAAATTCTGCATTAACTTAGCCTGGGGGTTTCTGCTTGCATTATAATCTGTGCTGGTCACATTTTTAATCATTCTGCTCATCTTCCGAGTGGTTTGCTGCTGAGATTCACCTTCATAAATCAACTGACAAAAGTTGATTTAAGTATACTTTTCTCTGCACTTATTTAAGATTAGAAATTTGTGGATAATTGTTTCAGTTGAATACTGTACTCCCTTGTCTAATTCCGCGGTGGTGCAGCGTTAACATTGTTGTCTCACAGCAAGAGGTTCTCCTGTTCGATTCTCGGCTGGAGTGCAGAGAGTGCCTTCTGTGTGGAGTCTGCATGTCCTCCCCACGGTTGGGTGGGCATTCGAAAGACATGCGTAAATGGGCATGCCTTCGCTGAAGCTGGCACCTCGGCGTTCATCAAAATCTACTGCCAATCATTAGTGGACTGGAGTTCCGCTGTGGCATCTCCTAACTGGGAAAACCCGAAAGACAACAACAACTGTACTCCCTTGTCTCTAGCTGCAGTTAGCTGCCTGAAGTGTGAAAAAGTGTAGCCATCTGGATACACTGAAAGTTGTTAGACTGCTTTTGAAATTGTGTTAACTTAGCTTGGGGGTTTTTGCTTGCATTATAATCTGTGCTGGTCACATTTTTTAATCATTCTGCTCATCTTCCGAGTGGTTGGCTGCGGAGATTCACCTGCATAATTTAACTGACAAATGCTGATTTAAGTATACTTTTCTCTGCACTTATTTAAGATTAGAAATTTGTAGATAATTGTTTCACTTGAATACTGTACTCCCTGTCTCCAGCTGCAGTTATCCCCCCCCCCCCCCATTCTTGTTGTGGTATTAATCTTGGTGGCTTTGGAATTATTCGCCCCTGCTGTAAATCTGTTTTTGGACACTCCTACTGGGCCCATCTCATTTGCTCACTCAACTGTGTACAGTTTGTTTGTCTTTTCGGCTTTTCCCGGTAAAGGGTAGCCACAGCGGAATTCCGGACCGCTAATGACTGGCAGTTGATTTTTATGGTGCCGAGTTGCCAGCCCGACGCCCAACCTTCAGCGAAGGCACGTCCATTGACTCATGTCTTTCAGAGGCCACTCAACCACGGGGAGGACATGCAGACTCCATACAGAAGGCACTCCAGCCGAGAATCGAACAGGAGAACCTCTTGCTGTGAGGCAACAACGCTACTGCTGGACCACTGCAGCTACACTCAATTGAGTACAGTGAGATCATATTTTGATTTCAGACACTCCTACCAGTCCCATCTCTTCTGCTGTGTACAGAGAGAGCACTTGGGAAGGACATCCCCTATAGCATTTTAATCTGCTCTGTTCCCTCCCTCTCCACACCAAAAAAAAAAATACTTATAGTTTCTTGAGCTGCTCTTACATAACTGTCTTCTACCTTAATTTGCTGTTCTGTGTGCTTTTACGTGTGAAAGTGCTCTTATTTGATTTTTCATAAACTTGTTTTTGGCATTTTTAACTTATCTGCATTTATTTAAAGTGTATTTGCCTTAATATTGCTACACACTCAAGTGTGCTAGCTTGTACTGCATTTAAAGTGTTTTTGCTACTGTCACTAGCTCATTCTTTCTAATACAGAGAGAACTTTTTGAGAAAGCCAACCCACTTAACTAAAAAAAAAAATATATATATATATATATATATATATATATATATATATATATATATATTCCAAGCTTGTTTTCTGCCTTTCCTGTAAGTAGTGTAATCCAGATACAGATTTGCTTTATCCAGGACTGTTTGTAAGCTTCTGTGTCCCAAGCCTTTCTGTGCTGGAGGAAAGCCTTCTAGCTGATCAGTGGGAGTGGTAAGCACTAGGTAGCCTATCTACCACAAGAGTGGTTTATGGCCCACAAATTGTAGTTTATTGGCCATTTGAGCAGTTTTTCCATCTCTTTCAACTTTCTGGTTTAAGAGCCTGCATTTGCGCTTGTTTCCCAACTTCCCTGTAAATAGTTTAATCCAGATACAGGTTTGCTGTATCCAGGACTGTTTGTAAGCTTCCATGCGCCCATGCCTTTCTGTGTTGGAGGGAAGCCTTCTAGCTTATCAGTGGGAGTGGTAAGCACTAGGTAGCCTATCTACAACAAGATCCAGATTCTTAATTTTAGCACTTGAATTTGCTTATCCATGCTCATCACTTGTTCAGTGTAAGCACTAAATAAACTACAGATTACTACAGCACTCATCCTTCCTCATTACCTAGAGGAAAACAGTTTTGGTACTTACTTTCCTCACTTGTTTAGAGAAAAACAGCTCTTGTACTCACTTTCCTCACTTGTCTAGAGGAATTTTTTTTTTATTTGGGCATCCCAGTATTCTCTCCTGTCTATCTGATGAATCTGGGTATCTTGGGGCAATGTAGTACTTGCCTCGTACACAGACAACCTTCTCCTCCTACCACCCAACACTACAACCTGTGAGAGATTCACTTATTTAGCCAAACTGGAAGTAAAGCTCTCTCCAACCAAGACTGAACTTGATAGTCAAGAGGAGAAGGTAAACACTTGCACCACACCACACTCATCACATAGTACCACTAAACCTACACCACCAAAATACACACATAGAAACACAAAAACATTCGCGGAGGCTCTTAATAATAATCTGCTCAAGCAACAGAGACCTCCAAAGCAGAAACGCAAGCAACCTCCCACCACCAACACAACCCAAATAATACATAGCCTAAAGACTCAGTGTGCCACTCAACCACAGCCCATAAGCCAAAACAACATACCCAACACACTGGTCATAGGTGACTCTATAGTCAGGCACACTGATGTCCCACTCACCAGGCTAAACAAGGAGAAGGTCACTGTCAGCTGCCTGTCGGGTGCCAGGATCCGCCACATAACCCACGCACTCAGGTCACTCCACAACATGTACAAATATGACTCTGTGATTGTCCATGTTGGTGTGAATGACCTGAGATGTACCTCCCTGGATTACATGAAAAGAGACATGGAAGAACTCTCTGACCTTGTAGCCCAGGCAGGTATGACCCTAGCCCTGAGTAGCATCCTGCCATCGCCCAGAATGATACCGCAAGTACAAGGACAAAATGATTGACTTCAACAATTGGCTAAGCTTCTGGTGTCAGTCTAAGGGGATCCAGTATCTGTCTGCCTGGGACGACATGGTCGACAGACCACGATGCTTTGCCATAGATGGTCTGCACCTGTCACCCCTGGGATTCTGGATACTGGCTAAGGCTCTTGCTGCCCCTGTAATGCCTTTTTTAGGCAAGGTTCAAATGACAAATTCACCACCATAACAGGAACAGGCAAGCAAAAACTGAAGGTAATGCTACTCACTGCTAGAAGTCTAAATCTCAAAATGCACTCACTCGAGGCACTCCTTAAAATGGAGAACATCGATGTCTGTGCAGTGACTGAGGCCTGGTTCAAGGCTACAGAGAGCACCCCTGCATTACCAGGCTATACCTCATACCATACTTTTCGGCCATCTAACCTGGACTGGAACACCAAAGGCGGAGGTGTGTCCATATTCATTAAGGATAGCCACACCTCCAAGCTAGTTGCTCAGCATAATGCAGCTGAGGTTATCCAAATGCAACTAACTCTGGGCAAAACTGCAATCCAAACTGTAGCCTGCTACAGATCCCCCACCATGCCCCAGGATTCCCACTCCTCTTTTCTTGATATACTGGAAAATATTAGGGTTCAACCAAACACCCTAATATTGGGCGATTTCAACTATCCCACCATTAACTGGGAAAACTACTTATGTACCAACTCCTTTGCTCAGCGCTTTCTGGAATTCATAAATCCCAATGCCCTGGATCAACTTATCCACACCCCCACCAGGGGCAACAATATCCAAGACCTAGTCATTACCAACATGAGTGACCGGTGTTCCACACCTGAAGTCAACTCCTCGTTGGTCAGATCCGACCATAAGCTAATCACCCTAGATATCCACATCTCGCCCCCAACCCCCATTAAGGAAACCATGGTAAAAAATTTCTCCAAAGCCAACTTCATGCTTCTTAAGACAGAAGTGGTGAACTTCATGACACCCATGCAGAAGGACAATACAGTTACGACTGCTGAATCCTACACAAATGCACTCTATAAGCACTTACACGAGTGCATGGATCGTGCTATCCCAAACAGAACCAAGACGCTATCCTCCAAAAAATGGAAGCCAATCTGGTGGTCCCTTACCATAAACAAACTCTACAACCGAAGGAAGAAATTGTTGCAAAAGAGAGTAAAATCCCATGAGTGGAGGAGCTGGTCAGCCTCAGCAAGAAGCTGAGATCCCTTATAAGATCCTCCAAAGCTAGCTATGAAAACAAGATTGCCACTGATTCTAAGGACAATCACAAAGCATTCTATAGCTATGTCAAGAATCTCAATGGCAACACCCAGATCTGCTCTGAGTTACAGCACAATGGCACGAAAATTACAGAACCAACTGATATTGCCAACATCCTGGCAGATAGGTTCAGTGCTAACTTTACCCTCCTCTCACCCTGTAAAGGGCCCATATCTACACAGGAAGAATGCAGAGTCCCCATAATCACAACTTCATAGGTAAAAGCAGCACTCTCTAAAGCCAAAAACACAGCATCCATGGGACCAGACAACATCCCAGGCTACGTTTTACATGAACTTCAAAACGAACTGGCTCCCCACCCAAGCACCATGTTCAATCATAGCCTCACATCAGGCTTTGTGCCCACTGAATGGCGCACAACAACAGTTATCCCACTCCACAAAGGGGGAGCCACCACTGATCCTGGAAGTATCGCCCTATAAGCCTGATGAGCCTGGTCTGCAAGGCCATGGAACGTATCATCATGGAATTCATAAACAAAGACATTGGTAACCTCCAAACTCTGGACCCCACTCAGTTCGGGATTGTGAAAGGCAGATCATGCCTCCTGAACCTGGTCGACTTCTTTGAGGCAGTCACCAAAGTCGTAGACAAGGGTACATTGGTTCACAGAGCCTATCTTGACCTCGCCAAGGCTTTCAACACCATCCCCCATTCTGGAATTATAGCTAAACTCACTAAACTATGTATAAATCCCTATGTTACAAGATGGGTTGCCAACTGGCTCACTGACAGAACCCACACTGTAAAAGTTGCAGACTCCAAATCTGACTGCAAACCAGTGACAAGTGGAGTACCACAGAAATCAGTCCTGGGACCTCTCTTG
The DNA here is from genome assembly GCF_019279795.1 of Protopterus annectens. Lineage (NCBI taxonomy): Eukaryota > Metazoa > Chordata > Ceratodontiformes > Protopteridae > Protopterus > Protopterus annectens. Next base: position 364,401,241 of record NC_056748.1, read on the forward strand.
TTTGGTATCTACTTCTCTGAAGTACAGGCTAACACAGAAGGCTAGGAGCTATAGTCGAGTCCCCAAATGATGTGGACATCCTACAGAAGGGCCTCACTGAGACAGATGCCTGGTGTCAGAGCCATGGCCTCAAGCTCAATGCCAAAAAGTGCATTGTTATCCCCTTTGGTAAAAACTCTATACCCATGAACTACCACATAGGTGGCAGTCTGTTTAACATTGAATGTGTGATAAGAGACCTTGGGACCCAGGTGGACAGTAGCCTCTCCTTTGATAAACACAGTGCCACAGTAGTCAGGAAATCTTTCTACATGACACACCTCATCACACAAGGGTTCTCATCCAGGAAAAAAAGAGGTCATTGTTCCCCTCTACTCGACACTCATTAGACCCATTATAGAGTACAACGCCCCTTTTGGAATGTACCTCACAAGACATCTGCAGCAGCTGGGATGGCCACAGAAGTACCTCACAAAGAGGATTACTGGCCTCAAACAGATGCCCTACACTAAAGACTTTCGGCTTTACCCAGTTAGGGGTCACCACAGCAGAACTCCGGTCCGCTCATGATTGGCAGTGGATTTTTACGGTGCCGAGTTGCCAGCCTGACACCCAATCTTCAACGAAGGCAGGCCCATTCACACTTGCACCTACCTACATGTCTTTAACGTCACTCGACCGTGGGGAGGACATGCAGACTCCACACAGAAGGCGCTCCAGCTGAGAATCAAACGGGAGAACCTCTTGCTGTGAGGTGACAATGCTAACCACTGCACCACCATGGCAAACAGATGCCCTACACTGATCATCTCAAAAAACTCCAGCTTTACTCTGTAGCAAATCGCCTACTCCGAGGTGATCTCTGCCTAACATATAAAGCTATGTCAAACCCAGAGCTGTTGGACATGCTACACCTAAAGAAATCCCAATCCCTCCGAGCTACATGCTCTAGGGACCTAAACCTTGTCACCACAATAAACAGGACTTGCTGGAGGGATAGACTCCTGTCCCAGAGACTTCCCATACTCTGGAACAAGCTACCTATCTATGTCAAGTAAGGTTCCTCATTAACACTCTTCAAGAAAAATTTTGATGAGTGGATGGGAAATAGGAAATACACCCCGGGGATCACTTCTGTGGCTCTGCTCGACAGGGGCATAGGAAATTAAACTTTCTTGGGTTGGTGTAAGCCAGGGAACTTTGTTGGCTAGGCTTACTTAGGCCCTTGGGCCGATAGTCTAGTACCTACTTATGAACGTATAAGTAACTAAAAATTATGGTCTACTAGCCACTCCTAAATGCCCTTTTAATGTCTTAACCACTAGACAAAAGTTATCTCATAACCTCTGGCAAATATGGGTGATGTAACTCAGAACATTTGCAGGACAATTATTTCATTAGCAAATTACAGTACTAACAAGAAAATTAGCCTACAGCTTCCCTTAAAAATTAATAGAAGATAGAACTTGAAAATAAGATGTCATGCAAATCATTAGTATGACTTCTCACTTCCTCTTACCTCATGGCATAAGAGGAACTGAGTAACCAGTCTGTATCTTGCTACTACGACAGATAAGCAATTCAGATTGGTTGGTTCAACTAGTTAAGCACACTGGTTACTTGTTGATCTTTAGCCATTTTACTACAGATGCCAATAGCAACAGATGCACTAATATTCAGACTTTTTTCTTCTATTGCAGGTATTTCTATTTTTTAAACTTGCAGAGGAAAAATCTACTCTTTGTCAAGTCATAATATAGCAAAGAGCAGAACATTACAGGAACAACACTGCTACTATGTGCACTTAAGAATATATTGGTGGTTGCACTAAGTGTTGTGTCACACACACTGAGAAGAGGGAGAAGGTGAGTTTTGCATTCCTTTTAAGCCCTCTCTCACTTCAACCTAAGTGTTAGTATATATATTGAGATCAAGGTTGTGGGTTTATTCCCACACGGGTGGGGAGTTCTTTTTTCCCAACCATTGGGGTATTGTTTTACTTTATGATGTTTTCAGTTTTAGAGGAGGGGGAGTGACTAATAGTAAACCAGCTACAAGGACACCCAGCTATACCTGTGGGCAATGATAGCACCGCACATTGCCAATATTGAGCCATTTGTTTTTTTTTTCTTTTTCTTTTTTAATTTATTACAGTGATAGGGTGAAGAGGTTATGAATAACAGCAACAAGATGAAACATATTACTGTAACCATTATATATTTCACCTTCCTCATGATCATATATCAGAATTAATACACAAAAATGTCAATCTTTTTGAGGATCATTCTCTGTGGAAGCAAAGGGTTATTACACAATCACTCTTGATATGATCAGTAGTATGGCTTGTTAATGGTGAGGCAGTGTATATATAATTCTAAGAATAACAAGCTGAAATACATTCCCATGACCATTCTTTTTTCACTTTCATCACACTCAAACATCAGAGGAGTACATGGAAGATAGCGGCATTTAGGATAGGCAAGAAAGCAGGCTGTGTACAGAAGCACATGGCAGTTACATGATTATCACTGAATGACTGTTTATACAGATCAAAAGATGGAACAATACATGTGTCTGACAGCATCATGCTGCAATACATTCCTGTGGCCTTTATATAATTCACTGTCTTCACAACCAATCATCAAAATTGCATAGAGAGATTGGGCAGTTCTTTCTTTAGGGAGAACAGTCTGGGCATAAAAACAAAGGTCAGTTACAATATCATTACTAATCAATTATGTATTGCAGTGAGTGGCAGTATGTGTATCCAAGACCAAAAAGATGAAGTGCACTGCTATCACCAGCTCATTATACTGGGGCAGTACATGTGCAAAATGGGGGTGAAACTAGTGCTTGTATTTTAGAAACACATGGAAGATACAGTTTATGTTGTTACTTTACTGCTGGAGTTTCAAAGCATTCCTGATATAAATATCTTTCAATTCTGTTCACACCACAGACATTTTTTACTTTGTTTTTCCTCACAGAGAGTGAAGACATAAAATCATAAATATACATTACTTTTATAACACAAGAACTAAAATTGCTATTTATTTGTCATCGGAAGTGATACTTTCCAGTATTTAAAATGTTACTACAAAACAAAAAAAAAAAGAAATAATTATTGGAAATTGTGACTCGGCATTCAGGAAGCCAACATGCAACTACTCTATTGCCTCTACACCTAAAAGCACAATCTAAATACACTTTATAACTCTTTTGCCAAGATTTGTTATCCAAAAACTTTCACTAGAAAATGTCAAGCTGATTCAGAGACTTAACCCTGTATTGATGGCCTCTAGCAAAAGGCTTGCATGATCATTAGCATATGCCAGGCTGAGAAGTTGCATTATACTTATTGCTACTGGATACTAATGTATTACTTCTGCATTTGGTGAAATGATACAATCCATGTCCAGAATACGTCTTTACTTTGTTTTTACTACATCAGATGGAAACAAAAATACTTTTTACAAAAAAGTATTTTTCATTTGCAAAATGACACATTCGAAGCTCCATGGTTTAAAGCAGTCAAAATGGTGGGATCAAATTCAATGCTTAACTGCATTTAAATCCTTGAAGGATGAATTCTTATCTTATGTGCATTCTGTACTTGAGTGACATATTAAAAGTTTGTGAAATAATGAATCTTCAAAGGAGAATGGATATATGGATTTTTATACACAGGTAACAAATCAAAGTGTTCAGACATATTTTCTTGTCACAGTCTGTCATTTTGGATTATAATCAATTGCCTGCTCAAGTTGCAGAACAAAATATTGATTCATAAAATCTCTCTATTAGGTTGCAATTATATAGAAGTAAGCATCATAAAAAATCCAGAAAAATGATTTTCCGGTTGTTAAATGCCATGACTCAGACACAGCCTGAAGCAGCCAAATGATGTGGTCAAATTCAGAGCTGGGCTGCATTTAACTAATAAAATTTATCAAGAAATGAAATACTGCCTCCTAGATGCAAATATGCAGTTATTTTACTCAGGGTGCAAAATGCAGCACTGGTCCAGAACACATATCCTTACATAGCTCTCATTTCAGCAGAAGTATAAAAAAACTTGTATAGTTCTTTAAATAAAAAAAATGGATTTTAATTGTAACATGTCTCAGCTCAAACCCTACTTGAAACAGCTAAAGTGGTGGGTCAAATTCAATGATGAGCTGCACTGAAATCCCCAAGGGTACACTAACAAGTTTAGGTGCTTTTGGTACATAAACTATCCTACTATAATTCCCTGAAAATGTTACTATGAACTCTGAGCAACACAGAAATGGTTTTCAATACAGAGATAATAAGAGCAGGGGGCCAGAATCTGACATTTTGCAATATACTCCTTTTCCACTGGGAATGCATATGACTTTTTAATCAGGGTGTAGAATCAGCACTAGTTAAGACTACATTTTTGCTAGTTATCATTACAGCTGAAGTAAAAAAAAAAACAAATATACATTTCTCAAGAAAATTATTTACTCAACTATTCGAATTACAAGATTTTAAAAAAGCCAAAGTGATAGACTCAAACTGTGTGCAGCTGCACTGAAACAATTACGGACAGAAGAGCAACCTTAAGCATATTTTACTCATAAATTCCCTGTTATAATTCCCTGAAAATGTTGACCTCTCAATAGGGAACACTGTATATAACTGGCAAGTGCAAGAGTACACAGGCCTATCATGATCCTGGTCTGATATTTTGATAGTACTCCATTTCAAAGGACTGTATGGTTCCCAGGTACAGAACCAAGTCCAGAAGGTTTAGGATCTTTGCTTGGAAGTTTCTGCATTGATATGATTTTCCTCCGATAAATAGCAAATGCTGGAGGTGCTACGGAAAAGAAAGAGGCAATTGGAAACATTGTTTGGGGAGTGTAATGGGTTGGCAGATTTTAAAAATTTACTGGTGTATTCTATCAGAAATATTAGTTGAACAAATGACTAAATAAGGAAATGATTATTTTGAGCTGTGATAAAGGACCTGAATTACCTTGACATATACTAGAAAATGGAAATCAAAGTCTACACCAACTGTATTAGAGCTATTGAATATTACAAAATAGATAAAAAACTGGATGAGGGATCTTTAGAAAAGGGAAGGAGCAAAGTACATAGAAGCACAAGGAAAGTGTGGGAACAATACATACATACTAATGTTGAGGAGGAATGGGGTTTAAGGGAAGGTAGGAATTCAGCATTTTTGTTAATGTTGGATTGATAATAGTAGCAAAGAAAATATGTGTGATGTGTATTGTATTTAATGAAAAAAATGTTAAAATGTTTTATTTTTCTCTTAATTATTTTGCTTATGTCTTAAGTAATAACTTAATAAAGATGTTTACAAAAATACTCAGTTTCCAAGAGGGTATATGACTTGCACCAATAAGACAGAATTCAACACTGGTCCAGAACATCTTCACTGAGCTGTTATTATGTCATAAGTAAAAATCACATATTTCTCATTTTTTTTCATTAGCAACATACCTTGGCTTCAACTCCACTGTATAAAGTAGCCAAAGTGGTAAAACAGAGTGTAGGAGGTAGAACTGCAGCCCTAGGTGCATTTTGTAGCTCAGTTTCCAACTGTCATTTCATAGCTTTTATAATAAAGTTTCAAAGGAGGGTTAACATCTGATTGTTCAAAGCTTCCAAATGTTGGGGTTCATAGTCCTTTCATTGTTATAGTCTTGACATTTTGCATTACACTTCAGTTTCCATAGTGGAGTATACAATGAATTCTCAGGCTGTGCTATGCAGGACCAGTTCAGAATACATCTCTACTGAGATGTCCTTTTATCACAAGAAAAAATTGCAAATTCCATTAGAGTTTTTTTCATATGAAACATGTCCTGGTGCAAATGCCATGACTTGAAGCAGCTAAACGGATGCAGTTAAATTTAGTGTTGAGCTGAACTGAAATCTCTAAAGACAGAACATCAGTTTTCAAAGGCAGTTTGCAGCTGAACATCCTGTTGTCTCTGCTACAGAATTTTGCATAAAGTCTAAAAGGGGGCTGACATATGGCCGTTTATACCTACATACCAAATTCAGGGCATCATAGATCATTGCTGTCACAGTCTGACATTTTGCATTATAGTCCCTTTTCACTGGGGATATATGATTTTTGCTCCGGATGAAGAACATAGCATTAGTACAGATTTTATCTTTCGTGAGTTGTTACTACATCAGAAGTGACAATCATACACATTTCTCTTTAAAATATATTCTACTGCTATAACATTCCATTGCTCAAAATCCATTATCTTCAACAGTCAAAGTAGTAGACTCAAATTCAGCATTTAGTTCAACTGGAATCTCTAAAAGTCTACAGTGCATTTTGTACATGAGTGCCTTATAATTCCCTGAAAATTCTATTATCAAATCTCAAATACTAATTGCTCTATGTGGCTCAATAGCCTAACAAAGGTATGCAGTGACATGTATGACATCCCCTTTTTTAAAGTATATATTTTTAAGTATAAAATCATACTCACACGTGTATTTGAGAAAGTATGCGTGTATCCACTCATGCATGTTCATAGGTTGGTACTAGGCTATCAAGCCCTAGGGCCTATACAAGCCTAGCCATAACAATTCCCTGGCTATTTCTTCCCACATTATTTACTTCCCAGGACCCCTGTCTAGCAGAGCGACTGACGTGATCCCTGGGGTGAATTTCCTTTCTCCCATCCAATCGTCAAGGTTCCTTTTGAAGAGGGCTAAAGAGGCATTCTGTTTGACATGTATGGGCAATCTAGTCCAGAGTATGTGCGTGTGTGTGTGTGTGTGTGTACATATACACACACACACGTATATATATATATATATATATATATATATATATATATATATATATATACACACACACACACACACACACACACACACACACGTATATCAATATAAATATATGTATATATGAGTCTACTTCAGTAGGTTGAAATGGCGTATCACCTATGTTTAAAAGACCAACCAGAAGACTGAAATTTCACAAGTAAAACTTCACATTACCAATGTTCAGAACACTGAATGTTTGGAATGCCTACAGTCTGAGGTGAGCGAAATGGGAAATCTACCTATTTCTGCACTGCAGTGCAATCCCGGAGTTAGTACACTTAATTTGCAGGGGATGCAGGGCAGGGGGGTGGAGCCCTCCTTGTATCATCATTTTGTTTGGAATTCAGTAGCTGTCAGTATTTGTAAGACTTTGTAGTGAATATTCATGTCGGGGCTATAGTTACCGATGTGAATTTTCACTGGGTTTTCGGTTTTCATTACTTGGCAGGTTAATTGACAGTATAATTCCTGTTGTTTATCTTTGTTTAGAAATGCTATATTTTATTATATATTATTAATGTTGTTATAAATTTATAGGGTGAATTTCTGTTATTGGTGGAGCTGTTTGTACGGCGTCCATTGAACTGTGTTTGGTAACCAGTACGTATTGCTAAAGATGTAGCATACTATTACATGGGAGGTTTTTGAGCTGTGCACTGTATAAAGTTGTTGTCTGCGGCAGTTGGGTATATGTGGTTTCAATTTTTTGATCTTTCGGCCATTTGGTCTCAGTCTTTTAAAATCCGGGTGATATGGCATTTCAGTCTACTGACGTAGACCCATATATATGAGTTCTGTCCTTATAGTTGAATCTGTGTTTGGTCGACTGTTTATTATGTAGAATCTGGTGAAGAAGATTTGGGACATACAGGAAGAAGGTAAGAGGAAACAAGAATGACCAGCAAAGAGGTGGATGGATTGTGTGAGAGAAGATCTGCAAGTCAGGCATGAGTGATGAAGAAGGCAGGAGTGTGGCACTGAATCAAGAGAGATGGCGAAAGTTAACATGACACCCTGACCCATGCAGAAAATAGGAAAAAGGGGGCTGATGATGATGATGATATGAAGATGTACATACATATGTGTGTGTGTGTGTGTGTGTGTGTGTGTGTGTGTGTGTGTGTGTGTGTATGTATAATTTTATGCTGCTTCATTCAAACTGGGATGCTTGTCAAATTAGATTTTACTTGAATAAAGCAAGCAAACAGATTTTTCAAACTCAGATTTCACTGACTTTTTTATGCTGTGCAGGTTGAGTTACTTTGTAGGTGGCAGTGTGCTGTTTGTGGAGATAACTTGTGGTAGGGGTTCTACTTCTATGTTTAATTTTAGTCTCAGTTTTTTTTTTATCAGACTGCTTGTATGTGAGAGCACAGAAAAGTGCAGGTAAATGGTAATCTATCCTTTCCTGCACTGTTTTGCAACATGGTGCATACAAGCAGCATGGGGTGTGGGGGTGCAGGGGTGTTTTCCCCTAAAGAAAATACTGTATTTAAATGGATTATGAATCAATCTTTTTTTTTTTTAATAGACTGATTCTCAGTTTTTTTTACTTCCATTTATTGGACAAATTCAATTAAGGAAAATATGCAGTTATGTAAGTAAACTTACCATTACATAGATGTTCAAATGATCACTGCTGCAGTAGCTTAGATACACGGGTTATATACTACCAAGGATATAACAGCCAGACAGCTTCCAAAGCTCCATGGCACCCTTTACATGCCTAAACTGTCAGGCAGCTCGAGCTGAACTGACAAAGACAAAATTGGGCTCAAAAGCCTTCAGAGCTTTCTTACCAAAAGAGAGGGAATCAGAGCCCTCAAAAGAGAAAGCTATGAACAGCAAAAAATAAATGTCTACACCCTGCCATAAAAAGCAAACCAAATAACAAGGAGGATGAAGCGAGGGTGTGACTGCTGCTGCAGCAGTGATCATCCAAACATCTACTGTTATGTTAAGTTTACTTACACAACTGTACTATGTCCATCACATGGATCACTGCTTCAGTAACTATAGCTATATAAGTAGATTACCCTAACTAACTATATTTAGGAGGTGTAAGGTGAAAAGTCCAGGAGCCCCTGGAGAATGGACTTAGCCAAGCTTGATTCGGACCTAGCGAAGGAATGAAGCTTACAGTGTTTTGTAAAAGAATGTACAAAGGATCAAGTAGCAGCTTCTAGAATACTACTAGAATCCAACCCTTTCCAAAAAGCCATAGATGAAGCCAAGGCCCTGGTAGAGTGGGCCTTGACCCTACTTGGAACAGTTTTGTTAGGGTGAGTATAACAACAGGTAATAGCCTTAGATAACCATTTGAAAATAATTTATTTTGACACAGGTTGTCCCTTCTTTCTTTCACAAGAAATTGAAAAATTGATCTGAAGATCTGAAAGATTTAGTTCTGTCAAGATAGTATCCGTGTTGTCTGTAGACATCCAAGGTATGGAGTATAGTATCCTTTCTCCCTGATTTTTAGACTCAGGAATCAAAATGGGGAGATAGATAGTTTGGCTTAAAGCAAACTTGGATACCACTTTAGGCATAAAAGAAGGCTTAGTTCTCAAAGAAACCCTGTCTCTATGGAAAATGAAACAGGGTTGACTTGCCATAAGAGCTTGTAACTCAGCTACCCTTCTTGCAGAGGTCAAAGCAATCAATAAAACTGTTTTCTATGTTAAGAACTTCAAGTTAGCCAGGTCAGCTGGCTCAAACAGAGCAAGTAAAGCAATAGCAAACTGGATCCAAACTCCAGTGAACTAGTCAGAGTAAATGCATAAATAAAGACAACAATCAAAATACCAGACTAAAGAAACGCTAGTAACAATTTATTAAACACAAGGCTTTCGGGAAAATACCCTTCATCAGTGTATTTTGCTTTTTTGTTTCAAATGGAGCAAGTGTTACCTTCTCTAACAGAAAATTAAGATCCCAAAGAGGGGCCACTAGTTTTGTTGGAGGCGTCTTATACAAAACCTTTTTCAAAAACATTTTGATATGAGACTGCCTTAAAAGAAGATACTCCATGGCCACACATGCTGAAATGGTCAATAAATGAACCTTGACAGGGGAATAAGAAAGGCCATAGGATAGTAACTCATACAAATATCACAAAACAAGAGAAAAAATAGTCCTGAATGGGTGCTGGTTATGTTGTTGGCACAAACTAGAAAACCTTTTCCATTTGCTTATATATGAGTTTCTAGTAGCAGGCTTTCTTGTCCCCATTAGTACCTGTTGCACATCCTCAGTAACCAGGCATCTAAAAGGAATTAAGACCCTATCATCCAGGCAGTCAATTGAAGTTGATTGATGTTGGGGTATATGGGACGCCAGCTTGTGATAATTACTGTTGCCAGAAGTGAATCACCACAGTAATCTTGGGGGATTTCTTCTGAATCTTCAGATGTACCCCGGATATTAGTGAAAAGAGTGGAAAAGAATACAATAACATTCCTATCCAAGGGAAAGAAAAGGTATCTGTCTTCCAGGCCTTCTTTCATGGAGCCCTAGAACAGAAGTTTTCCAGTTGATTCCTCAGACAGGAGCCAAAGATGTCTACTTGAGGAACTTCCCTTAGATGGATCAAATCATGGAAGACCCCTGATGTACTTTCCATTTGTGAAGGTCTGCCCTGGTCCAGCTCAGCTTGTCTGCCATACAATTTCTGATGGAATGTAGGATGTCTGTAGGGCGAGATTGTGCTATAAAACTTTATCTCAAACTAACATGGCTAATCTGCAAAGGGGGGTGCAACCTGGGTCCCCCCTTGCTTGTTGATGTACCTCATGACTGTGGTATTGTCTGTTACCACGTGAAGAGGTCCTTGAGACCAAAGATGGTTCAGAGAGAGATGAGCGCCTTGATGAAGGCAAGTATCTCCTTGATATTTATGTGCTTGCATCTATCTTTGGCTTGGTATCCCACATTCCCTGCATTTTTATCCCTCCTGAAATTTTTCCCCAAGCAATGGCTGAGCTGTCTCTAGTGACTGACTGCTTTGGAACAGGGATGGGAAGGGGAGATCTGGATTTAACGATATCTGTTATCTCCACCAAATGATTTCTCTTCTGACAACCCTCAGCACTGGGATTTGAAAAGATAAAGGGTCTTGGTGGTGGGACTAAAGAGATTTCAGATACCACTGTATCTTTCTCATATGGAGTCTAGCCAAGGGTATCATGAGAATCACAGATGCCATGAAACCCAAAATCCTGAGGTATTCCCTCTGAGTGGAAAAAGCTCTTTGAACTGAAGTGTCTAGTGGACATCTCAGGAATATCATCCTGTGTGAAGGAGTCAAGAAAGACTTTTGAATATTCTCTTGGAATCCCAGTTTGTGTAAGGCATCTCTCACTCAAGATAGAGATTCCTAATACTTTGAAAAAACTCTGCAAAGATAGGCAAGTTATCTTAATGTGGAAAAATGTGAATATCCTTTAGTCTGTAATGAGCTATAACTGGATCTAGACTCTTCGTGACCACCTTTGGTGCAGTGGATAGTCCAAAGGGTAAGGCAGATAACTGATAATGTGAACCTGACACACAAAACCTTAAGAAAGTCCTTAAGTCCGGATGACTAAGTAGGTATGTGATGATAAGCATCTTTTTAAGTCTAGTGTTACCAGCAAACTTGAAAGGGGAAAAAAAGGTAACAGAGAAGTGACATAATTTTGAATTTGGGCACTATCACAAACAGGTTTAGGAAAAAATTATCCTGAACTGGTCTCTAAACATTTTCTTTCTTTGGCACTAGGAACATCCTTGAATAAGAACAGTTCCTCACCCTGGAAGGAGAAACTGGTTCTATGACTCATTGGAACAGTATGTGAGGAAGAACAGGTGGAGGAAAAAAAAAACAAAAAAAAAGAGTCTGATCTGAAGGTTGAGAAATGACCCTTGAAAAACGAGGAATTTCCTTCCACTGCCATCTGTAATTTTGATGAATCATTTTCAGAACCTGTTTGTCTGAAATTATCTGTTCACAAATATCAAAATGGAGATTCAAATTTTTTGGAAGAAAAAAGGGGCTAGGGTGAGATGGGGTCAGAAAGTCTCTTAATGGTCATTCAGAGTTGTTGGACTGTCATTGGTTTCAGGAGGTTTGAGAATGTACTGCCCCCACCACTTCTTCTTAAACGTCTGCTTACCTGTAATTTGAGATGGTTTATTCTGCTTTATGACAAAATTGGATAAGGAGATAAAAAATTAATTGGAAAAATTGGAAAAGGAGGGCTGAAAAATCTTAAAGATTCCCTGGATCAGCTTGTCCCTTTTATCACAGTTTTTAATCACCTCTGCAGCAGAGTGGACAAACACTAAATCTTTATCCGAGGGTGAATTTAAAATCTCATTTTTAACATTGCCTTGGAGGTTCTGACACTGTAAACAATGAGTAGTGCCCCCTTCATCACACGTTTTGATCGCCTCTGCAGTAGAGATGCCAAAAATGAATTCTCTATCCAAAGGAAAATTTAAAATCTCATTTTAACATCACCTGGGAGGTTCTGAGAATACAGTCATGCAAACCTTCTCAAAACAGTACCAGTGGCTACTGTCCTGGAAGAAGTATCAACAGAGTCATACACACACTGTAAACAATTACTGACTTGTGCAAGAGAAAAAACAAAGTTATTTAAAGCAGATTTTTCCTCACAAGTAGAAACTGCAGATACAATATTCCTCATACTTTCACAATTAGTCAGAACAAACTTTAACATATAAGCCTGGCAATTCAAAATTCAAAAAATCAAAGTTGCAGAAGTATGCACCTTTTTCCCCACACCTATCAATAATTTTCTCATCCTTATCAGAAAGATTAAGATTGGAATTCACTAGGTGCTTAGCATCAGCAGTATCAACTAGACCTATATCTGCTGGGTCAGGCTTGAGAATAGTATATAAAAATTTAAAAGACTGAAGAACTTTATATATTCTATCTGACTTTTTAGTGACTGCTGGCTGATTATCAGAAAAAATGCAGGCAGTAAGATACATATCTTGTAAAGCAGACAGGAGGAATGGGTTTAGGATCTGGAAGGTACTTTTGGAACAACTTGTAGTATTTTCAGAGGGATTAAGAAACACCAGTGTTCTAATAAACACTGGCACATGCTAGCAAGTCTTAGAGAAAGAGAAACCCCCACAGGGAGAATCAGAAACTGAGTTCTCCTCGAGTCTGAATCAGAAATCTAAAGAAAAAATATAGTTGTCTCTGCATCTTTCTGTTCAGATTCAGAATCTTAAATCTCTTTAGAAAAAGATGTATCTCTCTTTCTTTTACTAGCAATTAATTTACAAGAAGGATCAGTAGCCTTAATTAAACAGTGAGCTAAATCCAGTAAAGTACTTTTATCCGAAGAAATTTGCCAAGGAGTAGATATGTGCTTGGTTTTGTTTCCTTTTGAGAGGAAAAATGAGGCCATCTGTGTTACTAATGGCAGCAGAAGCTTCCTCAGGGATGGATACAGCAATCTGACACAATAAGGAAACCTTCCCTGTTTCCTCTCCTAGGATTGACAAGGCTATTTCTTTCTTACCCACTAAGAGGACCCCAATAGCTGCAAAGGAGGTGCCTAACCCCCCATTCCACAGTGACTGTATGTGCTACACCAAAGGATCATAGGAAGTTACTAGGCTACTAGCCCTGAGGTCCCTATAAGCCTAGCCAAGAGTTTAGCTCATGTTTAGAAAAGTCAGCACCCAAAGCCCCTGTCCAGCAGGGACACAGGTGGAATCCAAGGGGTGTATTTTCTGTTTCCCATCCAGTTATCCAGGTTGCACTTAAAAAGGGATAATGAGGTACTCTGCTTGATGTGGAGAGGGAGTCTATTCCACAGATGGGGGAGTCTCTGGGACACAAATCTGTTCTGCCAACAAGTCCTATTGATTTCACAGACCAGGCTGAGGTCGTGTGTGCAGGTTACTCGAGTGGAGCTTGACTTGCGGATATGCAGCAGTCCCATCAAGGGGGGGGTATGAGATTGCTTTGTATGCCAGACAGAGGTCACCACTGAGGAGTCTTAAGAAACTGAGTACATGGACAGGGCTTTTAGCCCATCTGTGTAGGGTAGATGTTTGAGGCCCTAGATTCTCCTGCTGAGGAATCTCTGTGGTCTCTCCAGCTGCTGCATGTGCTTTGCGAGGTACATGCATTACAGGGTGCTGTACTCAATAATTGGCCTTATAAGAAAAGAATACAGGGATGTTATGACCTCCTTGCCCCCGAATGAGATACCCCTACTAATGAGGTGGGCCATATAGAAAGCTTTCCATACAACAATAGCAACATGGTGGTCAAAAGTCAGGTTGCTATCAGCCTGGGTGCCCAAATCCTGACTGATTGCGTGCTTAGGACGTTGTTATTAATGTGATATGTCGTACGTCACTCTCCCCAAAGGGGATGATGATGCATTTTTTGGCAATTGGCTTGAGGCCACATTTCTGGCATCCGTCATTTGTTTGGGTGAGATCATCTTGGAGGACGTCCACATCACATGGGGAATTGATGACCGTGCCCAGCTTGCAGTCATCTGCAAACTTGGTCAGCCATAGCCCAGTGGTTTTGGCCTACACCTCAGAGAAGTACATCCTGAATAACTGAGGCCCCGGAACCGATCCCTGGGGTATGCCATCATTACAGGTCTACTGCTTGAGATGGCTTCCCTTATTTTGATTTGGTGGGTAAAAAAATGTACTTCATACAGAGCATTTAGCAAGCTAAGCTACTGACTCACTGCTACCACAGGGATCCTGGGTAAAAGATGAGTGTTCTGAGGTACAACAAATGGCCACAACAGTCACCCACCTGCAGCTGAGACAAACCGCTAGCTTGCTATAGCTGGCAAAGGCTGTTTGCTTATTTTTATTTTTGTGGCAGGAAGAAGGACCTATTAAGGGACCAGTAGTCTGCTCCATGGTCAAGCCAAGAATGGTACCGCTTTCCTGGGGAAGACAAGTAGCAAATGTCCATAAATACTACTACTCTACAAAAGTAACTTCTTTGACAGAAAAAAACACAGTAAAAGCACTTCAAAACGCCATGCCAGCCTCCAAAAAGTAAACTAAACACAATTTCTCTACAGAAAAAAAGTGCTTTCAGTTACTTTATATCATTTTTAAACTGACAGGAAAAAAGAGTGTTCCATTTGAAAGTAAGTTACAGTCTCATGACAGACTGTTGAAACACACCATGTATAGCTTTAAAATAACTTTCCTGAAGATGATAAACAGCAACACAAATAAGAAAATGGAAGCTTTTTCCTCAAAGGTAAAACTTATCTGCCCAGCAAAGGTGCAGAACAAGCTGACCTCTGATTCTCAAAAAACTCAGAGGGGTGTACTCTTTTGTGGCAATAAAGCTCTGAAGAATTTTGGGCCCAAACTTGTCTTTTAGTCAGCTCAGCTTGAGCTGGCTGACAGTCTGGATGCATGGAAGGTGCCCTGAATCTTTGGAAGTTGTCCAGCTGTTATATCCTTAGTATGATAGGACCCATATAACTAACGATGATAATCACCGACTACCCTAACTGTACTTCACTAAAATTTCTGTTTAAATGCTTTGCTATTTTATCTCCTAATTAGGTTTGCTATTGTTAGGATGGTGTTATTTGCAGTTATCAGTTTTGCACTTATAAGCTTTTTATTTGTAATTGTAAAGAACCAGTTATGTACTTAAAAAGATTTTCGTTTCACTTGTTGTAGAAACAATAAAAGAAAGTCTGTGAATATTGAAGACTGGCACACTAAGTGCTAATCATGTAATTAGCAACTAATTAGTTGTTAGCACCAACTTTGAAAGACCTTGCTTTAGTGTTATTCCTGAGAACACTAATGCACACTTAAGACTTTACAGCAATTGCCATTGCCCATTTAGGAACTCTACTAACGTAATTACTGGGTATGCCATTGCTCATTTAAGCCTTCTACAATGATCACTATTGCCACTTTAGGAAAACGTTTTTAAGTGCTACAACTGCAGTTTCTTTCTAATCCCAGAGCTGCAGTTGTGATTTTTTTATTAAAGAACTTCAGTACAAGGAAACTGACAAAAATACAGGCAAAAAGTTTTAACACCACATTCCTCAAAATATTTTAATAGGTTGGAAGCAATTTGAACAGATGTTTGTGTGGATCACTACATTTTTTTTTCCAAGCATCGTTCTCAACCTCTTCACTCAAGAACCAGAGACAAAGTCAATAATAAGGGACAAAATCCCTAAATCAGGAATAGTTTCTAAATATTGTATGTACTCATTTGGAAAGTTGGTAGCATAACATGTTTTGCATTAACTTGCATTTGCTTAAAAACAGAAATTCTGAAACTCCAGTATCTGTCATTTTGTAATGATTGCAATCCTCAATTTGTCAGAAATAATTCCAAGAAGGCTGTACTCTGAAAAGTAGCTTGATTAGAGCTCTCACAATATAAAAAATTGTGTAAAAAAGTTAGCAAACGGTAACAAAACTGGGTAAAGTTTAGTCACTATACTGCCTAGATGTCAACAAAAAAGGAATATGGAAAATTAAGAGAAAATCAAGTTGAAAAGAAGAAAAAAACTGGTGGGGAAAAGCTTTGCAGCTGTGCCATAAAAAGCAGTTCAGATTTGGTACAGGAAACACCTTACCATAAACTATGTTTGAAATAAGTGAGATACTGGAGGAGTATTCAGATGAGTTGATAAAACTGTAGAAATCGGACATTGAAATGAAGGAAAGTTTGGCTGAAATGATGTTTTTCAAGAAGAATGGTTTCAAAAATGTAGAGCTAGATGACTGAGTATACAGAGAAAATCTGACATATGTTCATAGGTGTTTGCCATTCTTTTAGCTATTATACACATAAACACTTTATAATCAGATAAAACAAACCAGAGTAAAGTTGAGCGCTTTTGTCCCGTTTATTACAGAACTTCCTCAGAACTTTATAATCAGAGTTTAGCCAGAGATCTGAAGTCAATATGAATGAAATCCAAGGCAACCTGTGAATTTTACTGAAAAATATGTACTTTTATAACCTTCTTTGCACTTTTAAACTGTTTGCAACTGTTTTGCTACCTACTTTAAACTGCTTTTATTGTTTGTGACTGTGTTTTCTGCACTGTATATGTACAGTACTTGAACAATTTATAGCATAGGCTAGTTTCAGACTTGCTGAAGCTAGACTATTTGGCATTTTCTGAGCACTAAATCCAGCCATTTTAGAATAAGAAGACACTCCTGCACCCTTGTGGCAGTAGAGTGTAGTCAAGGACCCATCTGAGTTGTGGAATGTTGGAACAAGGTTCAGTCTTGGACTTTCCTATTGGTTGGAATGTTTGAAAACTGTTTTACTTAACTGATATTTAAACACAGTGTTTGCTGGGATTCATGCTCAGTTTACCACAGCTGCCCAGACTTTGGCATCCTTAGCCAGAGATCTAAAGTCAATCTGAATGAAATCCAAGGCATCCTGTGATTTCTACTGAAAAATAAGTATTTTTATAACCTTCTTTGCACTTTTAAATTGTTTGCAACTATTTTGCCGCCAACTTTAAATTGTTTTTATTGTTTGTGACTGTGTTTTCTGCACTGCCTATTTACAGTACTTGAACAATTTATAGCATAGGCTAGATTCAGACTTGCTGAATTTAGACTGGCATTTTCTGAACACTAAAGCCAGCCATCTTACATTAAGAAGACCCTCCTGCACCCTTGCGGCAGAACAGTGTAGTAAAGGACCCATCTGATTTGGAGATTGCTGTAGCAAGGCTCAATCTTGGGCTTTTCTATTGGTTGGGTTGTTTGAAAACTGTTTTACTTAGTTGATACATAAACAGAGCATTTGCGTGTAGCTGCACAGTGAGGGTTAGCACTGTCGTGTATAGACGCAAACTATAAAAAAGTCAAGTTTTCTCTAGAAAACCGCTAGGGAACCCTACTAAACTTTCCTGCTTCTTGGTGTGCAACATAGTTGCACACTGCTGCCCAGAAGGCAACCCAACTGTGCTTCTGGCGTCACTGGCACAGGTTTCTACCCCTATTCCTCCCATGGATTAGCTGATTTTGCTAGTTCTACAGCAGAACCTAGTCCATCTAGCCCACTCTCCACCATTTATTACAGAATACACCTAACATAATGGAAGGTCAGTTTCCCACAGTTTCTCCACCCAGCTTGATTGACATGGGCATACAGACAACCTACTACTCCTAAAACATTAAAACATGCAAATACAATATGTGGCAGATGTATCTATACTATGAATCTGGAATCAATGATCTGCCTCTCACATACCAAATACCAAGCAGGTTGTCAGCACCCACACTCCACCTCCCACACATACCAAGCACACAACACACAAACCCACATACCCAGAGATACTCACTAGAAATATATCAAAACAGCAAACACTTCCCAAAAGCAAATCTTCTGCACACAATACGGTCACAACAGCACCCACTACACATAACACATGCATCAGTGTCTCACCCATTAAGGGTCTAAGGCAGAACCTATCTAAACCAAATGTCTTGGTCATAGGCAACTCCATAGTCAGAGACACAGCTGTCCCCCCTCACTAGGCTGAACAAGGAGAGGATCATGGTCAGCTACTTGTCTGGTGCCAGGATCCGCCAACTCACACACGCACTCAAGTCTTTCAACAATAAGTACTGTTATGACTCTGTCATAGTCCATGTTGGAGTGAATGACTTCAGATGTACCTAACTGGACTATATGAAGAGAGACATGATGGAGCTTTCACATTATGTAGCCCAGGCAAGTATGTCCCTAGCCCTAAGCAGCATACTTTCCTCAACCAGGACGATGCCAAAAAACAAACTAAAAAATGATTGAATCTTAACCACAAAAAATGGCCAGTCTTCCAAAAATGTCAATATAATTTAATAAAATAAACAGATATGTAATACCGCAATTTCAAAACACCAAACAGTACACTTCTTTAGGGCCTTGGCACATATCATTGAAACAGTTATACAATTATACAATTAAAACTTAATAAAAAGCAATTACAAGAAACATTTCTAATTGGACTATTTGTTAAGTCCCCCTGGGGTTAAAGTGTTACATTTTAAAATAAAAATAGATTCCTTTCTCCAAAGTTTCCTTTTTATATCACTATTATTTGTACCTTGGCTTTCTATTTTTTCCAAAATGGTAGCTTGTAACCCCTGTGAGTTACCATTATGGTATTCTGAAAAGTGTAAAGCTACAGGGCTTTCCTCTCTGCCTTTTTTGATATCCCTTATATGTTCTTTCAACCTGGTTGAAAAGCTTCTCTTACTTTTCTCTATATATACTTTACTACATGGACATTTCAGCCCATAAATTACGCTCTCACTATTACATCCAAAAGCACCCTTCTTTTGAAACTTTCTACTATTAATTTCTTCAAAACTTTGTACTGTATATTTACATTTGCACTTCCCAAAGGGGAAAATGCCGTACACTTCAGGCTCCATATTTCTTCTTGTATCAGGTAAATAAAACCTTCCATGGACTACAAAATCTCTAATACTTCTGCCCCTTGTGTATGAAATTTAAAGTGAATCTTTAAAAATAAGATTCAAATGTCTACATTTTTCCAGAAGTCCCAAAAAAGTTTGACTAATTTATTCAATCTTTCAGAAAATGTATATTTGGTAACAAAACATATTTTTTGCTGTCCCCCCATCTTACCTTCTACTCTTTCCCCTCTTTTTCCTGCATACTGATCCATATTTACTGGCCTACAAAGTGTACTAATGCCTTTGTCTATTATTTCCTGTTATAGCCTCTATTTATAAACATTCTTATTGCTTTTTCTGTTTCAACTTGACATTCCTTCTTATCCTTACATAATCTTTTTATTCTTAAAAACTCTCCATATGGGACAGGTTTTAATGTATGTGAAGGATGCAACCCTCTCCATGTAAAATCTGATCATACTGCTCAAATTTTCTATGGATCTTAGTTTGCATAACTCCATCTCTCTTACATATTAGAGTAATGTCCAAAAATTGACTTCTACTCCCTTTTGTAAACCAACAAAGCTAATACCAAAACTGTTTTTATGTAAACTACCTATAAAACCTTCCACTTCTTCCCACCCCCCTTACAAATACAAATTAAACCATCTATAAATATGTAGTATTTAACTACATATTAAAAAATATTATAAATATACAAATTTTCATACAGTCCCATAAATAAATTGGCATACATGGGCTAAAGCTGCACCATGGCAGTTCCATGTACTTGTCTAAACAATTCTCCATTAAATTCAGAGATATTATTATTTAGACAAAAAAAATATATCATTTCCAAGATGCAATGTGTTTTTGGAATGTCTTTCAAAATATATAATAGGGTTTCCATACCAAATGTGTGTTGTATACTAATGTATAAACTTACTACATTTATCACAATAAAGTACATTTTATACTTCTTATTTTATCTATGAACTCAAACACATTTTTAATATAGGAAGGTAATTTTACAATCTCAACCAGCAAATATTTGTGCAAAAAGCATGCCAAATTATGAGTAAAATACCCGCACGCTGACACAATAGGACGGCCCAGTGGGTCTCATACTTTTAAGGATTATGGGTACACAGAAAAAAATATGCCATGGTACAATCTTTGGCATTAAATCTGTATTACGCATCCTCATAACAGAAATATTTCAATCTTAAACCTTTTCTTAATAAACCCCTATATTGATTTAATGCTTCATTATAACCCCACTTTTTCATATACTCTTTAATCAATCAAATATGAATAACACATTTTCAGATATTGTGAAAAAATGAAGTACTACTAATTTTCCACCTTTATCTGCTGGTTTAAACAACAACTCTCTATTTTGACTTAAACGTTGCAGGCTTAACTATTCCTCCTTACTTAAATTAAATGTTATATGTGCCTTATTTTTATACAAAAGTTCAAACACTTTTTCCACACTATATTGTAGTGAAGCTAAAAATTGTTGGACTATTGCATTCTTAAAAGGGGTATAAAGTCACTTTTGTATATAACTTCCTCTGTGTTAAATTTACAATATGCAATAGATTCACATGGTATGGGAGCCCTATTATATTTTTGAAAGACACTCCAAAAACACATTATATCTTGGAATTTATATATTTTTGTCTAAATAATAATATTTTTGAATTTAATGGAGAGTTGTTTAGTCAATTATAAGGAACTGCCATGGGGGTAGCTTTTGCCCCCATGTATGCCAATTTATTTATGGGACTGTATGAAAGTTTGTATAGTTATGATACTTTTTTTAAATATGTAGTTAAATACTACAGATTTACAGATGATTTAATTTTTATTTGTAAGGGGGGTAGGAAGAAGTGGAAGGTTTTAAAGGTAGTTTACATAAAACCATTTTTGGTATTAGTTTTGATGGTTTACAAAAGCGAATAGAAGTTATTTTTTTGGACATTACTCTAATAGGTAAGAGAGATGGAGTTAAACAAACTAAGATCCATAGAAAATTTGAGCAGTATGATCATATTTTACATGGATAAAGTTGGCATCCTCCCCATACATTAAAATTTGTCCCATGTGGAGAATTTTTAAGAATAAAAAGATTATGTAATAAGAAGGAATGCCAATTTGAAACAGAAAAGGCAATACAAATGTTTATAGAGGTTATAACAGGGAAATAATAGAGGAAGGTATTAACAGACTATGTAAGGGGCCAGTAAATATGGGTCAGTATGCAGGAAAAAGAGGGGGAAAGACAGAAGGCAAGATGGGGGAACAGAGAAAAATATTTTTGTTACCAAATATACAATATTTTCTGAAAGATTGAATAAATAAGTTAAATATTTTTGGAGAATTCTGGAAAAATGTAGACATTTGAATCTTATTTTTAAAGATTCACTTCAAATTTCATACACAAGGGGCAAAAGTATTAGAGATTTTGTAGTCCATGGAAGGTTTTATTTTCCTGAAACAAGAAGAAGAAATATGGAGCCTGAAGTGCAAATGTTGTAAATATATAGTGCAAAGTTTTGAAGACATTAATGGTAGAAAGTTTCAAAAGAAGTGTGTTTTTGGATGTAATAGTGAGAGGGTAATTTATGGGCTGAAATGTCCATGTAATAAAGTGTATATAGGGGGAAAGAGAAGCTTTTCAACCAGGTTGAAAGAACATATACTCTTTTCAGAATACCATAATGGTAACCCACAAGAATTACAAGCAACCATTTTGGAACAAACAGAGCCAAGGTATAAATAATGGTGATATAAAAAGGAAACTTTGGAGAAAGGAATTTATTTTTATTTTAAAATTTAACACTTTAACCCCAGGGGGACTTAACAAAAAGTGCAATTGGAAATGTTTCTTGTAATTGCTTTTTATTACATTTTAATTGTATGATTGTTTTATTGATATGTGTATTTTTGGGAAATATGGGAGGAGAAAGGTATACTCCAAAGGCTTAACAGCCAAGGCACTAGAGAAATGCACGGTTTTGTGTTTTGAAATTGCAGTATTACATAGCTGTTTATTTTAATAAATTATATGGAAGTTTTGGAAGACTGGCCATTTTTTTTTCATGGTTGAGATTCAACATCTGCTACGTGTTGTGGAATAAAAAATGATTGACTTCAACAATTGGCTTAGCTTCTCGTGTCATTTCAAAGGAATCCAGTATCTGATAGCATGGAAAGATATGGTGGACAGATCACGCTGCTTTGCCAGAGATGGTCTTCACCTGTCAATTCTATGCTTTAGGTTCCTGGCAGAGGTACTTGCCTCCCCCAAAGTGCCTTTTTTAGGCAATATCATAAGAACAAAATTTCCTATGTAAAAATATCCTCCGGAAACAAACTCAGGGTTATGCTGCTTAATGCTAGGCATCTAAATCAGATGCATTCACTTGAAGCACTTCTCACCCTGAAAGATGCTGATTTCTGCACAGTCACAGACACATGGTTCAAGGCCTCATAGAGCACTCCGGCCATGCAGGGCTGTAATGCCTTCTACACGTTCAGACCACACAAAGAATATGAAAAAAATAAGAGAAGAGGAGGAGTATCCCATCTTCATTAAAGACAAATACACCTATACACTGGTTAAACAGTAAGACTCTCTAGAGTTACTCCAAGTCCACCTAACTGTAGGAAAGACCCCCCCCCTCCATGTCATTGTTAGCTATAAGTCTCCCACCATGAACCATGAAAACTACACAACCTACCTGAATCTACTTGAGTCACTCTCAGTACAGCCAAATACTCTGATCATGAGTGACTATCTTTCCATCAACTGGGTGCCATATATGAGCACAAAGAAGCTTACCCAAAGGTTTCTGGACTTTGTTACCACAAATGCTCTGGAGTAGATAGTCAGTACCTCCACAAGGGGCTCTAACATCCTTGACACAGTGCTCACCAGCACTGGGGATCGCTACACCACCCATGTGTGGGGCCCACCCTGGTAAAGTCCAATCATAAATCAGTCCTGTTTGAAGTAACAATCGTACCTGACTCACCCTCGGGAGCTAAAATGTTAAAAATTTTCTCCAAAGCAAACTACAGCCCAATGAGCAATGGCATCAATAGTTTCAGACCCCCTGCCAACACTAACAACAATGATCTCTATACTGAGATGTACAGAAATGTCCTGTATAACCATCTAGGTAAATGTTTAGACTCAGTCATACCGAAAAGGATCAAATCAAGATCCTCACAAAAAAATAAGCCTGTGTGCTGGATATCCAGCAGAAATAGGTTATACAATAAGAGAAAGAAACTGCTGTAAAAAAACAAGAGGGAATGGCCCCAACAAAGGAAGAACTCCCGCCAAAGCATAAACAAGCAATTTAGACATCTTGTAAAATCCTCTAAAGCAAATTACAAAACTAAATTAGCATCCCTAGCTAACAAAAATCACAAAGCATTCTTTAGCAAAGCATTCTTTAGCTACATCCAAAATCTAAAAGGGAAGGCCTAGCTTTGTGCCGAATTAGCTGTGGACAGTAACACTTACACTGAACCTGAGGACATCGCCAACCTGCTAGCAGACAGGTTTGGTGAAAACTTCACCCCCCCCATCCACAATAATCATACTCCATAACATACTTGTCACCAGTTCTCTGCTTAGTGTCCCTAGAGATCAGGTCATATCTGCACTCTCCAAGGCCAAAAACACAGCTTCTATGGAGCCGGACAACATCCCAGGCTGCTTACTAAATGGTCTAAAAACAGGAGTTAGTGGAACCACTGAACATGCTCCTCAATCTCTGTCTAAGCATTGGCTTTGTTCCAGCTGAGTGGAAAACAGCAACCGTAATCCCCTTGCACAAAGAGGGTTCCTCAACCGACCATGAGAACTACAGACCCATAAGCCTAACCAGTCTTATCTACAAGGTCATGGAGAGAATCATCATGGACCTTATCAACAAGGATATAGGTGACCTTCAAACTCTTGACTCGACCCAGTTTGGCTTCGTTAAGGGCACATCTTGACCGCTAAATCTGGTGGACTTCTTTGAGAATGTTACCAATCCCCTGGATGAAGGCAAAAGAGTTCACACTGCCTATCTCGACCTAGCTAAGGCATTTGACACAATCCCTCACTCAGGCATCATTGAGAAACTGACTGAGCTGGGGATTAACCCTTACGTCACTAGATGGGTTGCCAGCTGGCTCAGAAACAACACATACAGTCAAAATTGAGGATGCCAACTCTACTAGCAGACCTGTTACCAGTGGTGTTCCACAGAGATCTGTGCTAGGCCCTCTATTGTTTATCTATTTTTCAGAAGTCCAGGTGAAAAGAGGTGGCCTACGGCTTACCAGGTTTGCTGATGACTGCAAACTGGATGCTGTCATGGAGTCCCCCAAAGATGTCAACATACTACAAAATAGGCTTACAAAAATGACTGGTGTCAAAGCCTCGAACTTAAAATAAATGCAAAAAAATGCATTATTATCCCCTTCAGCAAAGGAGAAACCCCTGCTAATTAAAACATTAATAATACCCCCCCAAAGTTCAAACCCAGTGGTGAGAGTGTTAGGAATGCAAGTTGATAGCAGCCTTAATTTTGATCATCAGGTGTACACAGTAGGAAGGAAAGCCTTCTACATTGCACAAAGGCAGATCAGGTCTCCTAAACCTGATTGACTTGTTTGAAGCAGTCACAAAGCTATAGATGAGGGTAAAAAGGTTCACACAGCTTATCTAGATCTTGCCAAGACGTTCAACACCATCCCCCACTCTGGAATTATAGATAAGCTCACTAAACTAGGTATAAATCCCTATGTCACAAGATGGGTTGCCAACTGGCTCACGGACAGAACCCACACTGTGAAAGTAGCGGATTCCAAATCCAACTTCAGACCAGTGACAAGTGGAGTACCACAGGGTTCAGTCCTAGGTCCTCTCCTGTTTGGTATCTACTTCTCTGAAGTGCAGGCTAACACAGAAGGTCTTTGGCTAACAAAGTTTGCAGATGACTGCAAACTAGGAGCCATAATCGAAACTCCTAACGATGTGGACAAACTACAAAAGGGCCTCACTGAGACAGATACCTGGTGTCAAAGCCATGGCCTGAAGCTCAATGCCAAAAAGTGTATTGTCATCCCCTTTGGTAAAAACTCTGTGCCCATGAACTACTACATAGCTGGTAATCTACTTAATGCTGAAAATGTGATAAGAGACCTTGGGACACAGGTGGACAGTAGTCTCTCCTTTGATAATCACATCACCACAGTGATCAGGAAATCCTTCTACATGGCTCATCTCATCACAAAAGGATTCTCATCCAGAAAAAAATAGGTCATTGTTCCCCTCTACTCATCACCCATTATAGAGTAAAACGCCCCTTTTGGTATGTACCTCACAAGACATCTACAACAACTGGAAAGACCATAGAAATACCTCACAAAGAGGATTACTGGCCTCAAACAGATGACCTACGCAGACCGTCTCAAAAAACTACAGATTTACCCCATCGCATATCGCCTACTCAGGGGCGATCTCTGCCTAACATACAAAGCTATGTCAAACCCAGAGCTGTTGGACATGCTCCACTTAAAGAAATCCCAATCCCTCCGAGCTACACGCTCTAGGGACCTAAACCTTGTCACCACAATAAACAGAACATGCTGGAGGGATAGATTCCTGTCCCAGACACTTCCCATACTCTGGAAGAGACTACCTATCTATGTCAAACAGAGCTCCTCATTAGCACTCTTCAAGAAAGATCTTGATGACTGGATGGGAAATGGGAAATTCACCCCAGGGATCACTTCTGTGGCTCTGCTTGACAGGGGCACAGGAAAATAATTTTCTTGGGTGGCGAAAGCAAGGGTACATTTTTTGGTTAGGCTTATATAGGCCCTAGGGCCAATAGCCTAGTACCTACCTATGAACACCTCATAAGCACAGATATAGCATCCAAAGCTAAGGAGGTTACAACTCCCTGTACTCAGCTCTCATCAGACCAATAATAGAGTGCAATGCCCCCTTCTGTATGTACCTTATCAGATATCTGCAACAACTGGAGAGACCTCAGGGGTTTCTCACCAAGAAAAGTCATGGGCCTGCAACACATAGGTTCATAGGTTCATACTAGGCTATCTGCCCGAGGGCATTTACAAGCCTAGCCCATCGTTTTGTGGCTTACGCCACCCCTTTAGTATGGGGAACTATACCCATTATTTTGCTGTGCCTCTGTCGAGCAGTGACACTGAGGTAATCCCTGGGGTATATCTGCGATCTCCCATCCATTGGTCAAGATTTCTCTTGAACAAGGCCAGCGAGGTGCTCTGCCTCACATGTACCGGGATTTTGTTCCACAGCATAGGGAGTCTTTGGGTGATGAATCTATCCCTCCAGCACGTCCTATTAATAGCCGTGTCGAGGTTTAAGTCTCCCGCCCTTGTGGCTCTGATGGATCTAGATTTTTTGAGGTGAAGCATATTCATCAAATCTGGGTTTGACATGGCCTTGTATGTTAGGCAAAGGTCACCTCTGAGCAAGCGGTAAGCGACTGAATAGAGCTGGAGTTCTTTCAGTCGGGCAGCATAGGATAGATTTTTGAGACCCTTTATCCTTTTGGTGAGGAACTTTTGTGGCCTCTCCAGCTGCTGCAAGTGTCGGGTCAGATACATTCCGAATGGGGCATTGTACTCAATCATTGGCCTTATCACTTTACTCAGTATTGTATAGACTGTTTAGAGGTGACTTGTGCCTGGCCTACACAGCAGTCTCAGACCCTGCCTTGATGAAGCTGCTACACATCTGCAAATTCAATGGGACAAGATTCACTAGCTCTAGGGATCTTAATTTATCCTGCGATATTAACAGGCATGTGTGAGAAACAGCTATATCGCCCAGAGATTGCCACTCCTCTGGAACAAACTCCCAATTCATGTAAAATAGAGCTCCTCAATGACCCTATTTAAGCATAACCTGGACAACTGGATGGGAAACCATAAATTTATACCAGGGGTTTTACCTATGTCCCTCTTAGACAGGAGTAGCCAGTGCTGATCTTAGATTCGTATGCAAACATAGACTATATATCTTGGTACTTAAGGAAACAACGGTATAACGTGGCTAGGCTTGTAGAGAATTTAGAGCCAAATAACCTAGTAACCTCCAACTTCCTATAATCTATAACTGAAATGGGCCTCTATGAAGCTAGAGCCGATGGGTCTTTATCATCTTTAGGTATTACAGCTTTCTTCCAGGATGTTGGTGATTCCCATCCTTTTACAATAATGTTAAATAAAACCTTCCAGACCTTTATCACTTTCTTCCCTCTTCCAAAGCTACCAAACTTCCACAAGAATACACTCTATTCCTAAAGACTTTCTTCTAGATTGGTTATATAGCACCATTTTTATTTCATCTCCTCCTGTTCTAACTGTTAATAATTGAGCCTCGCGTACTGCTAACCTTGGCATATTTAATTCTTCCATAAATATTTCCATTTGTGCTTTTTCATGTTTTCAGTATTTTTCTGCTTTATACAGATTTTCATAACATTTCAGAAATATTTCTAATACCTCTACTGGATCTTTGGTTATTTTCCTTGTTACAGGCTCCCTAAGCTTGGCAACAACTTGTTCTACTTTGTGTTGCCTGAGTCATTTGGCCAAAAAAAATTGAGGTCAGGAGTTATCTAAAAAAAAAAAGTTGCTTAACAGCAATCATTCTAAATTCATGCTTACTGTCCAGGTAGTCCCTTATTCTCTCTTTAGCACAATGGAGTTGTGACTCTTCCTGTTCTGTGAGATTCCCCTTATACAGCAATACTTTAACCTCAGTCAGTCAAAATAATTCTTAATACGTCTTAACCATATCTCTTTTTCTTTTACTTCTGCCCCATTTATTAAACTCTACACTCATTTTATCACAGTCTTTAGCTACATCTTCTGAAGAAATTTTTATCTTTCGTAATAATTCCTGAATAACTTCCACTACCCATTCCTTAAATTCCTCTTTTTAACAGAGAGGTGGGGAAAGCACTAGTGTTTCATTTTTATTTAATTAGCCTGCATTTTTTATCTTGGTTTTTACTGGTGCATGATCTGAAATAGTTACTGGGTATATGACAAAACTTTCAATTAAATGCACGTTAGTGTGAAATATAACTTCCGTCTAGCCTAGTTGTTTTACCGAGAAGAATAATATGTAAATTATTTCCGTGATCCTACTACTGAATTTACATCTTCCATACCAGATATTTTCAGAATTTTTTAAATCAACCCTCTTTTGTTATATTTACCCTTCTAGGCAACCCCAGATACATTCTCACTGTTGTAAATCAAATTCCAGTTCCCATCTACAGGTAATATTCCTTGCTAAAAGCTGATTAATTCTCCTACAGTTTTCTTAAGCTCCACTGTTGCAGTTTGTAGGAGAATATAAATACATGCCAGTATAATCCTCCTCCCTTGCCAGTAAACCCATTACTACCACAAATTCATCATTATTTTTTTCCTCTTCCATCACTACTGGAACTCCACAGGTAGTTAATAATATAAGTACTCCTTTTTTCTCTGTCCTGGACATTCCACTGAATAACCATCTTGAAAATCTTTCTTTAACAAATTCACATGATCAGTTCTTTCTAAGCATGTAGCAGAGCTATTTGCACTCTGCATTTCTTAATATAGTTCACTACTCTTCTTTTTTGTATATACCTGTGAGACCATTCACATTTGAAGATAATACCAAAAGGTTGCCATTATGATAGTTACTGTTCCCATCTATTACATAGAACAGCTTTTTTTCATTGTCTTATTTTCAGCTTTTGTGTTACATACATGCACTAATGTTTGGCAGGTTGATATTTTTATACATTTGTTTCTTGTCATGTCCATTTGAATCTAGGTTATATCTTACAAGACAAAAACATGCCCAGAATACCCTCATAACATATTAATTTAATAAAAACACACAAAACTTTATTCACCTTCATATAGTTAAGTTTAACCCTCCTAACAGGAACAATTGTCCCAGACTGACAGCCACACTCACATGCTTTAAATAACCTATTATTAAGGTTATGCATGTTAAGTTGCAGCATACAGCCTGCACTTCTACTTACACTAAGTGCGATCTGTTTTTGTTTTATCTTTACTCCTCTCTCAGATGTAGAACACAACTTGAGTGCTTTCAGAAAACATTAACTTTTAGCCTTAAAAAAGTATTTCCCTCTTGTCATCTTGTCTCCATAGAAACATAAGAATCAAATACATAGTTGCCTTCAAGTACAAGCTTCTCATGTTACACTGAGAACATTTACTTGCTAAAGGAAAACTTTTCATTATATTCTGTCTTCTTATTTATTTGCTTCCACTTAAAAATATTGTTAGATAAAACCAAAGGCCTTAATCCAGTCATTTGCCCATGCAAAAGTAAAAAGCATATATTAACTCAACTTATGTCATTGTCGGTATACTTTTATACCCTATTCCCCTCTCAACAACCCATGATTACAGCATATTATCCTTAAACATGCTTTTGTCCAGGCTTTCTTCTCCTTTAACAATGCAATGACTATATTTCCTAAAACTGAAAAAGGGGAAGATGTTTACTTAAGTATCCTTATAACACACAAAAATAACTGAAAAGGCTTTACTATACATCATAAAGTGTTTCATAAAAATATTGTTAAGAACTAAAATTATTTTACTTACAGTTACCACGTTTGGTCCTCTTCCTTTCCCTTTATGTTGTTCCAAGAGTTAATGCCATGAAGTAGGGCAAATGCTTTGGAGTACCCTACAAGTTTAACAAAGTCAAAAAAGTCCAATTTTCCATTTTTCCTTGTTCATCTATACTTGACAAATGTGACTGATGCTTTGTAATCCTACATTTAATTAATTTCTGAGTTGCTGTTTTTCTTCCTGTTGATCTCCAACTCCTATCTCAAGTCTTTGATTTATTTCCAATGCTCTCCCAGTTCTTCTAGTCAACTCTTGTGCTTTTCTCTGTCTCACAATCATGTTCCTTTGGAATACTGGAAAATGGCAAAGTCTCTCTATGAGATTTATTACCAGAAAAATAAGTAGCAGAGTCACCTTCTGTTTATTAGCTCACTTTTTGTTGGACAGATTTTGTATTTCCTCCTTAGCCTGTTCTGCATCAAAACATGACAGATACTCCAGGCAAAAAATACTCTGAAGATAGCTGAATACCGCAGCTTGAATCTCACACCTGCCTCTCGATATTCCCTGATTGCTGGAATTAATTTGCTTCTCTTCTGCCTGGCGTACAGTGAGTAATAATTTTCATTAAACACTCTACTGTTTCCAAATTTTATTACTTTGCCCTTCTGCCACAGTTTTGTCACAATCAACTCTTTCTGCTTGTAGGATTGCATCTTTACTAATACAGGTCTTGGCTGCTTTCTCGTTCAAGGTTTGGAGCATACACACAATGTGCCCTTTCAATTAACAAATCCTGCCATGGAATACTAGTCCCATTACTTATTTATGCATTCATAAAATTAATACAGTCTGCTACTTCTGGTTTCTCTGATATAGCAGAAAATCTCAGGATTTCCCTATGTGCTCTGTCCTCTAATTCTACCATTTTCTGAAACATCTCTTTTTATGTAGTCTCATATTCATCCAGGCTTTTCTTCATTTTAACCTCTGATTGTTTCAGTTGTATCAGTACATCTGAGTATCTGTTTAAAGCTTCTTCCATTTTTTCCAGCCTTTTCTTATTTGAGTTTAAAATAAATGAAACACTGAAGGTCTAATATAATCAGCTCTGAACACAATTGACTTATTTTTTTCCTCTGGATTACTGGAAGTCATGTCCTGTACCAAAGATGGAGCTTGTACTGTTTTTTTGCAGGACAGCTGCATGACTCTTCCCAGCCAGTGCCTTCTCCTCACCTTCTGTGGTTGATTTTCTTTCAGGTTCTCTATATTTCATCTTTGCTGGCATCCAAGCAGTGCACTTACTAGTCAGTAACTGAAATTTACTCAAATAGACAAATTCTCTGGCTTTCTTTTCTGTTTTCACACTAGCAGAGTTGAAATTAAACTGTTATTCAGTGTACAGCCAGCTTGGAAGTCACAAGGAAATAAGTTTAATTTCCTGTGTCGTTATCGATCATTTCCATGATAATTCTTTCCATGGCTTTCCATATGAAACTAGTGATATGTATGGGTCTGTAGTTTCCAGGGTCTGTAAATGGCCTACTTTTGTGCAGAGGGATGACAGTTACAATTCTTCATCTGTGGGGCAGAGACACTATTTAGAGGCTGTGGTTAAATAGTGATCTCAGACAGCCTGAGAGGTCATGTTTCATGCTATTTAGAAGGCAGCCTTGCATATCGTCATGGTGTATCGATGCAGTATTTTTCACCTTAGAGGGAATATTGAGGACCTGTTCCTGAGTGATATTAGGGGGAGCTATATTTGATGGTATTTCCTGAGGGAAGGCTTGGGGGAAGAGGGGTAATGTTAGAATTAAGTTAGTCTATCATTTGGTTTGTTATATGTTCTGGCTCAGTATAGATGGCTCTATTAACAAAGAGCTCTGCACACAATTCTGTACTGCCTTTGGGTTTGTGGACATAGCTAAGGAATGCCTTGTGATTGTCCTTGGCTTGAGAGGCCAAAATAACCTCAAATTTGGCTTTGGTAGACTTTATTTGTCCTCTGAGTTGCCTTTTTTTTTTAAACAAGAAACATCTTTATTAAATTATCATGACATAGGCAATCATACATTTATACAAATGAAAACAAACCATATTGATATAATTTTAGTTGCAAACATTATACATCACAAACCATACTGACATAACTGTAGTTGCACACATTATACATCACTTACAATCTATCCAGTCATTGTCACTCAAACATTACATAGCTTATTCAAATCCTGTCTTCTTTTAAACCTTGTTCCTCCTCTGCATGTATTGTTTCTACAGATCCCGTTTTTTTTCCTATGTAATTTGCTCCTACCCTTTTCTAAAGATCCCAGTTCCAGTTGTTTTATCTGTGTTACTATGTTCAATACTTCTAGTAAAGATGGTTTAGACTTTGATTTCCATTTTCTAGTAATTGCTTTTTTGGCAACCACCATAGTAAGACTCAGCAAGGCCTTATTATGTCTAAGCAATTCGGACTCTGTATCATAGCTCAAAAAATCATTTCCCCAGTTACACCAATTTGCTCATCCAGTATCTCTGACAAAGCAGTCTGCAGGGAATCTTTAAAGTCTGCCATCTCATTACATTCCCAGAAAATATGTTCCCAGTTACCTCTTTCTTCTCCACCACACCTCCAACATTTGCTGTCTATCTGAGGAAAAATTATTTGAAGTCTACGTGAGGTATAAAATACCTATGTAAACACTTCCAAGCAAAGATCCTAAATCTTCCAGACGTTGCTGCATATCTGGGAGACATGCATATTATCCCCCACCCCATTGTTTATTTATTAATTCCTTATCCAATCTCTCTCCCCATTAATTTCTAACATCCTATGATTGATTCTTGTAGTTATCATGCAACATTCTGTATCGTCTACTAATTACTCCTTTTTTAACAGCAGCTTCTGTTTAAGATTCTACTAAAAACTGTACTAGTGCTAGTCTTTCACTTAGAATCCCCCTATTTCTTTCTGTTTGCCTATACTCTGATATCAATCCTTGACAGTGAGGACAATCTCTATCATGCAGTCCAAATAAATTCTTGGCCTCTTCCTATTACATTATCTTCCCTCACTAATTACTTGCTCCCAATACCTTGATTCTTTTACCAGTTTTCTCCAATAAATTCCAGCCCCCTCTTGCCTATTGTCTGTATCCCTAATTGCAGTCAGCTCTACTGGCAGAATATTCATTCTCCATTCCTGTGTTGGCTTAGTTCCTAGAATACTTTATGAATATAATATTCTGCATGGTTATTGTTATCTTCCTTAAGGATCTGCATCCAAAATCCCAGTCTCTCCTTGTTTCTTGAGCTCCTCCTTCTTTCATCATCATACATTTCCACTTTGAATTATAGGTTTCTGATTGTGCTATGTATAGCAGCATTAACCGTGTAGTGCTCATCAGCTTATCCCACTTGACTCTTACCATCTACCCTCCCAGATAAAATCCTTCAGCTCTTTAATTGCTATCCACAACTTCTCCTCTGGTTGATTAAAATGGTTACACATTGAAAGACCGAAAGTGACAAAGTGCAAATGCTCAGATGAACAAAAATGCCGCAAATCGAAGTTTTTTTTTTAACACAGTACAGTGAAGATTGGAATATTTGCCCTTTCTTCACTGTAGTGCGATCTCAGAGTTGGAATATATATTTAGAGGGGTGTTTGGGGGGCGCAGCCCCCCACAATAACATTTTCGATTTGCAGAATTTTCGCTCATCTGAGTGTTCGCCCTTCGTAACTTTCGGTCTTTCAATATAGACCTGATTAAAATATACCTGACCTGTGTATAAAACTAAATGGATTAAAAACACTAACTGCTTGTATCTTGCTATCCATATCCATATAACAGAGCTTCAAATTTCTCAGTTTTTATATTATCTTTTTAGTCTCTTCCCACATATCCTTAGCTGCCACACCAGAATAATTTTTAATCCATACTCCCAAGTATTTCATTTTATCATGCCTCCATAAATATGGATATTCCTGAACCCATTCATGTGTGAGTACATAGTTGACAGCTATTGCCTTTGTTTTAGCTTCTTTACTTTTGTATCCTGAAAAGATATGAAACTAGTCAGAATGTTCCACAACACTGAAATGCCCTTTTCTGGTTTTATTAGGTATAAAATAATATCATCTACAAGTAGAGCCAGCTTTTCTTGTCCACCATACCAATTATATCATTGAATTTTTGAGTTTCTTATTTTCTTTGTCAGTGGTTCTAAATATAGTGCAAATAACAAAGGGAAAGAGGATACCCCTTGCCTGTTTCCTCTGCTCAAACAGAAATCATCAAAGAGGAAATGATCCACTTTAATTTTCACCTCCAACCCCTCATATATCCTCCTAATCAACCTTATAATTTTATCAGGGAATGCAAATGCTTCCATTGCCCTACTCATAAAATCCCAGCTTACTCTGTCAAATGCTTTCTCCGCATCAAGACCCACCAACAACAGTGGTATTTTCTTACATTCAGCTTCCCTCTCGATCATCAATGTTCTGTTAATGTCAAAGGTTTGCTTCCCCTTCACAAAACCACATTCATCCATGTCTATCAATCTTGGCATTACCTCATCTCATTCTCCTATTTGTAATTGAGCCTCATCTACCTCTAACCCTGGCATACTTAATTCTTCCATAAACACTTCCATTTGTAGCTTTCCTTGAACTCCATATTTCTCTGCATTATACAGACTTACATAAAATTTCCAAAATATTTCTAGTACCTCTACAGGGTCTCTGTTATCTTCCTTGTTATAGGTACCCTAAGCTTGGCGACAACCCTTTCTACTTTCTGTTGCATGAGTCATTGCAAAAAAAAGTTTTTGTACACTGGCATTATTATCAAAAAACAGTTGCTTAACAGCAATCTTTCTAACCTCATGCACACTATCAAGGTATTACTTTATTTTATGCTTAGCATTCTGCAATTGCTCCTCTTCTTGTTCTGTGAGATTCCCCTTATTCTGCAATACTTTAACATTTGTCAGTCCCTCTAAATAATTCTTGTTGCTTCTTAACCATATCTCTCTCTCTTTTATTTCCACCTTATTTTTAAACTCTGGTTTAATTTTATCCCACTCCCTAGCTATATTTTCAGAAGAAATTTCTGTCTTCTCTAATAACTCCCAAATAATTTCCACTACCCATTCCTTAAATTCCACTTTTTTCAACAGATAGTTGGGAAAGCACCAGTGTCTCATTTTTATTTCATTACCCTGTGTTTTTATTTTAGTTTTTATTGGTGCATGATCTGAAATAGTTATTGGATGCATATCAAAACTTTCAATTAAATGCACATGTTCCTGTGAAATGTAAGTTCTGTCTAGCCTAGCCCAGTTTTGTATCTTGGGGAATAATATGTAAAGTCACTCCGAACTCCTACTGGTGCATTCACATCTTCCATGCAAAATATTTTCATAAATTTCTTCAAAAATCTACCCTCCTTTGTTATATTTTCTCCTGTGGGCCCCCTAGACACATCTTCTCTGCTGCAAATCAAATTCCAGTCCCCACCTATAAGTACTACTCCCTGCTGATAACCGATTATTTCTCCCAGAATTTTCTTAAGCTCCATTATAGCACTTTTAGGTGGAATATAAATACATGACAGTGTAATCCTCCTCCCTTGCCAGTAGCCCCTTAGTACTACGTATCTACCATTATAATCTTTTTTATCCTCTTCTGTCACTACTAGAGCTCCTCTTGCAATGAACATAAGTACTCCTCTTTTTCTCTGTCCCTGGTATTCCACTGAATAACCATGCTGAAAAACTTTCTTTATCAAATTCACATGTTCATTTATTTTCAAATGTATCTCCTGTAGCATAGCTATTTGCACTCTGCATTTTTTAAATACAGTTCACTACTCTTTCTTTTTTGTATACGTCTGTGAGGCCATTAACATTTAAAGATGATATTGAGAGGGTTATGTTGAAAAGTTATTATTCCCATCTTTTGTCACAGCTTTTTTGTTAAGTATCTAGTTCCATTTGTGTTATGTGTACACACTGTGTGGCAGGTTGACCTTTTATACAGTTCTTTCTTGTCATATCCATTTCAACCTACGTCACATCTTACAGAACTTTCTATTTTATTGAAAGCCCTCAAACAAAAAATAAATACACCCCAATACACCCCAAAAACATATTAACTTAATATTAACAAACAATTGCCTGTTTAGATTGTTGAGAGCACATCACTTTTATCATGTGGGTGCTACATCTCCTAATTTTTGCAATAATTTTCTTCCTTCTGTTATACAGCCTACTGATTTTGTGATTCCAACAAGGTGGCTTGTTTTTTGAGTTAGTGGTATACTTATTCCTGGTGGGTACAGCTGCTTCTATGCAGCTACTGACATGATTGTATAGGATATCTGTGAAAAGGTCTGCGTAGGCAGCAGTCTTCTCAGGATTTGGGGTTGTGCTTGAAATTTTGCCAGGTTATCGCTTAATAGTAGGAAGTTAGCCTTAGCATAGTTCCTGAACATTCCAGTGTTAGCTGAGGTTTTGGGTTTTATTTTTACTACAAAAAAGACTGTTTTGTGGTCTTACCTCACCAAAGAGCACATTACACTAGCACTTGTTTTATTGTTGTGAATAAAGACTTTTTACTTGGACTAGGTTCACTGCTGGCAACCAAGTTATTGCACTTGGATCATCTTGGGTTTGGTATCCTGTCTGGATTTTTTGTTATTGGTTACACTTTGGATTTTACACTAGGGGGTGTGCCATATTCTCCCATACTAGTGAGTACCAGATCCAGCAGGTTTGCACCCCTGGTCATTGTATTGACAATCTAGTCTGGGGAGTTTGTGTTTACAAAATCCAGGAATCTCTTTATCTGCATGTTTGTTGTCAAATATGATTCCCCATTTAATACTGGTGTAATTAAAATCAACCATAAATACGGTACTGGGTTGAATGATGAGTGTTTCCAGTAAGCTTAAATACTTGTTATAGGTTTCATGGGTCATACAGGGGGACCTATAGCTTGCAAGGAAGTGAGAGATTTTGCCTATGGTGATTTGAACGTGGAGAAGCACAAGTGCATCATCCTAATTGACCAGCCTTGAGATATACTTATTTTCGATGTAAATCAAAACTCGGTCAACTTTAGTCCCTGTTTGTGCAGTAGACATTTTCTGCTATACCATAGAAACTGAAAGTAATATTTTGCATTCATTTTATGAAGAAGCAAATAAGCAGCTGGACTGGTATTCCACAGCAGGATGTGTTAATTGGGAGGACACACCATGTGTATGTTCCAAATCTGGCCATGAGAAAGAAACAAAGACTTGTTTTAGTAAAGATGCAGTCCTATCAACAGAAACCAGTGAGCTAACAAGCTCAAGAAGACTCTAGTTTTCATTCTTCTAACAATAAAGCTCACAGAGTGAACCTGCCACTGAAACCTTTTTCATTATTCCAGTGGAAAATAACTGAGCAACAGAAAAACAGGAGCAGGCTAAAAAATCAGGAGTACAACGGACTCCTCAAAAACCAAAGGCCAGTGTTAAGTGGTCATGATGATGATGAAGAAAGCCAGAATAATGTGAATGTAGGAAATAAATGGAAGACCTATAAAGTGTCATTTCCATATAGTGCAGTTTGGACATGAACACTGTGCTTTTGCAAGAAGTAGCTAAAAAGGCTGGAAGATTGTCTACTGTTAAATTGGGGGAGGACTCTATAAAGCATAATTCCCACTTTGTCATTAATGTTTAGAAGGACAATGAACGTACTAAAGATGTAAACACAAGTTAATAAAAGGTTTTGTGCTTACTAATATATGTGTAGTAAACTTCTTGAAATAAACTGCATTTTATGTTGTAATGTAGTACTATGTAGTATGCAGAAGTATTTTAAATGTGAGACGGAGGAGCCTCATAAGTAACTACCTTTTATGCTAGTGATATTAAAGTAAGCAAAGTACTTTTTCTTGATGTAATGTATCCATGGTTTATACTGTAACAAAATAAAGGCTGGATATAGAAAAATTCTGTTGTGATCTTGGGCTGCTGGGGAGATGCAAAAGTGTGCTGATCGTATTATGTGTACATTAAAATACAAATCCACCTGTTTTAATACAGGTGGAAGTACAGACTAATGTTCTTAATTTACACTGCAGACAAAATTTATTTTGCCCACACAAACAGACTAGAAGATTGATAACATGAAAGTGGTAATTTTCTACCATTTGAAAAATGTTGTTTCTTACATTTGCAAAGCTATTTATTTTTTTCTATCAGCAAGTGCCTACAACTGGAGATAAGTGTACAGGAGCAGACAATTAATCATGAAATGACTGAAGTAT
Source organism: Protopterus annectens (assembly GCF_019279795.1). Taxonomy (NCBI): domain Eukaryota; kingdom Metazoa; phylum Chordata; order Ceratodontiformes; family Protopteridae; genus Protopterus; species Protopterus annectens. The sequence goes on from NC_056748.1 coordinate 364,439,546, forward strand.
GTGCTCTGGGGTATTTGTATAAGAAACACAACTCGCATTTAAAGTGGAACTGGCAAACAGTTCAGTGAAAATAAAAACATTTACTCCAAGAGAAGTTAATATTTTTTTAAGTAATCATAGTAATATCTTCGTACTTCAATATTAAATATAACAGTGTACAATTTAGTTTACTCATTTAAAGGGAGATAGTGCAATTTGTCTTATGGCTAAATATCAGCTAACTAAGATCACGCAAAGTGTTTTCACATCAAAGATGGAAACAGAACTAGGACAAGGGCTGATGTTATCTGTGCAAGAGGGAACACAGGCTCTAACATGCACTTCAAGCAAGATTAAACCTGACTTTAGAGTAGATAAAGGCCTGTGGGTGTACCTGTTTATTTGGGAGAATAACCCCTATATGAAGGGGTAACTTCCCTTTTTATAAATTATATATAATTTTGTGTGTTTGCTGTGAGTTAAAAGAGTTTGGGGGGCTGAAAATATATTTCATTTTTGTGTGTTTTATTGAAATAAAAAATGACATCTGTTCAGAGAGTAGAAGCAGCAACAGCATACTGGAACAGTCTGCTGAGTATTGGAATGTGTATGTAAGTTAAAATATATTCAGAACTGTCATGCAGAATATGTGAAAGCTAACAGCTTTTTGTCAGAATTACTACCTTATTAGTTTTATCACGGAATGTGAATGACACTGTAGGTATAGATATAAAGCAGAGAGTACTGAACATTAAGTGTATGGTACAAATAATAATGTTACAGGAGATGCATTTGGATAGACATGAACAAGAGAATTTGGCAAAGAAAGGCTTTCAGAATGGATACTTAGCACAATTTCAGAGGACAAAGGAAAAGTGTGCAACAATACTGATTGTGAGAGGGGCCCTAAAATTGATAGAAAAGGAAAACAAAGACAATAATGGTAGATTTGTGTTAAGGATTTAGTGGCAGGGAGGATTACACTGGCAAGTACTTGCATTCCACCTAATACTAAAGTTAAAGAGCTTACAGAAATGTCTTGAAAAATAATCAGCTTTCAGCAGGGAATATTTATGTGTGGGGACTTGAACCTGATTTGCAATAGTGAGGCTGTATTGGGGGGAATCTAGAAAGGCAAATATAACAAAAGATGGTAGAGTTCTGAAGAAACATATTAAAATATTTGGAATATAAGTGAATTTACTAGCAAGGTACAATAACTGGGCTTGATGGAACAGAAGATATTTTGTGGGAACATAGGTATTTAATTGAATGCTTTGAAACAAATCTAAGTATTTCAGATCATGCACCAAGGACTAAGATTAATATGCTGGGTAATGAAGTAAAAATGAGACAATGCCACTTTCTAATTTTTAAAGGGAGAGGTATTTAAGGAATGGGTAGTGGAAATTATTTACATTATTACAAAAGATAGAATTTGTTCAGAAGGGATAGTTAGGGAGTGCGATAACATGAAATGGAATTTAAAAACGAGACAGAAATAAGAAAGACATGGGAAAGAAGCAACATGAATTATTCAGAAGGGTTGTTAAAGGTTAAACTACTGCAGAAGAAAGGGGAAATCTGAACAAAACAAGAGGGGGAGAAATTGCCGAGTGCTAAAGTGAAAATAAGGGAGTATTTAGGGAATATGCATGAGCTTAGAAAAGTTGATGTTAATGAACTATGTTTTGATAACTCCAGTGCAAAAAAAAAATCTTAGGCAACAGAAAGCATAAAGGGTTGTTGCTAAACTTAGGGAGTCTTTGAAAATTAAAAAAATATCCAGACATCCTAAAGAAGTATTGGAGTTATTTTGGAAATTCTATAAAAACTGTATAAAGAAGAGGAATGTGGAAGCTAAGGAAAATGAACAAATGGAAATATTTATGGAAGACTCAACTATGCTGAGGTCAGAGGAATATGACACTCAAGAACTAACAGTCTGGGTAGGAAGGGATGAGATAAAGTAGTACAATATAATTAATCAACAGGGATGTCTCTAGGAGCACGTTATTCTGTGGAAGTCTAGAAGTTAGGAGGGAAGAAAGTGATAAAGATCTGGATGGTTTGGTTTAACAATGTTTTAGAAAGATCTAGCTATATATATATATATATATATATATATATATATACATATATATATATACACACACACACACACACACACGTTTAAATTTGACACCATGACTATAAAGTGTCTCCATCTATACTAGGTAAAAGAATTGCAAAGACGTTGACAAAAGTGATAGATATAAACCAGTGTGGTTTTGTGGAGGGAAGACAAAAACATTTGACAATATTAATAGAACAATGATCCAGATGGAAGCAAAGTATAAGGAAAAGCTACTGTTCTTGGTAGACCCTGATGCTGAGAAGGCATTCAGTAAAGTCTGTTGGGATTTTATGAGTATTGCAATGGCAGCATTTGCATTGTCTGATAGAATATTAGGGTTAAATAAGGAAGATAAAAGAAAATAGGAGGTGACAATTATGGAGGGAGGGTTACTCTTCAGCAATCCGTGTTTGACCAGAGAAACAAGGCAGAGTTGTCCTCTTTTCCCTTTGTTATTTGTTTCATATTTAGAATCATTAGCAAAGAAAATAAGGGACTCCCAAATTCAAGAATATATCTGGTATGATAATCTGCTTTATTTGCATATGATATTATTTTGCACATGAAAAGTCCAAAAAAGGACATTTTTGTGTTCTGGAACATATTAAGACAGTTTCAAATCTTTTGGGGATATATAACAAATGAAGCTAAAGAAAAGATTATAGCAGTAAACTGTGTACCCACACTTGAATTGGATTAGTTATTCCCATATTTATGTGGACATAAAATAAAGCAGATGTATGGATTAAATGATTCTACTATGGCAAGTAAATATATGCGGGAAGAAATTAAACAAAAGATAATACAAAAACTGAACATCTGGAAGGTCTTGATTACACATATCAGCAGTAAGATACAAGCAGTGAATACATTTTAGTCCAGTTCATTTTATATAAGGTCAGGAGTATTCTTTATAAACCAAAGAAGAAGTTGTAGATTATAATAAAATAGCTGAGGAAATTTATTGGGGTGAGGAAGAGGGCAATAATTATGTAGGATAATTTGGTTCTCCCCATAGAACAAGCTGGTTTACAATCACCTGATTTGAATGGATAGCTTAGTGCTACACAGTTAACAGTCATATATAAAAAAGTCAATCAGATGGTTATAAAGTGGAAAAGAATAATGATGAAAAAGGAGGAGTTCAAGAAATAAAGAGAGGGTAGAACTTTGTATGCAGGCCCTTAAGGAAAATAATAACCATACAGAATATTATACTTATAATGTAGCAGAAAGCATTCTAAAAACTAAGCCAATACAGGAATGAAAATACGAGATTTTATCAAAAGGGATGACTGCGATTAGGTGTACAGATAATAGAAAAGAGTGTGGTTGGAATCTACTGAAGAAAATTAGCAAAGGAACCAATATACTGGGAGTAAATAGCTAGGGAGAGAAAGGTAATAGAGAGGAATCTGGCTAAGAAGAAGTTTGGACTGCAGGTTAGAAGCTACTTTTTCTTCTAGGGATTAATAACGGAGTACAGGAAAAAAGAAAGGGACAGGGGATTGCTAAGTGAAAGATCAGCTCTGGTTGCATTTTTAACTGAGTCTAGAACAGAAGTTGCTGCTAAAAAAATGATAATTAGTAGAGCATATAAAATACTGTGTGATGACTATAAGAATCAGAAGAAGTTAGAGAAGACTGGGAAGAGGGATTGGAAAGGTAATGTACAAGGAAATAGTAAGAGGACATCTATTGGCCCCCCAGTTATTCAACAAAGTCTAGAAGGTTTAAGATTTTTATACCCCAAGCAGACTTTAGAGTATTTTTCCTTGGGAAGATAGCAAATGCTGGAAGTATAATGGGAAAGAAAGAGGCAATTGGGAACATGTTTGTGGGAATGTAACAAGTTGAGACATTTTTACAAATTCTCTAAAGAGTACTTTGTGAGAAACATCAGGGGAGCAAATGATTGTAACTAAAGAATTATTCTGAGTTGTTATGTAGGATCTGGACGTCTTACACATAGTACAGCTTTACTAAGTTTAATGCTATCAGCTGCCATGTTACTAAAAATGGAAATCAAAATCTAAACCAAATATAAATGAAGTACTGAATACTGTAGAGAAGATAAACAATAGGAAAAGGGGAGGAGCAAATTACAAAGAAATAAACGGCATCTGTGGGAACAGTACATGCAGAATAATGTTCAAGGACGTGTGAAATTTAACAGAAGGCAGAAATTGAGCAATTTATTTAATGTTGGAGTAAATAAAAACTGTTAAAAAGAAATATATTTAGACTGCAATAAACTAATAATGGATTTTTTTTTCTTTTCTGTTCTTGTGTGTACGTCACTTAGTCTTATTTAAAAATATGCATAATAAATAATATTAAGGATATGGTCATACAAAGTAAACAAATTAAAATAAAACCATCACCAGCTTTATTAGAGAAGGTGCACATAAATAAAGAGAGCATTTGAAAGTTGGACGCAGATATTTGTTTTCCTCATCATATTAAAAAGCAAAGATTGACATTTGGTTTGACAGAGAAATACTGCTAACATAAAAACATTTTTTTGCAGATAAAGTGAATGTTAATAAAAGAAGAAGCATTGAAAAAGAGGAAATTACTTTGGCTATTAGTACATTCGACACATTTCCAATGGAATTAAGTAAAAAGAAAAGTACAGTTGGTGTGATAACTTACCGAAACAGCAGATATCTGAACAGAGGGATCAATGCTATAAAATTCAGGTGTGTACTGGAACTTATCTGCAGGATGAAGTCACTGTTTTGCAACATCATTTCAAATGTTGAACATTCCCTAATGGGTGCAGTAGTGACCTCAAGCAATAGCCATTAGAGGGTAGCATGGCTACTAAACAGAGCAACTCACTCACTTCTGTTCCCTTTTTTTTTTGGATTGGGTAACCAAGAAAAGACAGGCAGAGACATTACACCAACAAATGCTTTTGTGGCAAAGTTAAGTAACCATAGATAACAGAAGATCACCAAAACATATATATATATATATATATATATATATATATATATATATATATATATATATATATATGCATATATTTATATGAACATAAATATAAAATAAATGTTCTTCTATTCTAATGTTGCAATATTCTTTATATGAGGGATCCTCCGCAAAGGGTGACCAGACGTCCAGCCAGTATAAGTACTGCTAGTACATGGGACATTGCATGTACAGCTTGGGAGTACATCAGCCATAAAAGCAACATCTGCATGTACAATCATCAGAACTTCTCTGCTGCTAGTCCGAATGCCATCTTCTATCATCGGTCTGTTCGCCCGAGTCATTTGCTGCTGGCTCAGTTTTCAGATAAGTGCCCATTGAGGGTTTTCTTTTTCTCTTGCTATTGCTTTCTGTTGTAGGGGTTTCTTGTTATCCAGGAAAGGCAAGTGCCAATGTGGGAGACAGATTCCACATAAGGACAGTCACGACCTGCATCCCTTTTGTTTGCAACTTATGCATGGCCACAAATCCTGCTCTATTTGCCAGGCCTTTGTCCCTAAAACCCTATAAAGCCATCTTTCATCCCTAAATATTTACTTTGAAGCATTTAGCTATGGACGTTATGGAGGGTATGTCTGGGCCTACTGTCAAGCCTGTGATGAAGAGGACGGCCAAGAATCTGGGGCCTGAATCTTCAGCTGTGCTTCCTACCTCTGATATTTCTCTCAAGGTCTATGAAGACTTGGGTGATCCATCCAAAAGTTGGCTCGGGTTCCTCGGCACATACCGCTTTAGAGGCAGTCAAGGAATCTACCTTAGGCATGTCTTCGGAGGCAATGCAGATGTCTGCATCAGTCAGTCAGGGGGAACCTAGGCTCGTTATTTCAGAATGTCCTAGGGGTATCCCTCAGATTCTAGTTAAGGAGGAAATTCCAACTTCTATAATTGAGTGCAGGCCTGCGTTGAGTACCTCCACTTTTCATCGGGTAGCTGTGCGGTTAAAAAAAAGAAGCAGAATACCAAACACATTTCTGCACCTAAAACTCCACCTTTTCTCAAGGCTTGCTTAATGCACTCAAGGCTCTTAAGCCTCCTTCATCTGTTCCTGCTTCTCCTCTAATTTCTTCCCAATCGAGAGAGTTAGGGAACTGCAATCATCTGAGGGTGAGGGCTCTTCTAAGGATGAATCCTTGGCCTACTCCACTCAGATTCATCCTCCCTAGAACAAACTTCCCCTGAGGAAGAATCTAATGGCACAGATTCTCCAGTAGAAGAGATCACCTTTAGGGAAACCTTAGCTAAAATTAGGGAATTTTTTTAAATGGGACTACTGTCAGGTTTCTGATGTGTAGAAAAGATATTATGATCTTTTACAAATGGAGTCTCCTTCTCTTTCAGCTGTACCTCCAGTCTTACTAGCCTTTTTGGATGCATTGTCTTCAGCAACTAGTGCCCCAGACTCACAGCCCCCCTGCCCCTAGAAGGCCTGATATATTTTATATGGTGCAAGACAAATGCAAATTTCTTTACAGATGTCCTTCAGCAGATCCTGCTGTGGATTTCATTGCTTCTGGCAAAGCATCCAGACTATTGACACCCACCAAGCTCCTCCCTTCTGATAAGGAGAACAAGACCATGGAATGAATAGGGAGAAAAAGTCTATACTTCTGCCACCTTAGATTTCCATGCTATAAACTACCAAACCCATATGACCAGATATGCTTTGGCTCTTCTTTCTCAAGCTGAGCACTCAATCAGTTTCTTACCTTCCAGACTCTAATGTTAAAATTCAGGTGATGTCGCTTTTAGGATTTTCTTCCCAGGTAGCACTCCACTCCATTAAATGCAACTATCATGCAGCAGAAGCATCTTCTAGGGCAGCTGCATCTGGATCTGTTCTTAAGAAGTATTCATGGTTGAGGCTTCTGTGACGATGTGAGGTATGGCCAGCTATGCCAGGAGAAGTAGGGAAGTGGATGTGTAACATAAGCCTGCAAAGCTAGCTGGAATTTTGTAAAGAATTATATGTCATTTGTATATCAAACTGATTTGTATAGACGCTTCTGTTGAAAAATGTATTTGTAAAGCTGTTTGTGTCAAAAAAGGTGCCAAAAGTGTGCCTTGCTGGATAGAAAAAGAAATATACATGTATTATTGTAACTGTTTAAATGTATATGTTTTAACAGAGGATACTGGAAGAGAAGAGATTAATCTCAATCCACGTAACTTTGAAAATAGTTTGAAATTAAATTACCTGGCTTAGGCCATAAAGACTGTATCTTATAGTTTTCAATGCAGCCAGACACAAAAAGTCTGTACTAGGAAGCTTTCTGCATTGTCTTTGGGGTGAACTAATTGCTACTATAGAGGGGTGGAGGTTTGAAATTGTTATATGATATCCAGGAGCTGCAGGAGATCTCAGCAAGGCTCTGTGTGTGTCTTTTATTGACACACATGCACTAAATCCTGATAGCTTCTAGCCAAAGAGGGTAGCATGGGAACCAAAAGTTAGATGACCAGATATATCTGATGCCATTTTGTAATCCATCACTAAATATATTTTAATACTAGGTGAGACTGAAGTCTCACGGCAGTCTGTTTTTGGAACATGATAGAGAAGGACCCCTCACCTACTTCATCTTGCCTTACTCTAGTAAGTGAACCAGAGAATAGCAATTCTTTAGATCAGTCAGGAAAATATAGTGAGATTAGTTAAGCACTGTTTTTATGTATCTGTGTGAATCTGTTAGTCTGTGTTATTTTAATATTTCCTCTGATTGAAACTCTGGTGTTTACTGTAAATAGATATTTAGTACTTTTGTGTTCCTTTCTTATGTATTATTAAATATATTTAAAAATGTCATTGTGTCTGGTCTTTTAGAGAATATTTTAATCTCTGAGAGTACTTATATGTATTTGGAGACAGCTCTGGCCGCTGTTGAAAGCTTTGCTCTTGGTCATACTACTATTTGTATTAATATTAATTTCACTCAGTCTAACTGGGTACCCTTGCAAGAGCCTTAGAGTAGCTGGATTTGGAGTGTTTGGTAGTGGTGTAACTACCTTATAGTCTGGGCAGAAGGGGCATAGCTAGCATATCTGTGCCAATCTTATGCAGGTGTGTGTGTGTGTGTGTGTGTGTGTGTGTGTGTGTGTGAAAATCAAATCTTAAAGTGTGTGTGTTTCAGCTGTTTGAAGCAGGAACATGAAGCACTGGTTTCACAGACAGGGTGCTGGAGAACTTGGTTTGGACACTCAGCTGAGGTCTCAAGTCTATAGCTGTGCCAGTGGGAAGTCTTACTGGGGATTTGGAAGGAGACAGATAGAGAAATCCAGACCCTGGACTCAGTGTGTTTCCTGTGTGCTCTTAAGGGAAATTGTGCTTGATGCAGAGAGCTTCATTTGGGAATACTGGGTTTATCCATTTTTGTTCAAAGTGAATGTCCCTCTCTAGTTCCAGTGATGAGGATTCAGGCTCCTTGATTACTGGCCCAGAGTGGGGCAAGTCACATACTGGTGGCAGTGGTGGGAAATTAATTGAACTTCTGTAACCTGTAGGCAGTTGTCACTGAAAGTGTGTCTTCTCAGCAGCCACAAAAGGTAAACATTTAGAGTTTCATTTCACAACAGTTTTATTTATTTTTTGTTAGTTTAGTTTAGTCAGGGAGAGCAGGCAAAGATGTCAGCAGAGGATTATAGCAAGTTGACAAAGAACCAGTTGGCCAAAGTGTGCAATGCCAAAGGACTGGTGGATGCCAACCTGACTAAAGAGGAAATGAGTTCATCCTTAGTTGCAACTCAGACCAGCAGCCAAGAGGATAGCCAGTCTGCTGATGGGGATTTGCAGCCCTCAGAAACTCTGTCTGGATTTAAAGACACTTGAACTGGAGGCCAAATGTTTGGAATTAGAATCAGTAGAGAGACTGTGGCTTTTGGAGGCTGAAGAAAAGGAGAAACAGAATTAATATCAGCAGAGAGAATGTGGCATTTGCAGGCCAAAGAAAATGACAGACTGCAGCATTTGTAGGCTGAAGAAAATGAGAAGCAGTGTCAACATGAGAGGGAGATGCTGACTCTTTACCAGGGTTATGGAGGTAATGGGGAAGGGAATAACCAAAGCAATAAAGGTCAGTAAATTTCATCCACAATTTACAGTGGGTGATAAGTGATAGTTTTATTCATCTTTGAAAGAGTATGTAAACAGTATAAGGTTGACCAAGGGCTCTGGATGCAGTTCCTAACCCCCTTACTCCATGGTAAAGCTGTAACTGCTGTTTCTAAATTGTCTGATATTGATTGTTTAAACTATGATAAAGTAAAGAAATATTTACTTGAATGTTTTAAGTTAACACCTGAAGCTTACTTTGTGAGCATAGATACAATGCAGATAAAAGTGGTGTGTTATACTGCTGAGTTAAACACTTATTTTCACAGGTGGGTGACTGGGTGTCAGGTCACCACTTTTGAAGGGCTGTCAGACCTTTTGATGAGGGAACAAGCCCTTCGCACTTTGCCTGAGGACATGAGAATCTGGTTGGCAGACCAAGAATGTAACTGCAGATGAGTTGGAGAAAAAGGGGATCTCTACTTACCAAGCAGGGCATCACTGTACATGAAAGAGATACCCAGTGCTGCACATGGATATAAGGAAACCCATGGTGGGCAGCCTATACCACCCCAGTAGAGTTCATCAGTAATGGGGAAGCCACTAGTTCAGGTACACAGCCAGGATCAAGGGTTAAATGTTTTAAATATAATCAGTGGGGCCATGTATCATACAGATGTCCATGGCGGCAAGTGGGGAACAAAAGGTGGGGGAGCCAGCAAGTAGAAATAACAGTATGCCAGTGATAAGTTGTCTGGAGACAACAGGGGTACCAAACTATCACTAGAGGTTATATCCTATCTTAGTGGATGGAAAACAGGTTAGTGCTAAGAGAGAGACAGCCTCTGACATAACCATTGTAAAGCCTGCAGTGGTTAAAGAGGAACAGTACTTGCTTGGGCAGTCCACTCTAGTCAGAATTTTAGGAGGGACCCCATTTCAAATGTCTTTGGCCATGGCTCACCTTGATTGGGAGGGTGGAAAAGGAAGCAACCAAGTAGGGATGTTTGAGGATATCCCTGCAGATGTCTTGATAGGGAATGACTCTGATAATGCAGTACCTTGTGTGCATGCAGTTACATGCAGTCAGGCTTGGAACAGGCATCTTGGTCTAATAGCCTGGGAGAGAACCAGACAGACACCACACCTGAAGCTAGAGCTGGTGAGGTGGCTGTTTCAGGAAGAGAGCTACCCTGTAGTAGTGAGCCTGAAGGTAAGTCACAGTTGCTGCTAGGTACTGATGTTCCCTTGGACAGAGTGACTGCAAGGGCAGAGGTGAATGGTAGTACCCAGGCTTACAGGGAGGCACCAATGTCACAATATACCAGGCTTCCTGTGGATGAGGAGCTGAGAAGAGTTATGAACAGAGTTGAGACATACTCATCTCTCGAACCCTACACTGAGAGGCTTGAGGGAGGTACCTAAGTTGGTGCCTAATTCTTAAGGAAAAGGGGGTCTGTATACTGGAACAAAGGGTTACTGTATAGAGACTGGACCCCTGAGCGAGGGCTAGAGGGTGAGGTAATACAGCAGTCAGTAGTGCCTACAGTCTACTGTCTGACACTTCTAGCCATTGTCCATGACATTCTTTTTGCAAGTCATATGGGCATAAAGCATGCCAAGAGACAATAGGCAACAAAGTCTAGAAGATTTAGGATCTTTGCCTGGAAGTGTTTACATAGGTATTGTTATACCCCAAGTTGACTCCAAATATTTTTTCCTCAGGTTGATAGCAAATCTTGGAGGTATGACAGGCAAGAAAGAGGTAGCTGGGAACATATTTTTTGGAAGTGTGATGAGCTGGCAGACTTTTGGGATTCCCTGCAGACCGCTCTGTCGGCGATGCTGGGTGAGCAGATTGGACTGACTGGGGAGATGATTTTTTTGAGTTATGCTAAAGAATTGGAATTGCCCGGACATAGTAAAGCTTTGCTGAGTCTAATTACGGTGGTTGCCAAAAAAGCAATTACTAGAAAATGGAAATCGAAGTCTAGACCAACTTTACTAGAAGTAGTGAATAGAGTAACATAGATAAAACAACTGGAATTGGGATCTTTAGCAAAGGGAAGGGGCAAACTACATAGAAAACAAATAGGAATTGTGGGAACAATATATGCAGAGCAGGAATGAGGTTTAAGAGGCAGGATTTGAATGAGCTAGATAATGCTTAACTGACAATGACTAGATGGTTTATAAGTGATGTATAATGTTTACAACTACAGTTGTTTCAGTGGTATCTGTGATGTAAACTGTTTGCAACTAAAGTGATATAATTTTCTGTGTTTTTCATTTATATAAATGTAAGATTGCCTTTGTCACATGTGTAAATGTAATAAAGATGTCTGGGAAAAAAGCATACCAAGAGCCGTATTATGCAGAACTTTTACTGGCCTGGGATTGTAAGGGATGTAACATAGTACTGCAGGACAGTACAGTTGTGTACACCTACCATAAATGTAGATGTTCAAGTGTCTTCGCTGTTGCAGTCATAACTGTAGGGTGTTCCTGCCGGCAGGCAGCCCGAGGTCGGTCAGAATCCCAAAGTCTGGGTCCGGCGTCGGCTGTACCAGCAAGTACCCTGACGTCAGAACGCAGAGGTATAAAGCTGACAGCCGACGCCATCTTCTCCAGCCTTTCTTGCCCCAGATGTCAGAAGTCCCCCAAAATAACCAAAAGGTGTCCAAAAAGGAAACACAAATACACCACAAAAGGAGAGGAAGATAGAAGAAGCAAAAAATAAGAGGGGATTAGTGGGAGGGAAACACCGACTGCAACAGTGAAGACACTCGAACATCTACATTTATGGTAGGTGTACACAACTGTACTATGTTCTTCGTGTTTCACTGTTGCAGTCATAACTGTAGGGTGGAATCCCAAAGCTGTGATGAGGGAGGAGGTTATGCAGAAGAAGGGGCAGCCAGAAGACCCTGCAAGACAGCAGAGGCAAAACCTGCCCTAGACTTAGAATACAAAGGGAGATTATAGTGCTTAGAAAAAATATGCACTGAACTCCAAGTGGCAGCTTCCAAAATGTCCTTGGTAGGAACTCCTCTGAGAAAAGCTGCTGAAGTGGCAGCTGCTCTAGTAGAATGACTTCTAACAGTACCTGGAATCTGCTTCCCAAAATGAGAGTAACAAAACCTTATCCCATGGACAATCCATTTGGAAATAGTTTGTTTAGAAATGGCCTTGCCTAGAGAACTGGAGGCATAAGAGATAAGCAACTGATCAGATTTTCTGAAATCTTTAGTCCTGTCCAGGTAAAACCGTAGTTGTCTGTGTACGTCCAATGAATGTAAAATCCTTTCCCCTTTGTTTTGAGGATTTGGAAAGAAAGTAGGAAGGTGAATAGTCTGATTTAAAGCCACTTTAGAAATCACCTTAGGCATAAATGTAGGATTGGTCCTCAAGGCAACTCTGTCTTGGTGGAAAATAAGGTATGGTTCCACAGCCATGAGAGCTTGCAACTCTGACACCCTTCTGGCAGAAGTCAAAGCTAATAAAATAGCCGTCTTCCAGGATAAGAACTTGATATCCGAAGCAGCAGCAGGCTCAAAGGGAGGTAAAGTAAGTTTTTCCAAAACATAATTAAGATCCCAAGCAGGAACAGGAGGAGTTCTAGGAGGTCTTAAATTCTTAGCCCCTCTCAAGAATTGTCTCACCAGCTGGTGAGAGAAAATGGGGGGATCAGTGTTGTAATGAGCTGAGATAGCAGAAGCATGGATTTTAATGGAAGAAAAGGAGAGGCCTTTAAGCAAAAGGTCTGAGAGGTAAAGTAAAATGGAAGAAATGTCAGGCAAAAGAGGATCAGAACCTCGATCCCGCATCCAAATACAAAATCTTTTCCATTTAGAAGCATAAGATTTTCTAGTGCTAGGGCGCCTAGCTTCTAAGAGAACATCCAAAACTTGTTTGGGAAAAGCAGAAGGAATCAAAGGCCCTTGTAGAGCCAAGCTGCCAGGCAAAGAGTCTTGATTTGAGAGTGTAGCAGCTGACCCTGATGCTGGGACAGAAGAGAAGGAAACAGAGGCAGAATCCATGCAGGTTCCAAGAACAGGTGTCAAAGTTGGATACCAAAACTGCCGAGGCCAATTTGGAGCTATCAAAATGATAATCTTGGGTTTGTCCTGTTTTATTTTCAGTAACACCCGAGGCAGAAGAGGAAGAGGAGGGAAGGCATATCCCGAAAGATTCCTCCAGCTGAAAGACAGGGCATCCACTTTCCAAGCTGTTTTGTGGAAGGACCTGGTGCAAAAGAGAGGCAGCTGATGATTGAGATGGGATGCAAACAGATCTATCCAAGGGCAACCCCAAACTGCCGTAATCCTGCTGAATAAGTTGGGGTCCAGCATCCATTCGTGAGGATCCAAAAGATTTCTGCTTAGGCTGTCTGCTAAGAGATTCTGTTTTCCTGGAATGAATTGAGCTTGAAGATGCAGATTCAGATTTAGAGCTGTGTCCCATAAACTCATGGCTAGTCTGCAAAGGGGGTATGAGTGAGAGCCTCCCTGCTTGTTTATATAGCACATGACTGTGGTATTGTCTGTGCGAATCAGAAGATGTCCTGGTTGCAAAAGATTCTGGAAAGCTAGAAGAGCATTTTGGACTGCCAACATTTCCTTCAAGTTGATGTGCCAGGGAAGATGCTTCTTTGTCCAATAGCCCTGCTGGCAATTGTTTAGGTAATGAGCTCCCCAAGCATAATCCGAGGCATCTGTGGTTATGATCTGAGCAGGATGAGGTAGACGAAAGGGATTCCCTTCGTTTAAAACACAAGTCCTGGACCACCACAGGAACTCTTTTTGGAGGCAGGGAATCAGAGGTATCATTGTTTCCAGGCTGTGGTAATGCTGAGACCATACACTCTTTAGGTACCATTGAAGTTTTCTCATATGAAGCCTTGCATTTGGGATCAACAGGATGCAAGAAGCCATGTAGCCCAATGCCTGCAGGAATTTCCTTGCAGTGAGCTGAGTTAAAGTAGCCAAGGTCTTGAAAATTGATGCCAGCTGTACTTGTTTTTCTGGAGTAAGGAAGGCCCTTTGTAAGCTTGTGTTTACAAGAGCTCCCAAAAAGATCATTTGTTGAGAGGGGATCAAATGTGACTTTTTTGTGTTCACTGAAAATCCCAGTAGTAGGAGAAGACGCTGAACAAACTGTAGATGTTGAAGTAAAAGATCCTTGCTGTCCACCTGAATAAGGCAGTCGTCCAGGTAGGGGTAAATTTGAATCCCTTGGAGTCTGCAATAAGCTACTACTGGAGCCAGACACTTGGTAAAGACTCTGGGCGCAGTAGATAAGCCAAAGGGCAGTACAGAGAATTGAAAGTGTCTCGAACCTGCCTTGAATCTGAGGTATTTTCTGCATTCCTGTCTGATGGGAATGTGTAAATAGGCTTCCTTCAAGTCCAATGTCACCATCCAAGCATCCTGGGAGAGCATGGGAAGAAGTTGTTGCAGAGTAAGCATCTTGAATTTTGGAATCTCCAGAAAAGTATTTAATACTGAGAGGTCCAGAATAGGTCTCCATGAGCTTTGTTTCCTTGGGACCAGAAATAGTCTTGAGAAAAAACCTTTTCCCATCTCTGGAAGTGGAACAGGTTCTATGGCTCTCATGGCCAATAAAGCGTCCACTTGATTTAAGGCCTCTGACCATTGATGTTTTGGCAGATCCGGCCAACCTGAAGACCTTGGCAGAGTATGAAAGTGGAATTTGTAGCCTCTTAAAATCACGTCTAAAACCCATTTGTCCTGGGTAATATGAGTCCAATTTTGGTAGAAAAGAGAAAGTTTTCCTCCGAAAGGGGCTTCCAGGCAAGGAGGACCTGTAGCCCAACGGAGAGAGTCATTGGGTCTGCTTCTTTTGTGATTGAGGTCTGTCTTCTCCCCTTCTAGGTGAAGCAGCAGTCCATTGTCTGGACCTATAAGAGGCCTGAGCCTGCGCCCGACCTCTGGAGCGTCTATATCTTCCCCTTTGAGGCCTGTCAAACGTGGGAAAGGACCAATTTTTGGAGGGCCAATTTCTAGAAAATCTAGGAGGCTGAACTTGTAAAAAATCTTTAACAGTCTGCATAGATTTTGCTTTTTCTTCCATCTTTTTAATAACCTCCTCAGCCTTGGATCCAAATAAAACATCATGCTGAACAGGGGCATCTAACAGTTTAGCCTTAACCTGCTCAGGTAAATTCTGCTCACGAAGCCAAGCATGTCTCCTGATAACAGTACCAGAGGCTGCGGCCCTGCAAGAAGCTTCCAAGGCATCAAAACCACAATGTAAACTATGTTTGCTAACTTGTTCAGTAGCATGCAAAACATCCTGTAATTCCTTGTCCTCTGCACATGCAGGAAAGGTAGAGAGCCTTTGCTTTAGAACAGACAAAAGAAATTGCTGATGCTTGAACATGTGAAACTGGCAATTTAAAGCTCTAATAGAAAGGGTAGCAGAAGTGTAAACCTTTTTGCCCCACCTGTCCAAGGCACGAGAATCCTTTTCAGAGGGAATAGGATTTTTAGATGAAGCGGCCTTAGCAGCCCTAGAACCCTGAGAAATGGTTTCAGGATCAGCAGAAGGGTTCTTAAATAAGAATTGATGGGAGTCAGGGACTCTGTAAAATCTATCAGGCTTAGAAGGAGCAGGCGGCAAGGAATCAGGATTCAGGTTAGCTTCAGAAAAAGCATCATCCACAATATCAAGTACAGGAGGAATAGCCAAAGGTCTGTGTTGAGGGAGAAGGAGAAATTCCCTAAGTCTCTTCTTGGAAGCAGAATAATCCTGACCTTCCCAATGAAAATGCTCCCTCATCTCATGTAAGGTTTCCCCAAAAGAGAAATCTTCAGGGGGAGAAGCAGAGGGAATAGAGTCCTCTGCATCAGAATCCTCATAAGGAGGAAAAGAATAATCCTGGTCAGAGGAAGAGACAGAAGACACAGAAGCATGATCAGATGAATCATAAGGAATATCCTGTCTAGGCCTTTTTTCTGGAGGAGGGTGAGAACCCCTAATCATTGTAAGTAAATCTTCAGCCATCCGTAGTAATTGCTTCTGGGACTTGGGAGCTGTATCCGAGGAAGCTTGAGAAGAAACCCTTGGTTTAACAGGAGTCTTTGACTTTGCCTTTGTCCTTGTAGAAATAGTGATATGAGAAGGCCTGAAAACCCCCTCGGAAGCCGGTACCTACACAGCGGTTCCGGACCCATCTGAAGGAGCGACATCCGAAGGTCCTGCAGCAGATAAAATACTAGGCCTAGAAGGCTCCCCATGGGAGTCCATGTCGGCCATCGGTTCCGAAGTGGCGGACGACAGGGGCTGCAAAAGCACCTCACTGACGACCGCCGAACCCGAAGCTGGCTCCGGCTGCAAAGTATCTTGTTTGGACCTCGGAGGCCTATCCTTGTCCTTGCGTTTCTTTTGAATTCCGGTTACCGGTAAAGTATCCGACGACATCCTATAATTGAATTGTCTACCAAAATAATTCAAGGCCCAATCGTACCTACGCTTGATAGTGCGAGAATTAAACCTGGCACAGAACCGACAGCAAGTAACGTCGTGGTCAGGGCCTAAGCAAGGTAGACAGTAAGAGTGGAAATCTTTATGAGGTGTTTGTTTTCCACACGATATACAATTATTAACTTTTTCTGACATCGGAGGAGCAAAAAAAAAGTTTCCCCAATGGGGTACTTAGCTTGAGAAGAGAAGTAGAAAACTTCAGACCGAAGACAATCAAAGCACGTTGTCCTGAAAGCGCCAACCAACGACTTGCGAGCTGCTTTACACCGCACGGCAAGAAAGACTAGAGAAGATGGCGTCGGCTGTCAGCTTTATACCTCTGCGTTCTGACGTCAGGGTACTTGCTGGTACAGCTGACGCCGGACCCAGACTTTGGGATTCTGGCTGACCTCGGGCTGCCTGCCGGCAGGAACACCCTACAGTTATGACTGCAACAGTAAAACACAAAGAACATCTGTGAGCAGTGCCAAAAAGTAGGAAAGGCAGGAAACAAGGTCAAGGGTCCTTTGATGCCTTTGTCTGTGATTCAGGAACCATTTCAGAGGGTATTTATGGATATTGTGGGGCCTCTGAGTACCCCAGATTCCACAGGGAAGAAGTAGATCCTGGTGGTAGCAGATTATGCTAGTAGATACCCTGTGGCAGTGGCTCTGTCCTCCATTGAGGCAGAGAATGTGGCAAATGCTTTGTTAGAGATTTTCAGCAGGGTAGGTTTCCCAAGAAATACTGACTGACAGAGGTGCCAATGTCATGTCAGACCTGCTGGTTTGTCTGTGGAAGCACAGTGGGTGAAACATTTAAAGACTACCATTATCATCCCCAGACTAATGGTCTTGTGGAGAGGTTAAATTCTACACTAAAGACCATGCCACTGGCATTTGCAGACCAGTTTAGAAGAGAGTGGGACAAATATTTGTCCCATCTGCTGTTTGCATACAAAGAGTACCCTAGGAATCCACAGGTTTTTCACTCTCTGAGTTCATATATGGGCATATGGTGAGGGGGGCTTTATATCTGATTCGT
The DNA here is from genome assembly GCF_019279795.1 of Protopterus annectens. Taxonomy (NCBI): domain Eukaryota; kingdom Metazoa; phylum Chordata; order Ceratodontiformes; family Protopteridae; genus Protopterus; species Protopterus annectens. The sequence goes on from NC_056748.1 coordinate 364,457,212, forward strand.
GATGAATGGGAAGGTGAGTGTGAATCCCACAAAGAGTCTGTTGTGGCATATGTCCTAAACCTCAGGACAAGGCTTAGGGAGCTCATGGGCTTGGCCCAGGAGAATCTGACAGGAGTCCAACAGCAGAAAAAAGGTCTGGTATGACAGGAATGCTCGAGCCTGAGAGTATGCTGTGGGACAGCAGGTTATAGTTCTCATTTCTGTCAGACACAATAAGCTGCAGACAGCTTGGGAGGGACCCTTCAAAGTGGTAAGGAAGGTCAGTTATGTTAACTAAATGGTAGAACTGCTAGGCAGGAGCACAAACTGTACCATGTTAACATGATGAAACCTTAACGTGACAGGGAAGCCCTTGTGCTAAGTATTTGCAGTAGGAAGCAGGAGGAGTCTGAGGGGGATCTATGGCTACATCTAGCCAGCCAGTAAAATACCAAGTTACTAAGGTGGAGCCTAAGGCTGCAGGCATATGACATAATAGTGCAGCACTGTAGTTGGGTTAGCAATGCTAATGCAGATGGGCTCTCAAGATAGGGTATGGGTTATTGCATTTCTAGATAGGCTCATTCCTCTCAAGCAAAGTTTCTCAACGGTCACTTGAAAAACTAGCTTGAGTCTTCATAGGGGGGAAAGATGTGACAATGTGAGTTATTGCCAGCTATGTCAAGAGAAGTAGGGCAGTTTAAGTGTAACACATGCGAGCATAGCTAGCTGGAATTTTGTAAAGAATTATATGTCATTTGTACATCAAGCTGATTTGTACAGATGCTTGTGTTAAAATGTATTTGTAAAGCTGCTTGTATTAAAAATGTACCAACAGTGTGCCCTGCTGGACAGGAAAAAGAAATATAGATGTATTATTGTAACTGTTTAAATGCATATGTTTTAACAGAGGATATTGAAAGAGAAGAGGTTACTCTCAATCCACCTAACTTTGAAAATAATTTGAAATTAAATTAACTGGCTTAGGCCATAAAGACTGTATCTTACAGTTCTCAGTGCAGCCAGAGACAAAAAGTCTGTGCTAGGAAGCTTTCTGCATTGTCTTTGAGATGAACTATTTGCTACTTCAGAGAGGTGGAGGTTTGAAATTGTTATATGACTTCCAGGAGCTGCAGCAGATCTTAGCACGGCTGTGTGTGTGTATAATTGACACATATGCACTACATCCTGACAGCTTCTAGCCGGGGGGGGGGATAGCATGGGATCCAGAAGTCAGATGACCAGATGTATGTGATTTCATTCGGTGATCCATCACTAAAAATGATATTTTAATACTAGGTGAGACTGAAGTCTCATGGCAGTCTGTTTTTGGAACCTGACAGAGAAGGACCCCTCATGTACTACATCTTGCCTTGCTCTAATAAGTGAACCAGGGAATAGTAATTCTTTAGATCAATCAGGAAAATATAGTGAGATTAGTCAAGTATTGTTTTTCTGTATCTGTGTGAATCTATTCATCTGTGTTACTTTAGTACTGCCTGTGATTGAAATACTGGTGATTACTGTAAACAAATATTTAATATTTTCATGTTATTTTATTATTTATTATTAAATATATTTAAATTTTTCATTGTGGCTGGTCTTTTAGAAAATATTTTAATCTCTGTGAGTACTTACATATATTTGGTGACAGCTCTGGTCACTCCTGAATGCCTTGCTGGTGGTCAAACTACCATTTGTATTAATATTAATTTTACCCAGTATAATTGGGTATCCTTGCAAGACCCTTAGACTATCTGGCTTTGGGGAGGGGTGGTCTGGTGGCGATGTAACTACCTTATATTCTGGGCAGAAAGGGGAATAAGTAGTAAATCTGTGCTAGCCTTTCACAGGCAGAGGTGTGTGTGTGTGTGTGTGTGTGTGTGTGTGTGTGTGTGTGTGTGTGTGCGTGTGTGTGCGTGCGTGTGTGTGCGTGCGTGTGTGTGCGCATGCAGGCGGGCACATGTGTGTGTGTGTGTGTGTGTGTCACCTGTTTGGAGCAGGGACACAAGCACTGGTTTCACAGACAGGATGCTGGAGAACTTGGCTTGGCCACTTCAGCTGAGGTCTCAATTCTATAGCTGTGCCAGTAGGGAGTCTTAATGGGGAAATGGAGGGAGACAGATAGAGAAATCCCGACCCCGGACTGAGTGTGTTCCCTGTGTGCTCTTAAGGGAAATTGTGCTTGATGCAGAGAGCTTCATTTGGGAATACTGGGTGTATCCATTTTTGTTCCAAGTGAACGTCCCTCTCCAGTGTCAGTGGTGAGGATTCAGGCTCCTTGGTTACTGGCCCAGAGTGGGGACATCACAGCTTCAACCACTTCCAGATGACATCAAAGCAAAATTAATGAATGCTCCTTTAGATAACAGTGTTTTGTTTGGGGCTGCAGCTGCAAATTTAAGTCTTTGCAGGAGAAAGATAAAGAACTACAGGACTTAAAACATATCTTTGTTTCACCTGTTCCTAAATTTCAGAGGAATTATCCCTCAAGGACTTCCTTTTTCAGGAAACAAGCTCCCCTTCCCACTTCTAAAAACAAGAAGGGAGGTAGGAGAGCTCCACTGTCTAAACCCTCTCAACCAGTTCCTGCCCAGAACCAGCCCCTTCCAGACAATCCAGGTAGTCTGTGACTACCACACATATCCACAGGACAAACCAGGTAAAAGACATGAACTAAAACCAGAGATAAGCTCCGAATCCAGGAGCCAGCAGGGTAAGGCTACCCACAGTAATATAGTCAAAGGCACAATTCAATGTTCATTCACTAAAAAAGTTGCCGAGACCAGTTAATGACCAGAAACACTTTATTCAAAAATAACCACAAGCGCTTTTGTCTCTGTCAGTTCAGAGACTTTATCAAGATAAGAGACAGAACAGGAGGCACACGATATATAAACCTAACCCCAATTAACACCTCTTGCAAGACTGTTGGATCAATAAGCCCTGCAGAAGCATTATACATCACCATCTAAAACATTTATTTAAAAGGATTTTCTGAAAACCAACCCTACGTGATATAAAAAGTGGATAAATCCATCAGTCAGCCCTCCTAATAAAGGCAAGCCTGGTGGTGTATGACAGTAAACCCACAAAAAGAATATATATATAATTAAAACTAGCACAACATAAGATCAGATGCTAAAATGAAGCAATAAAATACATTTAATAAATTCAAAACACAAAAATAAATATAAAAAAAATCACGAAAAATCAAAAAAGGCAGCCATCTTTCCAGTGCCCTTAACTTTAGAAATCAGGCTAGAGAAAACATGTCATTCAAGCCTGGCCAGCAAGTTGCCTTCAGTCTTAACTGCCATAATGCCGCCAATCTAATTGCCCCAATGTTTCCCATGTCTTACAGGATGAATGTCTATACAGAGATTCAAGTGTTAGAGAAGAACGGGTGATGAGTCACCCATACTATATTTCTAATTTACAAATGCTAGACTATTTATTACTAAAAATCGAAAAACTACAGTTGGACAATGTCTACTTCAAGGAGTGTGTCAGGTTAGGCATTGTGCCTAAGGGTTTAAGCATGTGGCATTACCCGACGGGTTTAGTGGCCAACTCTTTGTTTTATAAAGAATTACTTGAATTTTTAAAAAGCATGGGATGGAATACATGGAGTTGGTTATCAAACATAATGAGCTACTACTTTCTGAACTTATTAAAGAAGCTACTGCTTTAGACAAATTGATTGTAGAGGATGCCTTGCATTTAAATAACTTGTTTGAATACAATAGAGTGTTCAAAAGTATAGAACACCAGATTGACATCATTAGGGAAAGGAAGATCAAAAAAATTGACTGTGATAGGTTGCAGTATAGGAATGCTACAACCTACCCCAAACACCCTAAATCTCAGAGCTGGGGAAGGGGATTTAACAACTTTGATAATATTAATTCTGAAAATACGAATAATGGTTTGTGTGAAAATTATACTGCCCCCCCCTTTTTTTGGAGGAAGGGGATTTTCCCACTCTGATGAGGTCAGAGAGGCTGAGGGACCGCTACAACAGGGAGGGGTTTCCTCAGGTGAGTACGACTGTATACAGGGGTCAGGGCGGTGCAAACCCCAGCAAACGATGGGAGGTCGGAGGGGAGGATTTCAGCGGTAGAATTGGGTCATCAGGTCATGGTGACCAATACATGTAGAATTTTTCAGAATTCAACTGGGGATTTTAATGTATTTAATTTTTCATCATTTAATATAGAGATGACCGACTGTGAGCTATTGGCTAGGGGCTTGACTTTTGTGCCCGTTAATAATTTTAGTTTGGTCAGTACCCTAGAGGATTTAAAACATTTCATAAGGAAACTCAATTTGAATTCCTACTTTCACTCAGTGGAATATGTTGGTGATCCTTTACATATATCAAGCACTTTTAACCCTCCGTTACATCCCTCTTTACAAATTTTTGAAAGGATCTGTGAAATAGATATGAGAAATATTCCCAGGCAGAAACCTTTTTTGAATTTGAGTGAGGCTGAAGAAGTAAGCCTTAAAAACCTGAGGAGTAACCCTGATGTTAGAATTATCAAGCCTGATAAGGGTGGGGGGATGGTGGTGATGGACATGGCAGACTATAACACAAAGATGAAGGAGATGCTTAATAGTGTCCATTACAGAAAAATTTCTTTGAATGAGCGTAATGGGGTATATCACAAAGTTAGAGACCAGTTGAATGATATGTTCATTGAGGGGTCTCTGATGATAGATGAGTTCAATTATATGTCAGTTTCCCACCCAAAAACTCCCACTACTTTCGGCTTGCCTAAAATTTATAAAAGCCTTTAAAAATCCACCTATGCGACCAATTGTGGATGGGTGGGGGTCCATCACTAACCCAATAATGAAATTTCTTGACATCAAATTGAAATCATTGCTGGGGAATGAGAAGTTTATGTGTAGGACTCCTGGGAATTCCTGGATAAGATCAATAATCTCGGTTATATTGAAACCGGGTTTTTCATTACGGTGGACGTAAAGGATCTCTACACGGTAATACCCCATGATATTGGGCTAGAATGGGTTTGTGACTACCTACTCTCTAGAGGGGTGCCCCAGGATAGGATTAATGTTTACAAACAGCTGTTTGAACTGGTATTAAAGAGTAATTGCATCTTATTTGACAATGAGTTCTTCCTGCAAACTGATGGGGTGGCGATAGGCTCACTGTGTGGGGGTACTTTTGCAAATATGTTGATGATTGAATGGGAAAAGAGGTTTTTGTTTAAGTCTCATTTTTATCCCTTTTCAAAGGCCTATGTCTGTTACCTGGACAAAATCTTTATTCTTGTGATGGCCCCTCGGAGCTGGTGTGTGAGTTTTTGACTTATATTTTGAGGTTCACACACACACACGGTAGGGAGAAATGAAATTCCCTACTTGGATGTGAGATTAATTAAGGACACCGTTTCTCGGTCCTTCATTGCTGAGATATTCAGAAAGGAAACTTACTCAAACAACTTCTTGCACTTCAGCAGCTCACACCCATTCAAACAGAAAAAAAGCAGTTATCAAGGGGCAATTTGTGAGAGCGGCATATATGGTGTCGCTTTTTGGGTCATTTTTGAATGAGTGGAAGGCTATGTTTTTGAGGAGAGGGTATCCCCCCACTTTAATCCAGGAGGTCATGATGTAGGTTGTCAACAAGAGGGAAAGGTGTCATTTTGGAGCTATTCTATCCAGGGACGAGGAAACTTATGACTGTTTTGAATCAATGGGTTCAGGCACTGAACATCCGTGGGTAATTTCTTGTACTGTTGGTGGTGGAAAACCGGATGTAGGGACTGACAGAAATTTTAGGTCAGCCTTTGTCACAACTTTCAGCTCTAACAGCCAGCGAATCACAGATATTTTTATTTAAAAACTGGGCCATCTTGTCCTCCTGTGATGAGATGAGGAAATGTATTAGTAGTGCCCCAGTTATTGTGTGTAGGAAGGGAGGATGTTTGAAAAACTTACTTGAAAATTACTAGGGTGAAAAGGTACTATGAGAAAATGTGGGGCCTGTAACCAGTGTGGATATATTTTGGATGGCTCACTGGTGACCATTAATGACCAGCTTCTTAGACTTAAGGGTAGGTTTACATGTCAGTCTGAGAGGGTGATGTACTGTGCCGTCTGCATACAATGTCCCTTCTTCTATGTAGGAAAAACTGAGAGGAAACTCAGGAATAGAATCTACGAACATGTGAGGGACAAACGCTCTAGCTAGGCACTGCACTGACCATGATGGTCATTCATTCAGGTTTGTTATTATTGATATGTTAAGGAGGGATCCGAGGGGGGACCATGGCCCCTGCAATTGGAAAAACAGAGGCATTAAGGCAGTTGAGACTGAATGCAACTTGCTGGCCAGGCTTGAATGACATGTTTTCTCTGGCCTGTTTTCTAAAGTTAAGGGCACTGGAAAGATGACTGCCTTTTTTGATTTTTCATGATTTCTTTATTTTTATTTTTGTGTTTTGAATGTATTAAATGTACTTTATTACTTCTTTTTAGCATCTGATCTTATTATGTTGTGCTAGTTTTAATTATATATATATTCTTTGTGTGGGTTTACTGTCATACAACACCAGGCTTGCCTTTATTAGGAGGGCTGACTGATGGATTTATCCACTTTTATATCGTGTAGGGATGGTTTTCAGAAAAATCCTTTTAAATAAATGTTTTAGATGGTGATGTATAATGCTTCTGCAGGGCTAATTGATCTAACACAGTCTTGCAAGACGTGTTAATTGGGGTTGGGTTTATATATTGTGTGCCTGCTGTTCTGTCTCTTATCTTGATAAAGTCTCTGAACTGACAGAGACAAAAGCGTTTGTGGTTATTTTTGAAAAAAGTGTTTCTGGTGATTAACCAGTCTCGGCAACATTTTAGTGATTGAACATTGGATTGTCCCTTTGACTATACTACTGTGGGTAGCCTTACCCTGCTGGCTCCTGGATTCGGGACAACCACACTCATCTCAGTCTTACTCCTCTTTCTCTTTGCCTTTCCCTCTCTCTCCCAGTTTGGGAAACTATTACTTAAGACTCATGAGTTCTTTCCATTATCAAACAAGGGTACTAAATGTACTGGAAAACTCTTCCTCCATTCATGGGCATTGTACAACCACCTCACGACCAACTGCATCTATTTCCAGAGGTGCTTCAGGAGTTGCTATATCAGGGAACAATTCAAGAAGTTCCTCTGCCCTGCAGAGGAAGAGGGTTTTACTCCAGTATGTTTCTCATACCCAGGGAAGAAGGCCCTTTGAGACCCATTCTGAATCTTTCACACCTAAATACTTTTCTGAAGGTTCCTACCTTCCACATGATGTCTCTCCAAACCTTATTTCCTCTTATTTTTCCTCATGCTTACAAGGCTTCTAATTTATCTTCGCATTCCCATTCATCCCCTTTACAGAAATGTTTTATGTTTCTCTGTTGCTTCCTTACACTTTCAGTTCTCAGCTTTACCCTTTGGTCTTCCCACTGCTCCAAGGGTATCCACGAAGTGCCTGCCTCTTGTAATTGCTTACTGCAGACTTCAGGGCATCCAAGTTTACCCATACCTGGATGATCTTCTCTTTCTAGCTCCCTGTCCAGAGAACATGGAACAAAATCTACAGTTCACTATTTCTCTTCTGCAAAGGCAGGGATTCAGAATACATTTCAAAATGACATTTTCTACTCCCCCAGAGGACCACATCTTCCTGGGGTGCAGGATGCAGACAAATCTCATGCTGGCATCTGTGCCACCTCCAAATGTTTAGTCTCTCATTTCCGTCTTCCAAAGTCTTTTCCCTTTTTATTCTCTTACAGCCAGGGAGCTCCTCAGATTCCTGAGTTTCATGGTATCCACCACTACCATGTTACCTCTGACCAAACTTCACATGAGGAACTTTCAATGGTACCTGAAATCAGTTTGGATGCAGCATGAACATCCACTGGAGTGGTTCCCTTCTCCCTTGTCCAAAAAAGAAACTCCTTTGGTGGATTCAACAGATTTCCCTGAACCCAGACCTTTCCTCTGCAACCTCCTCTTCCCACTCAAGAGTTGTTTACAGACACCTCAGACCTAGGATGGGGGGCAACCTTTGCTTCCATGAAGGTACAGGGCCTCTAGTCCCCTTCTCAAAAGGAGTTGAGGGCCCTCATATTAGCTCTTCAGGCTTTTCATCCTCTTTCCTGTCTAGGACCTCTAAAACTGTTTACAGACACCACCACCACAGTTCTCTGGTATATAAACAAACGGGGGATGAAGTCATACCTTCTGTGCAGGCTAGCTCTCATGGCATGGAAATTGGCACTTCAGTACCAGGTGACTCTTCAGACAGTTTACATCTCTTCTAGTTAGAATTCTGTGGCAGACACTCTGAGCAGGTCCATGAATCAATCCCACGACTGGATGATTCACATGGATGCGTTTATGGACACTGTCCACTGGTGGGGTACTCCTCAGGTAGATCTATTTGCCTCCCCTCTGAACAGAAACATTCCTCGTTTTTGTGCCAGAGTCCCAGGTCTGGTTTGAAAGGTGAACGCCCTATCAATTTCATGGAAGGGGATGTTTCTTTACGCATCCCCCCTTTCCTCTCATTCAGAAAGTCCAGCTCAAGATTCAGCAGGACAAACCAAAAGTCTTGCTGATGACCCCCTTTTGGCCAAGACAGCATTGGTTCCCTCGTCTTCTGCATTTAGACAAGGGCAGTCATCACAAGTTACCTCACAGGGTGGTCCTTCTCACACAGGACAAAGGATCTCTTATCCATCCATATCTGCCAACTCTGTAGGTGATAAGTTTCTGATTCCTTTCAGACACCTTTTTTTGAGGAGGTATTTATGGTTCTGTAGCTGGCCAGAAAACCCAATACTAGGAAATCCTACTTATCTAAATGGAAGAGGTCTTTCATCTGATGTCATTCACACAACCTGGATCCACTGTCTGTGGATGTTCCATCGGTTCTTTCCTTTTTGCACGAGTTGCTCAGTGATGGTTTGGCTTACTCCTCGGTGAACGTCCATTTGTCAGCCATTTCTGCCTGTCTGCCTTTGTCTCCCCCTTTGCCTTCTAGGTTAGAGGTTAATCTCTTTCTCAAAGGTGTCCTTCACATTAGACCTCCCGGAAAACCTATTCCTCCTCCTTGGGATTTGAACTTTTTTCTGGAGAAGCTGACTGTGGATCCATTTGAGCCTGCAGCTACAGCTTCTTTGCAACACTGCTCTTGGAAAACTGTTCTGTTACTAGTTTTGACTTCTGCCAGAAGGGTATCTGAGCTTCAAGCCTTAATGGCTTCCCCACTGTTTCTGATTTTCCATAAGGACAGAGTCTTTGTGCATACTAACCCTTCCATTATGCCCAAGGATGTGAATGAGTTGTCTCTTAGTCAATCTATTCATTTACCCACCTTTTTTCCTTCTCCACAATCCTCTAGTGAGAAGATCTTACACACCTTGGATGTGCATAAACAACTCATTTTATTCAGATAAAACTAAGGTTATCAGTAAATATGATCAGCTTTTTGTTTATTTTCATCCCAGGGCTCTGGGATTGCTTGTTTCCAAGTTGACTATTTCCTCTTGGATTCCAAAGGATTTTTCTTTTTATGTTTTCCATGGGAAGAGCCTTCTTTATCATGTTAAGGCTCATTCTACTAGGGCTGTGGCTTCTTCTGGTGCTTTCTTTAAGGGTTTGGATACTAATTCCATTCTAGAAGCAGCTAATTGGAATTCTGTGCGTACCTTCACCAAGCATTACAAGTTAGATGGCATCCCCAGATCTAGAGCTGGTTTTGCTAGAGCCATTCTTCATGGCTTTCTAGAGAGCTCTTCTGGTTCTTCTTCCTCCCAGGTTTCCTGCTGAGCTTTGGTACTCTCCCTCATGTAAAGAATACTGCAACAATAGAATAGAAGGACATAGAATAGTTGTGTAAAATATTACCATAGCCATAGATGTTCTTCTCTTCTATGTTACAATATTCTATCCCTTCCTCCTTTCCCCTGGTGCCTGCTTTTGTTTCTGGATGTCTGATAACCTCTTTGTTTCCTTGGAATGGTTCCTCCTGGGGCACTCAGTTCTGAGGATTGTATGTGTAGACATTGCTTTTATGGCCAACGTACTCCTAAGACATACGTGCAATGTCCCATGTACTAGTAGTACTTAAAAGCTGTTGTATACTGGCTGGAGATCTGGTCACCCATAGTGGAGAATCCCTCATGTAAAGAATACTGCAACATAGAATAGATAGAGATCTATGCTTATGGTAAGATTATAAAGAACTCCTCTATATAAATATAACAATATGGAGTTATAGAACACCATATAGCTATACTCCTAATCCTATCCATATAAATCACAACCCAACCAATAAATGATCTCACACATGTCAAAAACCTGATGTAAAGATCACCAAGATGCAACCCCACACACCAAAATCTTGACTAACTGAGAAACCACAGAGATCACCTGAAACAGTAACAAAAGACAATGCCTGGATATATTTCCCCTGTGGCTCAGCATGAATAGGAAGAGTTTACACTCTATAATAACGTCAGGTTCATTTTGCTTGCACAATTTCCAGTTTGAGCCAGTAAAACATGAAAGGTTTGGTGATCAGGAATTGTGATTACTTGCAGTCATCAACAACTACAGCATTTAAAGAGTGGGACCTGATCAGTGAAGATTTGTTGATTGAAGGCCCATACATACTGTGAAGTCTCCTGCTCCTGAATATGTCTATCTATATACAGTCAAATGTTCACAATACTGAACATCTGTAACACCAGCAAAATTGATAGAGAAAAATCATATGATCAACTCTGCCAGCATTACTGTGTGGGAGATCACAATACAGCAGGGAGTGAAGATTTGACTTTACCCTGCTGTTGTGTGATCTCAGAGTTGGTATATATATATATATATATATATATATATATATATATATAAAATCATCAGCTGATGTGTGGGAGGGCTTTCTTTCTAGTAGAAAAACATCAGTTGTTGCTTTTTAAAATTTTGTTTTGGTATTTTGCCATTCAATCTTTTGGGATTGATGCTTTTAAGTTCGATTTTTGGTACTTTGATATTTATAACTACACATGCACGCACACGCACACACACAAACACGTGCACACACCATCAGCCTCCTTTTTTCCCATTTTTTTACATGGAATTGGGGTGTTGTCAACTGTTGCCACTTCTCTTGATTCAGTGCTACTCTCCTATCTTCATCATCAGTTACGCCTGATTGTCACAGTTCATCTCTCACACAAACCTTTGCTAGATGTCCTTGTTTCCTCTTGCCTTCTTTCTGCCTGTCCCAAAGCTTCTTCACTAGATTACCCTCTGCGTTTCTGCACATGTGCCGGAACCAAAGTAATCTGTTCTCTCTCTCTCTCTCTCTTTATGTCTGTATATGTGTACATATATGTATATGATGTGTGGGTGTTGAAACTAGTTTCATATATTTTACTAAAAAACTTTCATCATAAGCCATAATTAAAAATGGGACTGTTGTCTTTTCTATTGCTGCTGCTGTGACCCTACAGTCAATTATATCAGGTAGGGAGGTAGGGGGTGCCACCTCTCCCCCCAAGAAATGAATGCTCCATGGTCACAACACAGCAAGCAAAGAGAGAGGTCAAGAATTACTTAGGTTTTTCAGTTTAATGTTTTTTCAACTAAATGACAAACATCCATAGCAACGTTCCTATATTACTAACAAAGTATACTAATGAAAAATGCATGTCACCTGACTTTCAGACCTACAAGAAAACATGAACTAAGTTTACACAATATACAAGTACCTTAAGCAGTTTAATCTTCTTTAGTTTAGCTATGTAGGGCAGGGACCTCTTTACTGCTATTGTCATTTTCTGCCAGAGTGATTGGGGTTTTATTTTTATGTTTTACCTGCCATGTTTCAATTGTGCAATGTCAAATGTTCAATTTTTGTTCTACGGAGTTGATGTAAGTGAGTAGTTTTCTTAGGGTTAGGCAGTTAGCATTCATTTTAGTTTACAATTGTGTATCTTTTTAATCACACTTGGGTTATTCTTTGTAAGGTAGTGTCTGTACCTATAGCAGGATAAGGACTAGTCACAGCTGCAGCCCTAATGAAGCAATAAATTCAGTATATTAAAGTCTAGCTAAGATTACCAATTCATTACATTGGTATTTATAATGCTGAATGTTTCTGATTTGTACTCAAATGTATTTTCAAACTCAGAATTCTATTTCATCACTTATTTAAAATTCAGAAAGACACTACCTCCACTAAAGTGCCCTGTAAAGGTATAATTCAAATTAAATGTCATTACATTATGTAAATGTCTTTACCCCACCCTAAAATGAAGAACAGATAATTACATCTGGTCGCTGAACTTAAGGACTTCTTACCAAATGGATGAAGATCTTCATCGTCTTCCTCATTCTCTACAGGTGAATGCCCCAAGGCATGGTGATGAAATGAATCAACATAGGATGATGTAGTGATCCCCAAACTGATTCCTGTCACCCCAATAGTGGCAGCTGCATCTGAATTATAAAAATAAATAAATAAAAGTAATACGTTACTAAAAATAACAAGTAATGCAATAATAGGTTTCTGTTTTAAATAAAACAATGACATCCATTATACACTGCCATAGTTTTTATTTTTACTTAACTTTTTGTAACAGGGTAATCCCACTGAGCCAGCCTTATTCAGGGGAGATCCAAAGAGTATTGAACTCCACATACAGAAGGGAAAATAATACATATAAATTACGTAAGGTCAATATAAAACACAAGCCCGTATACAGATATAAATTAAAAAAAAAAATAAAATATAAAAGTTTAACATTTGTGTCTAGATGCAAACTGTGCTACACATTACACTATGGGCCAAATTCTAAAGACTTGCTCTCTGTGTAAGTGACTTACTTCAGTGTAAACATACTTTATAGGTGGGCCTTACACCAGAGTAAGTCACTTAAACACATAATAAGCCTTTAGCCTTTTTGGAATCTGGCTGTATGTTCAGGACATGGTGGTTTGCATCTCCTGCAGTTTTAATTACATATTAGAAGTGCGTGGACAGTGTTTCTAAATAACAGATTGGAGATGCTACCGCTGATTTCTTTGGGTGATTTATTCCAGCTGCAAGGGATATGATTATCAAAGGCCTTCTCTCCTGTCTTCTTATTAGCTGAAGGAGTAACAGGAAGTGATGTTACAGAGGATCTTAGTCTTTTGGGGTATATCATGATGGTTAGCATTCACTTTTGTGCAAATAGCTGATTGAGTGACTGCCAGTTTGGTCGACAAAGGTAAGTGGCTTTTTGGTAGGGCTGTGTGTGTGTGTTTACATGTGTGCATGAATGTGTGTTAGGGTAAAGAGTAGAGGTTAGGTACGGAGATAGATTTAGCGTATATAGGAATGGGGGTGGGTGTGTGTGTGTGGTAGAGTTAGAGCAACGGCCAGGTAGGGAGATATATTTAGTGTATGGCTGAATGTTTGTGGGTTAGGGTTAGAGTAAGGATCAGGTAAGGGGATAGATTTCGTGTATGTAAAGTGTGTGTAAATTTAGGTCAGAAGCAGATTAAGATAAGATTTTTGTGTGTGCGTGTGAGCACTTGGTGACTGTCCAAATAGTATTGTATAGTGATAGTGTAATGAAAAGGATTTTTTTAAGGTAAGGTGTATGGTTGGGTTTAGGATTAGGATGCCACATGCTCCACACCTTAGTTATGCATGCTAACCCTAACCATGTACCTTACCTTTAAAAAACTCCATAAAACTACCACTATTCAGACAATTTCAGCTGACCTTTGGTCGGGTTATGGTTTGTACATTGGAAAACGATTTCCTTTTCCATTGTGCTTGGTTTTGGTTATTTGTGTTGTAATATGAATGGTCAACATGTTTTGTAATTCAATCATTAAAAATGTTAACCATTTATGATACAATCATCATGACATAATGAGACTAGGTGGATTACCAGGTTGATATTTTTTGAACACCTTTATTAAATTATGACTTAAAACATAGGCAAACATACATTGACAGAAAATAAAGCAAACCATATTAACAATTTTTTCCATTTACATACATTATACATCACATATCTTTTCTTGGAATATCATGTATTCAACATTAAATAAATTGCTGAATTCCTGCCTTCCCTTATACCTCTTCCTCTTCCTGAACTAATTCTGCATGTCTTGTTCCCACAATTTCCATTCATTTCTATGTAATTTGCACTGTCCCTTTTCTAAAAATCCCTTGTCAGGCTATTTATTTTTTTTATAATACTCATTTATTTCCATTTTCTCATTATTGCCTTTTTGTCAGCCAAAATAATTAAAATTAACAAGGCTTTACTATGTCTATTTGCTCACCCAAAAGTTTCTGACAAAGTATTCTGTACAGAATTTTTAAATCTGCCAACTCATTACACTCCCAAAACATGTTCCCAGTTACCTCTTTCTTCCTCATCACACCTCCAACATTTACTATCTACCTGAGGAAAAATTATTTGAAGTCTGCTAGTGGTATATAAATACCTATGCAGACACTTCCAAGCAAAGGTCCTAAACCTTCTGGACTTTGTTGCATACTTGGAAGCATTACATATCCTCCTATTGCTCTATTGTAAATTGCTTTTCAAGTCTCTCTTCCCAGTCTTTTCTAAACTCCTCTGACTGATTCTTACTGTCATCATGCAATATTTTACATGCCTTTTTTAAAAGCAGTCATAGCAGGTCTTTTACTCAATATTTCCCTGTCCCTTTCTCTTTGCCTGTATTCTGATATTAATCCCTGGTAGGGAAGGCAGTATTTAGCCTGCAGTCCAAAAGTCTTCTTGGTCTCATCTCACTCTATTACATTTCCTGCTCAAGTTATTTCCTCCCAATATCTTGGTTTCTTTTTGACAGTATTCTCCAGTAAATCCCAGCCCCTTCTTGACTATTTTCTATACCCCATTTGCAGGCATTCATGTTGACAAAATCTCTTTTCGCCATTCCCATGTTGGCTTAGTTCTTAGAATACTACTTTATGAATGTAATAGTATGAATGGTTGTTATTCTCCTTAAGGATCTGCATCCAAAGTCCTACTCTCCGTACTGCTCAAACTTCCTCCCTGTTTCATCATCAACCCTTTCCATTTTGACTGATAACCTCCTGCTTGTATTATATATATCAGCCTTAACTGCACAACTGTGAAGAATCCATTCACATCAAGTAATCCTAAACCACCTTGTTTATGAAGCATCAACTTAACTCTAGCCCTCTTCCCCTCCCAGATAAATTCTTTCAACTCTTTATAAATAATTGCCCTCAACCTCTCCTCTGGTTAATAAAAATATGCTTGACTTGTAAATAAAACTAAAGAAACTAAAACAGTTTTCACTGCTTTTATTTTACTAACCATATGCATAAACAAAAGTTTTAAGTTTATCAGTTTTTGTATTAGCTTTTGTTTACTATTCCCACATATCCTTAGCTGCCATGACAGAAGCAATTTTATCCATACTCCTAAATACTTCATCTTATTGTGTCCCCATAAATATGGATATTGCTGAACCAATTCATGTGTGGGAACATAACTTATGGCAACAGTCTTTGTTTTATTTTCATTTATTTTATATCCCCAAAAGACTTGGAACTGTCTTAAAATATCCCACAACACTTGAGATGTCCTTTTCTGAATTTGCAGGTACAGGACATCATCACCTGCAAATAAAGCCAACTTTTCTCGATTGTTTTACTAATTATATTCTTGCATTTCTGAGTCCCTTATTTTCTTTGCCAATGGCTCTAAATATAAAGCAAATAAAGGAGAGAGGACAACCTTGCCTCATTCCTCTGTTCAAATACAACTTATCAGAGAGGAATCCTTCCATTAATTCTTGTCTCTAATCCTTCATATATCCTACTAATTAACCTTATTATTATAACAGGGAACACAAATACTTCCACTGCATCAAGACCCATCAATAACAGAGGTATTTTTCTACATTATGCTTCCCTCTGGATCATCATTGTTCTATTAATGTTGTCAAATGTTTGTCTCTCCTCCACAAAACCACAGTGATCCATACCTATCAATTTTGGCAACACCTTTGCCATTCTCTTAGCTAGTATACATGTAAACACTTTATAATCATACTTTAAAATTGAAACGAGACTGCATGAAGCTGGGTCTAATGGGTCTTTCCTGTCTTTAGGTAATACAGCTACCACAGCTTTCATACAAGATGTTGGCGCTTCCCCTCTTTTCATTTTAAAATACTGCTAAATAAAATCTTCCAGATCTTTATCACTTTCTTCCCTCCTAGCTTCCACACTTCCACAGAAATGCCATCTGCTCCTGGACATTCTCCTGAAGGCAAATTATACATCACCATTTTTATCTCATCTCCCTTATCTTGATTATTAGTTGTTGAGCCTCATCTACCTCTAACCTTGGCATAATTAAGTCTTACAAAATATTTCCATTTGTGCTCTTTCTTGAAATCCACGTGTCTCTGCTTTATACAAATTTCCATAAAATTTCTGAAATATCTCTAAGACATCTACATCATCTCTGGCTGTTTTCTTGTTATAGGCTCTCTAAGTGTGCTGATAACCCTTTCTACTTTCTATTGCCTAAGTCATCGTGCTAAAACTTTTTGTGCTTTGAAGTTATTATCAAAAATAATTGCTTAACAGCAATCATTCTAAACTCATGCTTATTTTCTCTTTCGCACTCTGCATCTGTGCCTCTTCTTCTGCGATTCTCCTTATTCTGCAAAATGTTAACCTTTGTCAGTCCCTCTAAGTAATTCATATTACTTCTTAACCACATCTCTGTCCCTTTTATTTTTACCCTATTTTTAAACTTCATTTTCATTTTATCCCACTCACTAGCTATGACGTCTGAAGCAGTTTTTTACCTTCCCTAATAACTATAATAAAAACAACCAGAAGTCCAACGTCCAATGAATCGTTTTAATTCAGAACCAATACAGATAAAATTGCAAACCTTTCAAACTACAACCTACAAACTCTTCTTCAAATGCATAAAACATACTGCTTGTTCTCTTCTTTTATATACAGAATAACCAACCAAATCAAGATATTAATTAATATATTAATCACTTAAAAACTCAGCAATGATCTTAAAAGCCCAGACTTGTATATAAAAAACATTTATAAAAATAGAAATATATAAAAAATACATAAAGAAAATAGGTTTAATACTGTTGCTGCTATTAAGTCCTGGTAGTTTATCCACCCTAAAATAATTAATCCGTTAGTATTCCATTAGTTCTGTTCTAATTATTAAATCTCCCTCACAATGTCTTGAGATGTAAAATTCTAAATTTAAATCTATGCTCTGTATCTTTGATAGAAATATGTTTAGTTAAGGTATTGGTAACAATATTTCTCTGAATATCAGACAAATGCACACTAATTCTTTCTTTAAGTTAAATATTGGTCTTTCCTATATAAAAACAATAACATTGAACGTAGTTAGCAAAATAAATCACATTTTCAGTGCTACCCATACCGGATGCCTTAAACACAAATATTTCTTGACTAATAGGATGTTTAAAAAATACATCTGTGTTAATATCTTTACAATGAACACAGTTAAAACAAGGAACAGTGACAGATTTCCTCCTATGTCTATTTTCATCTATATCAGTCTTCATATCTTTATAACATAAGTATTGTTTAAGGTTCTTTTCCCTTTTACATATAAACGTAGGTGTCATACCTACAAGTTCGCTAACTTCTTGGTTAGAGTTCAATATGCTCCAGTTCTTCCTAATAATCTGTTGTACCGTTCTTGTATGTCTATTATATTTCATAACATAGCGAATACCAAGATTATTTTTAATATTGGATCGAATATTTGTATTCTGCGTACATAAATATGGTGTAGCTGAACCCTTTCTCTCATAGCTCGCCAGGTGTTTAGTTTCTTCAATAAGGGTATTGTCATATCTCCTACTTTTAAAGTCACTTGTCATTCCTTCCATTTCCTTCATAAACGTTGTATCATTAGTACTCAATATGCTGGCAGTCATGAACTGACTTTTAACTACTTCTCTATAAATGTGTCTAGGGTGCATGCTGTCTGAATCAACATAATCTGACAGCCTGCACATCTTTCCTATGTATTGTGGTGTCAAAAGAGATGTCATTACTTGAAACCATAATATCTAAAAAATTAATACTATCATAAGATGATTTAACATCAAAAATCAAAAACTCAGTAGAGGAGTGTAAATAATCTACAAAGACAGTCCCGGTATCAGCATCTCCTTTCCATAAAAGAAACACATCATCCACAAAATGCTTAAAGAATAACAAATTATCATTCCTAAACATCGTAGCATTTTCATTAAATATAAATATTTCTTCCCATCTCACTAGCACAAGATTGGCATATGTGTTTGCGAAGTCGTTGGTGATAACATTTTTTGTTATTAAACATAAACACGTTAATACGATCTCAAGCATAGACCATAATAATTCTATTTTTGAAGGAGAATAATCACAATGCATATTCAAAAATTCCCTTACAGCTTCTATACCATATTAATTCAGAATGCCTGTAAATAAGGACTTAATGTCCATCGTTACCAAATGAATATTATCATTTGTATTAACCAACAGCCATTCCCTTAAACTGGATAAAAAGTCCCTGGTATCCTTGATAAAAGCTGTCACAACATTTTCACAAAGGGGCTAGTTGTTTGTCGAAATACTTGGAAATTGCTGTAGTAATCCACCTTTTCCCAGAAACAATAAGCCTCATGGGTGGTGCGACCAAACTTTTGTGAATTTTTGGGAGACCATACATACATGAGATTACTGGATTAGCTAAGTAGAGAAAGTTATACATTTCAGGTGTAAATGAATCTTCTATAAGTAAATCATATAGACAACTCAACTTTAGTGATGACATAATTTACAAAAAATCTATTAACTTCTAAAAAGGTATTAGTATCTACTAGACTTCATTCATCCACCCATTGCAATGACATACATTCATCACAACTATTTTGCCACCTTTGTCAGCTGGCTTAATGATAACATCATTATCAGAGCAAAGGGTAACCAGTGCATCACGTTCATCTCTATTTAAATTATAAAATTTATTTTCCTTTTGCTTTAGAAAGAAATAATCATTTATTTCTTGCTCACACATGCTTAAAATGCCTTAACAGTGGGAGTAATTACATGAATCTTCTATAAGTAAATCATATAGACAACTCAACTTTAGTGATGACATAATTTACAAAAAATCTATTAACTTCTAAAAAGGTATTAGTATCTACTAGACTTCATTCATCCACCCATTGCAATGACATACATTCATCACAACTATTTTGCCACCTTTGTCAGCTGGCTTAATGATAACATCATTATCAGAGCAAAGGGTAACCAGTGCATCACGTTCATCTCTATTTAAATTATAAAATTTATTTTCCTTTTGCTTTAGAAAGAAATAATCATTTATTTCTTGCTCACACATGCTTAAAATGCCTTAACAGTGGGAGTAATTACATGGAATGAATATGCTTGACCATTTCAGAAAATTGTTATTAATATTATTATTAATATCAGTTAATAGATCACTTAAGTCTCCAGCAGATGAAGGGATAAACGACAGCCCTTTACTAAGTCAGCTGATTTGAGATTGGCTCAAAACATAATCAGATAAATTAAGTACATTAGTACTAACAACAGTCATATCTTCACTTTCTTGAATTCTGTTCCCGAGTGTACCTTGTTCTGCAGTTTTCGCACTGTCTGCTTGTCATCTTCTTTCACTCTCATAGGTTCACAGGTGTGTACTAGGCTAATGGCCCTGGAGCCTTTACAAGCCTAGCCCATAGGATTATCCTGGCATCATGCCACCTGACCTTAGTTCCCAGTGCCTCTGTCGAGTAAAGCCACTGGAGTGATCCCTGGGGTGAATTTTCTATTTCCCATCCACTCAAGATTTCTCTTGAAGAGGGTCAGTGAGGTGCTCTGCTTGACATGCATGGGAAGTCTATTCCATAGCATGGACAGTCTCAGGGTTATGAACCTGTCCTTCCAGCATGTTCTGTTGATTGTGGTAATGAGGTGGAGGTCTCTGGAGCATGTGGTGTGGAGGGATTGGGATTTCTTTAGCTGTAGCATTTTTAAAAGAGCTGGGTCAGACATGGCTTTGTAAGTCAAGCAGAGATCGCCTGTAAGTAGGCGATATGAGACAGAGAATAGTTGGAGTTTTTTGAGTCTGTTCATATAGGACAAATGTTTAAGGCCTGAGATTCTCTTTGTGAGGTACTTCTGCAGCCTCTCCAGTTATTGCAGGTGTTTAGTGAGGTACATGCCAATTGGGGCATTGTACTCAATGACTGGCCTAATGAGGGAAGAGTAGAGGGAAACAATGATCTCTTTCTTCCTGGATGCAAAACCCTTAGTAATGAGATGTGCCACATAGAAGGACTTTCTGACCACAATGGCAATGTGGTGGTCACAGGAGAGGTTGCTGTCAACATGTGTTCCCAGATCTCTTATAACACCTTTTGTGTTCATTGGACTACCATCAATGTGGTAATTCATGGGAACTGTGTTTTTCCCAAAGGGGATGACAACACATTTTTTGGCATTGAGCTTAAGGCCATGGTTCTGACACCAGTTGTTGATCTCAGTGAGGCCTTTCTGTAGGATGTCAGCATCACTTGGGGAGTTAATAATACCTCTCAACTTGCATTCATCTGCAAACTTTGTCAGCCGGAGTCCCTTCATATTAGCCTGGACTTCAGAGACGTAGATACCAAACAGGAGAGGACCCAGGACTGAACCCTGTGGGACTCCACTCGTGACTGGTTGGCAGTCTGACTTGGAGTCAACTACTTTCACACTGTTGGTTCTACCTGTGAGCCAGTTTGCAACCCACCTAGTGACATAGGGGTTGATGCCTAGCTTAGTGAGTTTTTCTATGATTCCTGAGCGGGAAATGGTATCAAAGGCCTTGGCCAGATCAAGGTAGGCTGTATTAACCACCTTGCCTTCAGCCACAGCTCTGGTGACGGACTCAAAGAAGTCCATCAAATTGAGCAGGCATGATCTACCCTTCACAAAACCAAACTGTATGGGATCCAGAGTTTGGAGATTCCCTATATCCTTGTTTATTAGGTCCATGATGATGCTTTGCATGTCAGACTCGTCAGGCTAATGGGGCAATAGTTCCCAGGGTCTGTAGTCACTCCTCCTTTGTGGCGAGGGATGACTGTAGCATTGTGCCATTCGGTAGGGACAAAGCCTGAGGTGAGGCTGTGATGGAATAGGGCACACAGGTGAGGTGTCAGTTCATTCTGCAGTTCATGTAGAACACAGCCAGGGATATTGTCAGGTCCCATAGAAACTGTATTTTTGACCTTGGAGAGTGTTGTTTTAACCTGTGCAGCAGTAATACTGGGTGCCTGGCAATCTACTGGCATTGTGACTGGTCCCTTGAGGGGGGAGAGGGGTAAAGTTGGCACTGAATCTGTCGGCCAGTATATTGGCAATATCTGTTGGCTCGGTATAGGAGCTACCATTGTACAGTAGCTCAGAGCAAATCTGGGTATTGCTGTGGAGATTCTTTGCATAACTATAGAAGGCCTTGTTGTTGTCTTTACTATCTGCTGCAATTCTGTTTTCATAGCTAGCTTTAGAGGATTTGACGAGGGATCTCAACTTTTTGTTGAGGCTGATAAGGGAGTTTTTCTAGTCTTTGGACTTCACCTTATTCCACATCAGTTTCCTCCTTCTGTTGTAGAGTTTGTTTATGGCAGGGGACCACCAGATTGGCTTCCTTTTTTTGGAGGAAAGCATCTTGGTTCTATTGGGTATGGCGAGATCCATGCATTTGTGATTTGTGTACGTGTTTGTACAGTGCATTGGTGTCTGATTCGGCGGTCATGCAACCGATCTCCATTTGCATGGGTGCCATGAAGTTAGCCACCTCTGTTTTTAGGAGCCCAAAGTTAGCTTTGGAGAAGTTTTTCATGGTGGTTACCTTTGCAGGGGTGTTGGGAGGGATGTGGATTTCCAAGGTGATTAGTGTGTTGTCGGATTTAATTAGGGAAGAGCTGACTATTGGTGTAGAGCAATGGTCACCCATGTTAGTAATGACCAGGTCAAGGATGTTGCTACCTCTAGTGGGGGTAAGAATGAGCTGGTCCAGGGCAGTGGAATTAATGAATTCCAGGAAACATTGGGCAAGTGTACTGGTATATAAGTAGTTCTCCCAGTTAATGGAGGGGTAGTTGAAGTCGCCCAGTATGAGAGTGTTAGGTTGGACCCTAATATTCTCCAGGGTGCTTAGGAATGAATGTGGAGTGAGAGTCTTGGGACATGGTTGGGGACCTATAGCAGGCTATGATCTGAATTGCTGTCTTACCCAATGTTAGCTGCACCTGAAGCATCTGGAGGTATGCGTATCCTTTATGAATATGCAAATACCATCACCTTTGGAGCTTCAGTCCAAGTTCTGGGGCCGAAAGGTGCTGAATGAGCTATAGCGTGGTAGTGCAGGGGTGCTTTCTGTTGCCTTGAACCAGGTCTCTGTTATGGCAGAAATGTCAATGTTCTCCATTTTAATCAGTGCTTCGAGCGAGTGCATTCTGAGATTTAGACTTCTAGCACTGGGCAGCATAGACTGCATTTGTTTGTAGCTGTTACAGTGGTAATTTGGCCTTTGGAAGACCGCCTAAAAAGGCACTACAGGGGTGGCAAGAGCCTTGGCCAGTATCCAGAAGCCCAGGGGTGACAGATGCAGGCCATCTTTGGCAAAGCATCTGGGTCTGTCAATCATGTCATCCCATGCATATACTGGATCCCCTTAGAATTACACCAGAAACATAGCCAATTGTTGAAATCAATCATTTTCTGCTTGTACTGTGGTATCATTCTGGGTGGTTGTAGGATGCAGCTCAGGGCTAGGGTCATACCCGCCTGGGCTACATATTCCAAGAGCTTCTCCATGTCTCTTTTCATGTAGTCCAGGGAGGTATGTCTCAGGTCATTCACACCAACATGTACAATAACAGAGTCATATTTGTACCTGCTGTTGAGGAACCTGAGTGCATGTGTGCGTTATGAGGTGGATCCTGGCGCCTGACAGGCATCTGACTGTTACTTTCTCCTTATTCAACCTAGTGAGTGGGGCATCAGTGTGCCTCACTATCGAGTCATCTATGACTAGTGTGTTGGGTATGCTGTTTTGCCTTAGGGGCTTTGGTTGAGTGGCACACTGTTTAGGAGAGTTATGTGTCTCATGGTTAGTGTTGTGTTGTGGTGGTTGAGTGAGTTTCTGCCTTGGAGGTCTGTGCTGTTTACCTTAGGTAGATATTTATTGAGAGCCTCCGTGAAAGGTGAGTGTGTGGTTTGTGTTTTTATGTGAAGGCAGTACTGGTGTGTTTTCTGGAGGGCTGTGTGTTCCATGTGGTGTGGTGCAAGTGTTGACCTTTGCCTCTTGACCAGCTATTCTGGTCTTGGCTGGAGAGTGTGTGGCTTCCAATTTGGATATATGAGTACATCTCTTGCAAGTCTGAGTGCTGGGAGGTAAGAGGAGAGGGCTGTCAGTGTACATGAGGCAGTTGCTGCATTGCCTCAGGATGCCCATGTTCACCAGGTTAATAGGGGAAAGTACAGGCAACTGACCTTTAGACATGCCTGGAGGGGTGGGCATTAACAATCAGTACTGGAGCTGTTTCCTTTAGAATGTTTAGTGCTGGTAGCACTTTTGTGCACTACAATAATTGGTACAAGAAGTCTGGTAAAGTGCTAGACTAATAAGCTAGTAAAAGGCTGTTGCTGCAACCTCTTAATCTCTCATTTACCTGTATCAGCTGTTCTAACTGGAAGCGAGTTTGAACTAAAAAACACCCTTTTCTGGTATGTGAATCACCTAAACTAGATGAACTACTTATTGTTACCTTTGGAGAGCTGCTCCGCTTATTATTGAATGTCTTTTTGCTCTCTGTAGTTTTAGAGGGCCCATCGAAGCTGTCCAAATCACTAACAGCTTCGCTACACTTTACTTGAGCAGATACTGAGGGCGGAGCTTGTACATTAGATTCCAGGCTGTGGATTTGTTGGCTAGCATTGGGACCAGCAGAGGATGTGGTTGTACGCGCCATTAGCTCAATTACTTTCAGCCAATCAAAGATGTTTCTGCTTTTAAAGTCATTTAAGTCACAAAATAACTTGCGTTTCTTTAAAGCAGTAAGTTTATCTTCAAAAATTTTTAGCTTCTCCAGCATACTGTTATATACATTCGCAAGAGAACCAAAGTCGGAGACATTCAACAGCTTGCCCTTCTAGTGTCTCAATTTCTGAAGCCAATTCGGTTTCATACTTCACAAAAAAGTCATTCATAAAATGGCATATAAGCGGCACTGAGCCTTAAATTGAGTTCTTTGCCATTTTAAAAGCAGCTATGGGTATTTATTTCTATACGTCAGCATTTTGGTGATTGTAAGCCCCCTAGGAACAATACCCAGTTTGAGGTAGGCATTAAAGCTTAACCTCTGCCATTGTAATTTTTTATACTGCTCAACCTTTGATTACAAAATTTTAATAGTATTATGCAATTCAGTTATCTCCATACTACTGGTAACAGATATTTCAGTCTCAGCAGAATCGGCACAGATACTTAGGAGAGGATTAGTACCAACCATTAGAAACTTCTGTAATCTAGCAAACCCACTGGAATTATGTGGAGCAGTATGACCCATAGCAGCAAGAGTAAGAGAATGTCCGGGCTATATATCCATTTAAAAATCAACGAACGTGCCTCAAGGAGAGAAAAAAGCCAAACAATGTCACAAATTAATCTCCCCAAGCTGTTGAAGGGCTTCAAAGTACAGCAAACACACAATAACAAAACAACCAGACGTCCAATGTCCGATTAATCGTTTTAAGATACCAATACAGATAAAATTGCAAAGATTTCGAATACAAACTCTTAAGTGCATAAAACACACTGCTTGTGCTCTTTTATATACAGAATAACCAACCAAATTAAAATATCAATTAACATATTAATCAATTAATTCAGCAATGATCTTAAAAGCCCAAACTTGTATATAAAACAAATTTATAAAAATGCAAATATATACAAAATACATAAAAAATATTTCTATACCATATGATGTTTATTTTTAAGAATAGATTTAATACTGTTGCTGCTATTAAGTCCTGGTAGTTCATCTGTCCTAAAATAATAAATCCACTTGTATTTCATTAGGTCTGTTCTAGTTATTACCGCCCCCCCCCCCCCAAAGAATGTGTTGAGATAAAACTTGTAAAATTCTAAATTTAAATCTATGCCCTGTACCTTTGATAGAAATATGTTTAGCTAAGGCATTTGTAACGATATTTCTCAGAATATCAGACAAATGTGCACTATTTTTTTCTTTAAGTTTCAAATTGGTCTTTCCAATATAAAAACAGTGACACTGAACACAGTTCGCAAAATAAATCACATCATATAACATCTGAAGCAATTTTTGTGACATTCCCTAATAACTATAAAATAATTTCCACAACCCATTCCTTAAATTCTTCTTTTTTTAACAGTTAGGTGGGAAAGAGCCAGTGTCTCATGTTTAGTTTATCACTCTGCATTTTTATCTTAATTTTTAAAGCTGCATGATCTGACATAGGTATTGGATGTGTGTAGAAGCTTTCATTTAAATGTACATGTGCCTATGAAATATAATTTATATCTAGTCTAGCCCAGCAATTGTACCATGGAGAATAAGATGTAAATTATGTCCGAGTTCTGACTACTGAATTTATTTTATTTTATTTTTATTTTACATTAGTTGACCAGGATAGTCCGACTGGATGCATGTCCATTTTCAGCGGAGGCCCGGGGAGAAAAGCTCCAAGGGTAAGCAGATACAGCATAACATAATACCAAACAGACTATTTACAGAGATTATACAAGTAAGCAAGTTAAACAAATTCCACAGGTTAGAGTTAATCCCGAGCACAAGTCAGGATTAAATTAAATTACACAGTAAACTGGTTAACAGATTTTTACACATTCTAGAGAGAGTTAGTCAGGCTTGATACACTGACATAGCCAGTTAAGTGACAAATGTTGTTTGAGTCTAGTTTTAAATTGACCTAAGGTGGAAAGTAAGGTAATAGCTGGAAGAGAGTTTCAGGATCTACTTACAGAGTTTGTAAAGACAGAGTCACCGGGTGTGTTATTAATTTTGCTAGTCTGAATTTGTAGTTTGTTAGAGGATCGAGGCGGTCCAGGATTGTTATAGGGGGTGATAATATTTTTAAGTGCAGGAGTATTGTCTGGATTTTATAGGCCATAATCAGTTGGTTATACTGGATTAGGCTGAGTAGTTCAAGCCACCCAAGCTGATTTAGACTGATACAATGATGTGTCCTAAAAGGCAGCCCAGTGGCAAACCTGGCAATGTGGTTGTAGCAAATTGAGAGTTTGTTAAGGACAGTTGTTTAAATTCGAGAGTAGAGGGGATGCATACAGAAGAGTGGAAAGAAGGTGAGAGTGAGCTATGGCAATTTTAGCTGGAGGGTTTAGGAAGGTTTTTATTCTGTAAAGTGACCCTAGTTTTTTACTGATGGTTTTGATAGTTTGGTTAACATGTAGGTCGAATTTTAGATTATTGTCTATGATGACACCTAATAGTTTTGTAGAGGGGTCAGGGGAGATTATTGTGCCATCATTTGAATTTATGGTAAAGGTGAAAGCGGTAGACCTATGTGTTGGTGAACATAACAGCATTTTAGTTTTTTTGGGATTGAGGATCAGACGATGTTCAGAAAGCCAGTTTTCTATTGTATTAAAGGTGGTCTGGGTAGCTGACCATAACTATATTGGAGATGTGGCTGAGCAAATCAGAGCAGAGTCATCAGCATATTGGATACAGCTGACTTTTGGGATAACAGTATAAAGGTCGTTAATGAAGATGGAGAACAGCAAGGGCCCTAGTATAGAGCCTTGTGGTACTCCAAGGGTGTTAGGTAGAAGGTTAGAGAGTTTGTTCTGCCAGAAGACAGCCTGCTGTCGACCATTCAGGTAGGACTGAAGGGCTCTAGTATCTAGACAAAATGTTTGCAGGGTGTGGATTAAAAGTTGGTGATCAACCATATCGAATGCCTTGGAAAGATCCAAGAAGAGGTCTGAGGATATATAATTATTGTTGCGATTATGTTTTATGGTGTTGGTAAAGGCTAGGAGGGCTGAAGTAGTGCTGTGATGAGGACAGAAGCCATGTTGAGTGTCTGCCATAAGGTGATTCTGGATTAGGTGGTGCATGAGTTGTCTATGAATACATTTTTCCATAATCTTTGCAAGTGGAGAGAGTATAGCTACTGGCCTATAATTGGAGAATTCAGTAGAGCTGCCTCCTTTGTGAAGTGGGATTACATAGGATATTTTCCAGATGGTGGGAATTTTAGCTTCTACTATGGTTCGATTGATTAGTATTGAGACGGGGTAAGCAATAGCATCAGCTGATTTTTGTAGATAATCGGCAGGGAGTTGATCAGCAGAAAGTGTAGTGGGTTTTAATTTTTTGATCAAGGTACGGATAAGTGAAGTGGCGACTGGTTGGAAGCTGAATGCGAGTAGGTTTCTAGGGTTGCTACTTTAAGGACCAGGGGAGCTAGGAGGTAGTTGGCTAGCTAGGGCTTGAATTGTCTCAGTAAAGAATCGGTTAAAACTGTCAGAAACATCTTCAGGGGTTTTATCAATAGTAGCAGCAGGGATTGGGGTTGAAGTTTGTCCAGGATGTAGTAGATTATTTAAACCTGCCCAAAACTTCTGAGGGTTATTTTGATTTACTGTCTGAAAATTACAGTAGTATTGTTTTTTGTCTTGTAAAATAGATTTTTTGGTTTCGTTCCTGGATTGCCTGTATTTAATGTGATCTTGGGGGTCTTCAGAAGAATGCCATAAAGCCCATGCTTTGTTTCTAAATAGAAGTTATGTTCTTACCATAACGTTCCATGTTAGTTGTCTTCTTCTCGCCTTCTTCTTGCTGGATGGGGTTCGGAGCCGACCTCGGCTCCGACTCGGCCACTCTAAAAGCTCGAGAGTTGGTTCCACCGGCTCGAGGCTCCCCTTATATCCCACAATGCTAGGCGAGAGTTACCTCAGATCTCGTTTGTAAGCTAACCCAGCTTATACCAAAACAGTATAACAGTGAAACAGAATCCACCTCTAACAGCAGGAAGAAAAGGGGTGACCTATATCCTGAAACAAGAAATATGCATAATAGCATATGACTAAGAAAGAGGTGGTAGAAAGAGAGGTCACGATCACAACTCCTCTAGGTCTGTCCAGGCCAGGGGGAAGGAGGGTGGGACGCAAGAAGAAGGCGAGAAGAAGACAACTAACATGGAACGTTATGGTAAGAACATAACTTCTATATGTTAAGTTGTCTATCTCGCCTTCATTCTTGCTGGATGGGACCGCGTCCCTAGCACCTTGTCCCGGGTGGCCTAACGGAACAGACTCCTGAGAACAGTGGAACCAAAATTAGCTCTATGCCTAGAAGCTAAATCCAACTTATAATGGGAAATAAAAGTGTGAGGAGTAGCCCAAGTAGCCGCTGCACAAATGGTGTCAATAGGCAGTCTGTCTTGGAAGGCTAGAGAAGTAGCCAAAGCTCTGGTGGAATGGGCTTTAGGTTTATTAGGCAGTTCTTGGTGTCTAATTTCATAAACAAGGGTAATCAGAGATGTTAGCCATCTGGATAAAGATACCTTTGAAACTGGAAGTCCCTTTCTGCTTTCCTCGATAGGAGACAAACAGCTGATCAGATTTTCTGAATAGTTTCGTCCTGTCCAAGTAGTACCTTAATTGACGATGAACATCCAGGTAGTGTAATTTCTGTTCAGACCTATTTGAATACTCCGGGAAAAAAACAGGGAGGTCAATGCATTGGTTTAGATTTGATGTTGAAACCACCTTAGGCAAAAAGGACGGGTTAGTTCGTAAGGAAACTCTGTCCTTATGGAACACAAGGTAAGGAGAGCGACAACTGAGTGCTTGAAGTTCTGAAATTCTTCTAGCTGATGTGATAGCCACCAGAAAAAGAGTTTTCCATGATAATAGCTTTAAGGAACATGAAGCTGCAGGTTCGAAAGGAGAAAGAATCAAAGAAGCAAGAACTAAATTTAGGTCCCAAGGAGAAGGAGGATTTCTTACAGGAGGTCTGAGAAGAAAAACTCCTTTCAAAAAGGCTTTGCAGAGTTTGTGGGACATTAGGGCAGATTCAGAAATACCCACATGGAAATTAGAAATAGCCGCCAATTGAACCTTAAGAGTAGATGGAGATGAACCTGCATGGAAGAGTTCAGCAAGAAAATCAAGGACTAGTTGGATGGAAGCGGTGAAAGGATCTATGTCCTTTCCTTGTGCCCAATATGAGAAGCGTTTCCACTTACTCAAATAAATCTTTCGAGTGGAAGATTTATGGGAAGCTATCAAAATATCTCTAACAGAGTGAGATAATTGAGGAAGCCTGGCTACTGTTGGAAGTGGAGGAACCAAGCAGTGAGGTTCAGAGAGGGGAGGGAGCGATGAAGTTGACCCGACTGATGGATCAAAAGATCTGGAACTAGGTCCAGGTTCCACGGTCGCTCCAAAAGAAATTGATGTAGAAAGGGGAACCACACTTGTCGAGGCCAGTAAGGCGCAATGAGGATCAATGAGGCCTTCTGAGCGATAGCTTTCTGTATTACTTGAGAGATCAGTGGGAAAGGAGGAAATGCATACAGAAGTCCCCGGGCCAAACTTGGACTAGTGCGTCCCTGCTGGGTTGGCCTGGTAAAGGGAATAGAGTGAAGTATTCTCTGCACTTGCTGTTTTGGGGAGTAGCAAAAAGATCGCAGCAAGGCTGACCCCACTTGAGAAATATCTCTCTCACTACAGAGTCTTTCAGAGACCACTCGTGAGGCATAAGAATAGCTCTGCTCAACTTGTCCGCAATGTGATTGGACTTCCCGGGGATGTGCGTTGCTATCAGAAAACGCTGAGAAGAAATCGCCCATTGCCACAGTCTGAGTGCTTCTCGACACAGAGGGTATGATCTGGTTCCACCTTGTTTGTTGATGTACCACACTACAGACATATTGTCTGTCTGGATTGCAATCGTTCCCAAGGGAAGAGAGTCTTGAAGGGCTTGCAACGCTAAAAGCACTGCTCTCATCTCCAGAACATTTATGTGCAAGTGGCATTCGTTTGGTTGCCATGTGCCCTGGACTGTCCTGCCCTGATAATGCCCCCCCCACCCGATCAGGGAGGCATCCGTTGTCAGAGTAGCAACCGGAGGAGGTGGAACAAATGGTCTCCCCAACAGGAGCTGGGGGGAAGACATCCACCACATGAGATGCTTTTTGCACGCTTGCGTGATCATAATGGTGTGAGACATTGGAAGTTCCTGGTATGACCATTGAGAAAAGAGCATCCACTGAAGGATCCGCATGTGGTATCTGGCCAATGGGAGGAGAGGTATGGCCGCTGCCATAATTCCCAACACCTTTAGAACTAACCTGGCTTTGGCTCTGTTGTTGTTGAGAAGTAGTGACACCAATTTTTGAATGTCTGATATCCTTTGGTTCGTTAGTGTTGCAGACATGTTTACAGTATCTAAATTTGTGCCTATGTAGGTAATAGTACGACAAGGCGACAAAACAGACTTTTCGCAATTTATTGAGATACCCAATTTTTGACAGACGAAAAGTGTAATCTCTGGCCATCAGAAGGAGATGCTTGGTGGGAGCTGTGAGGAGCCAGTCGTCCAAATATGGAAACACCTGGAATCCTTGTCGTCTCAGGTGAGAAGCTACCACTGCCATGCATTTGGTAAACACCGGGGCAGTGGTGAGACCAAAGGGCAGGGCCCTGAATTGAAAATGACTGGTTCCCAGCCTGAAGCGGAGGAATCTTCTGGAGCGTCTGTTCATTTTTTATGTGATAGTACGCGTCCTGAAGGTCTATAGAGCACATCCAGTTTCCTTTTCCCAATAGGGGAAGAATGGATTGCAGCGTGACCATCCGAAATCTTGTTTTCTTGACCGATCTGTTCAAGATACTGAGATCCAAAATTGGTCTCCAGTCCCTGTTTTCTTTGGAACTAAAAGAACCTTGAGTAGATTCCGGATCCTTGTTGGTCTGCTGGCACTGGCTGAATAGCTCTTTTTGCAAGCAGTTTTGAAATTTCCAAAGCTGCTATATCCCTTTGAGCGGGTGGAACATCTGGAAGGGATTTTTTTGACTGATTTGGAAAACGAAGAAAGGGGATAGAATAACCTTCGGAAATGATGGACTGTACCCATTTGTCTTGTGTCAAGGATAGCCAGGATTCTGGGTACAGTGACAATCTTCCCCCGACTGCCTCCGAAGATGGGCAGTCGGGCAACACCTCAGGGATGCTGAAAGGGCTTATCGGAGGAAGTTTCTCGATTGCCCTGGTTCTGCGGACCCCATCTGCTACTAGGGCAACGTGTACCATTGTTGTTCCCCCCTCTGCCTCTGGCGGGGAACCGACTCTGTGCGTCAGGCGAAGTCCCTTGAGATTGTTTACGGAACCACATCTTTCCACCCTTCTGGCCTTTGGGGTAAGGCCTAGAAGGAGTCGAAAACGGACTCCGGCGGCAGAAAGGGTCTTGCCATCAGTCTCGCACCTAGTCAGGGTTTCTTTCACTTGAGGACCAAAAAGAGATGATCCATCAAAAGGGGAGTTCGTGAAAGACGTCTTGAAAGGTTCCGCAAAGTTGCATAGCCGCATCCAGGCGTGCCTACGTAAGGCTACCCCTGTCCCTGTGGCTCTGCTCGCTCCATCGGCCGCATAAGAGAGGAGGCGCATGGAGGAGTTGGAAATGGAATTAAGGATAGCCAGCTGCGTGTTCATTTTCTCTTGGAAACCCGCAGCAGTAGGGTCCTTCAACATTTCACTCGCTTCCTTGACCAAGTCCCTTTGAAGGCGAGTGAAATGGCACAGGTAATTCAGCGAACGCATGGTAAATGTCGCTGAGGAGAACATCCGCTTCCCGTACCTGTCCATGGACCTAGATTCCTTGTTAGGTGGATGGACAGGCACTGAAGGATCAGCCAATTCCTTCTTTGTGGCGGCAGCTACCACCATAGCATCCACAGAAACTCCTTTCGATAAAAATTGCTTGTCTGATGGAGCTGTGATGAATTTGGAGGGTCTCCTGGGAGTGGGGTCCACTGAATCAGGAGCCGTCCATGCCTTCTTAGCTACCACCTGCATGAGGGGGTCGAAGGGGACACCCAGGAGGTGGAAGGGCGAGCCAAACGCCTCAAGATACACAGATTCGTCCTCCGAAGGGTTGAGGGCTGGCCAATTTCCCTCTGTTTAAGGATCTCCAGAATGTCTGCAAAGAGACATCTTCAGAAGGGGAACGGGGAACCCTCAGAATCATCCAGATCTGTGTCCGATGTGATAGACTCAGGTGAGTCAATGTGTTTCCTCTTGCACTTCCTCTTCCGAGGGGCTCTTCTGCCAAATCAGGAGAGGCCTCGAAGAGGATGAAATCCCAAAGGGGCTCCTGAGGAGCTGGCTCTCTGCGGTCCGGGATGAGGGAGTGAGTCGACTTACCCTGAGGCAGCATAGAAGGAGGGGCTGACGGAGCCGACTGTGGAGTAGAGCCAGGCTCTAACACACTCCGCATGACCTCAGCACCCCTGTCAGGCAGAGCCAGAGGTCCCCGCCCGAGGAGCTAAGGACCCCCCCTCGGCACCGACAGTGATGGCTCCGAAGCCGATGTCGGAGCCGAACTCACCAGCGCCGAAGCACCGAGAGGGAGAGGGGGGTCGGACAAGGGTCCGATGCCACTCACCCCCTCGGAGCCGACGGGAAGTCCGCCGAGATTCCTCCATGGAAGAAAACGGAGCCGACGACGGCGCCGAAGACAATTGTCTCGGCTCCGGTGAGGCCACAGTCTCGGTTCCGACGACCCGGCTCCGAACTCAAAAGAGTCGAAGGAGGAAAAAGTTGATGGACAGGGGCAGGCACCGACTGATGAGTCGGGCTCTGAAGCATCTGGGCTAGTGCCTCGGACTTAAGTAGTCGACTCACCACCCTCTGAAGGTCATGATCGGAAAGCCTCGATGACCTAGAGGAATGAGACCTTTGGCTCCGTTCAGACAGCAGGGGAGATCCTGGAGCCGAATGAACGGAGCCAAGAGAAGGTGACCTAGACCTCTTTCTGGTTGTCGGCTCCGAAGATCTTGTCGGAGCCGACACGGGTACCTCGATAACCTCGACTCCGGCCGGAGCCGAGGAAGCCACAGAAACTGTGGACTGAGTCTTATCGGCTCCAGCCGGAGCCGATAAAGGCAAAGGTTGAACAACCTGAGGTCTCGGCTCAGAAGCCGGAGCCGAAGACCTCGATGCCTTAGAGGGCTTCCCTGTTGAGACAGACAGGGAATCCTCAGGCTTCAACAAGCCTCTCAGAATTAGCTTGTTTTTTCTTTCCTGCAGGACCCTGGGGCTGAAGCCATGGCAAACAGCACAGGAGTCCTGCAGGTGCAAAGGCCCCAGACAATAGACACAAGAAGTGTGAGCGTCTGTCAGAGACATTTTCTGACAGCACGCATCACACTTCTTGAATCGAGACCTTTGCTTCTTTTGACATAGCCTAACTGGTGAACACAAACACACACTCAAACACACCAGTTATACCCTGTCAGAATAACAATTTTAGTAAAGATACTAAAAATAAAGTACAACAAACTGTAGCTAATTATAGTAAACTACACAAACACTCCCTAGGGAAGAGAAGGCCTAAGGCCCAAGGGAAGAACCAAAGGTTCTTTTAAACAAGAAACGGGAAAATTAGGGTCGGGGATAAAGTTCTATGAACTATACTAATTTAAGAAGAATTAAACTGAAAAAGGGGGAAAAAGAGTAACTTTTAATAGAAAAAGCTAAAACTCACCAGGAACCGGTAGAAGCAACCAACCTCGAAGCTGTAGCGGCAAACGAGATCTGAGGTAACTCTCGCCTAGCATTGTGGGATATAAGGGGAGCCTCGAGCCGGTGGAACCAACTCTCGAGCTTTTAGAGTGGCCGAGTCGGAGCCGAGGTCGGCTCCGAACCCCATCCAGCAAGAATGAAGGCGAGATAGACAACTTAACATGGGTAATTTTGAGTTTAGACTCTTTAGAAAGCCATGGCGCAGTTTTTGCCTTCGTTCTCTTTGAATGAACAGGTGCATGCAAATCAAGGATTTCAAGGAATTTGTAGTTAAAGTATGCTACTGCTTCCTCTAACGGGAGGTGTTTTAGAATAGACCAATTACATGAGTTTAGTTCTTGTTGGAATTAAGCAGGGTCAAAGTTTTTATTGTTTCTAACCTTTCTGAGTAAGGGTTGTTGGGAATTAATGGCTTTGTGCTTAATTACATAGGTGAGAAGGTGATTGCTTAGGCCATCAAGGAGGGTATCAGAAGTGTACAGTTGGGGGTGACTATTTATGAGTACCCAGTCAAGTATCCTTTCTTTATGGTTGGGTTTACCTATCCTGGTAGGGGTGGATATAATTTGTATAAATGCATGCATGTTAATATGGGTGGTTGGGAATTCTGAGGAACAAGTGCCCCAGTCTATGTTAAAGTCTCCAAGTAGTAGGATTTCTTGGGGGTAGTAACATGATAGCCAGTGCAGGATATCTTCAAGTGTAGATATATTGTTACCTGGGGGAATGTACATACAGATGATATTAATGCATTTATTTTTATTAAGTTGCAATTTGGTGGCAAGAATCTCTGAGTTATTAATCTGAGGTGGTTGTATTACATCTATGGTGACATTCAACTCAGATTTATAGAGTACAGCTACCCCACCCCCCTTCCTCGAGGCACGATCCAGCCTGTGTATGTTGTACCCAGGTGGTAACACTTCATTGTCTTTAGTGTTAGGTTTTAACCAGGTTTCAGATAAACAGAGAATCTCAGGAGAGTGGACATCCAGAAGTGCATGCAATTCATGTACCTTGTTATTAATGCTTCTAACAATGAGATGACAGGCTAGGAGAGAGTTAGTTGGCCTATTGATTGTAGGTTTGTAGCTTAGATTGCAAGTAGTGGGGGTATGTGTATCTGAAGTGGGTGGGCCAGGGCTGGGGTGAATATCACCGCCAAGTATTAGGTTGCGTCTATACTTGGTGATGAACTTCAGGAATTTGTTTATTAGTTTGTGGTAGTGTTTGGATCTAGAGCTAATGTGCCTGGGGTTGAGATGTTGATAGACTGAACAAGATGTTGGACAGGATCTGGTACTGTAAGTATGGTTGAAGGTGGGAGGATTTACAGCTGGGGTGATAGCATGGCCTTTTGCAACCTTAAATCCTGTGAGAAAAAAGAAGTTATGTACTCACCATAATGTTCCATCTGAGTAGGTACTTCATTTGTCTGCAACCTGTGGGTATCGGATCTGACCTCGGATCCGAGCCGGCAGCTTTACTAGCTAAAAGATCCGAGCTCCTGGCTCCTCCCCTTTACCCATGATCCCCTGCTGCACGCTCCCTTTCCTCAGATTGAGTTTGCTTAATCAAACAGCTAAGACCCTCGACAGAGGACCAAGTAATGCCTAAACACATGAAACAATCTCAATCATGATCAGGAACCACGATAATGGTTAGGGGGCATGGGGGGGGGGGTCGGTTGCAGACAAATGAAGTACCTACTCAGATGGAACGTTATGGTGAGTACATAACTTTTTTATCTGAAGTAGTTACTTCATTTGCTCTGCAACCTGTGGGACAGAGCCCCCAGCTACCTAAAACCTTGGGAGGCCCTCAACGAAGGATATTCCGAAGCACCGCGGAGCCAAAGGAAGCCCTACTCCTGGATATCATATCCAATTTATAATGAGAAATGAATGTATGGGAAGAGGACCAAGTAGCTGCTGAACATATGTCGTCCAGGAGAACCCTGGACCAGAAGGCTGCTGATGTGGCTATGGATCGGGTTGAGTGGGCATGTTCTCCGATAGGAGCAGGTTTACCTGAGGCTACATACACATGAATGATGCACTGTGAGATCCAATTTGCTAAGGTAACTTTGGTAATAGCTCTACCCAGAGCAGATTTGGCAAAGGACACAAACAATTGATCAGCCTTGCGAGTATTCATCGTCCTGTGCAAGTAAAAACGTAGTTGTCTATGTACATCCAACTTGTGTAATCTGTATTCCCCTTTGTTCTGAAAGTTGGGAAAGAACACTGGTAAATTAATCGACCGATTAATATTTGACTCAGAAGCCACTTTTGGTAAGAAGGAAGGGTTAGTCCTGAGAGACACTCTATCCCTATGAAAGATTAAATAGGGGGATTTCATGCAAAGGGCTTGAAGTTCCGAAACCCTCCTGGCTGAAGTAATAGCAACTTGAAAGGCTGTTTTCCATGATAAGAACTTTAATGGAACTAAGGCGGCAGGCTCAAAAGGTGGGCTTGTCAATGCTTGTAAAACCAAAGTTAGGTCCCATGGTGGGACCGCAGTCTTAACTGGTGGTTTCAATAGAAAAATACCTTTCAAGAAGGTTTTGCATATCTTCGCATAAGCTAAAGATCCCAGCCCATCCCCTACATGAAAATGGGAAATGGCTGCCAATTGTACTTTAACTGCAGATGCACTGGCTCCTTGATGAAAAATGTGACAGAAAATCAAGAACTGCCAGGACAGGGACGGTAAAGGGATCTAAGCCCTTGTCCTTAGCCCAGACAGAAAAACGCTTCCATTTACTACTGTAAATTTTTCTGGTAGCAGGCTTGTGAGCCGCTACCAGAATGAACTTTACTGGTGATGAGATGCCGGGAGTCCTTGCCATCAGTGGAACTGGATCAACCAAGCCGCGAGCTTAAGGTTTACCAGGTTCGGGGGTTGCAATCCCACAGGATGCGAAATCAGATCCAGAATGGGATCTAAGATCCATGGAGGAACTACATTGTGAGACAGCAGAGAAGGGAACCAGATCTGGTGAGGCCAGAATGGGGCTATGAGGATAATTCTGCTCCCCAACCGACTTGCTTTCTGAATGAACTTCGTCATAAGAGGAAGGGGGGGGGGATAAGCATAGAGGAGACCGGGTGGCCAAGCATGAACCAGAGCGTCTCTGGGGCTCTCCCCTGGTGGGGGAAGTATCGCAAAAAACTTGCTGCACTTTGTGTTTGACGGAGAAGCGAAGAGATCGCAGCAAGGTAGACCCCATTTGAGGAAGATCTGTTTCGCAACTGATGGTTTCAGAGACCACTCGTACGGTGTGAGGATCACGCGACTCAGTTTGTCCGCCAGAATGTTGGACCAACCCGGAATGTGCGTTGCTACCAGAAAGTGGTTGGTGGATATCGCCCACTCCCAAACTCTCATAGCCTCCCAACAAAGGGGGTAAGATCTGGTCCCTCCTTGTTTGTTTATGTACCAGACTACTGCCATGTTGTCTGTTTGAACTGCAATAGTCCCTAGAGGAAGAAGGTCGTGGAGAGCTTGCAACACCAGAAGCACGCCCTCATCTCTAGGACATTGATATGCAAAGTGGTCTCTAAGGGGGTCCACGTGCCTTGGACGGTTCTGCCCAAAGAATGCCCCCCCACCCGAGGCGAGAAGCATCCGTGGTCAACGTGGCTTGGGGCGGAGACATCATGAAGGGTCTCCCTTCCCGCAGCTCCCGTGAGCGAAGCCACCAGAGGAGGGAGTCCCTGCAAGCCCTGCTCAGGGGAATAGGGGTGCTCAACGGATCTAGCAATAGAGACCATTGGACTTGAAGGGTCCATTGCAGAATCCTCATTCGTAGACGTGCGTGTAGGCAAAGACTGATTGCCACCGCCATAGAGCCTAGTGCTCTCAGGACTAACTCTGCTGATGGAGCCGGGTTCTGAAGGAGGGCTATAACCTGACATGACAAACTGTTCACCCTGTCTGAAGTTAGTAGGGCCCGAGAGAGGCGAGTGTCCAATTTGGCCCCTATAAATTCCAGAACCTGCACAGGATGAAGAAAGGACTTTTGAAGGTTTACCAAAATGCCCAAACTCTGGGCAAGAGTTAGAGCATAATCCCTGGCAACACACAGTTGATGCCTGTTGGAGGCGGTGAGGAGCCAGTCGTCCAGGTATGGAAAAACCTGAATGCCCTGGAGTCTCAGGTGGGCTGCAACCACTGCCATGACCTTGGTGAACACCCTGGGGGCTGAGGTGAGGCCGAACAGAAGAACCCTGAATTGATAATGACTGGCTCCCAGCTGGAAGCGGAGAAACCTCCTGGATCGTCTGTCCATCAAAATGTGGTAGTACGCATCCTTGAGGTCTATGGAGCACATCCAGTCATTCTCCCGAAGGTGGGGGAGAATTGACTGAAGAGTGACCATCCGGAATTTCTCTTTGGGAATGAACAGGTTCAGGGAAGACAGATCTAGAATCGGTTTTAAGTCCCCCCGTCTTTTTTGGCACTAAAAATAACCTGGAGTAATTGCCCAATCTGAACTGGCCTTGGGGGACGTGCTGGATGGCTTTTTTTTCTAGCAGCTTCAAAACCTCCAAAGCTGCCGCCTCCCTTTGATCGGGTGGGACATCGGGGAGATGCTTCATAGGAGGGGGAAGACTTAGAAAGGGAATGGTGTAACCTCTGGATATGATTTGAAGCACCCACCGATCCATCGTAATGGACTCCCAATTTTGGAGGTGCTCCGACAGACGCCCCCCAACTGCCTCCAGAGAGGGACAGCCGGGTAAGCCCTCAGGGCTGTTGTGTGGACCTGTCCGAGAATGGTTCTCTAGACCCAAAGTTAGGTGGCCCCCCCTCTGCCTCTGGGCCGGTGTCCACCTTGTCCTCCTCTGCCTCTGAAGGACGAGGAGTCCGAAGCTGGGTGGGACTGCTGAGACTTCCGGAACTACATCTTCTTTTGTCCCCTTTGATTCCTGGAAAAGGATCATTGGGGATTAGAGAAGCGGACCCCGACGGCAGACAGCATCTTCCCGTCCTTTTCGCTTTGGAACAGCATCTTGCGGACGGTCTTGCCGAAGAGCCATTAAAGGGCGCTTTCGCGAAGGATGCCTTAAAGGGTTCTGCAAAATTACAAAGGCGGAGCCAGGCCTGACGCCGCAAGATGACCCCTGCTCCTCTTGCTCTAGCGGCTCCCTCCGTAGCGTGGGAGAGTAGCCACATAGACGTGTTAGATATAGACTTTAGAGTGGCCATACGAGTCGAGAAAGTCCTCTTATCCTCGACCATCATGGACTCCGGTGTCCGGTGGAGCTGCAGCGTATTCCTTTATTAGGTCTCGCTGGAGTCTGATGATGTGTGCCATGTAGTTCAGCGCCCTTACAGAGAAGGTGGCTGAAGCAAACATCCGCTTCCCAATGCGGTCCAACGTCCGGGATTCCTTAGGAGGGTGGACCGAGGAACTCTCCTGTGCGAGTTCCTTCTTCATGGCAGCCGCCACCAACATGGCAACCACAGGTGAACCCTTAGACCAGGCCTGCCTATCAGAGGGAGGGCTAAGAATTTTGTCTGGCCATCTTGGAATTGGCTCCACGGTGTCTGGCTCCTTCCACACCCTGGTAGTAATTAAGTCTACCAAGGGGTCAGCCGGGGGGGGACACCCAGGAGGTAGACGGGCCTGCTTCAAATGCCTCCAGAAACACGGACTCGTCTGAGGAAGGTTTTTGGGCATACCACCCCCCTCTAATTCGCAACATTTCCATGATGTCTCCAAAGGAGACATCCTCAAGGGGTGACCTTGGGGAACCTTCCCCTTCATCCAAATCTGTGTCTGTCATGAGGGACTCAGGAGAGTCCAGGTGCCTCCTTTTACACTTCCGTTTGCGAGGAACCTCCTCGGTGGGACTATCCGAGGAGGGCTCACCTACGGGGTCCTGCTCCTCTAAGGGAACTAACTGGAGGGTTTGAGCAGGCTGTCCCAGTGGTCTGATGATGGAGGATAGACCCAAATGCATAGGGGGAATGGAAGGATTCGACGCCCGGACCGGGGATCTGGAAGGCCTCGACAGAACCCTCTCCACTACCTCAAAAGCTGAAGGTGAGCCACTTTCCCCAAGCTCCGAAAGCAGTCTCCTTGGCTCCGAAGCAGGGATTGGTGTCGGAGCCGAAGCGGTCGGATCCGAGAGGGAAGGGAGGGCCACCTTAATGACCTCGAGGGAGGCCGGTACTCCGGCGAGAAACAAGGCAAACGGAGCCGAGAGGGAGAGGATCCGGAGGCCCTCGTAAAAGGGCTAGTAACTTTAGATGGCGGGGCTGAGGGATGAGTTTCAGCCCGCCTCTTATAACTTTTGTGTTTCTCTCTATCCTTTTTCTTATGCTTCTTCTCTCTCGAAGAGGCAGAAGAGTCCTCTGAATTCTGCGCAGCAGAGGGAGGTTGAGTCCCAGGCAGAGTCGGGGGACCTAAAGGCACGGGGGCTGTAGTAGCAGCTTGTGCCTTAGAGGGAGAGGAAGAAGAAGTGTCCTGCAGTAACAAGCCCGCCAGGATCAACTTGTTCTTCCTATCCTGATGGCCCGGGGGTTAAATGCTGCACATATCTGGCAGCTAGTGGATAAGTGGGCCACCCCCAGACACAAAATGCACTGAGTGTGGCCATCAGCCGAGGAAAGCTTATGGCCACACTCAGTGCACTTAGAAAAGATGGCTTTGGGCCCCTCAGCCATCACACTAACACACCCACACACTAAGGGGAGGGGACAAAAAAAAAAAAAAAACATATATATATATATATAAAATCTAAAATGACCACAAAAAAATAAAACTAAGGCTATCACTCGACGAAAAGGAGCTAAACCACTCACACACTAACAAAATTTAAACTTTTTTCTAACTTTTAGACACAGATTCACTGAAAATATCTCACCCAAGCCTAAGGAGCTCTTCACTAGAAGCTTCTTTCAGCCGCGGCAAACTTGATCTGAGGAAAGGGAGCATGTAGCAGGGGATTGTGGGTAAGGGGGAGGAGCCAGGATCTTGGATTTTTTAGCTAGTAAAGCTGCCAGCTCGGATCCGAGGTTGGATCCGATACCCACAGGTTGCAGAGCAAATGAAGTACCTACTTCAGATCTGGTTTTCATACAAGGTAAGGAGGTATGGTGCGAACAAGAGGGGTAGTAAAGAGGAGTATATCATTATATGTGATTCAGCTAGTGAGTTAAGGAACTGTTTTACCTGGTGATGCAACACCAGAAGATAGAGTGGTGAGGTAAAGGTACTGGAAGGGGGATGGGAGAATGCCAGATGAAAGCTAACAGGTGGTATTAAAATGTAGGTAGAAGAATGGGGGTGAGAGGAATTATCCCAGATGAAAGCAGATAGGATCTAGAAAGTGGGGGAGTGGCTATAGTACTATAAATTTAAAGGTACTGGGGGCAGGGAGGGGAGCGAAGAGAGCCCGAGCATAGCGAGGGTGAACTTAGCGGGGCTATTGCTGTTTACAAGGTTTCCTAAGGTGTCCTAAAGCTATAAGGTAAGTATTATAGCTCTTAATGTATGAGTCAGTTTACTTAAGTTACAGGGGAAGGAGGCAAACACTCAAGTAGAAAAAAGAGCCCTACGGCTGACCAAAATGGTGACCTGCTTAATTACACAGCACTGTAAGTGAAAGCTTAACAAATGCTTTTTGTGTGCAACCTACTCTGCTTAAATGCTGAGAGAAACTGATTGCAGTCCTGTAGACAACGTTTTGTAGGGAACTGTAGAGTTCAATCTGCTTAAATGCCGAGAGAAACTGATTGCAGTCCTGTAGACACCGTTTTGTAGGGAACTGTAGAGTTCAATCTGTTTAAATGCTGAGAGAAACTGATTACAGTCCTGTAGACACCGTTTTGTAGGGAACTGTAGAGTTCAATCTGCTTAAATGCTGAGAGAAACTGATTGCAGTCCTGTAGACACCGTTTTGTAGGGAACTGTAGAGTTCAATCTGCTTAAATGCTGAGAGAAACTGATTACAGTCCTGTAGACACCGTTTTGTAGGGAACTGTAGAGTTCAATCTGCTTAAATGCTGAGAGAAACTGATTACAGTCCTGTAGACACCGTTTTGTAGGGAACTATAGAGTTCAATCTGCTTAAATGCTGAGAGAAACTGATTGCAGTCCTGTAGACACCATTTTGTAGGGAACTGTAGAGTTCAATCTGCTTAAATGCTGAGAGAAACTGATTGCAGTCCTGTATCTTCCAAATATGTTTATAAATTTCTTCAGAAATGTACCCACTTTTGTTACATTTTCCCTTCTACGTCCCCCGATACATACTCACTATTGAAAATCAAATCCATCTTCCCACCTGTAAGTAATATTCCCTGCTGAAAACTGACTACTTCTCCCAAAAATTTCTTATGCCCCATAATAGCAATTTTGCGAGAATATAGATACATGCCAGTGTAATTCACCTCCCTTGCCAGCAGCCCCTTACTACCACAAATCTTCTATTATCTTTTCCCCTCTTCTATCACGACTGCAGTCCCTCTAGTAATTAATATAATTACTCCCATTTCCTTTGCCCCTAATATTCTGCTGCATACCCATTCTGAAATCCTTTATTTGACAAATTCACTTGCTCATTTCTTTCCAAATGCGTCTCCTATAGCATTGATTTTTCACTCTACATTTCTTAATTCAGTAGTCTGTTGTCAACACCTATAAGGCCATTTATGTTCCAGGATAATATGGACAGTGTATTCATTTTTTTTCTACACAAGAAACATCTTTATTGAATTATCACTTATAACATAGGCAATCATACACTTATATAAATGAAAACAAACCATACTGACGTATTTTCACTTGAAAACATTACACATCACATATAACCTTCTACAAAGTCATTGTCATTCGAAGATTACATAACACATTCAATTCCTGCCCTTTCTTAAACCTCATTCCTTCTTTAAAACATTATCCTGCATGTATTATTCCCACAACTCCTGTTTTGTCTATGCTATTTGCCCCTACTCTTTTCTAAAGATCCCACTTCTAGTTTTATCTTAGTTACCATATTCACTGTTTCTAGTATGGTTTGTTTTGACTTTGATTTCCATTTTCTAGTAATTGCTTTTTTGGTAACCACCAAAATTAAATTCAGCAAGGTCTTACTACGTCTAGGCAGTACCGATTTTGTATCACAGCTCAAAAAATAATTTCCTTAGTTACACCAATTAGCTTATCCAGTATTGCTGATGGAGTAGCCTGCAGGGATTTGTTTAAGTCTGCCAACTCATTACACTCACCAAATCTATGTTTCCAATTATCTCCTTCATCACCATCACATCTCCAACATTTGTAATCTAAATGAGGTAAAATTCTTTGGAGTCTGCCTGAGGTATAAAATACCAATGCAAACACTTTCAAGCAAAAATCCTAAGTCTTCTTGAATACGTTGTATATTTGAGAGGCATACATATATCCTCCTATTATTTCTTTGTGAATTACTTATCCAATCTCTCTTTCCAATCCCTTCTAGCTTCCTCTGATGGATACCTATAGTTATGCAATATTTTAAATGTCCTACTAATTATCCCTTGTTAAGGGCAGCTCTACTAAAACTCTACCAGTGCTGGTCTTTCACTTACAATCTCCCTAATTCCTTTCTCTTTGCCTATACTCTGATATCAATCTTTGATAGGGAAGGCAGTCTCTCACCTGCAGTCCAAATGTATTATTGGCCTCTTCCCATTCTGTTATTTTCCCTCTCTAATTATTTTCTTCCAGTACCTTGTTTCCTTTACCAGTTTTCTCCAGTAAATTTCAGCTCCCTCAAGCAATCTCTAGTCTGCAGTCCAAATATATTCATGGCATCTTCCCATTCTGTTACCTTTCCCTTTCTCATTATTTGCTCTCAGTACCTTGGTTACTTTGCCAGATTTCTCCAGTAAATTTCAACACCATCTTATCTATTCTCTGTACCCCCAACTGCAGTCATACCTGTTGGTAGACTCTCTTGTCTTTATTCCCATGTTAGCTCAGGTCTTAGAATATGTTCTGCTCCTTTAAGAGTATAATATATTGTATGGTTATTCTGATTCTCCTTAATGATCTGCATCTGAAATTGCAGTCTCTCCTTGTTTCTTGAGAATTCCACCTGTTTCATCATCATTCCTTTCCATTTTGAATTAAAGCTTTCTGCTTGTGCTATGCATAGGTGTAGCTCTGAAATACCCCCTCAAATCAGGTAATACCAAACCACCTTATTCTGTTGGAAGGATGACCTTATCCCACCTGAGTCTTCCCCTCTTCTCTTCCTGGATAAAATCCTTCAATTCTTTATTAATTGCTATTCACAACTTCTTCTCT
This sequence comes from Protopterus annectens, assembly GCF_019279795.1. Classification (NCBI taxonomy): domain Eukaryota; kingdom Metazoa; phylum Chordata; order Ceratodontiformes; family Protopteridae; genus Protopterus; species Protopterus annectens. Next base: position 364,501,511 of record NC_056748.1, read on the forward strand.
GGTTAATAAAAAAATGCCTGACCTATGTACAAAATTAAAGGGACTAAAAACATTTTTGCTGGTTGTATCTTGCTATCCATAGCCATAAAACAGAGCTGCCAGTTTCTCAGTTTTAGTATTATCTTTTTAGTCTTTTCTCACATATCCTTAGCTGCCACAACAGAATCCAAAATATTCCATTTTATTGTGTCCCCATAAATATGGGTATTGCTGAACCAATTTGTATGTGGGTACACAGTTTACAGCTATTTCCTTTGATATATCTTCATTAGTTGTGTATCCCGAAAAAACTTGAAACAGTTTCAGAAAGTTCCACAGCACGGAAATGTCATTTTCTGGTTTTATAAGGTACAAAATATCAACTGCAAATAAAGACAACTTTTCGTGATTACCATACCAATTATATCCTTGAATTTCTGGGTCCCTTTGTTTTGTCAATGGCTCTAACTGTAATGCAAATAACAAAGGAGAAAGAGGATACCCCGCCTGGTTCCTCTGTCCAAACAAAGCTTATCAGAGAGAAACCCCACCCCACTTTAATTTTTGCCTCTCATCCCTCATATATCCTCCTAATTAACCTTTTATTGTGTGAGGGAATGCACATGCTTCCATTGCCCTACTCATAAAATCACAGTTTACTCTGTCAAATGCTTTTTCTGCTTTAAAACCCACAAACAACAGTGTTATTTTCTTATATTCTATTTCCCTCTGGATAATCATTGTTCTATTAATGTTGACAAATGTTTACTTCCCCTACATAAAACCAGACATTTATATCTATCGATTTTGGCATCACCTTTACCATTCTTTTAGCCATTATAGACATAAACACTTTATAATCATGGTTTAGAATTGAGATGGGCCTATATGAAGCTGTATCTGATGGGTTCTTACCATCTTTAGGTATTACTGCCACCATAGCTTTCTTCCAGGACATTGGTGCTTCTCCTCCTTTTAAAATTCTGTTAAACAAAACCTTACAGATCTCTATTATCTTCTTCCTTCCTAGCTTCCAAACTTCTACAGGAATGCCATCTGTTCCTGGAGACTTCTGTAAACTAGTTATACATCAACATTTTTATTTTATCTCCTCCTATCCTAACTAACCTTGGCATATTTAATTCTTCCACAAGTACTTCCACTTGTACCTTTTCTTTTTTTTTCGTCATTTTTTATTTTTTAACATAAAAACAGAAGTAAATTTAATACATTTGTAATTAGCAATGATACAACTGAAAATACTCTTATTGAAAATTGTCTTTTTTACCACGGGACAACTGTATACAACATGTACAGCATGCCTGTGAGATAGTAACTAAACCAAACTTTGGTACTCTAGAGAGTAAAGTTCAGTATATTAAGTATTAATACATACTATATAAACAATAAACATTTTCAGAAACAAATTCAGAAGGTAGAGTATTGATGAAATAAATCAATTAGAAATAATACTTTTGTCCAAGGAATCTTGACAAGTGTCTTAGGAAATAACCTGCTTTCCTTTATTTTAATCTCAGTTAAGGGTAATTCTTTTAAGGATGATAATAATTCTTCAAATAATGGTGGTGAAATTGATCTCCACTTAGTGATACATTCCTTGCCACTGCATGAATGGTCCAGAGCAGGTAGAGATTCTCATTATAAACTTGTGATTAACATTAATATTAAATACAACTAAAAACCTAGTTAAAGAAAAAGAATCAAACCATAAAGCCTTCATGAAATCTATGGAATTCCAAAAGATGTTTCAAAGGACAGTCAACAAATATATGCATCCAATCTGCATTACAAATCTTGGTATACCTCCAACATTTATGGGTGCTATTTTTATTTATTTTGGCCATTCTACTTGGAATTGAGAAAGACCTATATAAAAACTTCCAAGCAAATATACTCCAATGTTGAGACTAAGATATATTTTTAATAGAATTTAATATTTAGTATTTCTGCTCTTCATTAAGTATAGCTCTAGTGTTACATGTTTCCAAAATTGTTCATTTAAATTAGTGATATACTGTATCAGAATTTTATATAATTTAGAGTTAAGGTTTCCTACCTTAGATTTGTTGTATAGTATTTTATAGAAAAGTTGAATTAGTTTAGGGTTTTCTTTAAGACATGAATGTGCAAGAAATAAGAAGTTATGTACTCACCATAACGTTACATCTGAGTAGGTAAATTTCATTTGTCAGCAACCTATGGGTTATCAGATCCGAGCCGGCAGTTTCCAACAGCTAAGATCCAAGCCCCAAGCTCCTCCCCCTTACCCATAACTCCCTGCCATCTCTTCCTGACCTCAGATCGAGTTTGCCTAAAAGCAAGACCTGCAATCACAACCTGCCTAGTGTAAACTGGATACAATCCACCATGAAGCAGGAATATCTTTGAACATCCGAAGAGGACAGGGGGACGGAGGGAGGGACGGTTGCTGACAAATGAAGTTTACCTACTCAGATGGAACGTTATGGTGAGTACATAACTTCTTAATCTGAAGTAGTTAACTTCATTTGTGCATCAACCTATGGGACAGAGTCCCCAGCTACCTGAATCTTGGGAGGCCCTTATGGAAGGATGTTCCGGAGCACTGCGGAGCCAAAGGATGCTCTCCCTCTAGAAACCAGATCCAACTTATAGTGGTTTATAAATGTATGAGAAAAAGCCCACGTGGCAGCAGAGCAAATGTCATCCAACGAAACTCTAGCTTGAAAAGCAGCAGAGGTAGAAACAGACAGAGTAGAATGGGCATGGACTCCATGAGGAGCAGGCCGGCCAGAACTCTCATAAGCCAGGAGAATACACTGGGAAATCCACCTGGACAGTGTGACTTTAGAAACAGATTTCCCCAAACTGGATTTAGCAAAGGACACAAACAGCTGGTCTGATTGCCTATGACCGGTCCTGTGCAAATAGAATCTTTACTGTCTGTGTACATCCAAAGAGTGGAACTTGTATTTGCCTTTATTTTGGTAATTGGGAAAGAAGACTGGCAAATTAATAGACTGGTTGATGTTAGATTTGGAAGCAATTTTGGGCAGAAAGGAGGGATTTGTCCTGAGGAATACCCTATCCTTGTGGAAAGTCAAGTACGGTGGCTTGGCACAAAGGGCTTGAAGTTCCAAAACCCTTCTCGCCGAAGTAACAGCAACCAGAAAAGCCATTTTCCAGGATAAGAATTTGAGATCTACTGAAGCAGCAGGCTCAAAGGAAGAAGCTGTTAAAGCCTGGAGTACCAGCGATAAGCCCCAAGGAGGAATTACATCCTTCACCGGAGGTCTTAGTAAGAAGGTGCCTTTTAAGAAGGCCCTACACAATGTGGATGAGGTCAAAGGGCTAAGATCACATCCAACATGGTAATAAGCGATTGCCACCAATTGGACTTTGACTGTGGAAGAACTACCACTCTGATCAAATAATCCTGACAGAAAATCCAACACAGCTGGTAACGGAGCTGTAAAAGGATCTAGTTTCTGATGTTCTGCCCAAATAGAAAATCGTTTCCATTTGCTACGATAAACTTTCCTAGTAGACGGCTTGTGAGCAGCTACTAGTATCGCTTTGACCGGGGAAGAGATACCGGGAGTCCTAGCTAACAGTGGAACTAGATCAACCAAGCCGTGAGCTTGAGGTTGTCCAACTTGGGGGCCGGCATGCCCAAAGGGTGAGATATCAGATCAGGGACAGGATCTAGAATCCAGGGAGGATTCACTAGATGAGACCATAGATATGGGAACCATGCCTGATGAGGCCAGAATGGGGCAATGAGGATTATTGTGCTCCCCAACAGTCTGGCTTTCTGCAGAAACTTCAGCATCAGGGGAAGAGGCGGGTAAGCATAAAGTAGACCGGGCGGCCAAGCATGCATCAGAGTGTCTCTTGGTGATTGCCCGGGTGAGGGAATTAGAGCGAAGTAGGTGTTGCACTTCGTGTTTGAAGGAGAGGCGAAAAGATCGCAACAAGGTTGACCCTATTTGGAGAAGATCTGCTTCGCTACTTTGGGATTCAGAGACCACTCGTATGGCGAGAGGATGGTGTGACTCAATTTGTCCGCTAGGATGTTGGACCGGCCCAGAATGTGCATCGCTATGAGAAAGCGGTTGGTGGAAATCGCCCATTCCCAAACTCTCATGGCCTCTCGACAAAGTGGATAGGACCTGGTTCCCCCTTGTTTGTTGATCTACCAAACGACTGACATATTGTCCATTTGGATCACAATAGTCCAGATGGGAAGAAGGCTCTGAAGTGCTTGCAACGCTAAGAGCACCGCCCTCATCTCTAGGACATTGATATGCAGTGAGGTCTCAGTCTGGTTCCACGTGCCTTGGATGGTCCTGCCCAAACAATGTCCCCCCACCCGAGGCGAGAGGCGTCCGTGGTCATCGTGGCTAGGGGAGGGGACATAGAGAAGGGGCGCCCCTTTTGGAGGTCCGGAGACTGGAGCCACCATAAGAGGGCTCCCCTGCAAACCCTGCTGAGAGGGACAGGATGGCTCAGGGGATAACGCAGGAAGGACCATTGGACTTGGAGGGTCCACTGCAGAATCCTCATATTTAGGCGCGCCATGGGAAGGAGATTGATGGTAGCCACCATCGAGCCTAGGGCCCTCAGGACCAATTTCACCGGAGGGGCTGGGCAATGAAGAATGGCCTGCACATGGAGTCTTAGAGATCGCATCCGGTCCGGAGTTAAGAAGGCTAAGAGCTGGTTTGTGTCCAACCTGGCTCCGATAAAATCTATGATCTGAGTCGGGAGCAGGGAGGATTTTCCAGCATGGATCGTGATCCCCAGATGGGGAGCTAGTCGAAGAAAGAAATTCCTGGCTGTGCAGAGTAGATGCCTTGTGGGGGCGGTCAGGAGCCAGTCATCCAGGTATGGAAAGACCTGAATTCCCTGGAGTCTCGGGTGGGCTGCTACCACCGTTAACACTTTGGTGAACACCCGGGGGGCCATGCTGAGACCAAAGGGAAGGACCCTGAATTGGTAATGGTTGGCTCCTAGCCTGAAGCGGAGAAACCTCCTGGATCACCTGTCCATCAAGATGTGGTCTATGGAGCACATCCAGTCATTCTCCTGCAAGACGGGGAGAATGGATTGAAGAGTGACCATCCAGAACTTTTCTTTGGCTATTGCCAGGTTCAAGAAGGATAGGTCGAGGATTGGTCTTAAGTCCCCCGTCTTTTTTGGCACCAAGAAGAACCTGGCGTAAAAGCCTGATCTGTACTGGTTTGGGGGGGCGTGCTGAATCGCTCCTTTTTCTAGCAGCTGATGAATTTCTGCAGCTGCGGCCTCCCTCTGATTGGGTGGGACATTGGGGAGGTAATCTGGGTCTGAGAGGGGGATGGAGAAACGGAATCTCACAGCCTCTGGATATAATTCGAAGCATCCAGCGGTCTGTCGTGATGGACTCCCAAGCTGCTAGGTGCTTTGAGAAATGCCCCCTGACTGCCTCCAGAGTGGAGCAGTCAGGTAACCCCTCAGGGTTGTTGCGTGGGCCGATCAGAGAAAGGTTCTCTGGACCCAAAGTTTTTATGGTCCCCTCTGCCTCTAGGGTGGCGTCCACCCTGTCCTCCTCTGCCCCTGAAGGACAGGGGGTCCTGAGCAAAACGGGACTGCTGAGACTTCCGGAACCACATCTTCTTCTGTCCCTTTTGGTTCTTGGAGAAGGACCTCTGGGGAGCAGAGAAGTGGACTCCGACGGCAGACAGCGTCTTCCCATCTTTCTCGCTCTGGACCAAGGTGTCACGTACTCTCTTGCCAAAGAGGGCAAAACCATCAATGGGGCATTAGCGAATGATGCCTTAAAGGGTTCCGTGAAATCACAGTGGTGGAGCCACGCCTGTCGCCTTAGGATGACGCCCGCTCCGCTAGCTCTAGCGGCTCCATCCGTAGCACGGGACAGACCTGAGAGTGGCCATTCGGGTAGAGTACACCTGCTTGTCCTCTGCCGACATGGACTCTGTGGGCGACCCAGCGTATTCTTTGATAAGATCCTGCTGGAGCCGTATGACGTGTGCCATGTAGTTCAGCGACCTTATGGAGACAAACATCCACTTCCCCAAACGGTCCATCGCCAGAGACTCCTTGTCCGGGGGATGGACCGAGGGACTCTCCTGGGCCAGTTCCCTTTTGGTGGCTGCCGCCACCAACATGCCATCTATGGGGGTTCCCTTACTCCAATGTGACCTGTCCGAGGGGGGGGCTAAGAATTCTGTCTGGCCTCTTAGGGACAGGCTCCACAGTGTCCAGCTCCTTCCATGCCCTGGTAGTGATCAGATCTACCAGGGGATCGGCTGGAGGGGACACCCAAGAGGTACACGGGCCTGCTTCAAACGCCTCCAGGAACATGGACTCGTCCAAGGTAGGCTTTGGGGCGGACCACCCCCCTCTGATCCTGAGCATCTCCATGATGTCTCCAAATGAGACATCTTCGGGGGTGATCTTGGGGAACCTTCCCCTTCCTCCAAGTCCGTGTCCTCTATCAAAGACTCAGGGGAGTCCAAGTGCTTCCTTTTGCACTTGCGTTTGTGAGGAACTTCCTCGGGGGGGGGCTGCTGTCCGAGGAGGCCTCACCAACCACATCCTGTTCCAACAAGGGAAAGATCTGGGACGTCTGAGCAGGCTGTCCCTGGGGCCGGGTGATGGAAGTCGGACCCGTTTGAAAGGGAGTGCAGGGTGGAGTGGTAGCTAAGGCCGGGGGCCTGGAATCCCTCGACAGAACCCTCTCCACCACGTCGAATGCCAAAGGAGAGCCGCTTTCCCTAGGATCCGAGAGCAGACCCTCCCTCAGATCCGACAAGCAGATCGGGGCCGGAGCCGATGCGATCAGATCCGAAGGGCCAGTACGCTCCGACCTAGCCGGAGCCGAAGGCATACTGACCACCTCGGATCCGAAGCTCAACTCTCGACTCCGAGAGCCTGGATCCGAAGAAAAGGGACCCAGCAGGCTCGAGGGTGCTGTCTGCGCCAAAGTACCAGACTCCATCGGCGCCGACATTCCCCTGGTCAGGGAATGAGCAATCGGGGCAAAAAAAGGGGTCGAGCTCCCCCCCCCCCAGAGGGGGGGGGGGAGGCAGGAGCACTCCCATCTGCAGCTGGGCCTGGAGGAACCTTCTCATCATCCGGTCCAAGTCTGCATCTGTTAGGCTTCTCGTGGACCTAGAAGAGGCCACCGAGGCAGGATGGGATTGCCGCCTCGATGACCTCGAGGGAGACCAGGCCTCATCCTCCTCTGGCCCCGGCGAAAAGCTGGGAGAACGGAGCCGGGAAGGAGAAGGCCCGGACGTCCCGGGGGGAGAAGCTTGCTTGGCTGGCGGGGCTGAAGCAGAGGCTTCGGCCCGCTGCTTGTGGTGTTTTTCTTGGTGTTTCTCCCTCCTGGCTTCCCTATCCTCCTGGCCCAAGGTGGGAGGTTGAATCCCGGCCAGGGGAAGGGAAGTATCCATAGGCATGGCAGGAGCCACGGTGGGACCGGAGGACGGAGCAGAGTCCGGGGGCAGAAGTCCTGCCAGAATCAGCTTCGACCTCCGGTCCCTGATAGCCCTGGGGTTGAACGCTGCACAAATAGAGCAGCCAGAAGACAGGTGTTCAATCCCAAGGCATATAACACACCGAGTGTGCCCATCAGCCAGGGAAAGCTTATGGCCATACTCGGTACACTTGGAGAAAAAAGTTTTGGCAGCCTCAGACATAATAATCTAAAAATGCACACACTAGACCCCAAAACCACACACACACACACCCTAACGCTCTCACAAGAAACGGGGGAGGAAAGGCTAACAACTACTCTAAAACTAATGGAAAGGTAATGCACACACAAAACCCACTCAAAAAATAACTATAAATGAAAAAGAGAAGATTTTTCTCACAGAAAAACTCTTGAAGACCTGGAAGCTCGAGATCAAGCTGCTGGTGTAACCGCGGCAAACTAGATCTGAGGTCAGGAAGGAATGGCAGGGAGTTATGGGTAAGGGGGAGGAGCTTGGGGCTCAGATCTTAGCTGTTGGAAACTGCCGGCATGGATCCGATGTGGATCCGATAACTTAATTTGTGCATCAACCTATGGGTTAGCTACTTCAGATCAAACATTTGTTTTGAGTTTATATTTTAATATTCTGCAAAAGTAACAAATCTTAAGGATCCAAATCATAATCATTTATAAGCTGTTGAAGATATTTTACTTTTAGATCTTTAAACATTGATACCAGCAAGAAAAGCCTTTGGTCTCCCAGAAGTCAAGTTTAAGTGTGGAGACTATTAAAGAAATATTTGATTATATTAAATGGAATGATACAGCAAACCAAAGTTTCAAGTCAATTTTTCTGAGTATGATATTTCTGAAAGAATTTAAGATATGGTTTATAAAAGAAAAGGATGAAAAGAAGGGAAAATTATATTGCATCTTGTTACAAACATAATTCCAAAAAAATTTACTTTGATTTCTACTGCTAATATTTCCTGTTAAGTCATCATTAAAATTAAGTAGGGTAGAAATTTAAGGGTCTACATTACGTGATTGAAAATTCAGATTGTTGAACATGTAATGATCGACCCCAATAGAGCGAACCGGCAAAATGTTGAACGGCCTGAAAAAAATAACAAAAACCCAAACAGACCATTAAACTGCTTTATGCAGGGGGCAAGCCCCCCTGCATCCCCACACCCCCCTCTACTTAAATATACCAACTCCGAGACCGCACTACATTGCAGTAAATGGAAATCTCCCCTTACGGAGATTTCCATTTATGTGTTCGACATTCTGTCGTTTTGCTCAACTGGGGTCGATCATTACATCTTTGACAATCTGGGGTTTGGTTTCAATCACGTAATATAGACCTGAAAGTTAAGGTTTTTGTATTTGATTTATAATTAGGATCAATCCAAATTATGAATGATCTGTAGTGGGATAGTATTTTTTCCATAAAAATTATCACTCCCCTTCTCTTGCTTTTAAATGACAACTGTGACAAAAATTCAATAATTAGTGGAATTCCAAACATTACTATTTGCAAATTTAAATTGTGTTTCTTGAAGAAATACAACTTGAGCCTTGTTTGGTTTTAAATAATGAAGCAGGTTAAATCTTTTCATTTCATTATTTAAAACACTGACACTGAAAGATAGCAAAGTTAAGTCAAACAATAAAACATGTTAAAACAACAATATACTCATCAACATAAGTTGATCTAACTAAATATTGTATAATTACACCTCCTGTAATTATTTGCAGAGCTAAAACCAATATTTCAGGCACGAAAAAAGTAAACAGGAAAAATAGTAATAAACCAAAGAGAATAATTCTATTAAATATATGAAATTTACAAAATTCCTAGCTTATCTAACTAGCCTACAGCTTATCAAAGAATAGAGAATTATTAGGATTAATAGAACTCTGCAGCGAAAGTCTAACAATATGGAGAACTATGAATTACAGGGATTTGTTTTTCCAATGAGAAGATGGTGAGAGTAGATGTGAATGAGACAACTAAATCAATTTTGGTATGAGAAGAGATGATAACTGTATGTTTCTTCTGTTATAGAAATCTAGAAGTCCAAATGAATGAAGTACTAATCACTTTTAATTTTATATATATATATATATATATATATATATATATATATATATATATATATGGGTCTACTTCAGTAGACTGAAATTACACTTGATCAAAACTTACTTTACCGAGATGACACTACCGAACTTCGAATAAACCAAAGCTTCACATTACCGCATTTTTTACAGGCTATGGAGGGACTTGGCCAACATTCAACATAAAAACACACTGCAGTATGTCAAACCCACACATCCCCTAACTAAAAATACCAACTCCGGGATTGCACTATAGTGGGGAGAAGTGCAAATTTCCCCAAGTTGGCCAAGTGCTTCCATTCCCTGTAAAAGAATGAGGTAATGTGAAGCTTTGGTTTATTCAAAGTTCAAAGTTCGGTGATGTCCTCTCGGTAAAATACGTTTTGATTAAGTATAATTTTGTAACATGGCTGTCCAATCTTTGTATACTGTACTTCCTAATGATATATGTATAGAATATGTGAGAACTAAAATGTTGAATTCTAATCTTTAATCTATTGAAACAGTATTGCTTATTATGGAAAAGTTGGATATTGTTTTATCTTATATATATTTTTTTAATTTAATGGGACTCTTTTTCAACAAATGAATGGCGTAGCTATTATAGCACCCAGCTATGCCAATATTTTTATGACAGGTTGGGAAAAACAATTCAATACGAAGAGTGAATTTCATAAATATGTAGTGTACTATGGGCATTTTATTGATGACCTTTTTTTTGATCTGGAGGGGTGACAAATTGTTTAACTTTTTTTTTAACATGTTAATTCTATTTGTGTTTTTTTTAAATTACTTTTAATGTTGACTCACAGAAGATGCAGTTTTTGGATGTGGAAGTTTTTAAGAATTTTAATCGACCTAAAACTAAGATTTTTAAGAAAGAGGTTCAAATTAATGCTTATTTGGAATATAACAGTATGCACCCTGCATTCATTAAACATAACATTGTAAAGGGTCAGTTATTAAGAGTAAGTAATTTGAGAGATAATAAGCAAACTTTTGAATAAAGCGGAGAATTTATGCTACAAATTCAAAGCTAGATGTTACCCTAGTGTTTTAGTAGAAGATATACTCAATGAAGTGTGTGCTGACAGGGTGAATAATATTAGTAATAATATAAAAAAATGATAAAACAAAAAAGAAAGACAGCTACAATATCAGTATGTTATTGCAGCATTCAGTTGATGCTAAACAGATAAAAGAAACTATTACTACTAATTGGGGAACGCCACTTGTAACCGGTTTAGAGTCAGATCTAGCTCCTGCAACTCTTACCATGGGGGTTCTGTCCGTGAACCAGTTGGCAACCCATCTCGTGATGTAGGAGTTTATGTTCAAGCTGGTGAGCTTGTCTATAATACTAGAATAGGGAATGGTGTCAAAGGCCTTTGCGAGGTCTAGGTAGGCTATGTGGACCACCTTTCCCTCATCTAAAGCCTTGGTAACTGTCTCAAAGAAGTCCACCAGGTTTAGGAGGCATGATCTGCCCTTAACAAAGCTGAACTGAGTAGGGTCCAGTGTTTGGAGGTTCCCAATGTCTCTGTTAATAAGATCCATGATGATGCACTCCATAACCTTGCAGACCAAGCTAGTCAGGCTTATAGGGTGATAGTTCCCGGGGTCTGTTGTGGCTCCACCTTTGCGGAGCAGAATAACCGTTGCTGTGCGTCACTCTATGGGCACATAGCCTGTGGAGAGACTGAGTTTGAACAGTGTGTTTAGGTGAGGGGTTAGTTAATCTTTGAGCTCGTGTAGGACGCAGTTTGGGACACCGTCCGGTCCCATTGATGCTGTGTTTTTGGCTTTGAAGATGGATGTTTTAACCCCAGTGTCTGTGATTTCAGGGGCACTACATTCTTCTGGTATGGTTATGCGCCCTTTTGGGGGTGAGAGGGGGGTGAAATTTGCAGTGAACCTGTCTGCCAGGATGTTGGTGATATCGGTCGGTTCAGTTTATTTTGTGCCATTCTGCACTAACTCCGAGCAGATCTGAGAACTGCCACTTAGATTCTTGACATAGCTAAAAAATGCCTTGTGGTTATCTTTGGAGTCCTTGGCAATTTTTCTTTCGAAGCTAGCCTTGGGTGATTTTATGAGGGATCATAGTTTCTTACTGATACTGATCAGGGATGTCTTTCCCTCTTGGGATTTTACTCTTTTCTGTACTAGTTTCCTCCTTCTATTGTATAGCTTGTTTATGGCAGGGGTCCACCAGACTGGTTTCCTTTTCTTGGAGAAGTGAGTCTTGGTTTTGCTTGGGACAGCATAATCCATGCATTCTTATAGGTGCTCATAGAGTGCATTAGTAAAGGATTTTGCAGCTTGGGCAGCGTTAACATTTATCATGGGGGATTTGAAACTTTCCACCTCGGTCTTAAGTAACGTGAAGTTTGCTTCTGAAAATTTTTTCACGGTGGTTTCTTTGACCGGGGGTGGGGGCAGAATCTGGATAGCCAGAGTGATTCGTTTACGGTCAGATCTAACCAGCGAGTGATGACCAGGTCCAATATGTTGTCACCTCTGGTGGGGGTGTTGACCAGTTGATCCAGGGCATTTCAGTTTATAAATTCTAGGAAATGTTGGGCAAGGGGATTAGTACTTCAGTAGTTCTCCCAGTTAATGTTTGGGAAATTGAAATTACCCAATATCAGGGTGGTTGGTAGGATCTTTATGTTTCCAGAAATGGGGGTCCTGGGACATGGTGGGTGATTTGTAGCAAGCTACAATTTGAATTGCAGTTCTGACCATTGTTATTTGCTCGTGGATGATCTCTGAAGCATCATGCTGTGCCACTAACCTGGAGTTGTGGGTATCCTTGATGAATAAGGATACGCTCCCGCCTTTTGTATTTCGGTCCGGGTTTTGTGGCCAAAATGTATGGTATGAGTTGTAGCCTGGTAGTGCTGGGGTGCTCTCTGGAGCCTTAAACCAGGTTTTGGTTACTGCACATATATCGATATTCTCCATACTGAGGAGTGCCTCGAGTGCATGCATTTTGAGGTTTAGACTTCTGGCATTGAGTAGCATTACCCTCAGTTATTTCTTACTTGTGCTATTTACGGCGGTGGGTTTGTCTTTTGATCCTTGCCTAAAAAAGGCACTATGGGGGTGTCAAGAGCCTTGGCCAGTATTCGAAAGCCTAAGGGTGACAGGTGCAAGCCGTCTCTAGCGAAGCGGCGTGGTTGTCGAAAACATCATCCCAGGCTGACAGACAATGGATCCCCTTTGAATGACACCAGAAGCTTAACCAATTGTTGAAATTGATCTTTTTTTTCTTTATACTGTGGTATCATTCTTGGTGAGGGCAGGATGCTACTCAGGGTTAGGGTCATACCGGCCTGGGCTACGTGATCAGAAAGCTCTTCCAAGTCTCTTTTTATGAAGTCCAGGGAGGTACGGCTCAGGTCATTCACACCAACATGGACAATGACAGAGTCGTATTTGTACTTGTTCTGGAGTCACCTGAGTGCTTGTGTTATGTGGTGGATCCTGGCATCCAACAGGCAGCTAAAATTAACCTTCTCCTTGTTCAGCCTAGTGATTGGGATGTCAGTGTGCCTGACTACAGAGTCACCTATTACTAGTGCGTTGGGTATTTTATTTTGCCTTAAGGGCTGTGTTTGCGTGGCACACTGGTTTTGTGAAGTATGTGTTTCATGGTTTGTGTCGGGGGGTGGAGGTTGCTTGGATGTCTGCTTTGGAGGTCTCTGATGGTTTTGCAGATTTTTATTTAGTGCCTCCGAGTATGTTTTCTTGTATTTATGTGTGTTTTTTGCCAGTGCTGGTTTCATAGGTCTATGTGAGACTGGTGGTGCGATGCAAGTAATTCCCTTCTCCTCTTGACTGTCTGGTCCAGTCTTGGGTTGAGAGAGCTTAGGCTCCAGTTTGGCTGTATAATTGCATCTCTCGCATGTATTAGTGTTTGGTGGTAGGAGGAGAGGGTTGTCTGTTTACATGAGGCAGTTGTAACATTGGCTCAAAATGCCCAGATTCAGCAGCTGGACCAAAGAGTACACCTGAAACTGCCCTTTGGACATGCCTGGATAGGTACAGTGAGCTGTTTTACTGATTGGCTGGTAAGGTCAAATAGAGAGCCTTGTCCTTCTCTACAGTATAGGGGGTCTAGTGCTAAGGTTTATTAGTGCTTGCTATGATAATGTAATGCAAACATATTTGTATAGGAATTCACAGTACAATGTAAATAATAACTCTCGATTTGGGAACAAATACAAAAATAATCAGGGACACTTTTAGAATGTTTGCACTATTAACCTGATGTACTGACAGAATAAGGAATGTGAATTAATGTACATTTTTAAAATAAAATAAGTCTATAAAAATAAGTTATGTATTTACCATAACATTCCATCTGAGTTGTTGCTTTTCATTTGTCTTCAACCTGAGGGACCCGGTTCTGGCATGGATCTGACTCAGCCACATACTCAAGCATCGGATCCAAAGTCCAAGCTCCTCCCCTACCCATAATACCCTGGTCTCCCTCCTCCCCTCAGATCAAGTTTGTTATAAAACAGCAGGATCCCAGCCTAAACAATCATGCCAAAAAACCTAGCACGACACAAAAAAGGATTATCAAAGGGCAAGCAAGCCAGGATAGGAGGCTATGTCTCTTCCATCCGGTCCACTACAAAGCCCACACAAGGTGGGGGAAGGAGAAAAGAATGGTTGAAGACAAATGAAAAGCAACAACTCAGATGAAATGTTATGGTAAGTACATAACTTATTTATCTGAAGTTGTTGTTTTCATTTGATCTTCAACCTGAGGGACAGAGTCCCCATCTACCAATAAACCCTGGGAGGTCCTCATGGAGGGATACTCTGGAGCACAGCTGAGCCAAAGGATGCCCTGTCCCTGGAGAGAAGATCCAATTTATAATGGGAAATAAATGTGTGCGATGACACCAAGGTAGCCACACAGCAGACATCATCTAAATAGCCCTGGACCAAAAGTCTGCAGAAGTAGCAACAAATCTGGTCGAATGCGCCCGGACATGCCCTGGTGGAGATAACTCTTTGGCTCGACAGGTCAAAGAAATGCATTCAGAAATCCATCGAGCAATAGTAACTTTAGAAACTGATTTTCCCAAGAAAGGTTTAGAAAAGGAAACAAAAGGTTGATATGAGTTATGAAAGGATTTTGTTCTATGCAAACAGAAATGGAGCTGCCTGTGAACATCAAAAAAGTGCAATTTGTACTCCCCCTTATTTTGGAAATTTGGAAAGAAAACTGGGAAATTGATGACCTGGTTAATTATTAGATTCTGATGCCACTTTCAGTTAGAAAGATGGGTTGGTCCACAGGAACACCCTATCTTTGTGGAAGACCTGATAAGGGGGCTTGACAGATAAGGCTCGAAACCTTCTTGGCGGAGGTAATTGTCATCAAAAGTGCTGTCTTCCATGACAGAAACTGCATTTCAACAGTGGCCACTGGTTCAAAAGGAGGAGAAACCAAGGCCTGCAGCACAAAGGTAAGATTTCAAGGGGGCATGGGGTCATTAACCGGAGGCCTAAGAAGAAAGGTGCCTTTCAAAAAGGCCTTACAAAGTTTAGAAGAAGCCAATGAAGCCAAATTTTCACCTATGCGAAAGTTGGAAATCGCTGCCAATTATACCTTAACTGTAGAGAAACTAGCTCCATGATTAAAAATGTCCGCCAAGGATTCCAAAATGGCCAAGACTGGTGCAGTGAAAGGATCCAGGTCATGCTGAGAGGCCCAGGTCAAAAAACACTTCCATTTATTTGAATACACCTTCCTGGTAGAAGATCTGTGAGCCGCTACCAAGACCTTCTTAACAGGAGAAGACAGCCCCGGAGTCTTAGCTATCACGGGAACTGGAGCAGCCAAGCCATAAGCTTCAAGCTAGGTCTGGGTGAGGAATCCCTGATGGAATTGTAATCAGATCCAAAACTGGATCTAGAGTCCAAGGAGGACACATTACATGACACCACAGAGTGGGGAACCAAACTTTGCGAGGCCAGAAAGGGGTAATGAGGAACACTGAGCTCCCCAGCCACTAAGATTCCTGAATGAACTTGGGAATTAAAGGGAGCAGAGGATACACATACAGTACACCAGAGGGTCAAGCATGAACTACTGTGTCTCTGGGGGACTTCCCCAGAGGGGGGTACAGAGCGAAATACTCACTGCACTTCACTTTGGAAGGAGAGGCGAAGAGATCGCAGCAAGGCTGACCCTACTTTAGAAAGATCTTGCCCGCCACTGAAGGACTCAGAGACCACTCATAAGGCATCAGAATAGAATGGCTGAGCCTGCCCACCAAAATGTTGGACTTCCCTGGAATGTGCGTTGCCACCAGAAATCAGCTGGTGGAGATCACCCACTCCTACAGTCACACAGCTTTGCAGCAAAGAGGATAAGATCTGGTTCCCCCTGTTTGTGGATGTACCAGACTACTGACATATTTGCCTATCTGTATGGCAATAGCCCCCGAAGGAAGAAGGGCATGGAGACCTTGCAATGCCAAAAGCACCACCCACCTCTCCAGGACATTGATAGGCAGATTGCTCTCCAGAGAGGACCATGTGCCTTGGACCATTCTTCCCATGCAATGCCCCCCCACAAGAGCAGGGAAGTGTCCGTGGTCACCGTGATTACGGGGGAGGGAAGAACAAACAGCTGACCCTGAAGGAGGTCTGGGAATTGGAGCCACCAAAGAAGGGAGTCCCTGCAAACACAAGATAGTTGAACAGGATGTGACAAGGGAAGATCCAACAAGGACCACTGAACCACTAAGGTCCACAGAAGAACCCTCATGTGGAGATGTACGGTTTGGACAAGAGTGATTGTGGCCACCATGGACCCCAATGCCCGAAGAACTGAACCCGCTGGAGAAAGGTGGGTTTGGAGAATGTAAAGCACATGATGGCAGAGCAATAACAATCTGTCTGGAGGTAAAAACACCATGCCCTGAGTAGTGTCTAGCCAAGCACCTATGAAATCCAGTACCTGCATTGGTGTCATTTGAGATTTGTTGGGGTTTATGGTAATATCCAGGTACTGGGAAATCTGCAGGAGTTGATCCCTGGCCTAAATCAGTCGATGTCTGGAGGCCGCGGAGAAGAGCCAATTGTCCAGGTAGGGGAAGACCTGAAAACCCTGCAGCCACAGGTGAGCCGCCACTACAGCCATCACTTTGGTGAACACCCGGGGGGGGGGGCAAAAGGGGAGCACTCTGAACTGAAAATGATTGGCTCCCAGATGGAAGCGGAGAAACCTCCGAGAGTGCCTGTACATCCTGATATGGTAGTACACATCCTGGAGGTCCATCGAGCACATCCAGTAGTTTATCTGCAGGAAGGGCAGAATGGATTGAAGGGTGACCACCTGGCATTTTCACTTCACAACCGACAAGTTCAGGGTTGAGAGATCTAGAATGGGTCTTAGGCCCCCCGTCTTCTTTAGCACTAAAAAGAACCTGAAATAAATGCCTTATCCGGACTGGTCTGGGGGAATGGGCTGGATGACTCATTTTGCAAGCAGCCTGGTAACTTCTACAGCTGCCTCCTCCAGCTGACTGGGTGGCACATCTGGGGGGAACAGGGGGGATGGAGAAAGGGAATCAAGTAACCTCTGGAATTGATCTGCAGAACCCAACAATCATTTGTAATTGACTCCCAGGCCACTGGGTGCAGAGATAGTCACCCCCCCGACTGCCTCTAGAAGTGAGCAGTCGGGCAAACCTTCAGGGTTGCTGGAAGGATCTGTCCATGAAGGAGTCCTGAGATGCTTGGTTCTTTGGACCTCCTCTGCCACGATGGCAGCAATTATCATATCCCCCTCTGCCTCTGGGGGAAGATGAATCCTGAGCATCTTGGGAAGAACTTTGAGACTTCCGAAACCACATCTTCTTGACCTCACACTGATTCCTAGAGAAGGATCATTGTGGGGTGGAGAAGCAGATTCCAACAGCAGACAAAGTCTTCCCATCCTTCTCGCTCTGGACCATATATCACAAACCATTTTTCCAAACAAGGTGGAACCATCATAGTGGGCATTCGTGAAAGACACCTTAAAGGGCTCCAAAAAGGCACAAAGCTGGAGCCAGGCATGCCACCAAATGGCCACGCCTGTTCCTGCTGCCCTAGATGTGCCCTCAGTAGTGTGTGAGAGGAGCCTCATGGATGTATTAGAGATGGACGTGAGGGTGGCCATGCAGGAGGAAAAGACCTTCTCCTCTGCTGACATGGACCCTGGGGCAGACTCGGCGACCTCCTTGACCAGGTCCCTCTGACAGTCTGACTGATTATATATGTGAAATAATTCAGCACAAGTAAGGTAAAGGTGGCTGATGCATAGGTACACTTCCCAAAACAATCCATCACCCAGGACTCCCTGTCTGGAGGATGGAATGAAGACCTCTCCTGGATGAGCTCTTTCTTGGTGGCTGCTACAACCAACATGGCATCGACCAAGGACCCCTTGGACCAGTAAGGCTTGTGAGAAGGGGCACTAAGTACTTTGTCCAGGTGCCTGGGGATAGGCTCAACCATATAGGTTCATAGGTTCATACTAGGCTATCTGCCCTAGGGCATTTATAAGCCTAGCCAGAGTGTGTGTGGCTTTCACCACCCCTTGGAATGAGAATATTATGCCCATTTAGGGTTTAGTTTACTGTGCCTCTGTCTAGTAGTGACACAGAGATGACCCCCAGGGTAAACCTACGATCTCCCATCCACTCGTCAAGATTTCTCTTGAAGAGAGTCAGTGAGGGGCTCTGCCTAACATGGACTGGGATTCTGTTCCAGAGTGTAGGAAGCCTCTGGGTTATGAATTTGTCCCTCCAGCACGTCCTATTTATTTCTTTGTTGAGGTTCAAGTCTCTCGCTCTCGTGGCTCTGGTAGATTTGGATTTTCTGAGGTGGAGCATGTCCATTAATTCTGGATTGGACATGGCCTTGTACGTCAGGCATAGATCGCCTCTGAGTAGGCGGTATGCGACTGAATAGAGCTGGAGTTTCTTCAGCCGGGCAGCATATGACATATGTTTGAGACCCTTGATCCTCTTGGTGAGGTACTTTTGGGGTCTTTCTAACTGCTGCAGGTGTCGGGTAAGGTACATCCCAAATGGGGCATTGTACTCAATTATGGGCCTGATAAGGGAAGAGTATAGGGGCACAATGACCTCTCTTGATCTAGATGTGAATCCTTTCATGATAAGGTGGTTAATATAGAAGGTCTTCCTAACCACCTTGGCAATGTGAGTGTCAAATGAGAGGTTACTGTCAACTTGGGTCCCTAGGTCCCTGATTACTTCTTCCATACTTAATGGATTACCACCTATGTGGTAATTTGTGGGTACTTTGTTTTTTCCAAAGGGTATGACTATACATTTTTTGGCGTTCAGTTTAAGGCCATGGCTCTGGCACCAGTTATCCGTTTCTATGAGGCCTTTCTGAAGGATGCTTGTGTCCGCTGGAGTATCAATTATGGCGCCCAGTTTGCAGTCATCTGCAAACTTTGTCAGCCACAATCCTCCTATGTTTGCTTGCACCTCGGAAAAATAAATGCCGAACAAGAGGGGTCCCAGGACCGAGCACTGTGGGACACCGCTTGTGACTGGCTTACAGTCTGACATGGCTCCAGCAATTCTGACCTTGTGGGTTCTGTCCTTGAGCCAGTTTGCAACCCATCTTATGACATATGGGTTTACATTTAAG
Source organism: Protopterus annectens (assembly GCF_019279795.1). Taxonomy (NCBI): domain Eukaryota; kingdom Metazoa; phylum Chordata; order Ceratodontiformes; family Protopteridae; genus Protopterus; species Protopterus annectens. Next base: position 364,520,790 of record NC_056748.1, read on the forward strand.
CTGGTGAGCTTGTCTATGATGCCCGAGTGGGGTATTGTGTCGAAGGCTTTTGCAAGATCAAGGTAGGCTGTGTGAACTGCCTTACCCTCATCAATGGCCTTAGTGACGGTTTCAAAAAAGTCGACCAGATTCAAAAGGCAGGATCTGCCCTTGACAAAGCCGAATTGGGTAGGATCCAGTGTCTGTAGGTCCCCAATGTCGTTGTTTATGATTTCCATAATGATCCTCTCCATAGCTTTGCAGACCAGGCTCATCAAGCTTATGGGGCGGTAATTTCCAGGGTCCATAGAAGCACCTCCTTTGTGGAGTGGGACCACTGTTGCTGTACGCCATTCTTTGGGTACGTATCCTGTAGTAAGGCTAAGATTAAACAGCAGCCTTATGTGTGGGTTTAGTTCCTCTTTGAGTTCATGTAGCACGCAACCTGGGACACCGTCTGGTCCCATTGATGCTGTGTTTTTAGCTTTGGAGAGGGCGGCTCTCACCTGGGCATCTGAGATGTCAGGGAGGCTACACTCTGCTTGGATAGATATTTCTCCTTTTGGGGGGGGGGGGGGATTTGCACTAAACCTGTCTGCCAGTATGTTGGTAATGTCTGTGGGTTCAGTGTATTTTTTGTCATTTTGGACTAACTCTGAGCATATCTGGGAGTTTCCACCCAGGTTTCTAACATAACTAAAGAAGGCCTTGTGATTGTCTTTAGTGTCTTTTGCGATTTTTCTCTCAAAGTTGGCCTTGGATGATTTTATGAGTGATCGTAGTTTTTTGCTAGTAATGATCAGAGATGCCTTCCCTTTTGGGGATTTTGCTCTGTCATGTAGTAGCTTCCTCCTCCTGTTGTAAAGCTTGTTAATGGCTGGGGTCCACCAGACAGGACGCCTGCCTTTGGGGGAATGGGTCTTGGTTTTATTTGAGATTGCATGATCCATGCATTCTTGAAGGTGTCTGTAGAAAGCGTTTATAAAGGATTCAGCGGTGTGGGCTGTGGCTTCCACTGGCCCAGGGGCCTTGAAGGATACCACTTCAGTCTTAAGAAGTGTGAAGTCAGCTTTTGAGAAATTCTTCACTGTGGTCTTTTGTGCTGGGGGTGGGGGCGGGATGTGGATTTCCAGTGAGATTAATTTATGGTCTGATCTCACCAATGAGGGGTATACTTCCAGTGTGGAGCATTGTGTCCCCATGTTTGTAATGATCAGGTCTAGTATATTATCTACTCTTGTGGGAGTGGTGACTAGTTGTTCCATCGCATTTGAGTTTATGAATTCTAGGAACCTTTGGGCTAGGGTGTTGGGGCTTGAGTAATGCTCCCAGTCTATGTTTGGGTAATTGAAGTCTCCCAATATGATGGTATTTGGAGAGACATTCATACTCTCCATTGTCTTCAGGAAGGCTGAGTAGGGTTCCTGAGTTTGAGAGGGTGGTCTGTAGCATGTTACAAACTGTAGGGCAGTTTTGCCTACGGTTAGTTGCACCTGGATGGTCTCCGATGCTTCGTGCGTTGCCACTAACCTGGAGGTGTGGGTATCTTTGATGAATATGGATACTCCCCCCCCCCCCCTTTTGTGATTCGGTCCAAGTTTTGAGGCCGAAAAACATGATATGAGGTATAACCTGGTAGTGCTGGGGTGCTCTCAGGAGCCTTGAACCAGGTTTCAGTCACTGCACAGACATCGATGTTCTCCATACTGAGGAGGGCTTCGAGAGCATGCATCTTGAGGTTTAGACTTCTGGCGTTGAGCAGCATTACCCTTAGTTTTTTTCCACTTGTGTTTTCTAGGGAGGTGGGTTTGTCTTTTGAGCCTTGCCTAAAAAAAGGCACTATGGGGTGGCAAGAGCCTTGGCCAATATCCGGAAGCCTAGGGGTGACAGGTGCAAGCCGTCCCTTGCGAAGCAGTGTGGCTTGTCAAGCATGTCATCCCAAGCAGACAGACATTGGATCCCCTTACAATGACACCAGTAATTGAGCCAATTGTTAAAGCTGATCATTTTGTCTTTGTACTGTGGCATCATTCTTGGTGAGGGTAAGATGCTGCTCAGGGTCAGGGTTATACCGGCCTGGGCTACATAATCATAGAGCTCCTCTATGTCTCTTTTCATGTAGTCCAGGGAGGTACTTCTCAGGTCATTCACACCGGCATGGACAATGACCGAGTCATATTTGTACTTGCTTTGGAGTGACCTGAGTGCTTGTGTTATGCGGCAGATTCTAGTGCCCGACAGGCAGCTTACTGTAACCTTTTCCTTGTTCAGTCTGGTGAGCGGGATGTCATTGTGTCTGACTATGGAGTCACCTATTACAAGTGTATCAGGCATGTTGTTTGGCCTTAAGGGCTGTGACTGTTTGGCACACTGACTTTGTGAACTATGTGTTGCATGTGCTATGCTTTAAGGTAGTGGGTGCTTGGATGTCTGCTTTGGAGGCCTCTGTTGTTTTGGTAGATTTTTAATTAGAGCCTCTGAGTATGTATTTGTGTGTTTATGTGTTTGGTTTGTAGTTGTGATAGGTCTATGTGAGACTGGGTTTGTGGTGTGTGTGGTTACCTTCTAATCCTGACTGATTTTGCCAGTACTGAGTCGAGGGAGCTCAGCCTCCAGTTTGGCTATATAGTTGCATCTCTCACATATATTTGTATTTGTTGGGAGGAGGAGAGGGTTGTCTGTGTACATGAGGCAGTTGTAACATTGCCTCAAGATCCCCAGATTCACCAGCTGAACTGGAGAGGATGCCAGTAATTGACCCTTCGACATGCGAGAATAGTGTAAGGGATTGCTGTGTAACTGAGTCAGAAAGGACCTATAGGGAAATGGGTACTTAAGGGGATTGTAGGTGGATGTAGTGCTTTCTTTTTGTTTAAGAGTGCTTTACCTGTGTAAAAATGCTTTAGGAGCAAGTGCTGGGCTTTTCAGATAGAGAATAGACTGTTTAGATTGAATGTAGTGCAGTTCTAAGGGAAAAAATGAAGAGCAGACTTAGCGGAGCCACAAATAGTTTAAACTTGATTAACCGGCGCTGCGCTATGCGCAACTTCACGCAAAAGCGGGCTTTATAGCAGGGGGTTAGAAAGAGCTAGGAAATGGCCCAAAACGGCCAATAAACTACAAGTTGCTGGGCAGGAACCACTCCTTTAGGGACAAATAGGCTGCTCAGTGCTCCCCACTCCCACTGGTGAACAAAGACGCTTCCTCTTATCCAAATAAGGATATGGACAACACAGGAACTATGACACAGCCCAGAGATCAGCAAAATTTGAAGACTGGACTATTCTAGTTCAGTAAAGGTGGGAAAACAAGGATATATATATATTTTTTTCACAAACATACAGAAAATAGATGCAGTAACAAACAGTAAATGCTTTAAATCAGCAAGCGCACTTGAGTGTGTAGCCTACCAGTTAATTTAAGCAAAAACCAAACTTTTAAAGTGCAAAACAGTTTAGAAACAAACAGAAATACAGTGAATCAACTTGCAGAGCTAGTTTAGTAATAAAAAAATAACTTTTTAGGCAAAATACAGCAGTCGAAAATAGAAAGCCAGAAAAAATACTTATAAATCAATGGAAAGTCACTCTTCCACTCTCTGCTGCTTGTAGAACTCTGGCTCCTTCCATGCCTGGATGAGATAAGATCCACTAGGGGATCTGCGGAGGGGGGGGGGGACACCCAGGAGGTAGAGGGTCCTGTGCTAAACGCTTCCAGAAATACCAACTCGTCTGGGTTGGGCTTAATGGTCGACCACCCACCATGCTGACGAAGGATCTCTATGATGTTTCCAAAGGAGACATCGTCTAGGGGTGATCTGGGGGAACCCTGCCATTCCTCCAAGTTGGTATCATCTGGGAGAGACTCCAATGGGGAGTCTAAGTGCCTACTCTTATATGTACGCTTCCAAGGGGGCTCGTCAGGAGGGAATTCCTGGGAGGACTCGGAAGCCTCGGGTGGGTTCCCATGTGGGAACATCCTGGAATGAACTGGCAACAGGCTGTCCCTAAGGGGGCAGGATGGCAGACTCCAGCCTAGAAAGAGAGGGAGCCAGGATGGACTCCAAGGACAAGCATGTCAAGGGTCTTGAAGGAGCCAAGAGAGCCCTCTTCACCACTTTAAACACTGAGGGAGAGCGGATCCCTGAAGTTGTAATGGTCAAGTCGGATCCACCACTTCTGGCACTGAGAGGGAGCCGGCGCTAAGCATCCCAGTGCAGAGGCTTCAAGAGGAAAGGGCGATCCCAAAAGCCTCAAAGTCTATACCATCCCGTAAGATCGGAAACTGAGGCTACGGCTCTGAATGTTGGTCGGCTCCAAAAAAATCTGAGCTGACCCACTCAGGGCAACTGTTGGAGTCGATGTACCAGGGACCATTGGGCTCTCACCCCTCAACACCCAGAAACCTCAGACCCAAGGATTCCAAAACTAGGGGTCAAATCAGAGAAGGAGTAATGGGGAGAAAGACGGACTGCATGCTCCCAGCCCTAGAGGGGGATGGAGCAGGCAAGACTCCCAGCTGAATCTGGGCTTGAAGAAATTTCACTGTCATCCTGTCCACTTCGGCTTCAGACAGGCTCTGAAAGGACCAGATAGAAGAGCTTACCGACCTGGGCCTGGAGTGATGCCAAGGGAGAAGTTGAAACTGGAGACTGAGCCCAGGAGGTCTCCGGCTCCAGGGGAAAAACAAAGAGACTGGAGCCGAGGAGAACTCCAAGCCAGATTCGGGTGGGACTTGGCTGGTGGTTTGGCCGAGGAAGAGTGGTCAGATCACTTCCTTGGCCTATCCCGCTCTTTAGAATGGACCCTCTCTCTGTCCCCAGACTTCTTGGCAGGAGGTTAAGTCCCAGAAGCTGGGGTGTAAGAAGAAGAAGAAGGAAAAAACGCTTCAGTAGGAGGGTAAAGAAGGCCCTTCAGCATGAGCTTGTTCCTTCTGTTGATCAATGCGCGGGGGTTGAATCCCACTCAGATCGAATAGGAGGTGTCTAAGTGAGGGACGCCCAAACAGGCAACGCACAGAGTGTTGGCATCAGATGGAGGGAGCTTATGCCCACACTCTGCGCACTTCCTGAAGCCAGGTTTGGGTGTCTTAGCTATGGTCAGGAAGAAGAGCGCGTGCGCACGCACACACACACACACACACACACACACACACACACACACACACACACTCTCACACACACACACACACACACACACACACACTCTGTAGAAAAGAAAGAGAAGAAAAAGAAGTTAGTTTATTTTACACACTGAAGCCTGTGCATAAAGGGATAGGGTAGGGTTTAGAAAGAACAAGAATAGGTTAAAGATGAGGAAAACAGAGAAAAAGAATACCAAAACTAACTTACAGATAGGTGGAGCTTGGAGCTAAGGATGAATGCTGCCTGTCAAAACGAACGGCAAACGAGATCTGAGGGGAGGAGGAAGACCGGGGCATTATGGGTAAGGGAGGAACTTGACTTTGGATCAGATGCGGGAGTATGAGTTGGATCCATGCCAGATCGGAGTCCTTCAGGTTGAAGATCAAATTAAAACAACTTCAGATCTATAATTATCATCTTTATTAAGTGTAATGCACTGCCCTTTTCTCCAAATTCAACATTTAGTATGGAAGGGGGAACGTGGCAGTCAGCAAAGCTAAAATTTTGTGTAAAAAATCAGGGACAGTTGAGAGTTATGACGTAAATTCCGTTTAACAATAAATTCATTTGGAGGTTGGGAGAGTTGTACATTGATACAGTTAACAACACATTCTGATTGATTACATATGGGCTTAGGTATGACAATGATGAACTGCCACCTCTATCATGCATAGCTCATACCTATCCAACATGCTAAGACACAGAGCGAGCACAAAGCTTGGCTGTGTTCATGCAGATACTCACACACCAATTGTACCTGGAGGACACATATACAGCAGTTACATGGTTCAGCCGTGAAGCTTAAAGCTCATTTAGTCTCACTGGCCATTTGTTACTTTATCCAAATGCCTACTTCTCTTTCTTACTCACACACACTCACCGATCTTGTGTGTCAGGCTAGGCTTCCTGAACCCCCTCCCCCTCTACAACAACAGCGCAAGTGATGACCACTGTGCCATATCCCTGTTTTTTTTATATTTTCGATTCAGGGATACATAACATTTGAGTTTGATGCTCAGGGTGCATAGCTGACTTAGTGCTTAGTACATCTGTGTTTGAGATGTTTAGCTAATTGTACCTTTGACATATTTTGGTCTTACAAAGTTAACCAGGTGATAGAATCAAACATTTTTTGCATCAGTATTTTTAATAATCTTCTGAAGATTTTGAAGTCTGAAACTGAAATGTGTCTCATTACTTTCTACCCTCTCTCTTCAATGATTTTCCAGTACAAAAATATGATGCTAAACTGAGGATATTCAGTGACCATCAGTACTTTTGAGAGGTAAGAATGTGTGAATCATAGATGCCCGACGCCAACTACGTGATACACGACACATGTAGTCACATAAGTCTCTGCTGTCACATGTTAAAATCATTTCTGTACAAATCACCCACCTTTTACTAACTTACATTACAAAGTAACAACATGCAAGGATACGCAATTCATTTATATTATTACACAATGCACTCCAGGTTCAACACTTACCTTGTAAATCCAGCAGTTGCAACAGTTTTAGTTTAGGGCTGACTCTGTCTGATGTTAGCAGTACAAAGCCATTACATAGGTATGTAAAGGCTGTGAGTGTTGCCTGGCATCAAGGTTACTACATTTATGTGTGTAGGATGAAGATTTTAGCCCCTTAGGTGGTGAGTGTGTGTGCTATGTGTTGTCTCTTAGCCAATGCAAGGACATATTGAGCACACCTACGTCTGTCTACACCCTCTGACTCTTCACCTGATTGTGGCTGTGGTAACTTTGCCATTGGTGGTGGAATGTGTGCCTCTTCACCTTGTTGATCCTGCTGAAGCTGCTTTCTCAGGATGATGTTATGTAGCATGGCACAGCCAGTGTATATTTTAGTACATGTATGTGCTTTGTACTGCAGGGCTCCCCCATATGTATCTAGGCACCCGAACTGTGACTTCAACAACACAAATACATAGTCTACGATCCTTCTGATTTCAGCATGTGCCTCATTAGGGTGTACTTCAGCAGATGTGTGTGCATTTCTAATGGGTGTCATCAGCCATGGTTCCAGTGTATAACCTGCATCCCCCAGTAAATGACCCTGTGGGATAACCCCCCCTAGTGAACATCTAATACATTTGGGAGGTGTGCCAGATATGTGAGTCGTGGTAACTGCCTGGGTTGTCAGCACACACATTCAAGATGATTCCCTTGGCATTACATATGACGTGACAGTTAACAGAGTGGAAGTCCTTTCTATTTATGTAGAGCATTCCCTGCTTCCCAGGTGGTGCCTTAATCTCTACATGTGTACAATCTATGGCACCCAGTACTTCAGGGTAGCATGGTACAGGGTAGAACTGCTGCATATTTGTGGCCCTGTCCTCAGGAGTATGGGAAAATATATGTGGTTACTGGCATGCTGGAGCAAAGCATTCAGGAATTGATGGAGGATGCTGATGCCTGTGACACCCCCAGCACGTCCACTGTTGGCCTCTGAAAGATTTCTGTATTCTAAGTGCTGCACATACCTTTATTTCCACTGATATGGGTACCCTTGGTTTTGCCCTGGGTCTGAGCTGAGGAAGACAGAGGTTGCAGAATTCCTGTAGTGTGTCTCTCTCCATCCTGTAGTGCTCTACAATTTCCATGTCATACAGATTGTGCTAAGTTAAACGGGGATCTGAAAACTCTTCTCCTTCTTGGCCATGGTCTAGTAGCAGTATAGACTTCAGCCTGTTGCACATAACACAAGAATTAAAGCAACAGCAGGCAGTAACATTCTTTCTGTGTCTGTATTCCAGTAGGTTTTGGAATTTGCAGGGAAAACCAGCAATGAGTCTACAGGGTTGCTTTATAGCTTGTTGAATATCTGCATAATCTTGGCTTGGTTGATCGCATACAATTCAGCTGCTTATGCTGTAATTAGCATGCCACGATGTTTACCTTGTTTGTATGGCTCTACACACCATGTAGAACCACTTACTGAGTCCAAAACAGTGCGCTATCGTGTAAACGGACTGTGTAGGGTTTACTGAATCTGCCTGATTGTCCAAGCAAAAACCACCACTGGCACAAAACACAAAGTAAAACAAATAAAATAACCACGCCAGTGGTAAAACGTAAAATGTAGTGGAGCATTAAATTGGTGGAGCTAGGTTTTAATAATGTAATTGGATGGTTATTAACTTCTTAATTCAATTTTGTATACAAGGAAGTGTTTTTTTTAGTGGATGGTGACTCTGATAATACCCATTTGAGTGTAAGGCGAAAGCACTTAGTCACTCGATTTATTTTTATGTTTAATAAATGAAGGCTCGATTTTACCATTGTTGTGGTTATTTTATTTTGTTTTAATCTGCTTGATTGTGTGCATGTGTGTGCACACACATATATATATATATATATATATATATATATACACATATACACACACACACACACACACACATATATTGTTTATACTCCTTTTTCTCACAACTTTCTCCTTCATTTCCTTCCAATTTTCCCTTTACTTACTGCTTAAAAGTGAATGGAATCTATGGAGAATATTTGGTATGACAATGCTAAGGAATAAGAAAGTAATTTTACTAAGAGATGAAGTTCTTCATAGTCTTTGTGTTGTTGTTTGATGTTATTTCTGTTTTTATGTCCAGTCCATGTCTTCGGTAGTTGGTAAAAAAGATGTAATGTGATCCTATCTCGCCTACATTCATTACTGACGGGCTCTGAGCCGAGAATCGGCTCCGACTCAGCCGTTATAACTAGTGCGAAGTCTCTCATTGGCTGGGCTAACCCTGTATCCCAGGATGCACCACGCCCAAATCCCCAGATCTCATTTGCCGCTCATAGAGTAACGACGTGGTCTCGACTTGGCTGTGGCTAAGTACCCTCTCTTTTTTGACTTAATAGCTGTTTGCTCGAGTTGTTATTTCCAAAAAGCTATTTTAATAGCTACGTTGTCTGTTGTTTCCCTTTAGTGATTGATTGTGGTTTTTTGAGTGGTAATCCTTCTGTTTGGTGGGCTAGGCCTGCTTAAGTTAGAGGACCTTTGCCCTATCTTGTGTTTTGTGTGGTAATCCTTCTGTTTGGCGGGCTAGGCATGTTTAAGTTAGAAGGCCTTTGCCCTACCTTGTGTCTTTAGTGTTCGGGCGTTTAAGTTAGAGCCCTTTCCACTCTCCCTTGTGTTGCTGAGTATGCGGTCGTGTTTCCTTATGTCTGGCAAGGAACAAAAAGAACATAAGCCATCTGGCTTTAAAAAATGCGCCAAATGTGCGTATAAAATGTCTGACTGATGGCCACGCCAACTGTGTTTATTGTCTCGGTGCCATACACTTGCAGGAATCCTACAGTGTTTGTCATGCCTTCTCTTCCAGGGTTTTACAGGAGAGAAAAAATAAGCTTATCCTTAAGGGTTTGATTAAACCCTCCTTTGAGGAAACTTTAGCGTCTTCTCCCCCCCTCAGAGAAATCCAGGTCTAAGACTAAAAAGAAGTCTACGGCTCCGGCTAGTTCATCAGAGCCTCCGGAGAAAATGTCAAAAGCTATATCTCCTTCCTCGGCTCCACTGGTCTCGGAGCCGCAATAGGTACTGTCTAAGGCTACGTCTCCTTCCTCGGCTCCACTGGTCTCGGAGCCGCAGCAAGTCTTGTCTGTTTCGGGGTCGGCTTCTTCGACTCCATGGTCGTCGGCACCGAAGGAGGTAGCGGTGGTTCTCGAGCCTGCTTCGGCTCCGATCCCCTTGGAGCCGTTCCCCCAGTCTTGTCTCGGTTCCAACAGAGAAGGTTTCTTAACCCCCTTCTGTCTCCTCCAAGTCCTCCAGGCTGTCGGATTCGGATGTGGATAGGGTGATCCAGAGGCTCCTCCAGTCACCAGTGTTAACTAAATTATTTTCGGCTCCAGCCCAGTCGGCTCCAGAGCCAGCCACGATATCGGTTCCATTTCTTCCTCCTCCGACAACTTCGGTGTCGTCGGAGCTGGAGTCTGCCGAATCGAGTAAAGTCCTTGGGTCGGCTCCGAAACCTCCTGTAGTCTTTCGGATCCGACCTCGGCTCCAACCTTTTCCATCCCTTCTACAGGTTTCGGTACTTGGGTGTCCTCAGTCGAACCCGAGGGGGATACACCGGGGCTTCAGGTTTCGGCTCCGAGTCTCCCCCTTGGTGCTTTGGCTAGGGGTACCCCGACTCCGGTCATGGTCTCGGAGGCGGGTTTTTCATCCTATTCTGGTGGACCTGCCTTCGAAGCTATGAGGAGTGCACTGGCCAAGTCCGTAGTGACTTCACCTGAATCGGCAACTCCATCCCCAGACGCTGCGACTAGAGCTTCTGGTGCCCCCCTATCTCTGGACAGTGGGGCTCCTAGGCCTGAGGATACCTCCATGTGTGGTCCCCTGCTTTCTGAGGGCCCTTCAGAGTCCGTGCCTGAGAAGCCTCCCAGGAAGAAGTTGTGTAAGAGGAAGCACGTAGACTCCCCAGATGAGTCTGTCACCTCGGACACTGACCTCAATGATGCAGAAGAGTCCCCGAAGTCGTCCTCTGATGATGTCTCGTTCTCCGATATCCTGGAGATCTTGAGACAGCGGGGCGACTGGCCATCCAAAAACCCTTCTGAGGAGGAGTCGGTCTTCCTCAAGGCCTTCGGAGCCCAGCCTTCTGCCTCCTGGGTGTCTCCACCCTTCGATGAATTATTGGATCTTATTTGTTGAAGGGTGTGGGAACACCCTGACCCTATGGAGCCAGTTCCTAGCCACCCCAATACGTTCTTATCTGCGCCTCCTGGAAAATAATTTTTGACCAAGGGAGTACCTGTGGATGCTATGGTGGTGGTGGCATCTGCCACTCAGCAGGATGTGGCAGAGGCTTCTACTTCCATCCATCCTCCTAATAAGGAGTCTAGGAGTATGGATAGGTATGGGAAGCGTACCCTGTCTTCAGCGACCTTTACCTTGTGGTCGCTGAATTACTTGTGTCATTTTACGCCGCTCCAAAGGGATCTCATAAAGGAGTTGGGAGATACCCTGTCGGGTAACTTGCCTGAGGCGTTGGCCCAGTCTGTTAACACCCAGCTGTCTACCCTTTCTTCCATCGTCAACTCATCTATGAGGCTCATATCTTATGCAGCCGAGGGGGCGGGTAGAGCAGCGAGTTCGGGCGTAGCCCTTAGGAGGCAAGCTTGGATGCGCTTGTGTCATTTTGTGGAGGCTTTCAAGTCTTCTTTCACGGATGCCCCATTCGATGGGTCCTCCCTTTTTGGACCCAAAGTGAAAGACACCCTCACTAGATGTGAGCAGGAGGGTAAGACTTTGTCTGCCGTTGGGGCCCGTTTTTCGCTTCCCACTAGACCTTATCCCAAGGCTCAGAGGGGAGAGAAAATGTGGTTCAGAAAGTCTCAAAAGTCTTCCCCTGCCCATCAAAGTGACCCCCCCCTCCAGGGGCAGAGGAGGGGGGAATTTTAATGGAAGGCGTCGCCCTAGAGGTGGTGGAGGCCCCCGCAATACAGGAGACCACGAGTCCTTTCGTGGTTCCTCCTACCAATGTCCCTGAGGGATTACCCGACTGTGCGTCTCTGGAGCCAGTCGGGGGGTCATTTTTCGGAGCATCTTCAGGCCTGGGAGTCCATCACTCAGGATCGATGGGTGCTTCGTATCATCACCGGAGGTTACACCATTCCCTTTATCCGTCCCCCCCCACCATCAAGGAAAATCCCGGACGTTCCACCCAGTCAATGGGATCAGGCAGCAATAGAGGTCTCAAAGCTACTAGAAAAAGGAGTCATCCAACCAGTCCCCGCAGACCAGATCGGATTAGGAACTTACTCAAGATTATTTTTGGTGCCAAAAAGAACAGGGGACTTGAGACCCATTCTGGATCTCAGCCGTTTAAACCGCTTTGTAAAGAAGTCCAAGTTCCGAATGGTCACGTTGTAATCCATTTTCCCCTTGCTGGAAAAAGGAGTATGGATGTGCTCCATCGATCTCAAGGATGCCTATTATCACATCAAGATAAACAAGCCTTCCAGGAATCATTTACGCTTCCGGCTGGGAGCCAGTCATTTTCAATTCCGGGCCCTGCCCTTTGGTCTCACCACAGCCCCCAGGGTGTTCACCAAGTGTCTGGCAGTGGTGACAGCTCACCTGAGACATCTAGGATTCCAGGTGTTTCCTTATCTAGACTGGCTCCTCACCGCCCCCACCAGGCATCTACTTGTTCAAGCCACGAGAGCTACTGTCGAATTTGCCATCTACTAGGGATTTCATTCAACTGGGCAAAATCTGTATTGCTGCCATCACAGCATGTTGCCTTTATCGGCGCAGAGCTAGACTCTGCAGAAATGTGAGCTTTCCTACCGGCAGACAGAATAAAAGTGTTACAGGCCCAAGTTCTGGCTTTACTACCCCGGGAAAAGGCCCAAGCCAGGATGGTTCTTCAGTTGTTGGGATCAATGGTGGCTACCATTCTTCTAGTTCCGCTAGCCAGGTTCCACATGCGAATACTTCAGTGGCTCCTTTCGGCCCAGTGGTCATATCAGGAACGTCCCTTGTCCCATCTGATTCTCATCACGGAGAGATGCCGGCAGGATCTGCGTTGGTGGCTTCTCTCGTCCAACCTGAATCAAGGGAGATCCTTGAGTCCCCCGTCCCCTATTGCCACAGTAACCACGGATGCCTCCCAGATAGGGTGGGGGGGCATTATCTGGGTGAGACGGTTCAAGGTACGTGGCAAGACCACAAGGTTCACTTGCATATCAATGTTCTGGAGATGAGAGCGGTGCTTCTAGTGTTGCAGGCACTTCACAGCTCTTTTCCCAGGGGAACTATTGCGATTCTTTCCGACAATATGTCGGTTGTCTAGTATCTGAACAAGCAGGGAGGAACCAAGTCCTACCCCCTTTGCAGGGAGGCCATGAGAGTGTGGAATTGGGCAATCGCTTCCCAGCACTTTGTAGTGGCAACGCACATTCCGGGGAAGTCCAATGCCTCACGAGTGGTCCCTGAACGATCGAGTGGCTGCTCAGATCTTCTCCAGGTGGGGCCTTCCCTGCTGCGACCTCTTTGCCAGCCCCCTGAATGTGAAGTGCAGCAGTTTTTTCACTCTGATCCCCCCACAGGGGGCGTCACCCAGGGATGCTCTAGTCCACAATTGGCCCACCGGTCTGCTCTATGCCTTCCCGCCGGTCCCTCTTCTGCCAAGAGTGATTCAGAAGGCTACCTGCTTGGGAAGCAAGATGATTTTGATCACACCACTCTGGCCCCGTCAAGTTTGGTTCCCCTTCCTTCGGAAGTATGCGGTGGATGGTCCTTGGATTCTGGACCCAGCTCCAGACCTATTGACTCATCAGTCAGGACAGCTCCATCCATCCCTACGAACACTCAAGCTCGCTGCCTGGCTTCTCCACTTCCGACCTTAGTCAGACAGCATATCCTTACCCCAGAAGTAGTACATATTCTGTCCTCCTCCAAGTCTTCTACTAGGAAAATATACTCTAGTAAATGGAAGAGATTTGCAATTTGGGCTCAGCAACTTGATCTTCATCACCTTACAGCCCTTGTGTCGGCGGTGTTAGATTTCTTAGCAACACTATTTAGACAGGGTTCAGCTGCCTCTACTATAAATGTTCAGTTGGCAGCAATTTCTAATTATCATGTTGCATATGAGCCTTCCCTCATGGGTCATAAGCTGTGTAAAGCCTTTCTGAAAGGAGCCTGGTTGCTTCGCCCTCCGGTTTCGCAACCCATTTTGCCATGGGATTTAAATGTGGTGCTCAGAGCGTTAATGTCTTCTCCCTTTGAGCCGGCAGCCTCTTGCGAATTGAAATTTTTGTCATGGAAGACTGCCTTTTTGGTAGCCATAACTTCAGCCAGAAGGGCATCGGAGCTTCAAGCCCTTTCTGTTAAACCTCCTTATTTGATTTTTCATAAGGACAGAGTATCTCTGAGACTTAATCCTTCCTTTCTCCCTAAGGTCTCTTCTGCCCTTTGTCTCCACCAGTCTATTGAGCTTCCGGTCTTTTTTCCACAGTTTTCCAACAAAGCGGAATACAAATTTCACCAGTTGGATGTGCATAGACAACGGAGGTTTTATTTAGATAGGACACAACAGGAGAGGAAATCAGATCAGTTGTTTGTGTCCTTTTCGGACAATAGAATTGGCAGATCTGTAACTAAGGGCACCATAGCTAAGTGGATTAGGGACTGCATCTCATTTATTTATGCATTAGCGGGTAGGCATCTTCCCTTTCCAGTTAAGGTGCATTCTACCAGGGCTATGTCAACTTCAGTGGCTTTTCATGCTAGACTATCCATAGATGAGATATGTGCAGCGGCTACTTGGACTTCTCCACATACCTTTATTTCTCATTACAAACTGGACGTGGCCTCTAGAGGTCGGGCTTCCTTTGGTTCCACAGTGCTCAGGAGTGTTTTCCAGTGAGCCTCCCAGGATTTAGGTGCTAGGGATGCTGTCCCGTCAGAAATGAATGTAGGCGAGATAGGCTCACATTACATCTTTTAGTTATGTACTTACCATAACGATAGATGTATGTGATCCATCTCGCCAACATTCTTACATACCCACCCTCCTTCCCCCCACCTGTTGGACTTGGAGGAAACTTGTATTCTGATCCCTCTGAGGATATTATTTTTTCTCTCCTCGTACATATATATATATATATATATATATATATCCTTGTGGTGTGGTGTATGTGGGAAGATTTTATTGGGGCAAACAAGATCTGGGGGTTTGGGCGTGGTGCATCCTGGGATACAGGGTTAACCCAGCCAATGAGAGACTTTGTGCTAGTTATAACGGCCGAGTCGGAGTCGATTCTCGGCTCCGAGCCCGTCAGTAATGAATGTAGGCGAGATGGATTACATACATATATCGTTATGGTAAGTACATAACTAAAAGTTATTGTTTATGAAGGATGAAGCTTCTTCTAAACTGTTGAAAATTCTGATACCATTTCACATATGAATTTTTATTTTAGCATGGAAAAATAATGGAGATTTGATCACATTTAGTCTGAGTGTATTCACAAGAGACCAGCATGTTTTCATTTCAGCTGAATAATCATTATCATATCTTACTGTTGTTCTGACCATATTTTAATGGATCTTTTACCCATGCTGTTTTAAGAATCAAGTCTTTATCAATGAAAGAAATTAATTATATTACAGTAGATCTCTGAGGAGGACTTGTAGTTGGAGGTAGACGGCATGGGTTTACCAATAGCTCTACGTGCTATTTTAGTGCCATAGGAAAATCCTTCCTGCAGGTTTAATAATTTTGGAATCCAAGAAGATAACAATGTAACTACTGTTTTTTTTTCTGTTAAATTGAATATTCTTAAGTTGCATCTCCTTTCTCTGTTTTCTTGGTTGTCTATTTTGTTTAGTAACCAGGTGTTTTGTTTTAATAAATATTCTGTTTGAGTTTCTTCATTCTTTAATCTTCCCTCCATGTCATTTAGGGCATTTTCTTTTTTTTCAAAACAGGTTTATTGTTTTAACATATAAGAGAAATATCATAACAATTTTATACAAGTAATTAAAAATAGGTATTATTATAATATTCAACAAAACAACTAAAGTATTTACAAAGACATCCACTACAATCAGATCAATTAAACTAAAATACCATGCTATTGAAATTAAAATTTTTTTAACAAATTTTGTAAATTATCCCATACAATAAAATAAGATGTTTTTCTACTTGTTCTAGTCATAATTGTGTTTATTTCCATATGGCACACTATATTCATAACATTTTTAAATTCATTGAACGAAGGAGGTGTATCTGAAATCCAATTTCTAGTTATTATTTTCCTAGCCACTGCTAGAATAGACCATAACAAGGGAAGCTTAACCTTTTTAACACTTTGAGGTACAGGTGTGTTGAATAATATAAGAGATTTAGAAATAATGAAATTATCTGTAAAAAGAGCCTGCAAAAATTAATTAATTGACTTCCAGTATTCTTTCAATTTTATACAGTCATAAAACATATGAGCCCAGTCAGCATTAATTTCTACATTACATCTCTTACATAGATTATCTTTATTATTTATTTTATTCATCATCAAAGGTGTATAAAAAGATCTATGTAAAATTTCCGTGTATAAAGTCTCCAGACAATGGAAGACGTAGTTCTATAAGCAGATTCCAATATATATTGTTTATCTTGTTGATTTGGTGGGTCCCCATTAATAGAAGTGAAATAATTCCAGTATGAATCTACACTGTAAAAGTTTCTTGTCTGATAACTTTATGTATGTATGAAAGTTTACCTTTATCAGAAACTTTATGTTGTAAATTTAATATCAAGTAATCAATCAGTGTTGGAATAGATTCTTTAACAGTTATAGACATTAAATCTATTTTATTAATGAGATGTTGTCTAAAGGTCTGAACCTCTAACCAGCAAGTTTCTCTTAGATCAAATTCTTGTTTTAAGAAATCTAGATTTTTAACTTTATTATCAGATATCAACTGATACCAGTACTTTAGATCATTATCTATAGCTAAATGAGTTCCTTCAGAAGTAGATGACAAAAGCATACCCTGAGTATACATTATAGGAAATACAATAAAATTCCATTCCCTATACTTAGGGTGCATGAATATAAAGTTACGATAACTAATAATAATATTTAATGGGTAACAAACCATATGTTTAGGTGTAATAGGTGAAGTACAAAATTCCTTTAGTAACCATAACATGGAGTTATTTACAATCATATTTTTATGTGTTAAGGAGATTTTCATGAAGTGTATACTAATTAGTTCCCAATAATCTTTCCATTTTGTGACATATGACTGATCTATTAATAAAGTAATAACTTTTACAATAGAAGAGATAGTATATAAATTAAAGTCTGGAAAAGAAATACCCCTTGAGACCAGCTATTAGTATGTTTCTTTAATGCAATCCTAGGTCTATTAGGTGCCCATAAGAAATTTAACATTAGTGTGTTCAGTTTCTTGATAATTATTTTTGTAGGTGGAAGTATTATTGATTGTATTAAGTATAAAATCTTGGGGAATATTATCATTTTAATAATTGTAAGTCTCTCCTCCATAGTAAAAACATATTATTCCAGGTATTAAAAAGATTTTGTACATTAAGAAAACAGGTATTATAATTATTATATATAATAGATTTAATATATTTAGATAGTATTATACCTAAATAAGTTATCTGACCTGAATTGGGTACATATTTAGTAAAATCACTAATGAGAATATTTTTTGTGTATATATAGGTAGTATTTTAGTTTTTCTTCATTGAATATTAAACCAGAAATACTTTTAAAATTCATCATGTTATTAAATAGAGACTGTATAGAAGAATTAGATCCTGCTGATGTAATTAGAACATCATCTGCAAAAAGTTGAATTTTGGATGTTGTATTTTCATCTATTTCAAAACCCTCTATGTCAGTACTGTTTCTGATCAAATTAGCCCAAGGCTCCATTACTAAAGTGAATAATAGTGGAGAAAGTGGACATCCTTGTTTTGTACCTTTAAGAATGGGTATTTTTTGTGAAACATATATTCCTACCTTAATATAAGCCAACGTTCCTTTGTATAAATGTTCAATTAGATTTACAAATGCATCCGAGAAGTTTGTGCACTTCATTAAGGTAAACAGATAGTCCCAACTTACTGAATCAAATGCTGAACTTATATCAAGACTAATAAGTGTTAGATCTTTCTTGTTCCTATTTGGAAAATCTATTAATGTTAAAGTTCTTCTTATATTATCAAAAGTATTTCTATTTACAATGAAGCCTGTCTGATCTATATCTATAATGCCGGGAATGATTGTCTTCAATCTATCAGCAAAGATATTCATAAACATTTTATAATCAACATTAAGTAATGAGATGGGCGATATGAAGAACATCTAGTTGGATCTTTATTAGGTTTTAAAATTGGCGAAATAAATGTATATTGCCAAGATGGGGGTTATTAACTCAGTTTGGGCCAAAATAAAAACCTTATGTATTAATGAATATGTATTTTTAGAAAGGATTTTATATATCTCTGGTATAATACCATCATTACCCGGTGCTTTGTTTGATTTAAGCTTATTTATTTGTGTAATAACTTCTGTATATGAAATACTCTTGTCCAATAGTTTAATCTGTTGTTTATTAAGCTTTTTATTCATATTTGTGGTTATAAACTCCTTTATTTTATCTTTAGGTTCCATGTTAATATTATTATGGTTAATATTGTGAAAGTGATTTCTAGATTCATCTAGTATTTCTGGTATACTAGAAACATTCTTCTTTTTCCTTAGAGAAAAGATTTCTTTGATATGGTTTTGTTTATTCAACCTTTTTGTTTTATTTTTAAGTCTATGTAAGTATTTGGGGCTTATTGAATAAGACAAAAACTTGTATTCTCTAAAGTTATTTTAACTTTATGAGTTAAAATTTCTTTGTATTTCTCATTTAGTTTGTTTATTTCTTCAATAACTTTCTTGTCCATAATATTTTCTTTATTATTATGTTTATAAGAGTCTAATTTACTTTGAATATCTAACAATTCCTTATCCCAAGATTTCCTTTTATTATTATACCATCTGATACTTTGTCCATATAGATATGATTTTAAGGCATCCCAAACATAAACAATGGAGACTTCAGGAGTGTTATTTATGTCTAAAAAATGTTTTACTTCTGAAAGTATATATTCTTTATAGTCTTTTAGTTGAGTTAAGTATGCTGGTATCCTTTTGATCTGAACATTATGAGTATTTTTTATCATGAATTCAAAAACAATTGAATTATGATCAGATATATGACATGAAATGATTTTGGAATTAATTAAATCTGTTGCCATCTGGTTAGAAATAAAGACCCTATCTATTTTTGAATAAGTTTTGTATCTGTTAGAAAAAAGGTGTATGGTAATGATTTTGAATCTATCTGATTATTAATATCATTCAAATGATAAGAATTAGCAAAATCATTTAAATGTTTTGCATTAGATGTAATTCTTCTCTTTCCTATAGTGGTAGTATCACTTTCATGTAGTATACAATTAAAGTCACCAGCTAAAATAATATCTCCTATAGAGAATGATATGATCTTATCAAGATGATGTTTCACTGTATTAATACCAATTCCAGGTATCCAATATACATTAATTAAAGTGTAAGTCTTCCCATTAATTTGTATTGTAACCATACAAAACATTCCTTTGTCATCCTGATAAGACTTAATGGTTTTAGGAATGGGCATACTTTTATTCCATAAAATAGCCACTCCTCTTTTTCTGAGTGTGCTCTGAACTAACCAATACTGTATATTTGTTTGTGGCTAGTTTATCAATATCTTTTTCAAGAGATGGGTTTCTTGTAGGAAGACTAAGTTGGCCTTATGTAAATTAATGTATCTTATTAGGCTTGCCCTTTTACATGGATTATTCAATCCATTAATGTTTAAAGAAATTCCTTTTAAAGATGTCATTTGGCATTTTTAAAACTTAAGAATCTTATGATCAAAATAACAAATAACAAGATAAGTAATGTTACATCTCCTCCTTTAGGTGTACCTTTAAATATAGCTGTATTTATTGAATCTCTTATGGGATTTCGTATAGGATTCAATTTTGTTTGTAGTGACAATGAATGTACAAAATATATTGTGGATGTCAAAACTATATACAAATAACAATGAACAAGTGAAAATAATGTAAGGATTAAACCTTGCATCCAGCCTGGAGTTATAAACTCCAACTTAGAGTAGTATTTACCACTCAAGTTAAGCCCCTACCCTAAGCAGCAGTACGTCAGCTACCACCTTATCAATTTAATACTAGTTATATATTTAACTGAAGTTAACAGTTTTCAATTCAATTATCTAGCAAGACAAGACTACACATTTGGTAAAACAGCATCATATAAACTAAAATAAACCTTTTTTTTTTTTTTTTAAACTGTTCATACTACTATATACATCCATGTAATATAAAACACTTGTATTCAAATAGCATTCAAATAATCTTGATGTTAGAAATCAAGAGGAGAGAAAAATAAGTTCTAACATTCATTTAAATCAAAAACTTTGGCTAATATGATTCAGACATTACATATATTAGGATGCAACTATTTTCTGTCATGTAAATACAGTTAACAGCTTCCAAAAAAATCCTTGAATTGCTTGTATATGAGCATTTACTCAAACTCATTATTGCCAATAGAATAAAATATTGTATTCATAGAAATTGTTATAAATCATACTTCATAGTTAAGCAGATTCTCAGAAACATTTATATACATATCTACATACACACACATACACACACACACACACACACATATATATATATATATATATATACATACACACACATATACACATATACATATATATATACACATGCATACACACACACCCATACACACACACACACACACACACACACACATACACACGCACACACAAACACACACATACACATACACACACACACATACATATATATATATATCTGATCTCACTGAGTTGTATCTTTACTGAGCACCATCTTACATTGCTGTCCCTTCAATAAATCTGTCTGCTTTATACAAAATAATGCACAGCAAACACATTTTAGTAACCAGATTTTACAAACATGCTATACTACTGCTTTAAAATATATCACATGACAATTTCTTCCAGTACAGAGTTATAAAATTATTTATGCTTGTCAATCAGATGAATTAAATGAGTTATAGTAATGTATATGTTTGGGACATAGGTTTTTAACACATATTATTAATCTGCTATTCCTGTATCTGTGATGTGTCAGTGTGATATCTAGGTCAAAGGTGAGACCAGCTGCTTTCAGCTTCTCTGTGAGAATTCTGAGAGTTGAAGCTTTTGAAGTAGCTCATGGACACTGTGCATGAGACAGCCCACATCCCAGATTGTCTCTCTTAACATTTTGGCGGGAAACTTATCAAAAACTAGTGACAAACATTCATTTAGCAGTGTAAATGCATCTAAACATGACAAAATCTTCACAATGCATTCTACAGGTTATTACAGACTCTATGTAAGTGAAATCAAGCCCAAAATTATTAATAAGTAACAAAACTCAACATTTTTGTCCCAACTCAACTCCTATGCGAATCTTATTATTTACTGTGTCTATATGATCAAAAGTATTTCTATATATTAATAAAGAAAAGAAAAAGAGAGTAGAAAGTAAAAGGGTGTAAGGCAGAAATAAAAAAAATGTAAGAGAAAGCTATAAGAAGTATATACAATAGAATATTACTTACTGTTTATATTAATAAAGTTAAAAATAAAACATATTATTTACTATTATTTAGTTCTAATTATTATTAGTTAAAGCATGACAGATTATTTACAAACAAGCATAAGCAGTGTAATCAAGAAAGTATAATTAGGTAGTGTCATTCCTGTATCTGTGATGTGTCAGTGTGATATCTAGGTCAAAGGTGAGAGTAGCTGCTTTCAGCTTCTCTGTGAATATTCTGAGAGTTGAAGCTTTTGAAGTAGCTCATGGACACTGTGCATGAGACAGCCCACATCCCAGATTGTCTCTCTTAACATTTTGGTGGGGAACTTATTAAAAACGAGTGACAAACATTCATTTAGCAGTGTAAATGCATCTAAACATGACAAAACCTTCACAATGCATTCTACAGGTTATTACAGACTCTATGTAAGTGAAATCAAGCCCAAAATTATTAATAAGTAACAAAACTCAACATTTTTGTCCCAACTCAACTCCTATGCAAATCTTATTATTTACTGTGTCTATATGATCAAAAGCATTTCTATATATTAATAAAGAAAAGAAAAGAGAGTAGAAAGTAAAAGGGTGTAAGGCAGAAATAAAAAAATGTAAGAGAAAGCTATAAGAAGTATATACAATAGAATGTTACTTACTGTTTATATTAATAGAGTTAAAAATAAAACATTATTTACTATTATTTAGTTCTAATTATTATTAGTTAAAGCATGACAGATTATTTACAAACAAGCATAAGCAGTGTAATCAAGAAAGTATAATTAGGAATAGCATTTGAAGAACATATAAACTTTTAAAGGAAAAAAAAAATGTATCAAATTACTGACCTTATTTTTCCTCTTCAGAAAGAGAAACAAGTTAAATCACAGCTTGCCATTAAATCTCCAGATATTTTGACTAGTTATGAAACAAAACATTTCTTTGCACACAGAGAATAACTTTGATTAAATCTTTTCAAAATATTTGTTGCTTCTTGGAAATGCAGGAACTATATTTAAAAGATTAATAATAAAATAAAATGATGAGAGAGAAAAAAAACATAGTACAAATCATTTGTTTTTAGTCTCTTCTTCTTCTCTGAAGTCTTCCACGAAGTTTCAGTTGCCAGTCTCTTTAACGAAGGACTAGCCCATTCCATTTCTTCTATTTTTTCCAAAATCTTATTTTTTTTGATAAACAGTAAAGCAGAGTCTAAGTCATCGAAAATTTTAGGACCATCAGGAAGGAAGATTTTAAGCTTGGCAGGAAACAGAAGGTATGTTTTAAACTGTGCTTTTTTAAGCTCCCTTATTAGTGGCAGAAAAACTTTTATTTTAGCTAATACCATGGAAGAATAGTCATTGTCAAAACGCACAGTTGTTTCATTAATCTTAACAGGAGCTTTAGCCCAAGCAGATTTAAGAACCATCTCTTTATCAAAAGATGATAGAAATCTAACTATAACTGATCTAGGATAGTTTTTGTTAGAGTTAATATTAGCTATAGATCTATGTGCTCTTTCGATACCAAAAGAGAATGCTTCTGGTAAATCTAAAGTTTTAGGGAGCCATGTTGTTAAAAAAGAAGTAATATTGTTACCTTCAATATTTCCTGGCTGTCCAAAAATCCTAATGTTATTGTGCCTAGATCTATTTTCCAGGTCATCCAGCTTTGTTTGTAAATGTGTATTTTGTTTCAGCAGAAACTCAATGTTGATTTCCTCTTATTGTATTCTATTTTCCATGTCATTCACAGCTTCTTCTATGCCTGTCATCTGGATCTTCTGTTGTTGCAGGTCCATATGTAACAAGTCTATTTGTTTTGTAGTTTTTTCTATGAAAGTGTCTATTTTAGTATCCATTTTATCCATCTTAGCAGTAAGTTGCTGGACTATAATTATCAGAGACTGAAGTTCTTTCTTGATGCTGGAGTCTTGAGAATTTGTCTTACTGGAACTCATTTCAGACTGATAAACTGACAGGAAAATTTCCAAAGTAATTTCTGACAGGAATATTATTAAGATTTCCTTTCTTTTTTAGATATAGTTCAAGAACTATATAAAACAAACATATTTAGAAAGAAAATTACTTCAAAAATTATTTTTTTAAGTAATTAATTCCTGTCAATGTAATGAAATTGGTGGAGCTGAAGAAATCTGCTGCTATCCTGTGTTCATCCTTGGCCACGCCCCCATTTAGGGCATTTTCAATGTCAGTTATTTTAGTTTAGTACTTCTGGAACATTTCTTAAAAATGTCAGTTTGTTTTAAGCAGTTTAAGTTCTCCTGAAAACCATCTATATTTAGAGATAACACCTGAAGTATTGTTGTCACCAGCTGTATCCTTCTTCAGAGAAGAGTCAGAGTGGGGATGCATAGAGTTGCTCATTTTTCATCAAATCAATAAGTCCCCAAAAGATTCTGACAGGAAAAAGTTGGTAAAACTTCACAAAATTCAGTGGCATATAAGCTTACACTATTATAAAACAGTGTGTGAAGTAATTTTCCTTACAAGTAAATATTTTCCTGTTTATTTTGATTCTACTGCAGAGCTCTAAAAAGTTGCTGCTTTCACTGGGACATCTAGGCTCCACTCCCTTGATCTTTTTTGGATTTCTACATTTATTTGTTTTATACAGATTTTCATAAAATTGTGGAAATATTTATAATATCGCTATATGACCTTTGGTATTTTCCTTATTATAAGCTACCTAAGCTTGGCAACAACCTCTTCTACTTTCTACTGCCTGAGCCATTGTGCTAAAAAACTTTTGTACTCTGCAGTTATCAAAAAACAGTTGCTTAACGGCAATGTTTCCAAACTCATGCATACTATCCAGGTAGTCCCTTATTTTCTCTTTAGCACTCTGCATTTGTGCCTCTTCTTAGTCTGTGAGATTCCCATTATTCTGCAATACTTTAACCTTTGTCAGTCCCTCTAAATAATTATCGTTACTTCTTAGCCATATCTCTTTTCTTTTATTTCTACCCTGTTTTTAAACTTCACATTAATTTTATACCAATCCATTGCTTTAATTTCTGAAGAAATTTCTGTCTTCCCCATTAACTAGCGGATAATTTCCATCACCAGTTTCTTAAATTCCTCCCTGTTTAACAGATAGGTAGGGAAGGAGAAATGTTAAATTTTTATTTCATTACCCTGTATTTTTATTTTAATTATTGCTGCATGATCTAAAATAGTTATTGGATACGTAGCAAAACGTTCAATTAAATGCACACGATCCTATGAAATATAATTTCTGCCAAGCTTAGCCCAGTTTTTGTACCTTGAGGAATAATACGTAAATTATCTCCAAATTCCTGCTGCTAAATTTACATCCTTCATACCAAATATTTTCATACATTTCGTCAAAGATCTACCCTCTTATGTTATACTTTTCCTCCTATGCCCCCCTCAGATACATCCTCACTGTTGCAAATCAAATTCTAGTCCCCATCTATAAGTAATACTCCTTATTGAAAGCTGATAATTTATCTTAGAATTTTCTTAAGCTCCACTGTAGCAGTGTTAGGTGGAATATAAAAAATGCCAGGCATAATCCTCTTCCCTTGCTAGTAACCCCTTACTACTACAAATCTACCATTATCTTTTTTCCTCTATTGGAGCTCCTCTAGCAGTGAATATATGTACTCAGCTTCTCCTTTGTCCCAGATATTCTGCTGAATAACCATCCTGAAATCCTTTACTAAATTCACATACTTAGTTATTTCACAGTGCATCTCCTTTAGCATAGCTATTTGCACATTGCATTTCTTAATACAGTTGACTACTCTTTCTTCTTTGTATATACATTTGAAACCATTCACATTTAAAGAAAATATTTAAAGTGCTGGCATTATGATAAGAAGTTATTATTCCCACTTATGTAGAACAGTTTTTTTAATGTCTAGTTTCGGCTTTTGTGTTGCATACATACTGTATAACCGTACAACCATTGGTTGTGTATAAAAAGGAGACCTCTTTGAAGGGATTGGTGGAAAGATGTATCAAAACATCAGAACAGGATGGTAGTTTCAAATGTGGTAGGTACCCACAATTCCCATTTATGATGGATACTAACAAGATCAAAATTAAGAACTATGGGTATATCGCACCCTGTTGGAAACACTTTTGTTATTCCAAGGGTGTGGTTTATGTAGCGTTATGCGACTCCTGTGACGCTTACTATGTGGGTAAAACTATCAGGGCACTTAGAGAATCTACCAACATGTATGTGACATCAAGCACAAGAATGAGAATGATACGTTGTATAGGCATATTAGCCTTTACCCAATGCATGCCTTTAAATTCTTTATAGTTGATCAAGTAGATCTGGGACCACAAGGGGACTCTTGGATGAATTCTTAGAATTCATGGAGCTCATGTGGCAGATTAAGACTAAAGCATGCCAAGCTCCTTGACTAAATGATAGGATTTCTATCAGTTCTGTGTTAAAGTTGAAATCCATGCTTTTTATGTGATTTAAAAGTATTTTTACCAGTTTTGCAATGTATTTTTCATATGTTTTTATGTTTTAATTATCCCTGTCACTATATGTGTTACATGGAGGAAATTATGTTTTAACTGAGGACCAATGAAAGTCTGGGGTGTGTTATTTAAAGATGTGTTTTTGTTGTACTGTTATTCTGAGGAAGTCTAACACTGTGACGAAAGCACTTAATCTAAGGAATAAAAAGGATTTGTCTTGTACTTTTATCGTGTCTGCTGTGGTTCCTGGCTTTGCCCTTCATCTCAGGACTTACACACCAATGTTTGGTAGGCTGATCTTTTATACAGTTGTTTCTTGTCGTATCCATTTGAACCTATGTCACGTCTTGCAAGACTTTTTGTTTTAATGAAAGCCCTGAAAAAACCCAAACACACCCCATAACCTATCAACTTAATACAAATACACAAAATTGTGTACATCTTCAAGTAATGAAGTATAACACCTCTAATAGGAACAATTGTCCCAGACTGACAGCTACACTCACAGGCGTTAACTGACCTATAATTAAGGCTAGTCATTCTAAGATGCATTGTACAGCCTGTGCTTCTACTTGCACCAAGTGCTTTCTGCTTTTGTCTCATCCTTTTTCCTCTTCCAAATGTAGAAAACATCTTGAATGTTTTCATAAAACATCATCTTTTAGCCACTAAAAGAAAAAAGCATTTCATTTTATTGCTGTTTTATCAAACTGTTTCCACAGAATCATGACATAAACTCATGTTATAGATAAAGTACACAGATACAGTTAGGAAGAAGAATCATTATTATATACACATACCAGTTATTTTGAAACAAGTGTAGGTGTTTCAACATGCCTTCAGAATTTGGTTTTCATGATATAATGTAAGATAACTAGTCGGGCTGGCCGAGGGATTTCACGGCATGAAATCCCAACTGTCAGCACTGCAACAGTAAAACACGAAGAACGTTGTAAGATAACTATTTTTTTTTCTTTTTACTTCCTTGGTGTCTGGGTAGCGGTGCCATTTATGACTTAGTATTGTAAATAAATGCCTGGTATGTTTTCAATGAATGTGCAATGAGTTTAGAATATTTTTTAATTTCTTTCTGTTCTTGTAACCTATTACATGTACTTGTATGAGTTTTATGCCTTTTCCATACATTTTTAATATAATTGCTTTAGATAAATATAAAACTTAACTTGACTGGATGTCCCTTGTGAGTTTTCTGTGCATTTTGATGTAATTGGTTTGTGCTCATTAAGGGTTCACAACTTTAGCGATAACTTATAATTGTCAGGCATGCATTAACTTTCTGATAGTGGGTATGCTATTACCTCTCACTTTGGACTTTTATGGTATACACTGCAGAAGTTACAAATCTGTACTAACTTGTTCTGCTTAAAGTGACACTCTCAGACACTACATGATATTGCTTGTTCTTGCCTTACCTTTTACTGTTTCATACTATGAATGAATAAAGTATTCTCTCAAGTGACTTCCTTCTCAGATTACTGGAAACTATTATTTTGAATATTATACCATGGACACATCTTATTTCTTACTTGAAAGAATTTCTTTCCTTAATCATGATTTTTCATTATGGTCATCACTGAATCAAGAAGTAAGAGCATCTAGAACACTATGGCTTTTGTGGGTCCAGCTGCACTCTGCCTTAAATCAATTATTTATCTCACTGTTATTACAACATAGTCTTAGTTACATGCATTATGATATCATATGTTTTGCCACACCACATATCCTTCTTTAGAAGTCTGACAAGGTGGCAACTCTAACTAATTTAAAAAATATACATGTTTTTCAGGAAATTCCCATGTGCAGAAACTGATTAACAAAGAATGTTGGTTTTCTGATCATGCAGGTGTCATCTTTGATTCTAATCAGCTAAATATTATTTGTTTGCTTATTTTTTTGTATTGTAGTTATTAAATGGGATAGAGCACTATTCTAAGTGGTTCACTATAGACTAATCCTAGGAATGAATACTGAAAAAGATACAACAATAATACATGTTTAATTTGTCTACTACACAACGTCTAGTGTAAATACTTCAACATTACCACTGTAAGGAGAGAATGTACTACTACTTGCATTTGTACTGTAACACATCTCCTGACAGTGTGACAATTATAAACAAGTTAGCAAATATATCATCACTATCTAAGAATTACAGTGCAACACAAATGGTAAGAAAATGCCTTGGTAAGAAAAAAAAACTTGGAAACTGCACAGTTCTGAAGGGAGTAGCATTTGCAGTACTCACCTGTGCCTGCAGTTCCCCTGCCTGTTCGGTACTGATTAGCATATTCCAGTACAGTGAGGGAGCGCCTTAAAGGTATGTCTGACTAAAAAAGTAGAACAAAAGAATAAAGTTTTAAACACTTTGAAGCTGTTCATCAAAGGCCTGCAAAAAGTCACACATTTAACCTTAAGAGAGCTTATTTAAGAAAATAATGTATTTGCCAACAACTCACTAACTATAGGTGTTCAGGTAACAGGATTTCATAGAAGCTTTCATGTAAACAACTTACAAGCCCAAATCACAATTCTTTTTAATCAACATTTGAATATAGTTTGGTGTCTGCTTCCCTTCTTAGCCTCAAACTAAAATAGGCCAATCAATTTACATCCTTGTCTTGAACAACACGAAGATTGTAATAGTTTCAGCTACTTAGGCTGGAAGCAACAATGAAACTATCAACCAGCAAAATCTAAAAGAAATGATCAATAACTACAAAGCTGTATTTCTAAACATGACACTGTGGGTTGGCAGTGAGATAAAAGAGGTTCTTTAGAAGAGATATGTGAAGAAAAACTGATCACATCTGTGGCATACTAGTACTGAGATGGAACTTTATGGCAGTGAAAATAGAAAAGGAATTTGTAATGAATACAGTTCTATGAAAAATAAACAGTAAATAGTGACTATTTCTGTTCAATATTAAAGAAGAAACTAACTAAGGGATTAAGATGACATGTAATATGACTGACCTGTGCGGTGTGACTTTCTGTAAAGTCTTCAGCATGAGAAGGACCAATGACTGAAGAACTATGCGGTATACAGTTCTAAGCTTCTGTTACAGCTCATAAGTGCTTTGGAGTATTGGGGATATAATCAAGAGGAACTTTATAAAGATGAAGGGTCTCAACTATGAGAAAAATTTGATGTCAAACATAGATACTTTAAGCCTTATTAGGTCATTACTGAGCTGTAGTAAGAAGACTATGTCACATGGTGTAGCATGCAGTGGACGTATAGTACTTTCCTCTTCTTTAGGAGAGTTTAGTGTGTTTTTGGTATTCTGTACTACTGTTAAGGCCTAGCTTTGTGACACTGACAATAAAAGAAGAGGTGCACTGCATATGAGTTTGTAAACAGGTAATATAGAACCCAGTTCACAGGAACATATCTTAGAAGGACTAGTTTTCTATGAATTTAACAAGAACTGGGTTTGTGAGAGAAGGTACATGATGGAATAGATAAATATGTGCATCTATATCTATCTATCTATATAAAAGCAAATGCACTCATTAAATTATTTTGTTACTGGCAATTAAGATGACTTCAAAATAAGTTTCTAGAAGGTCTAGAGTTTGCTGCTGAGAAACAGTGACTGGGGACGTTTTCAATATTTAGTTCTGAACTACTGCTAAACTCCAGAAGTGCAATGGGTCACCCAACCTAGAATGTGGTCAAAATGGCTTTTGAGTAGGTTTTCAGCTGTTAGTCTATGAGTAGACTGGTGGTCACGAAAATGCACACCATTTCCTAATCACTATGTTTTACACCAAAGAGGTCTGTATGCCTTTTTTTTGAAGGAAAGTAACCCATCAGACTTTCTACATTTAATTTTCTGACCCCAAACCTTGCTCACTAAATTATTTCTTGTCATCGCAGCCTTTGTTTGTTATGTTTAGAATACCAGAGTTTCACTAGTTTACTGTGTACAGGTTTACCATAAAAAGGCAAATATAGAAGTTTCACAATAAACTATTCAGAATTTTAATAATTTAATTAAGTGGGCAGCACTGTAGTTCATTGGCAAGTTCTCCAATTCACAGTTTCAAAGTTTAGGATTCAGGCCTAATCTTCACTGTCTGTGTGGAGTATACGTGTTCTATCCATGTTTGTGTATTTTCTGTTTGGGTACTCTAGTTTCTTCCCACCACCCAATAAACTAAACTGTCCATAATGAATTTAACTGAAATATCATATGTCATTTTTGGCTGATATCTGTCTAGTCAACAAAATTTGGTTGACATATCTGTGAGATCACACACAGGGTAAAGTTACCCTTGTTTGGCTATCAAGAAAAAAATATATATATCATCATATCATCGAAGCGCTAATTATCAAACGTAAAATATGTAAACATTAAATTACCAAACATGGCTCATTTCAAAAGTAAATTCATTGAATGGCCGCAGATGGCCAACATTGTGAATGTTACCAACTGCAGGCTTGACCCTGCCTGGAATAATTTTGTTGTGGTGGGAATAATTAAAGGTAATAGCCTGAGAGAAACATTCAGAAATATTCTGTTTTGACACAGGTTGTCCCTTCTTACCCTTAGAAGAAATGAAGAACTGATCTGAAGATCTGGAAGATTTAACTCTGTCAAGACAGTACCAGAGTTGCCTGCTGACATCCAAGGTAATGTTTACTGTTTCTCCCACATATTTTAGGTTCAGGAAAAAAACAGGGAGATGGATAGTTTGGATACCACTTTAGGCATAAAAGAATGAACTGTTCTCAAATAAATCCTGTCTCTGTGGAAAATGCGATATGGTTGCCTCATTATTAAGAGCTTGCAACTCAGGTAGGTACTCTTCTTGCACAGGTCAGAGCCATCAGTAAAACAATTTTCCACGTTAAAAACCTCAAGTCAACCAGATTAGCTGGTTCAAATGGAGCAGATATTAGCTTCTCTAACACAAAATTAAGATCCCAAGGAGGAGCCACTGGTCTTCTTGGGGGCTTCTTATGCAAAATCCTTTAAAAAACATTTTGACATGAGAAAGCATTGAAAGAGGAGGATTCCCCAGTCAGACATGCTGAAATGGACGATAAATGAACCTTTATGGTGGAGGAAATAAGGCCATAGGCTAATAACTCGCAGAAATACTGTAAAACCAGAGAACTAATTCTACAATATACAAGACTCACTATAAAATATTAAGAATTTTAATAATTTAAGTGGGCAGCACTGTATCTCACTGGCAAGTTCCCCGATTCACACCCTGCATGGGTGTTGGTTATGTTGTTGGCATCAACTAGAAAACCTTTTCTACTTGCTAATATATGATTTTCTAAAAGCAGGCTTTCTTGCCTTCATTAGTACATGCTGCACATCTTCAGTAAACCGGTTCTTAAAAGGAATTAAGACCCTAGCATCTAGGCAGTCAGGATAAGTTGATTGGGGTTGGGGTGTATCAAACACCCCTGATTATGTGCAAGTAGATCCATTCTGACAAAGCTTGTGGTAATTGTCCCTGGCCATTCGCAAAAGAAGGGAGAACCACTGTTGCTTGGGCCAGAAGGGAGTCACCACAATGAACTTGGGGGATTCCTTTTAAATCTTCAGAACTACCCTGGATATCAGTGGAAAAGCATACAGAAAAATTCCTGTCCAAGGAAAGAAAAAGCCATCCATCTTGCAGAACTTTTCTTGCATATACCCTGTAACAGGACATTGTCAGCTGATTGTTCAGAGAGGAGGCACATAGGTCCACATGAGGAAGTCCGCACATGGATCAAATCTTGAAAGAGTCCCTGTTCTAGTTTTTATTTATGAGGGTCTGCTCTTACTCTGCTCAGTTTGTCTGCCACACAATTTTGCTCTGACGGAATGTTGGATGTCTGTAGATTGAGACTGTGTCATTAAGCTTATATCCCAAGCTAACATTAAAAAGACTTCGAACAAACTAAGAAACCACAAATATGGCGAATGAAACCACACTCCATATATTGGCCCCTGGCAAATTCACCTAGAGATGGAGGAATTATTTTGGCAAATTAGAACTGCAGCTGGTGACATACCAGGGTTAAACGAACAAACATCTATTGCTTGTGTACTGAAAAAATTGGCCTTGAAAAGATAGGTTATTTTCAATTTAGGAATTAACCTTATAAGAATGTGTTTAAAGTACTTTTGTTATTGTGTTTAGAACCTAACAACTTTGATTATTCTGTTATGGGCTGGCATTTCATTTACTTGATGCGTCTTAAACACATACATATATATATATTTTTTAGTATGTGAACTTTTTATGAATTAAGCTTAATTATTCTTTATTAAACAAGTTTGTGTATTTAACACACACATTTTTAAATAACACTTATTGGGCATTTAAATAGCACTTAAGTAACTGTTTCTAGAAATGCACTTATAAAGTATTGACAACAGTGCTTAGAAACATTTAGTAAATAAGGTTACTAGGTGACAAAGTCTTGGAAACGCTTGTTATTTCACAGACATAGCCCTTTTAAAATTTAGTGGTTTTTGTTTATACATTTTTTATTGTTTAATTGCTTAACAGCACTATCAGTTAATTAATGACTGAAGATTTCAAATATGAGTTGCTGCCTGGAAGTTTGTTTGAATTCATTCATTTGTTTGTTATTTCTGAAGAAGGAAGGGCACAGGTCCTTCCGAAAGCGCTCAGTCTATTAAATCGTATTTTTAAACTAATTGGGAGTTTGCATCTGTTCTGTAGCGTTTTGCTCACAGTTTCATTCGCCATATTTGTGATCCCAAGCTAACATGGTTAATATTCAAAGAGGGTACCACCTGGTTCTCTCCTGCTTGTTGATGTTCAACATAACTGTTGCATTGTCTGTAACAACTTGAAGAGGTCCAAGGGACCAAAGATGATTTTAGAGAGTTGAGTGCCTTGATCAGGGCAATCATTTATTTTACATTTATGTGCCTGAATCTGTCCCTGGTGTTACACATGCCTTGCACATTTACCTCTCTTGAAACTGCTCCCCAAACAAAGTCCAAGGTGCCTGTGATGACTGATTGCTTTGGAGCAGTGAGAGAGAAAGGGAGACATGGGTTTACTGAAATTTGCTGTCCCCACCAAGTGATTTTTATTCTGACAAATCTCAGCACTGTAATCTAAAAAGACAAAGGGTGTTGATGCTGGGACCAGAGAGACTTCAGATATCATTGTATCTTTCCCATGTGGTGTCTATGAGACCCAAAATCCTGAGGTATTCCATCAAAGTGACCAAAGTATTGGTGGAAAAACTTAGGAACACATCTAGATCTAGATCTATTTGCTCTTGTGGAAGAAGAGTTTCTGAAGTGAGGGGTCTAGCTTACACTCCAGGAAAATTAGAAGTTATGTAATTAACATAACATCTCATCTGTATCCTCTATTTTAATTCTTCCTCACTGATGGGTTATGGGTCCGACCCTCAGATCCAATTTGGCTGTATTTCTTAGACTTGGATCCAAATCTTGAGCTCTTCCCTCTACCCATAATGCTGTACACTATCCCCCACTCCTCAGATCGAGTTTGCTGCCCAGTGAGAAATAGAGACAGGATAGACAGAGGGTGGACTGAGGCTCAAATCTGGAACATGTGTGCTTCAAACTCTTCTGAAGATCCTTCTAGGAGTGACAAGGCCAGGGGATGGCTGGGAGGGAAGGTGAGGAAGCCTGAAAATGGAAAACACAGATGCCAAGTTAAGTACATAACTTCTAAATCTGATGTTGCCTTTTTCATTCTTTCTCACTGATGGGTCAGAGTCCCCAGCTATGTGATTCTTGGCAGGCCCTCAAGGAAGGACATGTTGCAGCACTGTTGAGCCAAAGGAAGCCCTGCTTCTGGAAACAATGTCCAATTTGTAATGTGCAACAAAGGTATGAGTCTTTGACCAAGTGGCTGCAGTACAAATACCATCAATTGAAATTCTGGCCGAAAAAGCAGATGAGGTAGCCATAGATCTGGTGGAGTGGGGTCTAGAAGGTTGAGGCAATTCCAAACCTTTCCGAGAATAAATCAGTGAAATACAATCAGCAATCCATTTGGCCAAAGTAATTTTGGAAACTGCTTGACTAAGCAGTTAGGGGGAAAGGATACAAACAGCTGATGAGATTTCCTGTACTGTTGTGTTCTGTGAATATAAAAGCATAGTTGTCTATGAACATCAAGAAGATGTAGCATATATTTCCCTTTATTAGCAAAGTTCGGGAAGAAAACTGGCAATTGTATTGATCAATTAATGTTAGTCTCCATGGCTACTTTAGGCATAAAAGAAGGAATAGTTCATAGAGATACCCTGTCTTTATGAACAATTATGTAAGGAGGCTTAGGCTGATAAGGCCTGGAATTCAGATATTCTTTTTGCTGTAGTAATCGCTACCAAAAAAATTGTTTTCCAGGAAAGAAACTTCATGTCACAATTGTTAGCCGGTTTGAAGGGTTTCTCAGTCAACCTCTGGAGGACCACCATCTGGTCCCAAGGGAGAGAAGGATCTTTTATGGGAGGTCTAAGGAGGAAGATTCCTTTCATAAATGCCTTACATAACCTGGGAGTTGATAGAGAGATTTGTTTCCAGCATGAAAATTGGATATTGCAGCTAGCTGAAGTTTAATAGTAGAAACACTAGCTCCTTCTTTGAAGAGAGTACTGAGAAAAAGCAGGATGGCTGAAATAGGTGCGGAGAAGGGGTCAATGTTCCCCTTAGAAGCCCATATGGACAATCTCTTCCATTTGCTTTTCTAGACCTTCTTAGTGGAAGCCTTCTGGGAAGCCAAGATAATGTCACAGACTGGGGAATCGAACCTGGACTGTCTCACTATCACTGGAATTGGAAAAACCATGCGGTCAACTTGAGGGCATGGAGATTGGGATGCTGGAATTCTGATGGGTGAGATAGGGGGTCCTGACTGGGATCCAGTATCCGTGGAGGATATCTGTGGTGAGATCAGAGTAAGAGGAACCACACCTAACGAGGACAGAAGGGAGCAATGAGTATGACTGAGCTCTTCAAACTCCTTGCTTTCTGTAGGAACTTCAGGATCAAATGAAGAGGGGGGTAAGTGTACAGGAGACCCAGGGGCCAATCATGAATCAGAGCATCCCTCAGTGACTCCCCCAAAAGGGGATCAGAGTGAAGAAGTTGCTGCACTTGTTTTTGAGGGGAGAGACAAAAAGGTCGCAGAAAGGCTGGCCCCAATGGCTGAAAATCATGTTCGCTACTGACTGACTGAGGGACCACCCATAAGGAATTAGAATGGACCTGCTGAGTCTGTCTGCCAGACCACTGGTTTTCCCTGGTATGTGCATTGCAATTAGAAAGCAGTCTGAATAGATCACCCATTCCTAGACCCTCATGGCCTCTCTGCACAATGGGTAGGAACTGGTTCCACCTTGTTTGTTGATGTACCAGAATACTGAGATGGACATGTTGTCGGTATGGATACTCCCCAAAGGGAGAATGTCCTGAAAGATTTGCAATTTTAGAAGGACTGCTGTCATCTCCAAGGGGGACCACATGCCTTGGACCATCTTTCCCTTGTAATGCCCCCCCACCCCAACTGGGAAGCGCCCATGGTCACTATGGCTACTGGAGGGGGGGGGGACAGAATGGCATGCCCAAAAACAGATCGTCTGATTGATTTCATCATTGAATATGACATTTGCAAATTGGAGTGAGTTTGATGGGAACAGATGGAGGCTGGTAAAGAATAGACCACTATACCGCTAAGGTCGACTGGAGGATTCGCATAAAGAATCAAGCTTAAGGGACTAGCATAATGGCAGCTGACATTGATCCAAGAGCTTGTAACACTAGTTTTGCTGGAGGGGACAGACAAAATAGTAAGCCCCATACCTAATTTCTCAGAGATGTAATGCAGTGAAAAGGTAACAAAGCCACTTGATTAGTAGTACCTAGCTGAGTTCCTGTGAACTCCAGATTTTGTAAAGGAGTCAAGTTCAATTTGGCCAGATTTATTGTGATGCCTAGGGTGATGGAGATCTGAAGCAAGTAATCCCTGGCTTGTAAAAGTTGATGCCTTGTTGGGGCAGTGATGAGCCAATTGTCTAGATAGGGAAACACCTGGAATCCTAGGAGCCTCAGGTGAGCTACCGCAACTGCCATACATTTGGTGAATACCAGAGGGACTGTGTTGAACCCAAAGGACAGTGCTCTGAATTGGTAGTGATCGTTTCCCAGCCAAAAGTGCAGATTTCCCCCAGAGCACCTGTATATTTTTGATATGATAGTATGCATCCTGGAGATCTATAGACCACATCCATTCGTCCTTGAGCAGAACAGGCAAGATGGACTGAACCATAACTATTCAAAACTTTGATTTCTTTACATATTGATTCAGATTGCTTAGATAGAGAATTGGCCTTAGGTCCCGTTTTTTTTTTGGCACCAAAAAGAAGCGAGAGTAAGTTCCAAATCCTATTTGTTCAGTTGCAACCTCCTGGATGACTCTTTTTTTATAGTAGCTTTTGGACTTGAGCTGCATACCTCCTCTGACTGGGTGGAATGTCGGGGAGTTTCCTCCTGGGTTCTGGAGGTGTAAGGAAAAAAGGAATGTAATAACCTCTGGATATTATGTTTAGCACCAAAGAGTTGTTTGTAAGATTTGTCCAGGCATCTAGGTGCAGGGGCAGATGACCCCTGCCTGCCTCCAGAGATGGACAGCTGGGCATCACTTCAGGAGCACTAATAGGGCCTGTCAGGAAAAGAATCTCTGAAGCCCTGGTTTTGCGGGCCCCCTCTGCCTCTAGGGTGACGTCTGCTGTTGCAAACTCCTCCTCTGCCTCTGGAGGAAGTGTCTCAACGCGGGTCGTGAAAAGGTCCTCAAGGTTTCCGGAAGCACATCTTTTTCCCCCTTGCTAGTTTCTAAGAAAAAGTCCCCTGGGTGGGTAGAAAACTTGATTCCTATGGCAGACAAGGTCTTTCTTTCCTGTATGCTGTGACTGAGTGTCTTTCACTAATGGCCCGAACAAAGAGCTGCCATCGAAGGGGCATTAGAAAGGACGCCTTAAAGGGTTCTACAAAGTAGCATTGCCTCATCCAGGCATGTCTCCTTACGGCTATTTCTGAACTGGCTGCTCATGAGGTATCCACTGCTGTATGAGATATCAACCTCATCGAGGCATTAGCAATGGACAATAGAGTAGCCATTTGGGGAGAGACCTTTTTGAGGTCCACTGCTGACATGGTCTCAGCAAGAGAGTTTGAGAGCTCCTTGATCAAGTCTCTTTGCAAGCAGGTAAAGTGTGCCAAATAATTTAACGACCTCAGCACGAATGTGGCTGAGGGGTAGAAGTGCTTTCAAATCTGTCCACTTCAGTGGATGGACAGAGGAACTCTGCTCAGCTAGCTCCTTTTTTGTGGCTGCTGTCACAACAATGGCATCAACTGGGACACCCTTGCTTCAATGTGTTCTGTATGCTGGTGGAACTATAAACTTATCTGGACACTTGGGAATTGGCTTAACAGTGTCCAGTTCCTTCCATGCCCAGCAGAAAACTACGTCAATAAATTCGTCCGCCAGTGGTGGTCACCCAAGACATAGATGGGCCCACCCTGAAAGCCTCCAAGAACACCGACTTTTCAGGAGGAGGAGGATGGGCAGACCAGCCACCTTTCTAAGGATTTCCAGGACATCTCCGAAGCAGATGTCATCAGATGGTGATCAAGAGGATCCTTCTCCCTCATCAAAGTCATCGTCTTCTGGGAGGGACTCCATCAAAGAGTCTATGTGCCCCCTTTTTGCACATTTTCTTCTGTGGAGCCTCCTCTGTGGGGTGTTCAGGAGAGATGTCAGAAGAAAGGGGAAATTCCTCAGGAGGAATAGCATGGAGGCTTCCTAGGGTAGCTTGACCTGGAGCAGGAATTATGGGCTCAGTGCTCGGACCTGATGAAGGAGAGGATCTGAGATGTGAGAGGATGTCTCTCTATGTAAAGAGAAGGCCTTTTCTACAACCTGGAAAGTCAATGGACCTGCAGAAATCCCTCCTGCTCCCTTGGAGCCGAGGCAGCCAAGGAGGAAAGGATGGTGCCCAGACCAGATCCCTGTCCTCCAGAAAGAATCGAACCGGAGCTGTCCATGGCCAAGGCACCAAGAGGAAGGGATGGATTCGACAGCATTGGAGCCAACCTCCTAGAGCCAGTGCCGACATCTTGGATCTGAGACCCACTCTGATCCGATGCAATTGGAGCAGGGCTGATCAGGGAAATCAGTGAGTCAAGGAAGGGGGCTTCCTCAGATCTGAAGCTGACTGTCTCAGGTATCCTAGAACTCTGAAACCATGGGTCAGATCAGAGAAGGAATCTAAATAGTCTGGGCTGGTGCACTCATGGATCTGAGAAGGGACAGAATTGGTAATACCCCCATCTGGATCTGAAACTTGAGGAATTTCCACATCAGCCTGTCCCTATCGGCCTCTGTCAAGCTCCTACAGGACCTTGAGGAAGCAGGCCTGGAATGCTTGCTCAGGGTCTGAAGTAATTTAGAGGGAAAAGCAGGAGATATGAGCTTTAATACAAAGCTTGGAGATCTTTTCCTAACTGTCGGATCCGAGGGTCTAGGATCTAACACTGGAGTGGATTGTAGAGAAGAACCAATCACAGTGATTACCCCCGCTGGATCCAAAGAAGTCTGTGGATCCAAGCGGTAGGCAATATATATATTTTTAATCTATATCTATAGGAAAAAAATATCAAAGAAAGTATTAAAGAGAGTGTCAACAGCACAGGAAGAAAAGCAGAACAAAGGGAGAAAAAAGGAAATAACCAGCCGTAACACCTGCAAAAAATCTGTAAAGGTTTTGAAGGAGGAAAGAGGTAGCTAAGATTAAAGTTGCAAGTAGTAATAATAATAACAGCAATAATAATAGCAAGAAACACCCACAAACTTGACTGTAGCTCGAGAAATCGAAATCCACATCCTGTAGCAATGGTGGCAAACGAGATATGAGGAGTAGGGGATGGTGTAGAGCATTATGGGTAGAGGGAGGAGCTTGAGATTCAGATCCAAGTCAAAGAAGTGCAGCTGAATCAGATCTGAGGGTCAGATCTGTAAGCCATCAGTGAGGAAGAATGAAAACGACAACATCAAATTAATCCTGTTTGAAAGTATAAAAAAAAACACGAATGTTCTCTTGGAATCCCAACTTGTTTACAGGATATCTCAACCATGTGAGAAATTCCTGACACTTTGAAAGAGAGTCTGCAAAGATGAGCACAGCATCAAAATATGGAAGCATGTGGATACCATGTAGCTTGCAATGACCTATAACTGGGGCTAAGCACTTTGTGAACATTCTTGGTGCAGTTCATCGCTTAAAGGATAAGGCAGAAAACTGATAATTTGATCCAGACACACAGAACCTTAAGAAATGTTTAAAGTCTGGTTGAATGATGATGTGAGGATAAGCAACTTTTAAATCTAGTCTTCTAGATGAAGAAGAGGCAGCAGGTTATGAAGTGACAGCATTTTGAACTTGGGCACCATCACAAACAAGTTTAGGAAAGAAAGATCCAGAACTGATCTTCAAGCATCTTCTTTCTTTCCTTCTTTGACACTAAAAACATCCTTATTTATTTATTTATTTTACATTTGTTGACTGGGCTAGTCTAGCTGGATACATGTCCATTTTCAGTAGAGGCATGGGGAGAAAAGCTCCAAGAAACATACAAAATTAATATAAAAGTCATAACAGATCAAACTAAAAACAGCAATTGTTACATAAAAAACATTCGTTTTTAAAAAGTACAAAATACAATACTCATAGTGAGCATAACATGACCAGTAAGCAGTAAAGGGTAATGTACAAGAGAGGGTACAATATACATATATACATAAATTTTATTTGCAATAACATGGTATATTGATACTTTAAGGGTAAGACTATAAGGATGTAGAATGATAATTAGTGTAAAGGAAAAAAGTTAGTCAAGGTTAGTACAGGAGCACAGCCAGTGTATCCTTGAATAGAGACAAAGGGCAGAGGATTCTCATCTGGAGGGTGAGGAATTACCTCCCCTGGAAAGGAGGGATTTCATCCCAGTGCCAACTATAACCTCGATGAATGTTCTTCAGAATGCATTTGTCTGACATTATCGGCTGCCAAAGAGTAAAATGGAGATTCAGACTTTCTGGAAGAGAAAACAGGCCAGGGTGGGAATGGGTCACAGGGTCTCTTGAATAGTCATTTAGACTTAGTGGACTGAAAGTCTGAAGAAGTATCAACAGAGTCTAACACACACTGTAAAGAACGAGTTCTATCTGACCTGTGAAATGGAAGAAACTAAATTATTCAAAGAAGATTTTTCCTCACAAGAAGAAACTACAAACAAAATTTTCCTCATACTTTCACAAACAGAATAAACATATGAGCCTGACAGTTCAAAATTATGAAAATCAAAGTTGCAGAAGCATAAGCTTTTCCCCCATACTTATCAATAATCTCTTTTTTGACAAGGATGTAAACAGGATTGGAAATGTTTAGTGGCAACTAAAGCTATAGCTGCTGGGTCAGGTTTGGAATAAGTGCAGAAAAACATAAAAGAATGAGAAACTTTACACTTTCTATCTGCCTTTTTAAGGGCAGCAGGCTAACTTATCAGGAAAATTGTAGGCAGTAACACACATTCTCCAGAGTGGACAAAAATGGATGGTAGGTTCTGGAAATTCCTATTGTAACAAATCTTAGTATTTTCTCAAGGAATGAGAAACCTCGGAGTTCTTCCATTTGAAACACTGGCACATTCTAGAAATAGTCTCAGAGAAAGAAAAACCCACAGGGAGAATCAGAAAATGAGCTCTCCTCTGAGCCTGAATCAGACAAATGTGGAGAAACATCTGTATTTTTCCCTTCATCTTCCTGTCCACATTCAGAATCTTAATCTTTTCAGGAAAATAAGTTCTCTCTCTTTTTTTTATCAGAAACCACTTTATAAGAAGGATCAATAGCCTGATTTAAACCCTGAGCCAGACCCAGTAAACTACTCATGTCTAAGGAAATTTGAGGAGGAGTAGATACATGTTTAGTTTTCTATTTCTTTTTGACAAGAACAATGGGGACACCACTGTTATTA
Organism: Protopterus annectens; assembly: GCF_019279795.1. Lineage (NCBI taxonomy): Eukaryota > Metazoa > Chordata > Ceratodontiformes > Protopteridae > Protopterus > Protopterus annectens. The sequence goes on from NC_056748.1 coordinate 364,561,706, forward strand.
ATGGCAGTATCAGCTTCCTCAAGGAATGTGCACAACATTTTGACCAGAGAAGTTTTCCCTGTTTCTATTACCAAGAACAACAAGAGTGGCTCTCCCTTGCCCACTAAGGAGACACCAACAACTACAGAGGATGTGGCTAACCCCCGGTCCATTTTGACTGTAAAAGCCACACCGCAGGGATTTGGGATAAAAGATGAGTGGTCTGAGGAACAAACTATAGCCACGGCATTATCACTCACCTACGGCTGAGGCAAACTGCTAGCCTGCTGTGGTGGCAAAGGCTGTTTGCTTAACTTTTTCTTTTTGCGGCTGGAAGTAGAACTGACCGTGGGACAGGTATTTTGTTCCACGATCAAGCCGAAAATGATGCTTCTTTCCCAGTGAAAACAAGTAGCAAGAGCCAGTAAAAAAAATAAAGTCTTTAAAAGTCACTTTTTCACACAAGAACACAGTTAAAAGCACTTTAAAACACTTTGTAAGCCCTAAAAAGTAAAATAAACACAATTTCTACACACAAAATAATTATCAATTACTTTTAAACTGACAGGAAAAAAGTGGGCACCCATTTAAAAGTACAGTTAAGTTTTGCAACAGTCCATTAAAACACTAACTCCAAGCTTAAAAATAATTTTTGACCCACACAAGAAAACAAAGACTCGCTACTCAAAAAATAAATAAACTAATAACCCAAACATAGTAGCGTTGCTTCACAGGAATGTAAGGCTGCCTAGTGCATTCAAAAAGTAATAAACTCGGTGAATATGAGAAAATTTTAAGCACTTATTTAATCCACACCAAAAAATAATCAAAAAATGTACAAGTGTTAAGCACTTTCGTCTCTTAAAATGATGGTTGCGACTTCTTCAGAATTGTTTAATTACACCAAGCCTCCTATATAATTGATCCTCAGAAGCCCGCAGATGAGTACACTCTTCTACGGCAGGAAAGCTCTGAAGGGCTGTCTTTTTAGTCAGCTCAGGCTGACTGACGGTTTGGATGTTTGGAAGGCATCCTGAAACTTTGGAAACTAGCTAGCCATTATATCCTGCCAAGGATACAACAATTATATAGCTACAATTACTTCAGCAGCATACCTTCTGTACCGAATTGCTCGGTTTTTACCGAGTTTTGGGATCCAAATAATGGGGTGCCATGATTCCCGAGTGGCACCCCTTCATTCCTGATTTTTTTTTAATTAGTTTTTTTTGCGCTTTTGAAGCTGGCGTCATCATGTGCGTGATGACGTCAGCTGCATCAGCCTGTCAGAATTGAGCGGACTGCTTTTGCTTACGTGTTTGGAAGTTTTGGAGCCATTAAGTTATGGAAACGACTGCTTTTACCTGTGAACTGAAGCTGCTCAGGTATTTCTTTTTTCTGCTGATCTGAAGAGCTCAGGTATTTCTTTGCTTTTGTAGCCAAACTGCGAATTGTATTTCTTTTTCTGCTGAGTGCCGAACTGTACTGTATGAAGCTGCTCAGAGCTCAGGTATTTCTTTGCTTTTGGAGCCGTTAAGTTATGAAAGCCGAACTGTATTTCTTTTTCTGCCGAAGCTGTTCAGGACAGGTATGAACGAGTGCCGAACTGTACTGTATGAAGCTGTGCTCGGGTATGAACTGTATTTCTTTTTCTGCTGAAGACGCTCAGGTATTTTTTTTTTTTTTATTTTCTGCCACTGTATGAAGCTGCTCAGGTATTTCTTTGCTTTTGGAGCTGAACTGATGAAGTTGCTAAGGTATTTCATTGCTTTTGGACCTGACCTGATCTGAAGCTGCTTGGAGCCAAACTGTATTTCTTTTTCTGCTTAAGTCTTCGCAAGCAAACTGCTGTGCTCTGCTAAAGTGGGTTAGAGAACACTGGTTTGCAGGAAATGTTTCTTCAATTTGACTCCCCTCTATTTGTTTCTATCCCTTGTAAATGAAGGACAGTCAACCCTTTTTCTTAATTTTAAACCGCATTTGTCTGCTTTATTGATTCGAGTTGGTCCTACTAACAGAAAAAAATCCCGTTTGTGCTTTCTTTGTTGCAGTCCAAATTCTAATGATGTTATTGCTGTGAATATGTAGACTGGATCTTACTTTTTTCTTTGGTTTACTGGGGTATAGTACTGATCAGAAGTTGACAGTTTGCAATCTCCGCCCAGGATGCAGTACACAATAAGAAGTTGAACACACATTGCATTACAAATTACAGACAGAGGACAAAATATGTACACATAGCATGATATTCAAAATACAAAAGTTTGTTAACATTTTACAGCAGGAAACAATGTTAAAGAAATGAATGCTATAATTTCAGTAAGTGAGTTGGTCAGACAGAGGAGCAGAGCTGTGTCAGTCATTTACATAAGAGAACTCAACAGGTTAGGATGAACAAAGAGATGTTATCAAAATTATAGTTCTGGTTAGTAACTATTAATACTTCATGTCATTTGATACAGTAATTCTTATTTTTGAATGTTGGGTTGCAGAGTGAAATGGCCGACTTTTCAGACATTTTATACGTTTGAATGTGTGTATAGGATATTACTTCTTACTGCACTATTTGAGCCAGTGTTACAGTAAATGAATTTAATGCCAGTAAATGTTTATTGTCAAAGAGCATCAAGTACACATATGTACAGGCATACAGTGAATTGTTTTTTGCACTATCCTTTACACATTTTGAGAGAGACTTATCAAGCAGAGTTAATTTCTAAGTAACCAAGGAGCTTTAGAAGGATAATTGGTAAGGAAGCAATGTAGTATGGATGAGAAGAACAAAAATAGCAGCTGCAAAAAGATGATTATGTTGTTGGGAACAGTGAGGAAAGTTTGTGTAAGTGTGAGAAAGTAAAATGAAGCACTCAAAGGAATGTGAGGGTGAACCTTCAGCATTTAAATGGAGTTGGAGCAGGAGAGTGCAAAGTTGCTGCTTTAGTCTTGAAAATGAAGGCAAATGTGTGATTTAGGGCTTTATTTGTTACTAAGTTTGGAGAAATGTGGGAAGTAGGAGCTAGCTGTGATAACCACAGCCACAGCTTAGCCTGAGTCTGTCACTTTTTACAGCATGTTTCTAGTGTGAAGGGTGAGGCAGTCTTTGTTTATGTGAAGAATGTCTAGCTCAGATTAAGTTTAGACCAGAAAATAGTCATTTGTTTCTTTGTAGTTCCAAAGACTTGCAGTTATTCTTATTATAGGAGAAAGATTGGTACGGCTTTGCATTTTCCTGTGTTAGAAAGGTCACTACCTACCTATAAAATTTAACCATTTTGGTCGTTGTGTAGTAGAGAGCAGAGCAATGAAGAGACAATGATGTATCTTGTGATGATAAGGTAGTCATTAGGTCTGATGTGTAGACAAAGTTTAGATAAAGGGAATTACTACTTGGTTAAATGTTTGTTTGGATCACGCTTGTAGTGAAGTACAGCACAGCATATATTTCTTCCTTCAGCCAGTAAAGCAAAAAAAAAGACTAACTGGAGCCATATTTTGGTTGTCTGTCCTTCAGTTTGTGTTTGAAATCAGGTAACCCACAATTTCATCGGAGTGGGTGGAGCTGTACAATTACATATGCAAATGTTATGTTAATCAGCGCACAGATTTGTACCTATTTTTCATGGCCTTTGTCCGGATTTTTGATGTTTCCAGGTTGAGAGGTATGTTCAGCAGTGATCAATATGATGAACTTCTCAAGACATCATGCATCAACATGGGATATAAGGGAGAACCATAGGTATACTTCTATCAGAATTTCGGGTCAGAGAAGACATGAGTAAGACAAGCTATAATACAGATATTATGGTCTACTACTACAGTGACATCCCTGCAGAGGATTGACTGCTTAGCAAAAGCTTGTCATAGAACAAGTTTCTTAAAGGGGCTACACCTCTAATTTCAGAAGACGCAAAAGAATGACATATTATCTGCAGGTTTCTCTTGTAATATGAAAATGGAAGGAATGCAAAGATATGTGGTGTATTGTCTTGAACCCTGTATGGAATGGAAATACCATTATTCCCCTAAGCAAAAACATGGTAAGATTTTCGAACTGGAGATGGAAGGAAACAGACTCAGTGAAGTTCTATGTCCCAAGGAGATTTTTGTGTAGTTTTTAGAATCATATTTGCCATCTGAGCAAAAAGAAAAACAAATCACTATAAAGAACTTGCTGCTAACTAGCAAGGTTTTTCTTGACACAAAAAAGAAAAACTGTTTTGAAACAAAATGCACAGAAAAATACAACACTAAAGAAAAAAAAAACTTTGGTGCAGAAATGAAAACATGGTCCTGCTAATGAATAGCATTATTAAACCACAAATGCTTATTATCAGAAAAAATACTTTTATTATTCTGTACTTAGATATTTGTTGATTTCTACAGTTTTTAAAGGTATGTAAACAAGTTTTGTTCATTTTATTTGCCTTCCTGATTGAAATAAAGACCTGTGTTTAAAACGTACAGCCTCCTGACTTGAATTCATTAATTGCTGCTTTCTTTCCCTTTGCTAAATCTACTTGTTTACCTTCATTTTAACAGTTTCTGCCATTTAAGTATTATTCATATAAGCTTTGAGCTTTTATTTTGTTTTCTTTGCTGACAGTAGAAGTGTTGTGTTGTAAAGTCACCTGACTGGATTCATTAGATAAAGTAGTGTTTCCTTGCGCTTAATCTGCCATTTTCCCTCTGTTTGTGTTATTTGTAACTTGGTTTTTAACACAGCAGAGTTTTACCGGTGTGTGTGAGGGCAGTCTAAGAGATACTAGTAGAAATTATTCTGAGAGAGAAAACAAGCTACTGCTGTTTCTAGAAAGTTAGCATTACTTTCTGGAGCCAAAGGCAGTTTGCAAGCGATGTTTTTCCCCATTGCTTTGTCTAAATTCTTAGTTCAGCTACATTGCACTGAGTTGTGCTTTGCTTTGCACTGCACCAAGCAAACCTGTACTCAATAGATGCAGGCACTCAACTGAAGTTTTACTGTTAGCAAACCTAGTTACAGCCATAGGAACAAGTTAAGTTAATGTAAGCTTCTTCTACCTTAGCAGAGCACCACCAATAGCCAACTATTATACTAAAAAGAGTAAATCTTATATTCTCCAGATAAGTCTTATATCCCCAAATTTCTACACTCTTGGACTAAATGGAAGGCAAGACAGATTGTCTTCTCTCAGCTGCTAACCTCACAGTACTCAGGCAGTGTTGCAAACTACCCGTGAGAGATGCACGTATTTAACTATGATGGGGCATCATTCTCACAAAAGAACACAGTCTGTGAGCACCCCACCCCCTCCCCCCAAAAAAACTCCACACAAACACACAGAAAGTTATATGCTGAGGAGGTAAAAAAAACTCACTGCCTAAGCCTTCAAGGTCAAACATGGTCTCAGCAGAAATTAAAAACCACAACACACATTGCTACACCCACAACAGAGAGTCACTAAGAAATAAACTATTCTCAAACCAAGTACTCTTAAACCCTCCACTAACAATAACATGCTGGTAACTGGTGAATTCTTAAGAAACACAACCTCTACCATCACAAGACTGGACAAAAACAGGGTGATGGGGAATTAGCTTTCAGATGCCAAGATCTTAAATGTCTCAAGAACCCTTAAGCTGAAAAATTATGACTATGACATGCTTGTGGTCCATGTGGGTATAAATGGACTTCTGTGCAAAGCCCTAAAGGAAATGCAGATAGACCTCTCAGAGATCTCCATGCATGTCACAAATGCAGGAAAGATTCTGGTATTGAGCAGAATCCTACCCTCATCAATAATTATTAATTTAATTTGAATACCAGAGTAGAGCAGTGATCAAATCTGGCAAACTGCAGGACGAGCATAGGTTACATACATAGTAACAGTAAATTTAGATTAAAAGTATAACTGCATTACACTGTATAGTGACATGACATAACACAGATGTAAAAAATAAACATGTATTTACAAGAAGATTTTAAAAAGTAGGATCATGAGTATACAGTGCATAATACAGGTGTTCTAAGGAAAGTAAATGTAGTTCAGCCAAAAGAACAGACATAGTATCTATCATCATCATCTTCTTTCAGCTGTTCCCATTAGGGGTTGCCACAGCGGATCATCTGTTTCCATTTCTTCCTGTCCTCTGCATCTTGCTCTATCACACCAACCACGTACATGTCCTCTCTCACTACATCATTAAACCTTATCTTAGGCCTTCCTCTTTTCCTGTTACCTGGTATCTTCATCCTTAGCATCTTTTTCCCAATATACTCAGCACATGTCCAAACCAACGTACTCTTGCCTCTCTGGCTTTGTCTCCAAACCTTCCAACCCGGGCTGACCCTCTAATATAGTTATTCCTAATCCTGTCCACCCTCGTTACACCCAGTGCAAATCTTAACATCTTTAACTCTGCCACATCCAGCTCAAACTCCTGCCTTTTTGTCAATGCCACTGTCTCCAACCCATATAACATAGCTGGTCTCACTACCCTCTTGTAGACCTTCCCTTTCACTCTTACTGGTACTCGTCTGTCACGAATCACTCCTGACACTCTTCTCCACCCACTCCATCCTGCCTGTACTCTCTTCTTCACCTCTCTTCCACACTCACCGTTACTCTGAACTACTGATCCCAAGTATTTAAACTCATCCACCTTCACCACCTCTACTCCTTGCATCCTCACCATTCCTCTGTCCTCCCTCTCATTCACACACATATATTCTGTCTTAGTCCTGCTGACCTTCATTCCTCTTCTCTCTAGAGCATATCTCCATCTCTTCAGGGTCTCCTCCACATGTTCCCTACTCTCACTACTGATCACAATGTCATCTGCAAACATCATAGTCCACGGGGACTCCTGGCTGATCTCGTCTATCAACCTGTCCATCACCACTGTAAATAAGAAAGGGCTCAGAGCTGATCCTTGATGTAACCCCACCTCCACCTTAAACACATCCATCACTCCCACCACAGACCTCACCACTGTCATACTACCCTTGTACATATCCTGTACCACTCTTACATACTTCTCTGACACTCCTGACTTCCTCATACAATACCACAACTCATCTCTAGGCACCCTGTCATATGCTTTTTCTAAGTCTACAAAAACACAATGCAACTCCTGATTTTCTCTGTACTTCTCCATCAACACTCTCAGAGCAAACATCACATCTGTACTGCTCTTTCCCAGCATGAAACCATACTGCTGATCACTAATCATCATGTTCCTTCTTAACCTAGCTTCCAATACTCTTTCCCATAACTTCATGCTGTGACTGATCAATTTAATCCCTCTGTAGTTACTACAGCTCTGCACATCACCCTTATTCTTAAAAATCGGTACCAAAACACTTTTTCTCCATTCCTCAGGCATCCTCTCACTTTCCAAGATTTCATTAAACAATCTGGTTAAAAACTCCACTGCCATTTCATCTAAACACCTCCATGCTTCCACAGGTATGTCATCTGGACCAGCAACCTTTCCATTATTCATCCTCTTCATAGCTATCTTTACTTCCTCCTTGCTAATCCATTGTACTTCATGATTCCCTATCCCCACATCATCCAACCTTCTCTCCCTCTCATTCTCTTCATTCATCAACCCCTCAAAGTACTCTTTCCATCTCCTCAACACACTCTCCTCGCTTGTGAGTATGTTTTCCTCATTATCCTTTATCACCTTTACCTGCTGCACATCTTTCCTAGCTTGGTACCTCTGTTGAGCCAATTGGTACAGGTCCTTTTCTCCCTCCTTAGTGTCCAACCTTTCATACAACTCTTCATATGCCTTATCCTTAGCCTTCGCCACCTCTCTCTTTGCCATGCACCTCATCACCTTACACTCCTGTCTACTTTCTTCACCTCTCTGACCATCCCACTTCTTCTTTGCCAACCTCTTTTTCTGTATGCTCTCCTGTACTTCCTCATACCACCACAATGTCTCCTTGTCGTCCTTCCTCTATTCAGATGTCATACCAAGCACCTTTCTAGCTGTCTCTCTTTCTAGCTCTGCTGTAGTTACCCAGCTATTTGGTAACTCTTCACTGCCACCCAGTGCCTGTCTTAACTCATCCCTGAACTCCACATCACAATTACCTTTTTTCAATTTCCACCATTTGATCCTTGGTGCTGCCCTCACACTCCTCCTCTTCTTGATCACCGTCATCCTACAAACCACCATCCTATGCTGCCTAACTACACTTTCCCCGGTCACCACTTTACAGTCTCCAATCTCCTTCAAACTGGCCCTCCTACATAAGATATAATCCACCTGTGTGCATCTTCCTCCACTCTTGTATGTCACCCCATGCTTCTCCCGCTTGTTAAAATATGTATTCACCACAGCCATGTCCATCCTTTTCGCAAAATCCACTACCATCTGAACTTCTGCATTCCTTTTTTTCACAACACACCATACGTACCCATCACTTCCTCATCCCCTCTCTGCCCTTCACCAACATGCCCATTGAAATCTGCTCCAATAACCACTCTCTCACCCTTGGGTACAGTCATCACCACTTCATCCAACTCACTCCAAAATTTTTCTTTCTCATCCATCACACATCCAACTTGTGGAGCATATGCACTAACAACATTCATCATTACACCATCAATTTCAAGCTTGATAAACATCACTCTATCCGACACTCTTTTCACCTCCAAAACAGTCTTAGCATACTGTTCCTTCAGGATAACTCCTACACCATTTCTCCTCCCATCCACACCATGATAAAACAATTTGAACCCACTTCCAATATACCTAGCCTTACTCCCCTTCCATCTGGTCTCTTGCACACACAATATACCAACCTTCCTTCTGTCCATCATATCAGCTATCTCTCTCCCTATATCAGTCATACTGCCAACATTCAAAGTTCCAACCCTCACAACCACAGTCCTAGCCTTTCTCCTCTATTCCTGCCTTCGGCCATGCCTTCCACCTCTTCTCCTCCTTCGGCCAACAGTAGCCCAATTTCTGCCAGCACCCTGTTGGCTAACAGTACTGGAGGCAGTCGTTGTTAACCTGAGCCTCGACCGATCCGGTATGGAAACATTTACTGGTGTCCGCATGAATTATTTGGTGAAGTTCCTGAAGCAACCCTCCCAATTTATCCGGGCTTGCGACCGGCACAAAGAAATGCACTGGCTTGTGTATCTCCAGTGGGCTGGGTTAACAGACATAATATATATATATATATATATATATATATATATATATATATATATATATATATATATATATATATATACACACACACACACACGTAAGTATGGGGGAAAGTTTGCAATGAAAAGAGAAGGAACTGTAGAATATTAACAGCCGCAATAGACCAACTAAATAATAGGATATTCAAACAACAGCAAACAAGATGTATATATATAAACAACAAAGACTATCAGTGAGTCCCAGCTCTACCTTCCAATAAAATTTATTTCGTTGAACAGTTCCTTCTCTAGCGCCTCGGCCAACAGCCTTTACAGAGTAAAACAGTAAAACTCATAAAACACTTGCAATATATACAAAAAACCAAGTAATCAATCAATTACATAATTAAACTATCAAATCACATAGCTTAAATATATTTAAAGTCATAGTCTTAAACAAGACATTGCCAGTTACATTCTCTGTTCATTCCATGTGGATGCAAAGTCCCAAATTTCATAATCAAAATGCATTCCTTTTGTCTTAACATATTTTCTTGCCTATCAACATCATTATAATATAATGGAACATGTTCCAGAACAGACACTTTTATATTCTCAATATTTCCATGGTGCACTGAGTTAAAATGTTCAGCAATAGGACTAGTAATTTTATTATTTTTAACATCTCTAATATGTTCTTTTATCCTATCAGCTAGCATTCTTTTTGTTTCTCCAATATAATATTTGTTACAATCACAGAATATGACATACACAACACCTTTGCTCATACATGTATATTTGCCTTTTGTAACAAAAATTTTGCCATTTATTTTATTCACTTCATTTACAACATGTTTACATATAGCACATTTTCCACAAGGGAATGTTCCCAAATTCTTCACAACATTTAATTCATTAGTACAAGGCTTTTTATAAATGCTGTGTATCAGAAAGTCCTGTATATTTTTCCCCTTTCTATATGATGTCATTAATTTTATATTTTTCAGTGATGTTATATCTTTTTAATAAAATTCCAATATTCCATAATGATTTTATTACCAATCATAGAGAAGTTAGTGTACTTTGTAACAAAAACATTCTCTCCTGTTCAGTCCCATATTTATTGCTCCTTTGATAGTTATTTTGTCTAGTAGTGCCCTTACTCTGTTTAAAGGCTCTATGCAAGCTATTTTCTACATCATCTGGGTTATACCTCTATTTTTAAATATCTCAGCCACTTTATAGGCCTCCTAAAAGCCATATTAATATCAGAATTGAGTCTTTTTATTCTCAAAATTCCCCATAGGGGATGGCTGACAACGTATGGGGGGGATGGCAACTATCTCCCCACATTTTCCAGCTTATTTCATCAAATTTTCTATGAATACTAGTATATATGGGAAAGCCATTATTGCCCCTAAGCGAAATATCCAAGAAATTAACCTGATTTCCCTTTTGTATGTCACTAAATTTTATACCAAATCTGTTATTATTTAATTCATCAATGAAATTATCTGATGTCTCCCAATCCCCATGACAAATGAAAATTAGGTCATCAATAAATCTAAAATACCTTAGAACATTATTTTGAAAGAAAGGCAACCTATAAAGATGTTCATTTTCAAATAGCCCCATAAACAGGTTAGCATAGGCTGGTGCAAACGCTGCCCCCATAGCAGTACCTGTAACTTGTCTATAAACAGTGCCATTAAATTCAAAAAAATTATTTTTCAAGCAGAATTCCACCAGTTCCAGGACATAATATGTTTTAGGACTATCATTCAAAAAGAATTTTATAGCTTCCAAGCCCAAAATATGGGAAATATTAGTGTAGAGACTCTCTACACTCTCTCTCATCTTGTTTAAGACTATGACTTTAAATATATTTAAGCTATGTGATTTGATAGTTTAATTATGTAATTGATTGATTACTTGGTTTTTTGTATATATTGCAAGTGTTTTATGAGTTTTACTGTTTTACTCTGTAAAGGCTGTTGGCCGAGGCGCTAGAGAAGGAACTGTTCAACGAAATAAATTTTATTGGAAGGTAGAGCTGGGACTCACTGATAGTCTTTGTTGTTTATATAAATAATAGGATACTTGGATATTAGTTACATGAGAATGGACAGGAGAAATGGGAAAGTAATGGGTATTAGTTTATATGTTTTCAAAGGTTAGGAGATTAAGCAGCCAAGGTTTTCTTGTGCAAGCATGGGAGTTAGGTGACATGGCCTGTGTTCTGGCATGTACATTTATATTGTTCTTTTGGCTTAAAAACTGAGATTTGGCCAGCTAAGATCTAGCTGTATTCAACCGGACGTAGAAGAGAATTTAAGTACCTTTTATCTGTACTTTTTTCAAATAATACAGCATTTTAATTGATTTATTTGTGTTGCATTGAATATTAACTGAACTGGAAGTTTTGACTCTGTTTTTTCAGTTAGTGCTTGCTAGATTTTAATGCCTGTTAGAATTTCTGCATAGACAGTAATTGCAGTCGGGGGTAGTCTCGTTCATTGATATTCTGTTACTGCCTATTTAAGTGGTACATTTTGGAATATTTTCTGCTTAAAACCCGAGCTTTGGTCATCTAAGATCTAGCTGTATTCAACTGGATGTATAACAGAATTTAAGTACCTTTTATCTGCACTTTTTTCAAATAATACAGCATTTTAATTGATTTATTTGTATTACATTGAATATTAACTGAACTGGAAGTTTTGACTCTGTTTTTTTCAGTTAGTTCCCCACCCACCCTCCCTGGTTTTGTTTTCGAGTTAATCTTGGTAGCTTTGAAACTGCCCGCCCCTCTTGTAAATTTGTGTTTGGATACTCCTACTGGGCCCATCTCATTTGCTCACTCAATTGAGTGCAGTGCAATCATATTCTGATTTCAGGCAATCCTACTGTGTACAAAGAGAGCATCTGGGAAAGAAAAAGAAAAATTTAAGCTTGTTTACTGCCTTTCCTGTAAGTGGTCTAGACTGTCTGTAGGCTTCTGAGCCCCCAAGCCTTTCTGTGTTGGAGGGAAGCCTTCTAGGTTAATTTTGTTTCTTAGAACTAGCCAATTTTCTAGTTTCAGCACTCAACTCTGTTTCTTTGAACACAGCACTTGTTCAGAACTCGTTGTAAGCACTAAAGAAGCTGCAAATTACTACAGCACTCAACTTTCCTCACTTGTTTAGAGGAAAGCAGTTTTTAGTACTTAATAAATAAGCACATTTCCAGGCATGTCCAAGGGTCAGCTCCTGGTGATTTCTCCTGTCTACCTGATGAATCTGGGCATCTTGGGGCAATGCAGCAACTGTCTCATGTACACAGACAACCCTCTCCTCCTACCACCCACCACTACAACCTGTGAGAGATGCACTTATATAGCCAAACTGGAAGCAAAGCTCTCTTCACCCAAGACTGGACTAGACAGTCAAGAGGAGAAGGTAAACACTTGCACCACACTACACTCATCACATAGTCCCTCAAAACCTACACCACCAAAACACACACATAGAAACACAAAACACACACCTACATTTGCGGAGGCTCTCAGTAAAAACCTGCCCAAGCATCAGGGACCTCCAAAGCAGAAACACAAGCAAACTCCACCCCCAACACAACCCAAATGACACATAGCCCTCAAACTCAGTGTGCCACTCAACCACAGCCCATAAGGCATAACAACGTACCCAACACTCTAGTCATAGGTGACTCTATAGTCAGGCACACTGATGTTCCACTCACCAGGCTAAACAAGGAAAAAGTTACTGTCAGCTGCCTGTCAGGTGCCAGGATCCACCACATAACGCACGCACTCAGGTCACTCCACAAGTACAAATATGACACTGTCATTGTCCATATTGGTGTGAATGACCTGAGACGTACCTCCCTGGACTATATGAAAAGAGACATGGAGGAGCTCTCCGATCTTGTAGCCCAGGCAGGTATGACCCTAGCCCTAAGTAGCATCCTGCCATCACCCAGAATGATACCACACAGTACAAGGACAAAATGATTGACTTCAACAATTGGCTAAGCTTCTGGTGTCATTCTAAAGGGATTCAGTATTTGTCTGCCTGGACGACATGATCGACAGACCACGATGCTTTGCCAGAGATGACCTGCACCTGTCGCCCTTAGGATTCCGGATACTGGCTAAGGATTTTGCCACCCCTAAAGTGCCTTTTTTAGGCAAGGTTCAAATGACAAATTCACCACCATAACAGATACAAGCAAGCAAAATCTGAGGGTAATGCTACTCAATGCTAGAAGCCTAAACCTCAAAATGCACTCACTCGAGGCACTCCTTAAAATGGAGAACATCGACATCTGTGCAGTGACAGAGACCTGGTTCAAAGCTCCAGGGAGCACCCCTGCATTACCAGGCTATAATTCATACCTCACCTTTCGGCCAACTAACCCGGAATGAAGCACTAAAGGTGGAGGCATGTCCATATTCATTAAGGATATCCACACCTCCAGGCTAGTTGCACAGCATAATGCATCCGAGATTATCCAAGTGCAGCTACCTGTGGGCAAGACCGCAATCCAAATTGTAGCTTGCTACAGACCTCCCGCCCTGCCCCAGGATTCCCACTCCTCATTTCTTGATACACTGGAAAGTATTAGGGTACAACCCAACACCCTAATAATGGGTGATTTCAACTACCCCACCATTAACTGGGAAAACTACTCATGTACCAACTCTTTTGATCAACGTTTTCTGGAATTCATAAATTCCAATGCCTTGGATCAACTTATTCACACCCCCACCAGGGGCAGCAATATCCTAGACCTGGTCATTACCAACATGGGCAACCGGTGTTCCACACCAGAGGTCAATTCCTCGTTGGTCAGATCCGACCACAAGCTAATCACCCTAGACATCCACATCCTGCCCCCACCCCCAATTAGGGAAACCACCATAAAAACTTCTCCAAAGCCAACTTCACACTTCTTAAGACAGAAGCGGCAAACTTCATGACAACCATGCAGACAGACAATAGAAGTACGACTGCTGAATCCTACACAAATGCACTTTATAAGCACTTACATGAGTGTATGGATCATGCTATCCCTAATAGAACCAAGATACTATCCTCCAAAAAAAGGAAGCCAATCTGGTGGCCCTCTGCCATAAACAAACTCTACAACAGAAGAAAGAGACTGTTGCAAAAAAGAGTAAAATCCCATGACTGGAGGAACTCCCTGGTCAACCTCAGTAAGAAGCTGAGATCCCTCATAAAATCCTCCAAAGCTGGTTACGAAAACAAAATTGCCACTGACTCTAAAGACAACCACAAAGCATTCTATAGCTATGTCAAGAATCTCAATGGCAACACTCAGATCTGCTCTGAGTTACAGCACAATGGCACTAAATATACAGAACCAACTGATATTGTCAACATCCTGGCAGATAGGTTCAGTGCTAACTTTACCTCCCTCTCACCCCTTAGAGGGCCCATCTCTATACCGGAAGAATGCAAAGTTCCTGTAATCACGGCTGCACAAGTAAAAAAACACATTCTCCAAAGCCAAGAACACAGCATCCATGGGACCTAACAATATCCCAGGCTGAGTTCTACACGAACTACAGAATGAACTGGCACCCTACCTAGGTTCATAGGTTGGTATTATGCTATCAGCCCTAGAGCGTATACAAGCCTAGCCATAACAATTCCCTGGCTATTTCTTCCCACATTATTTACTTTCCTGGACCCCTGTCTAGCAGGGCGACTGACATGATCCCTGGGGTGAATTTCCCTTCTCCCATCCAATCGTCAAGGTTCCTCTTGAAGAGGTCCAAAGAGGCACTCTGCTTGACATGTATGGGCAATCTATTCCAGAGTCTGGGGAGTCTCTGGGTCAGGAACCTATCCCTCCAGCATGTTTTGTTTATTGTGATGACAAGGTTTAGATCCCTGGAGCATGTAGCTCTGAGGGATTGGGATTTCTTTAAGTGTAGCATGTCCAACAGCTCTGGGTTTGACATGGCCTTGTATGTTAAGCAGAGATCGCCTCTGAGTAGACGATATGCGACAGAGTATAGCTGGAGTTTTTTAAGGTGGTCAGCGTAGGGCATCTGCTTTAGGCCTGTGATTCTTTTAGTGAGGTATTTCTGAGGCCTTTCCAGTTGTTGCAGATGTCTTGAGAGGTACATACCAAATGGGGCGTTGTATTCTATAATGGGTCTAATGAGGGATAAGTACAGTGGGATAATGACCTCCTTTTTTCTGGATGAAAAGCCCTTCGTGATGAGGTGTGCCACATAGAAGGATTTCCTGACTGTTGTGGCAATGTAGTTATCGAAGGTGAGACCACTGTCCACCTGTGTCCCTAAGTCTCTTATCACACTTTCTGTGTTTAGTGTACTGCCACCTATATGGTAATTCATGGATACATGTTTTTTCCCAAAAGGGATAACAATACATTTCTTGGCATTGAGCTTGAGCCCATGGCTCTGGCACCAAGCATCTGTTTCTGTAAGGCCCTTTTGTAGAGTATCCACATCATTTGGGGATTCAATAATGGCTCCTAGTTTGCAGTCATCTGCAAACTTTGTTAGCCAGAGTCCCTTAGTGTTGACCTGTTCTTCAGAGAAGTAGATGCCAAACAAGAGCGGCCCCAGGACTGAACCCTGAGGTACTCCACTTGTCACTTGTCTGGAGCTGGATTTGGAGTCGGCTACTTTTACAGTGTGGGTTCTATCAGTAAGCCATTTAGCAACCCATTGGGTGACATAGGGATTAATGCCCAACTTAGTAAGTTTATCTATGATTCCAGAGTGGGGGATGGTGTCAAAGGCCTTGTCAAGGTCTAGATAGGCTGTGTGGACCACCTTACCCTTGTCCATGGCTCTGGAGACTGATTCAAAGAAGTCAATCAGGTTCAGGAGACAAGATCGGCCCTTCACAAACCCAAACTAGGTGGGGTCCAGTGTTTGAAGGTTGCCAATGTCTTTGTTTATAAGTTCCATGATAATACGCTCCATGGCCTTGCAGATAAGGCTTGTCAGACTGATGGGACGGTAGTTTCCGGGATCCAAGGTGGATCCCCTTGTGGATTGGGATAACTGTAGCTCTCGCCACTCAGTGGGCACGAAACCTGAGGTGAGGCTATGATTAAACATGACACTTAGGTGAGGTGCCAGTTCATATTGTAGTTCATGTAGTACGCAGCCCGGGATGTCATCTGGTCCCATGGATGCTGTATTCTTGGCTTTAGAGAGTGCGTTTTGTACCTGTGTGGCCGTTATTACTGGAATTTGGCAATCTTCCGGTATTGAGATGGGCCATTTAGGGGGTGAGAGGGGGGTGAAGTTGGCACTGAATCGATCTGCCAGGATATTGGCAATATCCTTCGGATCAGTATATTTAATGCCATTCAGTTTTAGCTCAGAGCAGATCTGAGCATTGCCATTTAGATTCTTGACATAGTTATAGAATGCTTTGTGGTTGTCTTTGGAGTCTTTGGCAATTTTATTTTCGTAACTAGCTTTGGAGGATTTTATGAGGCATCTCAGTTTCTTACTGAGGCTAGTAAGGGGGTTTTTTGCATCCTGGGATTTTCCTCTTTTCTGCAAAAGTTTCTTCCTTTTGTTGTAAAGTTTTATTATGGCAGGGAACCACCAGATTGGCTTCCTTTTTTTGGATGAGAGCATTTTGGTTCTATTTGGGATGGCACAATTCATGCATGAGTGGATGTGCTCGTACAGTGCCTTAGTGTAGGATTCAGCAGTTGAACTTTCAGTTCCCGTCTGCATGGGTGTCATGAAGTTTGTCACTTCTGACTTGAGTAGCATGAAGTTGGCTTTGGAGAAGTTTTTTATGGTGGTTTCTTTACTGGGGGTGGGGGTGGGATGTGGATGTTAAGGGTGATTAGCTTATGGTCAGACCTGACTAACGAGGGGGTGACCATAGGTATGGAGCATTGATTTCCCATGTTGGTAATGACCAGGTCTAGGATATTGGAGCCCCTGGTGGGACTATGGATTAGTTGATCCAGGGCATTGGAATTTATGAATTCCAAGAACCGTTGTGCAAAGGTGTTGGGACATGAATAGTTTTCCCAGTTAACGGCAGGGTAGTTAAAATCACCCAGTATTAGGGTGTTTGGTTCTATCTTAATATTTTCCAGTATGTTTAGAAAGGTGTAGTGAGAATCTTGGGGTATGGTGGGGGATCTGTAGCAAGCTACAATTTGGATTGCAGTCTTACCTAGTGTTAGTTGCACTTGGAGAATTTCAGACACATTGTGTTGGCCAACTAGCCTGGTGGTGTGAATATCCTTGGTGAATATTGACACTCCTCCACCTTTAGTGTTTCGGTCCTGGTTTGGTGGCCGAAAAGTGTGGTAAGAGTTGTAGCCTGGTATTGCAGGGGTGCTCTCTGGAGCCTTGAACCAGGTCTCAGTTACTGCACAGATATCGATGTTCTCCATTTTTAGGAGTGCCTCGAGACAGTGCATTTTGAGGTTTAGACTTCTAGCATTGAGTAGCATTACCTTCAGATTTTGCATGCTTGTACCTGTTACGGTGGTGGTTTTGCCCTTTGAAGTTTGCCTAAAAAAGGCACTATAGGGGTGGCAAGAGCCTTAGCCTGTAACCTGAATCCCAGGGGCGACAGGTGCAGACCATCTCTGGCAAAGCATCGTGGTCTGTCAATCATGTCATCCCAGGCAGACAGATACTGGATCCCCTTTGAATGACACCATAAGCTTAGCCAATTGTTGAAGTCAATCATTTTATCCTTATATTGTGGTATCATTCTGGGCGAAGGCAGGATGCTACTCAGGGCTAGGGTCATACCTGCCTGGGCCACATGATCCGAGAGCTCTTCCATGTCTCTTTTCATGTAGTCCAGGGAGGTACGTCTCAAGTCATTCACTCCAACATGGACAATGACAGAGTCATATTTGTACTTGTTGTGGAGTGACTTGAGTGCATGCGTTATGTGGCAGATCCAGGCACACGACAGGCAGCTGACTGTAATTTTCTCCTTATTCTACCTGGTGAGAGGGACATCAGTGTGCCAGACTATAGAGTCACCTATGACTAAAGTGTTAGGTACATTGCCTTGCCTTAGGGGCTGTTGCTGGGTGGCACACTGGTGTTGTGAACTATGTGACACATTGGTTGTGATTGGTGTTTGTTTGCGTTTCAGCTTCAGAGGTCTTTGTTGCTTGGGCAGGTTACAGTTAAGGGCCTCTGCATATGTGAATTTAGTGTTGCTATATGTGGGTGTTGGTGGTGCGGGTTTACAAGGGCTATGTGTTGCTTGAGGTGTAGTGTGGGTGTTAACCTTCTCCTCTTGACTGTTTAGCACAATCTCGGGTGGAGAGAGCTTTGCTTCCATTTTGGCTATGTAAGTGCATCTCTCACAGGTTGTAGTGTTGGGTGGTAGGAGGAGAGGGTTGTCTGTGTACATGAGGCAATTGCTGCATTGCCCCAGTATGCCCAGATTCACCAGGTGGACAGGAGAAATCACCGAAGCTGACCCTTGGACATGCCTGGTTTGGGGCTTTTTTTTTTCTTTGTAAAGTATAGGAGCTGTTTCCTTAGCAAGGTACTTTGCAATTATAGGCTGTTTAGTGCCTACTATTAATTTCTCCTTGTTAACAAGGAGAGTTCAGTGTTTGTATGAGTTTAAGGCTTCCTAGTGCTTTCCAGCGGGTATTAGAGAAAGTGCTAGTCACAGGGATGCTTAAAGGTAAGATTGAAAAGAATGCACTCTGCAGTGTGCACTAGAGAAGTTAGATGTGAAAGTAGGTAACTTGAGTTTTACCTGTTTAAAAAGTTAAGGTTTAGTGGAAAGTTACTATTTTTAAAACAGCAAGATGGATTGAAAGGGGTGGTCACTTTTGTATTTTGGTACTATGAAATACTGTAGGATAGCCAATAAATTTAAATAATTGAAGGGGTGGGATTTCAAAAATGATGATTTTGTGATCACTCACATAAGCCAGTGAAAGTAGAGAGAAATGAGAGATATGGTCAGATTAACATAAGAGGCGGGCAACTAGAAAGACAGTGGTATTTAAGAAGACAACTTAAATGGGTGGGAGGGCGGGAAAAATTCTGCCCAACTCAGAACAGAGAGAGCTGTGGTCTCTTTTGAAGTTTTAATATGCTGTTAAAACAGAATGCAAGCAAAACACAAGGTAAAGAAAACAAACTACAGTATTCAAAATATAGAAAGGCAATACAGAAATACAAAAAATAAAAGCAAACTAACCTTTCCTTCACAGCAAAGTGTAGCAGAGTCTGGATGAGCCTTTCTGGTAAAGTATCATGTTCAATCATAGAATCACCTCAGGCTTTGTGCCCACTGAATGGCGCACCATGACGGTTATCCCACTCCACAAAGGGGGAGCCACGACGGACTCCGGGAACTACCGCCCCATTAGCCTGACAAGCCTGGTCTGCAAGGCCATGGAACGTATCATCATGGAACTCATAAACAAAGAAACTGGTAATCTCCAAACTCTGGACCCTACCCAGTTCAAGTTTGTAAAAGGCAGATCATGTCTCCTAAACCTCACTTACTTCTTTGAAGCAGTCACCAAAGCCATAGATGAGGGTAAGGTGGTTCACACAGCTTATCTAGATCTCGCCAAGGCTTTCAACACCATCCCCCACTCTGGAATTATAGATAAGCTCACTAAACTAGGTATAAATCCCTATGTCACAAGATGGGTTGCCAGCTGGCTCATGGACAGAACCCACACTGTGAAAGTAGTAGACTCCAAACCCGACTTCAGACCAGTGACAAGTGGAGTACCACAGGGTTCAGTCCTGGGTCCTCTCCTGTTTGGTATCTACTTCTCTGAAGTACATGCTAACACAGAAGGTCTTTGGCTAACAAAGTTTGCAGATGACTGCAAACTAGGAGCCATAATCGAAACTCCTAATGATGTGGACATACTACAAAAGGGCCTCACTGAGACAGATGCCTGGTGTCAAAGCCATGGCCTCAAGCTCAATGCCAAAAAGTGTATTGTCATCCCCTTTGGTAAAAACTCTGTACCCATGAACTACCACATAAGTGGTAGTCTACTTAATGCCAAAAGTGTGATAAGAGACCTTGGGACACAGGTGGACAGTAGTCTCTCCTTTAATAATCACATCGCCACAGTGGTCAGGAAATCCTTCTACGTGGCTCACCTCATCACAAAAGGTTTCTCATCCAGAAAAAAGAGGTCATTGTTCCCCTCTATTCATCACTCATTGGACCCATTATATAGTACAACGCCCCTTTTGGTATGTACCTCACAAGACATCTACAACAACTGGAAAGGCCACAGAAATGCCTCACAACAATGCTAACCACTGCACCACCGTGGCAAACAGATGCCCTACGCAGACCGTCTCAAAAAACTCCAGCTTTACTCCATCGCATATCGCCTACTCAGAGGTGATCTCTGCCTAACATACAAAGCTATGTCAAACCCAGAGCTGTTGGACATGCTCCACTTAAAGAAATCCCAATTCCTCCAAGCTACATGCTCTAGGGACCTAAACCTTGTCACCACAATAAACAGAACATGCTGGAGGGATAGATTCCTGGCCTAGAGAATTCTCAAACTCTGGAACAGACTACCTATCTATGTAAAACAGAGCTCCTCATTAGCACTCTTCAAGAAAAATCTTGATGATTGGATTGGAAATAGGAAATTCACCCCAGGGATCACTTCTGTGGCTCTGCTTGACAGGGGCACAGGAAAATTATTTTCTTGTGTGGCGAAAGCCAGGGTACCTTTTTGGCTAGGCTTATATAGGCCCTAGGGCTAATAGCCTAGTACCTACCTATGAAGTCTGAACTGTTTGTAGTTTTTGATTTCAGTAATATCGGGTGGCAATGACTGTCAGAGTTTAGGGGCAAGAAAAGAAAAGCTGTAGTCTGTGGAATGAAGTTTAGTGAATGGAGATATGACAGTAGTGAAATCACAATCCACGAGACCCTTGTCCAGAAGAACACAGCTACAAAGGACCTTAACGCGTTTTTATTGTTATTAAATAAGCGTTTTCACCACAACTATGTTATGGCTTCATCAGAGGAAAATAAGAACCGGGGAATCAACCCCAAAGAAATATTCAAAAATCAGGAAGTGACATCTTGACAACTTCCTGAAACCAAATTAATACAACACATTGACATCTATTAAAATTTAAAACGGTGCGAATGCACCCTTGACATTAAGAATTGTTCGTAAAGCTGGACTAAAAAATAAAAAGGAATATATATATTCAATCTGCTAAAACTACTAATACAATAGTCAAAATTCCAATAAGAAAAACAACACTCTTAGGTTAATACATATTAGAATACTCAACAATACATTTTATGCAATGCAGCAAGAACAAAGATTTTTTTAGTGTAAACCCAACACAGTTTACTGCAATTCATAGCGAATTACAAAAATTACAAAAAAATGTATAAAAAAATATATGTATATGAAATAAATATTATTACCACAGTGTACCTATCTTAGATAGCTCCTTAGTTTCAACACAGGTGTAATGTTACAATTAGTATTAAGACCAGGGTGCCGAAAAGCATCCTGGCAGTTCCCAGCTGTTCAACACGATGGAAACTGGCAATGAGGATAACAACATTGCTGTAGCCGGTTTATTGGCCGGCCTCTCTCGTAGGCTGGATCAGCTTAATTCGCGGATGGATGCAATGCAGCATGGTGGGCATCCATCAACAGTGGTGCCACCTAGTTTCATCTGTTCTAACGGATGTAATCAAGTTAGTCCTGAAGACGTCGTCCCAGCCGGGCAATTGAATGGTCAATGTCAGCCTAGCAGTTCCAATACGAATGTATCGAGTACCTTGAATGGAGAACGACCACGGGCTAATAATGAAACCGGACTTGGAGGTGCATTTGTACGGCCTCTTAGTTATGCCACAGCCGTAGGGAGCGGAGATGTCGATGGCGTTTTCAATTTGCGAACGGAGGTTCCTGGCATAGTAGCTTCAGCTACAAACATTGTTTCTGATGCAGGGAACACTGGTTTACCAAACTTGGCCGACTGGATTTCGAACACCGCTCACCTTTCATTTGGTCAACAAGGTACGTCCCCAGTCAATGGTGAGCAGTATATTAATAATGAGTGTTTAGCTGACAAGTTAAAAATGTTTGACATCAAACTCCTCAAGTTGAAAAAGTTACAACTTGAGTCGGCTTATTTCAGACAATGTATTGCTGAGAACCTCATCCCTAAGGGGTTGCGGAACAACTTTGCACCATCAGGGTTACTTGTTGATCGGGTGTTTTCTGCGGATTTGAAGACACTTTTTCAACAACAAGGTGTTCAGCTTTTGGAATTAATTATCAAGCATTACGCTTTGCACACTGACTCACTAATAGGAGAAATTAACAGTTTGGACAATGAGATAAAAGCGGACTTGGACTTTTTCAGGTATAAATTTGATTACGGTCGTATATTGTCCAGCATTGATGCACTGTTATTAAAATTAAAGGCGAACAAAACCAAAAAGTTGTTAAGGGACAGGTTAGCCTATCAAAATAACAGTGCATACCCTAGTCTAGTGTTGCCCAATGGTGCTTTGACTAATTCAGCAAGTAATGTTCGGATGGTTGAAGTTGATGACGACAATGGGGGTGTAGTGGACATTACTGAAGAGTCCAATGAGGGCGAAGCTGCTATTGGTCCTAGACGTAGTAACAGGATAAAAGGTTTTTCCAGGGACAATGGAGGGTCGAGTAATGACTATTCCAATCAAGGTCTAAATAAAAAAGGCAATCACAGTAATTTTTTAGGCCAACGCAACAACAAGCCTTACATGAACAAGAGGAAGAATCGGATCAATTGGATTTCGATTCGAGTGCATTTGTACCTCTTGCATCCAGTCCACTGATTTCACTTGGTTCGACTACCTCCCCTGTGATCCTTACTAACAGGAAGGGTGACTTTAAGATCTATAATTTCTCTGACATCATTCTGGACGAACAGTTGATTGAACTTTTGGCTTTTGGTAACACCTTCGTCCCGAGTAGATTTGGGAATATCTCTAAGGAAATTATAGAACTGAAATGTTTTGTAAGGAAGTTGAACTTAAAATTAATGTTTAATCAACAACATGACACAACTGGTCTGGGTGTTAATGGTGGTGACACTAATTTGTCAGTGTTAAAATTACCTAGTGTGTTTAACCCGCCACTGCATGTTCTCTTGCAATTGTTTGAGAATATATGTGAAGTGGATTTCAGGCACCTCTTTAGTAACACACGAGAGGTTGCAAATAGTGGTGATTTTAACATTACTAGGGAACAACTTTCTTTGTTGGATGAGTTTTGCCGTTTACCTGTACGGCTTATTAAACTGGACAAAGGGGGTGGCCTTGTGTTATTTGACGACCTCATGTAGAACGAAAAAATGTCTAATGTATTGAATTCCAGTGCTTACACTAAGTCTTCGAAGAGTGAGGTTAATGGAGAATATCATAGGATTAGGGGTTACTTTCGTGACTTGCTTCTTGAAAGGAAAATTGACATTGATATGTTCAATTATATTGACATCAACTTACCAAAAATACCTGTCATGTTTGGAATCCCTAAGATTCATAAGGATATTAACAATCCCCCTATGAGGGCTTTGATCGACGGGAGGTCATCCATCACTTACCCTTGTTTCAAACTTATCAACAACATCCTGTCTAAATATATTAAATCTATCTCTAGCGTTTGCAAGGACTCTTGGTCCTTTTTGGGTAGCATCAATGGTATACCGTTTGATGGTGAGAACAATTTCTTAACCATTGATGTAGTAGACCTATACACCTCCATTCCACACCAGGAGGCAATAGAATGGATAGGTCTACTACTTAAGGATTTTGGGGCTTCTAGGTTGGAAGTGGATTTGGTCACTGAATTATTGGACATTGTCCTTTCTTCCAACTATTTCACCTTTAATGGTGAATTCTTCCTTCAGAAACGAGGTGTCACGATGGGCTCGCCCTGAGGGGCGAGCGTTGCTAATTATTTCATGGGCTATTGGGAGGCCAACTTCTTACATAAGACACCTGGCTTGATGAGTCCAGTGAAATATTACACCAGGTTTCTTGACGACATCTTCATATTATTCAGGGGCTCTAGATCTGATGCTGAAGCTTTTGTTGATGTTTTGAATTCAACAACAGAGTTTTTAAAATTCACATTTAATTTCTCACCATCTGAGATAGACTACCTTGATGTTAAGTTAGTGAAGGACGTTGGAAGTAACATTCTAACGTCGACAGTTTTCAGGAAACCTACGTACTGCAATTCTTTCCTGCACTTTTCCAGTTTCCATCCGTACCAACAGAAACGTTCCTTAGTAAAGGGACAATTGGTAAGGGCAGGGAGAATGTGCAGTACTATGAGTGACTTTAGAAAGGAATGTGATCTGTTAAGAGAAATGTTCACAAACCGAGGGTACCCTGATTCATTACTTTCTGACCTGATTCAGGAAGTTGACAGTAAAAGGATTAATGGTTTTTACAAACCTTTATTAGCCCAACCTGTTCCTGTGCCTATTGGTTACACTGATGTTGTGGGAATTGATGGTTTGAAATCTAGCATCAGTGTAACAGTGGAAACACCTTTACCAGGTGTAGAACGTGACTTTTCCTTGAGTTTTATTACTACCTTCAGTAAGAATTCTAAAGGTATCTTAGCCATAATACGTAAAAACTGGCATTTCATAGCCACTAATACTTTTTTAGTGGAAAAACTTGGCAGTGAACCCAGATTTGTTTTTAAAAGGGCTAGTAACCTTAAGGAATTGTTACAAAGGGACATGTCTCAATACACCTTTAACAAACAGAAAGGAATGTACCCATGTGGTTTTTGCAAATTTTGCAATAAGGTTAAATCAGGTGAAATGTTTACTGTCAGGGGTAAAAAATATTCTATCCGCTTCCCATTGAATTGTGAGAGCAAATCCATTGTCTATATAGCCATGTGTGATTGTTGCCACGCCTTCTACATCGGCAAGACGGACCGGAGGGTCCGTGACCGAGTGTACGAACATATGTATGCTATTAAGAACAGGAAGAGCGATAATGCACTGGCTAAGCATATTGATTTGAACCCGGGTCATAGCTTTCACTTTATGGCTATAGATCATGTACCATTGAAAATCAGGGGTGGTCCATTCTCACTTATACTGGAGAATTGTGAATTAGAATGGCAGTTGCGTCTAGACGCTTTTCGGCACCCTGGTCTTAATACTAATTGTAACATTACACCTGTGTTGAAACTAAGAAGCTATCTAAGATAGGTACACTGTGGTAATAATATTTATTTCATATACATATATTTTTTTATACATTTTTTTGTAATTTTTGTAATTCGCTATGAATTGCAGTAAACTGTGTTGGGTTTACACTAAAAAAAATCTTTGTTCTTGCTGCATTGCATAAAATGTATTGTTGAGTATTCTAATATGTATTAACCTAAGAGAGTGTTGTTTTTCTTATTGGAATTTTGACTATTGTATTAGTAGTTTTAGCAGATTGAATATATATATTCCTTTTTATTTTTTAGTCCAGCTTTATGAACAATTCTTAATGTCAAGGGTGCATTCGCACCGTTTTAAATTTTAATAGATGTCAATGTGTTGTATTAATTTGGTTTCAGGAAGTTGTCAAGATGTCACTTCCTGATTTTTGAATATTTCTTTGGGGTTGTTTCCCCGGTTCTTATTTTCCTCTGATGAAGCCATAACATAGTTGTGATGAAAACGCTTATTTAATAACAATAAAAACGCGTTAAGGTCCTTTGTAGCTGTGTTCTTCTGGACAAGGGTCTCGTGGATTGTGATTTTATTGGTTTATTTCTTTTCTTATCTGGTATATGACAGTAGTGCCTTAATAGTGAATTGGCTTCTTAGGTTATAGTGTGGGTTTGCTGCAGTTAGTCTCATATTGGTGAATGATGTGCCTTGGTATACAAGTCTGAAAACAAGAAAGGCAAGGAAGAGGTTGGCTTGCCTTGAATTGGTGAATGGGTAGCCAATTTGCCTTTTCCAAGGTGTTGCAGTGATGTTCACGCTGAGGAGAGTTGGTGATGAAATGACAAATTTTACTAGAAAGAGATTGTAAGGTGGTAGTTTTTTTTTGTTTGTTTTTGTAGGACAGTGGAGAATAGAGGTGGACCATGTTCTATTTGTACAAGGTAGGACTCCTTTGCCTAAAGCTGCTCTAGCAGGTTAGGACAGGAAATGAGCTATCCTTTGGGCCAAGAATAAGAAGTAGTTGACTTTGGATCTGATTTTCTGAATGTGGTACTGGAAGTTGAGGAAATGGTCAAGCCAAATTCCAAGGTATCTAAATAAAGTGGTGGATTCAATTAGATTGTTGCCTAGGTCTTTGATATGGAATAGGCTAATGGACGTGGTGAGTCTTTTCTTTCTGCCAAACAGCATGGAGTTTTTTGGAGGTTCAGAAGTAGCTTTTTAGAACAAATCCAATTCATGAGTTGTAGAAGGTCAGCTTGGAGTTGATTTTGGATGATGTCTTGATAAGGGTTGGATCTATAGATAACCATGTAATCAGTGTAAATAATGAACTGCAGGTGTGATAGATCAAGGAACAGTTTAGAATAGTACTGGTGTAAGAACTGACTCTTGAGGTACCAAGAGAGAGCAATGTCTAATTCTGATGTGGTAGTCTCAATTTTAACTGTGAAAGTTCGGTTGGTACGGAAATCTTTGAACCACTGGGTAGATTCAGAACTTACACCAATATCTTGTAAATGGGATAATAGGATGGACAGGTTAACCAGGTCAAAGGCCTGCGTAAGGTCAATGAATACAGTCCCATTGAGGTTACACTAATCCATGTTACTGAGGATGTCATTAGTGTGCGTCCAAAGAGAAGTCATGGTAGTTTGATCTGTCCAAAAGCCATGCTGCTTCTAAGAAAGTGGTGTTTATCAAGATATATGGCATCTGTCAAGGTAAGTGACAATCTGGTTGTGAATTATTTTCGAGGATTTTACCAAAAGGTAGGAAGTACTGAGATGGGACTGAAATGGGAAGCTGTGGAGGAAGAATGATGATGATTGGTCTCAACAACTGGCTCAGTGACTGGTGTCATTCACCGGGGATCTAGTTATGTGTCAGCGTAGGATGAACTGCTGTACAGCCCTATTTGCATTGCCAAAGAGAGACAGCTTTCACCTATTATTCAAGGACTTCTGTACACTGGCTAAAGCATATACTGCCCCCATAGTGTCCCTTTTAGGCCAAGTCCAGCTAATGAATCTTCCACCCTAAAAAACATAACAAAGCACAGGACAATATCACTGAGGCACTGCTCAGTGGTAGGAGTCTAAATTATAAATTGCTTGATCTTAATGCCCATCAGCATTTGGAATACATTCATGTTTGGATCTGACTTTCTGAATGTGGTACTGGAAGTGAAACCTGATTTAAAAAGTAGAGAAAGTACCCCCCTCTGTACCTGATGGAAACTTTGGTGGAGTATCCATATTTGTTACAGACCACATTACCTCAAGGCAGATTTCCAGTGACACACAAACTTAACTTCTTCAGATGCAACTCACTGTAAATAAAAACTCAAAGAAAATGGATAGCCAGGAGCACAAGCAGCTGAATAAATAAGTTAAATCCAAAGTTAGGCACTTTCTTCCCTGTACAAATAAGGGACGTCCTCAGAACAATATTAAAAAATCAAAACATTTTCTACATATAACCCAGCCTTTTATAATAAACCCCTATTAGTACATAATTAAATCTTAAAGAAACCTCATCCATTTAGTCACTAAAATCAATATTAACCTAGTACAAACAATAAAAATGTAAAATGCCACAATCTACTTGCATTTATACAATAATTTATAAACTTTAAAACAATAAATATTATATATTAACCTAATATACGTTTCAATGTTAATATTCTTGATATAGAAATTGATTCATTAATTCCTGGGAAATTGGCTGCATTCAGTCGAAGTTGCCATCTTAACTCACAGATATCCAAAAGGACATCCAAAACTCTTCCCTGTGAGTCCTTGGGCACCTGTTGTATAACTAAAAACTTAAAAATATGGTCATTATGTTCATGAATATGTCTGGCCAGTGCATTAGTTTGTTTTTTGTGTTTAATGTCCAACAAATGTTCACTAATTCTATTTTTAAAAGGCCTAAGTGTTTTACCCACATAAAATAGTGGACATTTTATGCACTTGGCCAGATAAACTACATTAGCAGTACCACAATTAAAATGCCCATACAGACTCAAAATCTTTCCATTCAACTCAAATTTGTCACCCGTCTCCAATATATGAGGACAAAAATTACAATGTTGGCACCTAAAATTCCCTTTAACTCTACTACTACCCCATAATGCTGAAGCTTAGTCCTCTCAAAAATGTCCTTAAAGGATCTATCCCTCTTATAAATAACCATTGGTTTGCCCCCAATATTATGAGCAATGTTATTCTCAAATTGTAATATGTCCCAATTATTGTGAATGACATCTACAATCCTCTGAACATCCCGATTGTAACATGCAATAAATCCCACTTGACACTCAAAATCAATTTTTTCTCTATCATTGACAATGTCCTTTCCATAAACCAAAATTGGTTTATAAAAAACATTGTTTCTGTTTTCAACTACTTCCTTACTAATTTCACCCAATAAGGTGTCAGTATAACCCCTTGCTTTGAACATATCTAAAACAAAACTAACCTCTTCAAGGAAAATGAAATCAGAGTTTGCCATCCTGGCCGCCCTGACTAATTGCCCTTTAACTATGGACTTTTTTTGAAAGGAGGGATGCGCACTAGTAAACTCCAAATATGAATTGGAGAAAGTCTGTTTTCCGAATGCAACCAATTTCCCAGGAATTAATGAATCTATTTCTATATCAAGTATATTAAAACTGAAACATATATTAGGTTAATATCCAATATTTATTGTTTTAAAGTTTATAAATTATTGTATAAATGCAAGTGGATTGTGGCATTTTACATTTTTATTGTTTGTACTAGGTTAATATTGATTTTAGTGACTAAATGGATGAGGTTTCTTTAAGATTTAATTATGTACTAATAGGGGTTTATTATAAAAGGCTGGGTTATATATAGAAAAAGTTTTGATTTTTTAATATTGTTCTGAGGAAGTCCCTTATCTGTACAGGGAAGGAAGCGCTTAACTTTCGATTAAACTTATTTATTCAGCTGTTTGTGCTCCTGGCTATCCATTTTCTTTGAGTTTTTGAGTTACAATTTCCTGCGTTTGGTCACTGTAAATAAACCCAGCTGTCACATCATAAAATGTTACAGGATCCCCTAAAAGACTCCCTGAAAATCATGCCCATTTCTTAAAAACATTGTATGAACTCCATGTAAACAAAAATTCAATCAACCCGTGAGTCTAACTTCCCTTCATTAAACTGGGATACCTATACCTCAAAATGTAGGTTATGCCCGAAATTCTACAATTTCATAAAAAGAAGTTCCTGAATCAAACAGTCAAAGAGTCCATTATAGGGCAAAATGTTTTTGACCTGGTCCTTACAAATATGCCAGCTATATGTACTGTCCCACTGGTATACCTTTCTCCATCTATGATCACAAATTGTTAACTTTTTCCTTCAAATTCCCTTAACCAGCAGATGCAAAAATCACAATATTAAAAAAACTGAAACATACAAACTTCCTACAATGCAATGATGACATCTCCATGGTCAAGTATAACTGTACTCCCAAAAATATTGGCACAGATAGAAGTTATGCAAATAAATTCTGTGTTCATCTAGAAAACTATAAAAAGCAAACCAGTCTGCTGATCCACATGCATAAATAAACAATACAAAAAGAAGAAAAAGACGTAGCAAAACTAAAGACCAACAAATCAAAGTCAACATCAGAAGGTTATTCAAAGTACTTAAAAATATCATCAGGAAAAATAAGGCTTTGCATGAACTTAGGCTGGCACTGGAAGCTAAAGATAATTACAAATATTTCTTTACTTATGCCAGGAAGTTACAAAACAATATCCAACAATGCTCTGAATTTATTCAGAATGGCACTACCTATTCTGAACAACTGGAAATTGCAAATTTACTAGCAAACAAATTTGGTACAAATTTCACCCAGAGAATACCAATACAAAATCCACATATACCAAAGGACCTCAACCCCCCCCCGTCAGCACAAAAGAACACTTGTTAAAAGTACTTTCCAAAACAAAAACTATATCCATAATAGGGGCCTGTTAACATGCCAGGCTGCCTGCTGAACAGCACTAAACATGCACAAGTGAACTAGCTTCTACAACTACACAACCTGAACTTATACACTGGCTTTATCCCTGTGGTTTTATGCACAGAAGTTGTGAGGCCTCTTTGAATGTGTGGCCCAACTCAGACCTTAGGATTTACAGACCTATCAGCCTGACAAGCTTCACATGCAAAGTTATCAAACAAGTCATAACAGACCTGATAAACTACAATAAAAAAAAAGTCTTGTAAGATTTGACTCCCAAAATTTTGACTTTCTTAAGGGTAGACCCTATCTAATGAATCTGGCAACATGTTTTGAGAAGATAATGCAAACTGCTGACAGTGGTCACACTGCCCATACAGTGTACCTTGACTTTGCCAAGGTATTTGAGACTATACCATATACCAACATTATCAATAAATTAAATGGACTCCAGAGGAATCCCTGTGTATTTAGATGGCTAGCTAACTGGATGATGGATAGAAACAAAACTGTGAAGGTGGCAGGCTTGTCCTTAGAGAACACGAAAGTAACCAGTACGGTACAACTAGGCTCCATGATGGGACTTCTTTTACTCAGCATATGCTTCTCTCACCTCCAAATCAAAATCCAGGAACTCTGGTTAACCAAATTTGCTGAAGATTGCAAACTGGGTATTATATTTTGATATGCAGAAGCTTTAAAGTGAACTTACAGATGTTAATAACTGGAATTCTGAAAACTGGCTAAAATGAATAGCAAAACTATGCAGTATTGTTGCATTTGGCAAACAACCCCTCCACCCAGCTTTCAGTACAGAAAATACCCCAATCTAAAATAAGGATGCTGTGAGAGACTTTGAAGCATAGGTAGACAACTCCCTCTTTTTTGATCATTTTTTTTTGCAACAATGGTCTGGAAATCCTGTCTGGCATAGCAGATCACAAAGGATATAACATCTACATCTAAAAAAGTTCTTACCCTTCTATATATTATACTGATCAGGCCCAGGACAAAATATAATTTCCCCTTTAGGATGTATCTTACCAACCATATCAAGAAGTTGGAGAAACTCCAAAGGTTCCTGACAAAAAAGAACATGGACCTAAAGGAAATGAGCTATCAAGAGAGGTTGGATGGCCTTATCCCTGTATGTCCTACAAAATCCTTAGGGGAAATCTGTCTTGCCTTCCAGTACAATAGGTATCTGACAGTCTAATACCTCTTATTTCTCCACAAATCAAACCGCAAATAAATCAAAGCGGACAGGAACACATTTGACTCATGATGAATACCCTTTCTCTGGAAACAACTACCTCTTAGATCAAGGAATGTGACACACTATCGTCCTTTAAGAAGGAATCAAACAGTTGGAAGGGTATCCATAAATTCACCCCAGTATGACTGGCATATCATTCCTTGAAAAAAGGAGGCAAGGTCTGAGGGTGACTACTGGCAAAGAGTAAATGCTACACGGTCCAGTTGTCTTGTACATTCTATGATTTAGATGACTTCTATGATTAAAAAGGAACTAAAAGAATATGGGGTCAGTGCCAAAACAGGCCATGCAACTCTGTATATATTTTTCTGCAATGCTGCAAACATACTGAACCTGAATGAGCACAAATTATTTGTCAAAAAAAGAAAATTTTGACTCTTGCAGTGCCACAGTGTACCAGATCCCTACCAAAAAGAATGAATGACAAAAATAAGACCTATAAAAATCTCTCCTCTCTGGCATACATATACAGCAGAGGCAGGTTTACTATAAAATAGATCAATGCTTTATACTCTTAGATTAGCCAAACCTAATTATGAAATTCTAATCACATGCTAGTAGTCAATTTGTATTACAGCAAAAACAAACAAATAAATGTCACCCTAACTATATGTTAACCAACATTTCCATTCTAGCCACCATTTTCTGCTACAGCAAAACAAATAAACAAATATACGTATACCCCTCTCACTCTGTAAAATATATATATATATATATATATATATATATATATATATATATATATATATATACACACATACATATACATATGGGTCTACTTCTCTTTATCAAAGAAACACTTTTTCGAAAAAGAGTAGTAGACCCACACTTAAGTGAAGTGCACTTAACCGGAAGTGCATTTCCATGAAGAACGGTTCAACGAACTATTAAGGAAGACTGAGGCGCTGAAGCACACTACAGTGGGGAAAAGGGAATTTACGTGTTTCCCCACTGTAGTGCAATCTCGGAGTTGGTATATTTAAGTAGGGGGGTGTGGGGGGCTTGCCCCCTGCCAAAACATTGTTTTGGTGTTCATTAATGGTTCGTTGAACTGTTCTTCACAAAAGTACACTTTCGTGTAAGTGTGGGTCTACTGTTCTTTTTGAAGAAGTGTTTCTTCGATGAAGTACAGTAGACCCATATATATATTTATTTAAAAATGAAAACATAAAACAAACAAATATGCATATACCTCTCTATCTCTCTACATATATATATATATATATATATATATATATATATATATATATATATATATAAATAAATAATTAAACAGAGAGATGTGACTCTTCTTATAACAGATTACGTGTTGATTTGAGGGCTGCATTTTATACCACCATCATAGCTGTCTATCACTTGACCTGAAATGTATGAGTTGTATTTGGTCTGGAATGCACTTGTAAGAGTCTTTCCCGAGGAGGCTGACGACTGGCATCCTGTGAAAATGCACTTTGAATTCGACCCGAATTAGCAAGTAATTTCTGCAACAGAAAAAAAAAATCATCTTTTAATTTCTTGTATCACAGCTGTTTCTTGTCTACACACTCAAGTAATGACTTACAAGACTGTCATCTGAAGTACTTTGTGTCTACTGAAAACAGCAGAAAACATCTGCACAAATGAAACACTTTAATTCTAGTATCGGCAACAATAAAATTATTTACTTAGACAAAAATGTACTCTCCCACTTAGCAAAACTTTCAGGGTTTGATAGTTAGCTTTTTTGATTGGCAATTAAGGATAGTTCATCTGAACAAAGGCCAACTGCAGAGGACGTCTGGAGAGAAAAGCTCCCAATACAAGTATGGAGCTTGATTACAACAACTGAAAATGTCAAAAAAATAATGCAAGAGAAAATAAAAACACATGGTAGTTGTCCTGTATGCTACACAAGGAAACAAAATAAGTTGATACATACAATCAATGGAAATGTGGCCTTGGGGAATCACAGCTCTTAAAAATGTTATTGAAAGCTACATCATATTAATGCAAAGGTAGATCATGTAATGGGTTTACATATTACTGACTTAGCTGGCAAACTATGTACTTAACTATGTCATGGAAGGTTACATAATAACTGGAAAACAGCTGCATCCACAATTTAAGTGGATGTAGTATTTCATAGTCTTTCTGAAGTGAATTCTAATTGAGAGTTGCCTTAAGGTGAGTGGAAGGTTATTCGAGTAATAACAGTATGACTGAGACTGTGGATTCACTCTGATGGTCCATTGAAACCTGAATTAGGATATGTGTTTATAGGCTGGAGATAGCAAGGTATATACCATGTCAGCATTCTTAGAAGAGAAACTTAATTTTTCATGGCAGCACAATGTGGTATGGACATTTTTTTAAACACTTTTATTGAATTATCACTTGTGACGCAGGCAAACTACCAGTTATATAAAAGCAATCAAACCATATTAACACATTCACATTTACAAACATTATACATCAGTATATTTATATAATCAATAATCTTAGCAACATTACATGAATTATTCAATTCCTGCTCTCTCTTAAATCCTACTCTTCCTCCACAACATTATTCTGCATGTATTGTTCCTACAGTTTCCATTTTCTGTGTTATTTAATCCCACCCTTTTCTAAAGATACCAAATCATGTTCTCTTACCTCTGTTACAATATTCACTACTTGAAATCTAGTTGGTTTAGATTTTCATTTCCATTTTCTAGTAAGTGCTTTTTTTGGCAGCCATCAGAATTAAACTTAACAAGGCCTTACTATATATAGGCAATTCAAATCCTACATCCTAGTAAAATAAACTCATTTCCTTAGTTGCACTCATTTGCTCATCCAGTATTTCCAGTGGAGTAGACTGCATGGATTTTTTTAAAGTCTGCCAATTTATTACACACCCAGAAAATATGTTCCCAATTACCTCTTTCTTCCCCATCACACCTCCAGCATTTGCTATCTACCTGAGGAAAAAATGCTTTGGAGTCTACTTTGGATACAAAAGTACCTATGTATTTAATATCTAGTACCTATGTATGCAAACACTTCCAAGCAAAGATCTTAAATCTTCTAGACTCTGTTGCATATTTTGGAGATGTACATATATTCTGCCATTTTTTTCTTTCTGAATTGCTATCCAATCTCTCTCCATAATCCTTTCTAACCTCTGACCGATTCTTAGAGTTATCATGCAATATTTTATATGCTCTACTAAATATTCCTTTTTTAACAGCAGCTTCTATTCTAGATTCTACTAAAACCTCTACCAGTGCTGGTCTTTTACCTAGGATCCCCCTATTTCTTTCTCTTTGCCTATGCTTTGATATCAATCCTTAATAAGTGAGACACTCTCTAGCTTGCAGTCCAAATAAATTCTTGGCTTCTTCCCATTCGTTTACCTTTCCCTCTAATTATTTGCTCCCAATACCTTGGTTCTTTTGCCAGTTTTCTTAAGTAAGCCCCTTCTTGGTTATTGTCTGTATCCGTAACTGCAGTCATCCCAATCGGTAGCATCTCCTTTCTCCATTCCCATATTGGCTTAGTTCTTAGAATACTTTCTGCTACTTTATGAATGTAATATTCCTTAGGATCTGCATCCAAAATACCAGTATCTCCTTGTTTCTTGAGCCTCCCTGTTTTGGTATCATCCCTCAACACTTTGAATTATAGGTTTTTACTTGTGCTATGTATAGCAGCCTTAACTGTGTAGCTCTGAAATACCCTTTCAAATCGAGTAATTCCAGACTGCCTTTTTCTACTGGAAGAATCAGCTTATCCCATTTGACTCTTGCCATCTCCCCCTTTTAGACAAAATCCTTCAGCTCTTTATTAACTAAAGTCCACAACTTCTCTTCTGGTTGATAAAAATATGCCTGACCTGAGCATAAAACTAAAAGGACTAAAAATATTTTAAATGCTTGTAACTTGCTATCCATATCCATAAAACATATCTTGCAATTTCTCAGTTTTTGTATTATTTTTTGTTTAGTTTCTCCCCATATATACTTAGCTGTCACACCAGAATCCTTTTTAATCCATTTTATGCAGCGGTGGTATGGCAGTAGCGTTATCTCACAGCAAGAGGTTCTCCCGTTCGATTCTTGGCGTGGCTTGGGAGTGCCTTCTGTGTGGAGTCTGCATGTCCTCCCCACAGTTGGGTAGCGTTCGAAAGACATGTGTGCGTAAATGGGCATGCCTTCGTTGAAGGTTGGGCGTCGAGCTGGCACCTCGGCGTTTCGTAAAAATCTACTGCCAATCATTAGCAGACCGGAGTTCCGCTGTGGCGAACCCTTACCGGGTAAAAGCCGAAAGACAAACAACAACAACTCAAGTACTTCATTTTATCATTTCCCCATAAATATGGATATTGCTGAACCAGTCTGTGTATGGCTGCATAATTTACAGCTATTGGCTTTTTGCTTTATTGCCTTGTTTTGCTTCATTAATTTTGTATCCCCAAAAAATTTGAAACAGTCTCAAAATGTTCCACAACACTGAAATGTCCTTTTTTGGTTTTATCAGGTATAAAATAATATAATCTGCAAGGACTTAAATGAGCTATGTAATGTTTGAGTGGAAATGATTGGATAGATTACAAGAGATGTATAATGTTTGTATAATGTTTGCAGCTGGGAGCATGTTAGTATGGTTTGTGATGTTAAATGCTTGCAACTAGGATTGTGTCAGTGTGGTTTGTTTTCATTTAAATAAATGTATGTTGCTTATGTCATAAGTAATGGTTTAATAAAGATGATTCTTATTAAAAAAATTGGCCTGTATGAAGCTGGATCTGATGAGTCTTTACATATTACAGCCACCATCACTTTCTTCAAGGATGTTGGTGCTTCTCCTCCTTCTCTTAAAATACTGTTAAACAAAACCTTCCAGATCTTTATCAGCTTTTAGCCTTCTAGCTTCCAAATTTCCACAGGAATACCATCTACTCCTGGGGACTTTCCTGTGGATTGGTTACACATCACCATTTTTATCTCATCTCCTCTTACCCTAAAGGTTAGTAAATTGAACCTCCTCTCCCTCTAACCTTGGCATATTTAATTCTTCCATAAAGATTTCCATTTGTACCTTTTCTTGCTTTCCATATTTCTTTGCTTTACACGGACTTTCATAAAATTTTCAAAATATTTCTAGTTATCTTCCTTGTTATAGGGTCCCTAAGCATACAACCCTTGTAGATGGGTATTTATCTAAGCATTTATGGGTGCCACATAGCTTTATAAATCATTTCTGGCATCTTTCGAGCAGGTGGTTGGAATTCAGGTGCCACAGAAGCAGACAAAAGCTATTTTGCAAAGCCTCTACAACAGGTGGATTAGCAGAGGGTTTTGGTATTTCCATACACATCAGGTCAAATCTTTTCTGAGATTCAGATATTTTCTTACCCTTCCAGTTTACCCCAATAGTTAATGTGTTCAATAATTTTATGAATAATGTTACCAAAAGTAAGTTCTTTATGATGGGGAATCATTAGACATTGTCATCTGCTTCAGTCTTAGCCTACAGGGCCAGTGGATCTGAGATGAATAATCCAAAGCTTCTGATTCTGACTCCGAAGATAGCTTTCTTTCTGAAGATTCTCTCTTTCTTTTAAGTGGCGTGGCAACACACAGAGAAGCAAGTTGTGGGGCTGTAAAGCTATAAGGGCTTTATAAAAAGCCCTTGACAAATTATACTGCAGCATTTGTGTATCTCTAGTGGAAGGAACAGGTGTAACTGGAGGAGAAACATTATTTTATTTTTATTATTTTT
This sequence comes from Protopterus annectens, assembly GCF_019279795.1. Taxonomy (NCBI): domain Eukaryota; kingdom Metazoa; phylum Chordata; order Ceratodontiformes; family Protopteridae; genus Protopterus; species Protopterus annectens. The sequence goes on from NC_056748.1 coordinate 364,599,071, forward strand.
AACATTTGTTGACTGGGAAAGTCCAATTTGGAATTAAGCCAATTTTCAGCAAAGGCCCACGGAGAAACGTTCCAGACACGTCTTTGTAACGTGGGAGGAAACCATAGTACCCGGAGAAAACCACACGAACGCAGTGAGGACATGCAGACTCCACACAGAAGGCACTCCAGTAGAAGATCAAACTGGTGCTACCGCTGCACTGGCCAAATGTTTGGTCTTTGTTTTCTTTTCTTAGGGATCTCCAAGGAAACAGTATGAGGAGTAGTAGATCCAAACATACCTCCATAAAGGTCACCTTGGTCATCTTTTTTTTTTAACCTGCTATACTGTCATATTATATTTATGTACTGCGGTGGTGGTGCTGCGGTAGCGTTGTCACCTCACAGTAAGACACTGTCCGGTTCGATTCTCAGCTAGAGCGTCTTCTGTGTGGAGACATGCATAAATGGGCGTACCTTCGTTGAAGGTTGTGCGTCAGGGCCGGCAACATGGCATGTAAAAATCTACTGCCAATCATTAGCGGACCAGAGTTCCGCTGTGGCGACCCCTAACCGGGAAAAGCCGAAAGACACAACTGTCATATTATATTTACATACAGCACAGTCCTCATGCATGGTGTGTAAATATTGTTCTGGTGGTTGGTCCGTTCCCTGGATTTTAGATCTATTCAAATTACTAAACTATTGCACACTGGATCCAACCCAGAACTGGAACTCACAATTTATTGACCATATTTCCCTGTAAGTCCATCTTTACATCTCGTAGAGTTTAGTTCTTTGCCTTTCCCTCCCCTTCTATGTCAGTGTCCTTAAGGTTCTGTTATTTGTCTTTATTTTTTCCATTCTTCTCTAACTTGTAGACAATAATCCCACTTATTTTTCTGTCATCCCTTGCTTGGATTACTTCTCAAAATTTTCCTTCCTGATCCTTCTAACACATTCATCAGGATTAATATGTCATGTATGCATGGTCTTTGAGCAAACTTCTACTTTCTTGTTATACTCTTTTTTGCCAAAAACAAAATTAAGCTTGATACTACCCTAACTCTGCATACTGATGTTATCCTTTTTCTTACAATTCAGGAAAGAGGCTTCTGAATCCATTTCATAATCTTCTCCTACTGCTACTTGCAAGTAACTTAATCATATCCTCCTTATATGTGCCTAGTTTTGCACAGCTCCAGAATATATGTTCCCAGTTCCCTTTAGTACCCTTACCACATCTCCAGGAATTACTACTTGCTCCTGGGAACATCCTGCCTATTCTTGTTGGAGTATAAAAATATTTGTGGAAGCACTTCCACATGAAGATTCCAAACTTTCTAGGTTTTCTTGCTACTTTAGTTGTCCTACAAATCTCTTCCAATTCCTTTCTTCTGAAGTTCCTTCCAAGCTTTACTTGCCAAGCTCTCTTCTGGTTGCATTTCTGAATCCACTGGTCAGCCATTAGTACCTTATATATTCTGACAACTAAGCCCTTTGCACCCATTGCAGTCCACCTTGCTTCTACAAGTACTCTTATTAATTCTGGTTTATCTTTTAAAGTTCTCCTCTGCTCCCTTTTATATTTGTCAAATCATTACTGCTGCTCTATAGCTTCAAAATGTTGTCTTTGTAATTGGTACTTTTCTTTAATCGGTATTCACGTTGCCCTATCTTCCTCTTCTCTGAGCTTTTCCCAGAAATAGAATTTTCTGTTGCACTCAGTGCAGTTTATGATTCCCGTGCAGCTCAAGTTGTTAGAGGAGCAGTTAACCCTGTAGGGAATAGTTCAAATCTGCATTCCTTGTACTCCTTTATTTTCATTGCCTCCCTTAGGTTTCTTCCTAGTTCTGAAATAAATGGTTTCCCCTGGACCAGTCTTGAAATTTCCCCAGAATTGTGCTAATTTCCTTTAAGGGTCTCCTCCTTGTTTTATCAGCACAGTCTTCTGTCCCACTATGTATTTAGTATTTTGTAACAAATATATTCATTTTAACTGAGCTGACCTATGGTACTCTTGTAAGTTCAGGACAGCTCTACCTCCCTTTTCCACTGATAGGACCATCTTCTGCCAGTGCACGCTTGGATGTTGCCCCCTCAAAATGAACTTCATAATTCTTCTCTCAGAACTCAGTGCCAGGATCACAGACTAATAATGTCTGCACTACATAAATTACCTATGGGACTAAATACATTTTGACTGCTTTAATTCTTTGTTCCAGATAATTAGGTACTAACTACCATCTTTTGATAATTTCTTGGGATTTCTCCCAAACATAATTCCACGGACCCTCTGCTGCTTCCTGAGCAGATTTTCACCAGTCAGATACCTAAAGATTTCACTTGATAATGTCCCCACAAGTATGGATAGGTCTGGATTAAGTCCCATCCACTGATTATAGTTTAGCCCTACTGCTTTGGAGTTTTACTTATCTTGTATCCTGACACCTCTTTGAAATTCCTCAATTCTTCAAACAGTCTATCAATACCTTTTGTCGGATGGTTGAGTGGTAACAGCAATTAACATTGTCACCTCACAGCAAGAGGTTCTTTGGTTCGATTCTCAAATGGGGTGCCTTCTGTGCACAGTCTGCATGTCCTCCCTATGTTTGTGTGGGTTTCTTCCTGGTACTCCAGTTTCCTCCCACATTCCAAAGACATGCATCTGAAGCATTTCTCTATGAGCCTCTGCTGAAAATAGGCTCTGTCCAAGTCAGACTTTCCCTGTCAACAAATGTTTAATAAATAAAAATAAAATAAATAAATCCATTAGATACAAAATAAGATCATCAGCAAAAAGCACTATCTTTCCATGCCCCCCCAACACAGCCATCACTTTATTTCTGATTGTATAATTTTTTGTGCTAAGGGCTCCCAGTAGAGCTTGGAAAACAAAGGAGACAATGTACATCTTTGAAGTGTACCTCTCTTTATATAGAATTCCTTTGTCAGGTTGGTGTTAACATTAACTACTGTACTATGGTACACTTCTTCGTAAGTACTAGGTTAGTTGCCCGTGTGGGCCATTTTAAGCCTAGCCAATTTCCCTCAGTGAGATTCAAACCCTGTACCTCTTGTCTGTGAGGTAAACACCGTAACTATTATGCCATCTCCAAACCCCTTAAGCTAGGTGCCTTTCTGGACCATATTAAGCCAACCAACTTCTCCCAAAGTTGCCTTTGAGTCTCTTTCCTCTATCTTTTCCTGCAATCTCTGCTTTATTTGATCCCATTCCTACACCTTCAAATTCAGATCATTTTGACTCTCTCTTTTACACTTTCTCCATAAAGCTTCATTATCTCCTTTTTTCCCCTGGGTGACTCAACCAAGAAATGTCCAATCTCCAATGTTTGGACATCTCCTCTCTCAGTCTTCGCCAAAGTTAGTCTAACCTGAGCATGATCTGAGACCAGTTCTGGGTATGTAAACACCTCTCTCAGAATGTCCATTTGTTCTGCCGTGATATACCATCTGTTAATCTTGCTACTGACGTTTGTTGTTGTGATCTACATGTTCCAGTTATAGCCCTTGAAACTAGACTCCACCATCCAAAAAGCCATGTTTTTTTCATTAATTTGTTGAGCAGACTCCCGTTTTTTATTTAACTTTGTTTAGGTCCTCTTGTAACATCTGTACACTCTTATATTCCAATCTCCCTAGAATTGTGATCCACTGCAGGAGTTTAATGGCTTGCCTGCTTTACCTCATTCATCCCGGCTTTTGGTGGCAAATAACAAAAGTTGCACATGGTTAGTCTCCTGTATTCCCATTTCCCTCTTACTACTGCAAATCTACCCTGTTTGTCCAATTTGGCTTCCTCTACTTTATAACAAGTTCTTTTTGTAATTAAAATCACAGTTCCTCTTTTCCTTTTCTCTATGGCTGCTGTCCCAGACTGGTCTCTGAACCTCCCTCTTACTAATGATCTATGTTATTCTTCAAATAAATGTGTCTCTTGTAGGAACACTATAGCTCTCTTCAAATATTGACTGCATAGTTTGCTGCCTCTTTTAGTTCCCCAACATGCCGTTTACATTCCAGGTCAAGTGTAAAGCTCTTGTTACTTTCACCTGCCTTTCCCTCACAGCCTTTTGTGATATATTTCTCTGACTCTGCTATTTCGCACCTGCCTCTTTTTGTTCCCCACCATGTTGTTTACATTCCAGGTCATCAAGTGTAAAGCTCTTGTCATGATCAAGTTGCTTTCACCTCCCTTTCCCTCTCAGCCTTTTGTGATATATTCTGCTGACTCTTCCATTTTGCACCTCCTGCATTTTCTCATATCTGTGTATAACTTTTCTACTTCTGCAGCTTTACTAACATTTACATAACAGTAACTTTAACTCGGAAGGTAATTTGTTACAACTATATGCACTTTTCCCATAATCTTCTCCCCAAGTACTAAAGTACAGTTTGAGCCTCTGCCCAATCTTTATTATTCTGTATGAACACATTTCCATGATGAGAAAAAAGAAGTTATGTACTCACCATAACGTTCCATCTGTGTTGTCAGTTTTCATTCTTCTTCGGCATATGGGTTCGGATCCAATCCCTCGGATCCAACTTGGCCATTGCAAAAGCTTGTGGCAACCAGAAAACTCTTGAGCTACTCCCTTACCCACAATGCAGCAACCACAAGAACCTCAGATTTTATTTGCTAACAGCAGAAAGAAGTACTGAAAAAAAAACAGATAGAGGAGACTAGATTTGCAGCTAATTCCAAAGAACTGGCTTAATCAGAAAACCACTCATTCTTCCAGGGGCCTGTTGGGCAGAGGGTTGGTGGGAGGGAAGTTGCAATGAGGTTCAATGAGGATCACTTTGCTCTACAACCTGGCAGCTTTCTGCAGAAACTTGAAAATTAGCGGGATTAGTAGGTAGGCATAGAGAAGGCCAGGGAGCCAGTCATGAAGTAGAGCATCCCTCAGTGACTCCCCTGAGGGGGGATTAGAGCAAAGCAGCTGCTGCGCTTGTTGTTTAGGGGAGAGGCAAAAAGATCACAGCAAGGCTGGCTCCACTGATAAAAAAAAAACATATCCACCACATTTTTGTTGACAAATCACTTATAAGGTAGAAGAATGCACCTGCTCAGCTTGTCTGCTATCACACTTGACTTCCCTGGAATGTGAATTGCAATGAAAAAGCTGTTAGATGAGATCACCCATTGCCACACTCTTGAGTGCTTCTCGACACAAGGGGTAACATTTGGTCCCTTCTTGCTTGTTGATGTACCAAACTACTGACATCTGTTTGAATTCAATTGTCCCTGAGGGGAGAGCTTCTTGGAAGGCCTGCAATGCTAAAAGTACAGCTCTCATCCCTAGGACACTGATATGCAAATTGGCCTCTTCAGGGGACTAAGTGCCTTGGACGGTCTTCCCCAGGTAATGCCCCCCCCCCCCCAAATGGGAAGCATTTGTGGTGACTGTGCCCTTGGGCTGAGGGAGAATGAACGAACAGCCTTGCAGAACCTGTTCTGATTGAATCTACCACTTGAGATCTCTCTTCCAAATCTGAGTAATACATATTAGCGTTGACATAGGCTGATAAAGTATTGACCATTGCGTGACTAGCATCCACTGTAGAATTCTCATATAAAACCTGGCTAACGGTATTAGAGTTATTGCCACTGCCATCAAACCTAGGGCCAGAAGAACCAAGTGGGTAGAAATTTTGGTGATGCAGATTATTTTCCTGATCTGTGTTCTTAATGTTTGAATGTTTAGAGGAGGCACTGAAGCTTTCATTAACTTTATATGTTGAACAAAGCTTCTATAAACTCCAACTTTTGAGTACGTTCCAATTGAGACTTTTCGTAGTTTATATTTAGAAAGGAGCATGTCAGAAGAACCTGATTTCTTGCCTGTATTACTTGATGCCTGGTTAGAGCAGAACTCTGAACTGGTAATGATTGGCTCGCAGCTGGAAGCATAAATACCTTCTGGACTAACTGTTCATCTTTATGTGATAGCATGCATCCTGAAGGTTTATCGAACACATCCAGTCGTCCTTGCACAGAAATGGGAGAATGGACTGAACCATGACCATTTAAATACCGGGTGCATAAAACTGATTTATTCAATCTGATGAGATCCAAGATTGGTCTCCAGTTCTCCATTTTCTTTGGCACTAAAAAGAACCTTGAATAAGTTCCAGATTCTATCTGGTCTGGCAGGACCTCATGGATGACTCTTTTTTTCTAGCAGTTTTTGTATTTGAAGTACTGCTTGTTCCCCTTGACTGGGTGGAACATTGGGGATTTTTCTTGAGACTGGTGGAGAAAGGGAAAAGGGTATTACATAATCTCTGGAAATTATCCTCTGCACCCATGTATCTGTTATCTCTAGCCAGGCTCTCTGATGCAGGGATAATTGACCCTTGACTGCATCCAGAGGGGGACAATCAGGCCTCCTTTCAGGAGCGCTGGAAGGGTCTGTCAAAAAAGGATTCTTTGGACTCTTGGTCTTGCAGGCCACCTCTGCAACAAGGGCGGCGTCTACCAGTGGAGTTCCTCCCTCTACCAATGGGGAACCTCCTCCACATGTGTCCTGGAAAGGACCCTAGGACTTTTTGAACCACATTTTTCCAGTGCGTCACTGATTCCTGGAGAAGGATCTTTGAGGAGTGGAAAAAAGTATATGCCCATGGCAGACAGGGTCTTTCCATCTTTTTCACACTTGGAAAAAGTGTCCTTAACTTTTGGGCCAAATAATGACGTTCTGTCAAAGGGGGCATTGATGCATGAAGACTTGAAGGGTTCTACAAAAATCACATAAGCGCATGCAGGCATGCCTCCTAATGGAAGTGCCGGAACCTGCTCCCCTTGAGGTTCCTTCGGCCATATGTGAAATTAACCTAATGGAGGAATTGGAAATTGATTGTAGGGTAGCCAGCTGAGAGGCAACAGATGCCTGTACCACATCAGAAACAGGTCCTGAAAGGGTATCAAAGAGTTCCTAAACTAGGTCTCTCTGTAACCTGCTGAAATGTGCCAAATAGTGCAGACACCTTAAGGCAAAGGTTGCTGAAGCATAGACATGTTTCCCAAATCTATCAATCAACCTAGACTCTTTGTTCAGAGGATGGACAGTGGAACTCTCTTCAGATAGTTCTTCTACTTAGTGGCCACTGCCATGACCACGGCATCAGCAGGTACCCCTTTTGTCCAAAACTGTCTTCTGGTGCTGTTAAAATTTTGTCTGGTCTCTGGGGCTTCCATGCCCACTGTGAGATCAAATCTATGAGGTCATCTGTGGGCAGAGTCACCCAGGAGGTTGACGAGCCGGTACCAAAAATCACCAGGAACACAGACTCCTCCGATGAAAAATTGCTGGACTTCCAGCCACCTCTTCAGGATTTCAAGGATGTCTCCAAACTGGACATCTTCAGGAGGTAACTATGGGGACCCTTCACCTTCATCAAAATCTGCATCTTCCATGACTGACTCCTCTGGGAAGTCTAAGCACTTTCCCTTGCACATTCTCTTCTTATGGACCCCCTCAATGGAATGCTCTGGGAAAATATCAGAAGAGGTGGGAATACCCTGCTGGGAAGCTTGGGTTTCAGTATTAGCTGTCCCTGTGGAGAGGACTGATGAGATTCTAAGCAAAGAGATGGCAAGTCTGCAACTGAGGATCCGAGGGAAAGGGAACCATCTTAGATGAGGATGCTGACAAGGCTCTCTCCATGACCTCAAAGGCATATCGCCCAGAGAGGTACAGGACCTCGGATCCATAAAACCAAGCCTCTGGACTGAAGTCCCTTCCTATTCCAAGAAGAACTCCCCTAAAGCTGAAGTCGGAGCTGAACTAACCCATGCTGAGGCCCCGAGGTGCAGAGACGGTTCTGAGAACTTCACAGTTGACTGAGACACCCCGGACTCAAAAGAGTAACTCTGGCTCTGACAGCACTCCAGATCCAATGTGAATGAAGAGCTCAGAACAAGCTTTAGATCTGAGGATAAAGATATTTTGGGATCCAATGCAGACGGGCCCAGATGACTCAAATCCGGTATCTTCAAGACAGAGTATGGAGGCAGAGGAGGAACTTGCACAAGAGGAGTAGTGGAAGGTCGCATCTCCTGACCCACCTGGGTAGAAACCAACAGAATACTTGACAAGCACTGCACTGAGAGAATCCTTCTCACTAACCTCTCCATATCTTCTTCCATAAAGCCCCTGGAAGAGTGAGTGGACACCGGGGAAAGAGACCCAGGTGTCTCCAGAAATTGAGAAGGAACCCTGGATGGAACAGGGTCCACTGAGGGAAAGTATCTGGACCATGGAAGGGGAGTGGAATGAGCCATGAGATCTGACATTTTTAGTGTCAGATCTGCAGGAGTGTGATCCAATAAATGCCTAGGCCTCTTAAGCTTCAGATCCAAACGTGAAGTCAAATCCAATAGTTCCTTAGTCAGATGTCTTGGATCCAAGTGTGAAGTCAAATCAGATACTTTCACAACTTATTGGGGAGCAGATGAGTCAGTCAGATCCGAAAGTGGTCTCTTCTTTGATTTCCTAGATGACCTAGCAGATGTTGTTGAAGTATTGGGAGGAAGGATCTTTTTAGTTTTCTTAGGGTAAGTTCCAGATAGGCCTAAGAAAAAGCGGAGGGGAAGTAACCCTTTAAGAATGAATTTATTCTTACGCTCCACCAGAGTCCTAGGGTTGAAGGAGTAGCAAATGGAGCAGTCCTCCTGGAGGTGATGAGGTTCTAAACAGTAAACACCTAAAAAATGGTGTTTTATGACTGCATTTCTGCCATCGTGGTAAGGAGAAAAAATATCTTAATGGAAATAAGAAAGAAAAATATAAAAACAGAACATTTTCTTTTTTAAAGAAAATGGGGAAAGACTACCAACAATGGTATCATAACAGAAAAATACACTCTAAAGTGTAAGGAAGAGAGAAATTACTAACAATAGTATGGGAAATATAGTATAAAAAAGTGAAAAAAATAGAGAAGGTTTTAGACAAAAAGGGTAAGTGTAATCAGTAACTAGACTGAAACAGGAAGAAAAAAATTTTAAAAACAGGAAAATGATTCACTTATCTTAATTATGAAGAGTCGCTCGAGAGCACTTTAACACCACGTCTTTCACTGGAAGCAGCAAAAGAGAACTAAGGTACTTGGAATTGGTGCATTGTGGGCAAGGGAGTAGCTCAAGAGTTTTCTGGTTTCCATGAGGTTTTGCAATGGTCGAATCGGATTTGAACCCACATGTTGAAGACAGAATGAAAACTGACATCAGATATTTTTTTATGGCCTCCCATCAACTTTATTTCTCTCTTGAATTCTTAATGACTCTTCCACTCCTTACATATTCTACCTATTAAGGTGTTTATTTTTTTAAGTACTGGACTTTCCCACCACCTACTATGTAAAATGTTAACTTTTATCTCTTTCTCTTCAACACAATGCCATTTTGTGCTTGCTAGGTAATTCTGAAATTTTTACTCTGAAATCTCCCATGTCTTTCTATCATAAATTTTTCCCCTATACCGAATTGGAATATTCATTCAAATTCATCGAATGAATTTGACATATTCATTAACAGCATACCATTGTTAAACAGTCTTACACAAATAACATTTCCATATTGCCCTGCCATGTCACAGGCTCTGAATTACAACAACTAAATGTCAACTCTCAATACTCCTTTCTGCTTATTTGTGACATTTACTAGAGTCATCTGTTTTAAGTATTTACTGTTACACTGATCGTCATGGGGCTACTCTGCCCTAAAGTAGTTAATTTCAGCATTTCTCTCTTTAGCATCTCTTTTACTGAGGCAATAACTCCTTAAACATTTGAAGTTAACAATACTTATTTATTAAACACTCATACTCAAGTGTCATTTCAGTTTGCCTTGCCATGTGACAGGCTCAACTTTACAGTAGGACCTGCTCCTGATTTTAGCTATGACTTTTTCTGTCTTATTGTATACCTTATTAAGGTTAGGATTCTACCAGTATGGTTTGTTTTGGGCTTGCGTCTAGTAGGTAGAGCAGCCTCTGTACAGCTATTTACATGATTATACAGGGTCTCTGTGAACAACTCTACATAGGTTGTTGTGAACTCAAGGTTGAGAGGGGCAATGAATATTGATAAACTATCTCTTAACAGAGTGCAGTTTGCTTTGAAATAATTCCTAACTGTTACAGGGTTTTGTGGGGTTACTCAGTTGATTTTTATTTTGAAGGAGACAGCTTTGTGGTCTGACCTTACTAGTAATGTTATGACACTGGAGGGGGTGTGGCACTTTCCTATATTAGTGCAGACCAGGTCCAGTATGTTTGAACCTCTGGTGGATGTGCACACTATCTTGGCAAGGATATTTGTGTTAATAAAATCCAGGCATGATTGTGCCTGCAAGTATGAAGTAGTGTATGTTTCTCAGTCTATAGAGGGGTAGTCAAGTCATCCATGAATAGGCTATTTGGTTTAATGGTGAGTCTTTCCAGTAGGTCTAAGTACAAACTATGGGATTCTACGGCCATAAAGGCTGAAATGCAGCTTGCTAGGATATGGTATGGGGCTTTGCCTATAATGATTTGCACATGGATAAACTCCAGGGCATTGTTCTGCTTAATCATTGTAGAGTTATGCTTGTTATTAAAATAGATTGAGACTCCTCCACCTTTTGTCCCTGTCTGTGTACCTGAGGGACTAAATGTGTAGAAGGCACCAAAGCCTTGCACTGCTGGAGTACTTTCTGTGGATTTAAACCATGTCTTGGTAACACCACAGATGTCTATATTCTCCAGAGTATGGACAGCTTATAGTGTGTGGAGTTTCTTGTTTAGGCTTGTAGCATTGAGCAAGAACATCTGTAGGTTACTTTGGTTTTATTTGCCGTGTCTGTAGGTTTGTCAATTAGCATTGTCTAAAAAAAAACTTTTAAAGGAAGGATAAAGTTTTAGCCAATATTTGGAAGCCTAGAGGAGACCATCCTTTGCAAAGCAATGTGGTCTGTTAACCATGTCCTCCAATGCTGACAAATACTTGACTCCACCTGGAAAGACATCAGAAACTAAGCAAATCATCCTTGGTGAAGGCAGAATGCTGCACAGTGCAAGAACATGCCTGCATGAGCTACATATTCAGGGAGATCAACAATGTCTCTCTTCATATAGTCCAAGATAGTAAGTCTCAGGTCAATAACACCCACATGGACTATGACAGAATCATACTGGTACCTGTGATGTAGTGACTTGACTGTATAATTTGGCACACCTGGTGCCAGATAAGCAGCTAACTGTACACACAAAGCTGCAGTTGACAAGAGCAAATGTTCACATGAGCGAATGCTTTTTACTACTGTAAAAAAAAAAAAAAAAAAAAGCAAATGCACATGTGAGCAAATGTATCTAAACTAGCACTTGCTTTAATGTAATTTGGTAGTCAGTTTCATGCATCAGCTACTCTGTCAGAGAATCAATTAGTATACTTCTCATTTTTTATTTTTTATTTATTTGCAGTTTGTTAACCGGGAAAGTCCATTAGGGTGAGATGAGCCCTTTTTCAACAAAGGCCCGGGAAGGATAGCTCCATGTACATACATATTAACACAACAGAGAATTAAAACAGGATTAATACAAAATATCACAAAAGCATAACTGACAGAAATTAAAACAAAAGATTGCACAACTTAAGAATTAAACATTTTGAAATGTTATGACATTATGTAAGGTAAAAGGGGAGTAAGCAACAGTAAGAGTGAGATGAGGAAGGAAGCATTCCTATAGAATCTTCTATATAGGTTGTCTGATGATTCTCTAGTACTTTTTGATAACCCCAAAACATTCCCAGAGGTAGTTGTCTATAAATGCCCTATATACATGAATAAGATCTCCTCTTAGATATCTGTAAGTGACACTGTACAAGTTCAGATATTTTAGTCCTTCATAATAACTTAAATTTTCACATCCATGGATGCCCTTGGTATATTTCCGCTGTACTCTTTCCAGTTTACTCATGCTTGTTTTCTTACAGGATTTCCATATTGTTATTCCATACTAAAGTTTGGGTCTAACGTAACTAACAATGACTTCATCATTTTTGATTTCCTAGATTTTATAAATCTTTTTATACAACCTACAGTTCTACAACTATCATTAACCAACTGACTGATGTGATTAGAAAAACTCATAGTTGAATGTACCCATATACCCAGGTCCTTAAATGAGTCTACAGTTTCAATCATTATTGTTGTTCTTCTTCTTTCGGCTTTTCCCAGTTAGGGGTCGCCACAGCGGATCTCTGGTCCGCTAATGATTGGCAATAGATTTTTACAGTGCCGAGGTGCCAGCCCAACGCCCAACCTTCAACAAAGGCAACATTCATGCATGTCTTTCGAACACCACTCGACCGCGGGGAGGACATGCAGACTCCACACAGAAGGAGCTCCAGCCAAGAATCGAACGGGAGAACCTCTTGCTGTGAGGCAACAACGCTACCGCTGCACCACCGCGGCTTTACACTTTTGTGCTGTATTAAATATTCACCTTTCAATGTATGTCTTCCAAATCTCATATGTTTCGTTTTTGATGTATTTATCAGCATATTATTATCCTGTGCCCAAATGTTCAAATTAGTCAAGTTATTTTGCAGACAGGCCTTATCTGTAACACAAGTAATCAGTTTACCCAATTTCAGGTCATCTGCATATAGACTGTAGAAAACCTCAGATTAAACTGTTAGCTCTGAAAGATTCAATCTAAACAAGTAGGGACCTAGGACAGAGCCCTGTGGGGCACCCTGACTATAACCAAGGATTTCACCTGTCCAGCTGCTGTATGATACTTGCTATGTCCTAATTGTAAGCTATGCAGCTATCTATCTTATCAAGAGTACATCAATACCTAGTTGTACTAATGTATTGATCAGTGTTTTATATATGACCTTTGTCAAATCCTGAAGTTAAATCTACGTAAATTACATCACAGCACACTTTTTCATTCATAGTTGTTGTTATATTGTTATAGAACATCATGTTACAGGTGGTAACAGATCTATTTTCAACATATGCATGCTGATATATGGTTTCAAGTCCCAACCTACCCAATTCTGACAATAACTTATCCAATATTACCTTATCCATTATTTTTCCACAATATGAAAGTAGACTTAAGGGTCTATATGACTCTGGGTTTTACTACTCCCCTTTCCCTTAAAGACAGGTTTATTTTTTTTTTCAAATATATTTTTATTGAATATTACAAACTTTTCAAACATACAAAGGAAAAACTGTAAGTCATTACAGGAAGCAGTAAAGTACAGGTGTATATATGTATATGTATACGTATATATATATATATATATATATATATATATATATATATATATATATATATATAAATAAATAAAACAGTACATAAACTATGCATTTATAAAACAGCAGTTATCTTACAGGGAAACTTACATCTTGGAGAATAATATAAGCAGTAAATACCTTGAATAACCTATCACAGTCAAAGTCTAGAGATACAAATGGAAAATGGCTTGGAAGGAGGAGTATATGACTGTCTTAAGAAGAAAGAAAAGTGGTAAGGAGGGTATATCCATATAAACCAACTATTTACACCATGTACAACTATTTATACCATATTTACAACATAATTACACCATGAATGCCAGAGGATAATAAAATAATATAACAAAATACTTTGTAAAATCAAAAGTTACAGTGTGATGATAACAATGTCTAATGATTACAGGGCCAGATATGATACAGATGGAGGATGTACTCATGTTTCCCTTCAGAATGCATAAATCTTTCACCTTAAAGACAGGTTTAATAAGCGCATGTCTCCAATCTTGAGGAATCTCCCCATATTTATATGACCTAGTGAATAGTAGATATAATATCACGCTACGTCTTCTTGAAGTATTTTCAGGTCATTGTTACTAATTCTGTCTCCCCCATGTGCTTTGTTTGGATTAACTTTGCACAGTTCTTCTTCAATATAGTCTAATTTGATTCCAGTATCTGGGGTTACCTGGATGTCACTAGGACAACTTATCAACCCTTTTGTGGAGCCAAACTGTTTTGCATAAGATTTTGTAAATATAATGATAATCTGTTGTGTCTGAGAATAAATTTTAGAATCTGCACACAGTTTATCAAATTGCATGTTTTTACTCCTTCCACATCTTATGTATCTATAAAAAGGTTTCTTATTATGCTCACTATCTTTATATAAATTTTCTTCTTGATCTTGTCTCACACTATGCTTAATCTGTTTGTCCAGCTTGTTTATTTCAGTTTTCAAAGTTGTAGTTCCACCTCTCTTCCATTTCTTATATTTTTTGTCTCTCACCTTAATCAATACCTAGTTGTACTAATGTATTGCTTCTTGCTATGAAATTGCTCTTATGGAAATATATCGCTCCAACGTTGTATGCCTAGATCCTGATGTTAAACATTTCTTTGATTTTTTTTTGCAATCAGACAATTTCTCTCAAAACTTTCCACATTCATGTGCAGTTTTTCCACTGAACATCTCACTCCAGTTAGTTTTACATAGCAACTGTTTTGCTTCCATATAATTTGTAATTAACTTTCAGTGCATTGGTTTAGATTTCAGTTTGGCTGAATTATCTTGCAACAAATTAACCTTCATGATCCAATGATCACTGAACATCAATGGTGGTAAAACTTGACAAAGTAACAGTAATTTCTTTAGGAACACAAACAATGTCTAGTATGTTCTGTCCCCTAGTAGTTTTTTTTTACAATCTGAAGCAACTGTTGTTCCTGAATATATGTTGTGAATAATATCCTTGCTAATGTTGTTGAATCGATATTATTCCGGTCTGTTTTTGGTAAATTTAAGTCCCCAGCTAATATTATTACTCTCTCCTGTGTTTCATGCAAGAAATGTACGAATTCCTCTAGGTCATCTGCACTTGACTTTGGAGGTCTATACACTCCAACAATTGCTATATGTTCCAGGGCTGTCTTTATTGTCACATTTACACAGTCTATAGTATTGGTATTATCACTGGACATGTAATAATCACAAGTCTCATAGCTATCTTTAATCCCCATCATAAAACCTCCACCTGATCTTTTGTTAGAACTTCTGTTACAGTAAAAACATTTACACCCTGACAGAACTGGTTTCCAGTCATTGTTTTTTTAACCATGTTTCACAAACAATAACAATATCAATACTATGGGAACCTAGCAAATTTTTCAATAAAAAAAACTTTATTATTAATGCTCCTACTATTAACAACCATCAGAGATGCATCAAATATTGCTATCTGTGAACTTTTAAATTTACAACCTGGCAAAAATTCTGCCTAGTGTTTGTCAAATATTGCTAAATATCTGATGCAAAAATTCTCTTCCCTGATCTTGACAAATGCATGCCATCCTGTCTGAACACATGTGCCCAAAACTAGGCTTGGATGCTGTACACATTTCCATTTTTTAAAACAGGACATTTTTAACATGTAGTAGGTTGTTGTTGTTTATCTTTTGGCTTTTTCCTGGTAAGGGGTCACCACAGCGGAACTCCGGTCCGCTAATGACTGGCAGTAGAATTTTACAAAACACCGAGGTGCCAGATCGATGCCCAACCTTCAACGAAGGCATGCCCATTTACGCATGCATGTCTTTCGAATGCTACCCAACCGTGGGGAGGACATGCAGACTCCACACAGAAGGCACTCCCAAGCCCAGCCGAGAATCGAACGGGAGAGCCTCTTGCAAAAAAATCTTTTCCTTCACAGTGACCTGACTATCCTTTCTATAGGTGATTTGTGAAAAACACGTCCTAACCCCAGTACAAGCTATACTAAGAGGGCTGTCAATTCCCTACTAACAGTCAGAGAATCCTTGCAGATGACATCATTTGTACCGACATGAATAAAAATGGATCAGTACTTCCTTACATTAAGATGTTCCAAGACTTGTCTCACATCTTCTATTTTTGCTCCTGGCAACCATAACACTATTCGATGTTCATTATCTTCTCTGCAAAAATAAATATCAGTTCCTCTAATAATTGAATCTCCAATTACAAGAATATCTTTGCTGGCCAGCTCTGAAGAATCTTTGGCTTCTAATAAGTAATTTCTGCTCTGTCAGTTGTTACAAAGGATAGATCTTCATCACCATTAGTCTTATTTATCCCACTGTTTTCATTGTGTATTAAATTCTCATCAAGCTGGCATTGTAAATCCACAGCTTGAGCCATGTAGTCAACATCTGTCTCTCTCCTTTTTTCTTACAATAATGTTCTTCAATCTTTCTATGTTCAGTTTTGATTTTTTCCTTTTCACCTGCCCCTTTCCTCTTTTTTCCACCTTCTCTTCTGGAAAAAATTATGCCTTTTTCTGTACACTGAATGTTTTTTGATAGAAAAATATTATCATTTCCTGTAACCTGTGTGTTACATAAAGCAATGTCCTTTTTAGTATGTATTGTCTTTACTTTACAGACATTAATAAGTTTCTTTTTCTTCCTTGTTACTTGTGAACTTCTTCCTCTCTTTCTTTTGTTTCCTTCTAAACAAACCAGATCATCAGATTGCTGAATACTTGCATCCAGAATTCCAATGCTGTCAGGATCATCATCTTGTTTCACAGGGGTTGAATGATCTTTGAAGACAACAGATGCATCATTTCCTAAATGTGTTCTATTTGTTCTTTGCCTAACGTTATTTATCTCATCAATCCAGTCATTAATATATGAAACAACATTTCTCCAAGCCATACCAATTGCACAAGTGCAATCATCAAGTCTAGATTTTCTTCTAACAATGGTAAGCAAATCATCCAACTTTTGACATGAGGAACACAGTTCGCTAGTGTTATCAGCTGTTACCTTTAAATATGCATAGCATTTATTACACTGTACAGGATATTTGTGCATTAGCAAATCGTTAATTGCATACTTATTTAAGGAATCCATATTCAGCTTCAAACAAATAAAATACTGTAAAAGAAAATAATAATCAAAATCAGTAACCACAGAATTCAAAGAGAAATTAAATCAACTTCTATGACAAAAAAAATCACACGAGCAATATACAACTAAATACTAAAGTAACTACAGTAAAGTTGTTCTGACCATGCAAGTTCTGCAAGCCAGACAAAAGCTGTAATTCCTTTATGTCGCACTCACTATTGCTCGCAGTTGTACTTCTTTTTAACAGTAAAGATCAATAAATCACAACCCAAGGCAGGATTGTTTAGATATGCTCAGGATTTTCCTCCCTGCAGTCTGTGTGAATTTATATCTGTCTAGGCCCCTTGGGGTGGCTAGAGCTTGCCTGTCTAAAACCTATCCCTTTCTAACAACCAACAGTGAAATTAAAGGTAAAACAAGAAAATATGAATCAAAGTAAATCCTGTTAACAAGCTATCGCTTCCTACCTACCAACAGTGAAAAACAGTGATAATAAATAAATATAAATTCAAATGAAACTTCTCTTACCAGTCAACTCCACAGTAAATCACAAAACCAAGGTAGGATTGTTTAGATATGATCGGTCTTTTGCATTGGATTGAGTTGCAGCCAGTTAAGGGAATTTGACTATCTCACTGTGATCTCAGATTAGTATATATAATTATCAGGGGGCTTGCCCCCAGAAAAAAATTATATATATATATATATATATATATATATATATATATATATATATACATATATATGATTATTTTGTGATTATTTTGTAGTTCCATATAAAATGATCACAGTCTGTGTTCGCTCTTTTCAGCATTCACAGTTTGCGGAGATATATATTTATATATATATATATATATATATATATATATATATATATATATATATATAATGTGTGTGTATATGTATATATATATACATATATATATATATATATATATATACACACACACACACACACACATACATATAATATACACACACACACACACACAGCTTTACAATACTAATGGAAACAAATTTAAGTTATGTGAAGAATATGACACTGGATTTCAGACGAGATGTTAGAAATCCACAGTGGGACTAATAAAGTTGATATTACCTGAAGAGTTAATAAGGTTAAATATACTGCAACCCAAACCCAAAAACAATATTCTCTTAGTGAATTCAGTTCTTACTGAACACCTTTGTTCTTCTAATGACTAGAACTTCTTTAGAATAAATTAACTGCATTACATCACTTTTTAAATACCAACAGTATTAACACATGACTTCAAACAACCAATCAAAATAACCATTATTAAATCTTAAAGGTCCCTACAGTTTTACTCATTTACATCTTAAAAGCTTAACATTTATAAAAATACTAAAATAACAGAGAGATAAAAAATATTTAACTTTTATTAACTGTTAATTAATACTTTGTCTTGACTAGAATGTTATAACCTCTGAGCTAGGAAAAAAACATTTTATATTAACGAATTCATTTAATCCAGGATTTTTGTCTGCCAATAACCTTACTTGCCACTCAGTTTCCTTACATTCTAAATGTACATTGTAGCCACCTTCAAACTCATTTGAGTTAACAGGATTGATGAGAAAAAATGAAATTTCCTAAAATCTTTACAAACTAATGTATGTTTCACTAGTGAATTACTGGAATCTTTATTTTTAATAGCTATTGCATGTTATTAAATCCTTTCAGATAATACCATATCCTGAAATATACTCTGAAAGAGTACAAATGAAATCATCTACTTAACAAGGATGCAATCATACAAGGTGAGGTGAGAGCAGATAACCTCCTTATCATACAAGAATGAATGTGAATCTAAGTGCACAGAAGTGTGGTGGTACTCAGGTAAAATGCATTTAAATATGTGTTACAAATATTACTGCAGATGTTTAGTATGCCAGTCATGTGACAATGGCTGACACTGCTTTTGCACACTCAGAATATCATGACAGAAGTGCGGTATAAGGTTAGACTGAGGAGGTAGAAAGCAGGGTAGACCAAACTGTATTTTGAAAAGCTATGGTGGTCAGATAATTGTCAGGGAACATGCAGTTATACACTTAGGTTACCACTGTAAAATATGCGGAGATCAGAATATGAGAGGGTAGTTAGAACTGTGAGACCTATGGGACCATACCTCTCAACCTCTTATCACAGGAATCAGAGGCAAAGGTCCAAAAATAGGGACAATTTTAAAACAAATCTCTTACAAAGAACTAGAATAACATGCTTAGCATTAGTTTGGATTATTTCTGAAAAATATGAAGTCTGAAACTAAAATGTTTGTCATTATTTAGTGACTGCAATCCTCAATGATTTTTCAGAAAACCATAACTTGTATGAAGGACAGACCAAAATTAAATGCAAAAAATCTGGACAGCTCAGAGATAAGTATAAGATTGAATGACCTGTTGAAAACTCAGCCACCTGAATTGGTGGCTTACATGCTGCAAAGTAAGAGGAAACCTCCATTTATTATGGGGTTAGTAAACAGGGCATGCAATGCTTTAAAAGATCTTACATCAATGCATAAATGTTGAAACCTGTTGAACACTGAAAATTATTTCGCCACTTTGGTATGAATATGTCAGCTAGCATGATATGCTACCACTTCCAGAAGGTTTAGAATTTCTGCAGGGAACCACACAGAATAAAGATCGCAGATATTAATTGCATGTGTTAGAAATGTGTGAAGGGGATCAGAGGATGTGGGAGCAGTTCTGTTTTTGCTCTTACCTAGGCACGTTCACAGGAAACTTTGAAAATCTTTTGCAGGAACTACTTGGTACTGTGGTGCCACTTACACAGTATGGTGTTTGTTTTTCCTGAGGTCTGATATGGAAAAATAAATGTCCAAGAATGAAATAGCTGTTTAAAAAGTATTATGACAGTTTCAAATACAGCAATAAAAGGAAGATGAGAAGATAATGCATCAACATTTGGTAAGGATGTAGTTACAGCTGAAGGATAAATTACATCACAGAAGGTGCATCCCGCAAAGAAGGTATCCTGGAATAAGTATGCAAATATGTGTTCCCTTGGTTAATACATAAAGGTAGAATTAGGGAGCAAACAGAATTGCCTATGACATAAGTTGAGAGGTGATGGTTGGCTTACATGGGCATGTTAAGTATTGAAAATTAATTGAATATTCTAGGTATTTACTCATGCATTTTGCCTTCCGATGCAGAAGGGGAAGTGGGTTAGGGTTTCACCTAAGTAGTCTCTTACTTCCATTGTTATAAGTGTTGCTGTTTTCTTATTTTTTTTTTTACACTGATGTAGTCTTTTGCTCTCATTGGTATCTTATAATTGTTGCTGTTTTCTTCTTTTTAGTGAATTAGTTAACTGTTATATAAAATTATATAATATGCTTTAGGATGAAACAGTTACTGTTAAAAGTTTTAGTTGTAATTTTACAGTATAACATTTAGACTGGGTGATGATATTTTTGAGTTTTTAAATGACTATGAGTAAGTAAGCAATACTGAATGTATTATAAACGAATAATTCACTTAAGAATGCTTTGAATAATAAAGAGTAAAAAAATAGGCATACTGTACAGAATAAAAAAAAGTTTCTTACACCTAATTCAAGACTTACACTTGCTAAACTTTTCTGCTATTTATCCTGTTGTGCAGATCAGTTGTTTTTGCTTAAAAATTGGAAACGACCTATAAAAATATCTTGTCACACAGCAGGATTTGTCTACAAGTCTTACCACTACAAAGTCCCACAACACTGTGGTGATTAACCTTCCATATCCTTATTTCACAATCTAAGTTCAAACCTACCTTCAAACTTTTTCACAAACAACCTTGCCCACCCTAAGGAACCCCCTCCAATGGCATTACCCTTAATTAAATAATAGATCATCTTCTGCACATAATCTTAAAGTACTTAGAGCATTCAACAAATATGGCACCTACCGCCTGGCCTCTCCATCCCTACTGCTTAAATTAACTTTCCAGAAATATTAAGTCCAAAACATCAATGACAAAATTTAATTCGATGCTACATAATCATCCAAAATACAGTATCATAATTGGCGATGGAATTGCATAATAACCCCCCCTATACTTTTCATATATTAGTTTGATGTGTGACAGTCTTCTCAATATGGCATATACTTCGATCCACTGAAGACTAATTCAGAGAAAAACATTTAGGGAGGTCCAGCTTACTTGAATGAAACTTTCGAAGACTTGTTTTCTGTAGGGGGTTGGCAAATTTCCCAATATCTTTAATGTAGCAGGAGACCCTCCCCCTCACTGCAATATTTATTGTAACTAACTCTGAAGTTATCAAACCTTGGGACAGGTTAATAAAATGCACTGCAATCGAAAATTGTGTTCATTCAGCTATTCTTGAAAGTACAATTGTCTTAAAAACGTACCATAACAGTAGATGTCTGAACAGATCACTTACATATGGGAAGTATCCTGTTAAGGATAACATACATCCAGATAGTATATCAAAGCTTGGCCATCTTCCTCTCATGCTGTACTTCTGCCTCAAGTCTGAGGTATAAGTATACAAGTACACAAGGGACGTACAGGTGTGACGTTCCTTGGGACTTTCTTTAAAAAGAGAAATAAAGCAAAAAAGAAAGCAAGAAACAGAGATGTCAACAAAGAAAGGGGGAATACATAGTAGGTCCATCTTGGCTGAGAGAGACAGTAGAATATAAATGAGAAAGAGAGAAAGCAGGGAGACTGCAAATGCTCCATTCAGAAATAGTACAGTTGTGTAAGTAAACTAACCATAACAGTACAAGTCTGAATGATCACTGCTGCAGTAACTTTAGTTATATGGGTTATATCCTGCTAAGGATGTAACAGCTCTCTGGCTTCCAAAGCTTCAGGGCACCTTCCAAGCACCCAAACAATTAGCTTGAACTGAGCTGACTTAAAAGACAGGTTTGGGTGCCGAGGGTCTATGTTCGGCTACCGAAAAAAAAATGCAAATGGCTAAATCTCCAACGGAAAAGAGTGAAATAAAAAAGCAGTGAACAAGGACAACAATGAAAATAAATTTGTTGACTAGCCATAGTTGGTCAACAGCTAGGAAGTAATGCGATGCATACTGTAATTGAAGGGAAACCTTTTAAATTCACCCTATTCCCCACTGTAGTGCGATCTCAGAGTTGGTATAAATAGTTAGGGGGGTGGGGGGCACAGCCCCCCACCTTGGTTGGTTTTGTTTACGATGTTGGCTGACTATGGCCTTTCGATGCATTTCTTTTCGATGATGTCCTTGTTTGCTGCTTTTTTGTTTTGCATTTTTCCATACGAAATTTAACCATTCACGTTTTATTTTTTCTGGTAGCCGAACACAGACCCAGGTGCCAAAACCTTCCGTGTTTTCATGCTAACAGAGAGGGGGGGGGGGAGGGAGGGACAGAGCTCTGAAAGGGCAATGCTAGGAACAAAAAAAATAAATATTCACACCCTAACATAAACACACCAAAAACAAGGAGAATGGAGGGAGGAAGCCGCTACTGCATCAGTGATCATTCAAACATCTACTATTATGGTAAGTTTATTTACACAGCTGTACTATGTACATTCAGATTTACCCAAGCTTACTACATTTGGGAGGTAGAAGGGGAAGGGTCCAGAATCCCCTGGAGAATGGTCCCAGCCAATCCTGAGCTAGACCTAGAGAAGGAATCAAGCTTACAGTGTTTTGAAAAGGATACACAAAGGACCAAGTTACAGCTTCAAAACTTTAAAAAAAGCCATAGATGAAGCAAAGGCCCTGGTAGAATGGGCTTTGACGCTGCCTGGATTAGTTTTGTTGTGATAAGTATAAAAAATGTAATAGCCTGAGATAACCATTTGAAAATTGTCTGTTTTAACACAGGTTGTCCCTTCTTCATACCTTCACAAGAAATGGACAACTGATCCAAAGATCTGAAAGATATGGTTCTGTCAGGATAGTACCCGAGCTCTCTGTGGACATCCAAGGCATGGAGTATCCCTTCTTCCTCAATTTCACGTCAAAGAAAGAACACAGGAGATGGATAGTTTGGCTTAAAATGAACTTGGATTCCACTTTAGGCATAAAAGGATTAGTTTTCAAAGAAACCCTGGCTGTGTGGAAAATAAGATAGGGTTGAGTCACTATAAGAGCTTGCAACTCAGATACTCTTCTTGAGGAGGTCAGGGGCAATATGTACATCTGTTTTCCATGTTAAGAACCTCAAGTCAGCTGCAGCAAGTGCTAGCTTCTACAACATAAAATTAAGATCCAGAGGAGGGACCACTGGTTTTGCAGTGTGGCCTCCTATGCAAAACCCCTTTCAAAAACATTTTGACATGAGAATGCACTACAAGGAGAATCCATGGACAGACATGTTGAAACGGCCAATAAATGAAACTCAATGGAGGAATAAGAAAGACCATATGACACTAACTCATACAAATATTCTAAAACCAGAGAACAACTAGCCCTGCATGGGTGCTGGTTATGTTGCTGGCACCTACTAGAAAACACTTTCCATTTGCTAATATATAATTTTCTAGTAGCATGATTTCTTGCCACCATTAATGCCTGCTGTGTGTCCTCAGTAAACAGGTGCCTAAAGGGAATTAAGACCCTATCAGGCAGTCACTTGAAGCTGATTGGGGCTGGGGTGTTATCAAACAATCCTGATCTTGTGTGAGTAGATCCATTCTGTGAGGAATCTTGTGGTAATTGCCCCTGGCCATTTCCAAAAGAAAGGAGAAAGCACAGTTTTGTAAGATCTTACCGTAACAGTAGATATCCTTCTCTTCACTGTTACAGTACTCATAACTGAAGGGATCTCCTGCCAATGACAGTCCAATGTCCAGCCAGTATACCAAAGCCTTTAGTACTTACAGATGCTGTATGTCACACTTATGATCCCTGAGCAAGGCATAGAGCATAAAGGTGATATACGGATGCACACACACAGAACTGAAAAAGCCTCAGGAGGAACAGAATATCCCTAGGGATGAGTAATAACATGTGCATCCAGAAGGTGAAAAGGGAGAAGAGCCCCTTGGCCAGAAGGGTAAGAAAGAACATGCAAGAGCAGAGAGGGCAAAAGGGAGGGAGTGTATACTGCAACAGTGAGGAGAAGGACATCTACTGTTATGGTAATATTTTACACAACTGTATTATGTCCTTCCAAATCACTGTTACAGTAGTCATAACTGAAGGGAGAGTATAAAAGCTCAAGATGAAACCTGGGAGGAGGATGGCATTGATGAGCCATTCAGAAACCCATGCAGGAGTCGGACAGCCCTGGCAAATGCAGCTCTAGACCTTGAAACAACATCCAGCTGATAATGTTTAATGAAGGTATGAAGAGAAGACCAAGTAGCATACTCAAGTATGGAATTGGTATACAACCCCTTAAAAAAGATCCAGAAGAGGTAACAACCCTGGTAGAATGAGCTTTTACTGATGGAGAACATTTACCATGAAAAGTGTAACAAGAAGAAATTGTTTTAGAAATTCAGGAAGTGATGGCTTGCTTAGAAACAACTAAACCCAAAGATCTGGGATGAAAGGAAAAAATAAAGCTGCTCAGATTTGTGAATGACTTCAGTTTTATCCAAATACCTCAGCTGTCTATGCAAATCCAAGGATTAAAGAACCTTCTTACTGACAGACTGCATTGAAGGAAATAAGGAAGGAAAATTAATGGATTGATTAAGGGACAACTCATTGACCACCTTGGTTATAAAAGAAGGGTTAGTACAAAGAGACACCCTGTCTCTGTGGGAAACTAAGAAAGGAGAAACAGCTGGGAGAGCCTGAAGTTTAGACATATTCTTGGCCGAAGTGCAAGCCAAAAGAAGAACAGTCTACCAAGTACAATGTTGTAAGGAAGTTGAAGCAGCAGGCTCAAAGAAAGCCTGAGTAAGTTTTTCAAGAACAAAAATGAAGTTGCAAGAAGGTGGAACAGGCTTCCTGGGAGGCCTAAGATGAAGGACACCTTTAAGAAATTGCTTGACCTCAAATTTAGAAGCCAGAGGAGGAGAAGACAAGGGCAGACAAGCAGAAATGATTAATAGGTAAGCTTTAACCGAAGACTATGCCAACTCAGCATAGAACAGATCACACAAATAAGTGAGAACCACAGAAACTTCCGCACAGAGGGGATCCAGATGGTGAGAGAGGCACCAGACAGAAAATCTTTTCCAGTTGGACAAATATGATTTCCTGGTAGTGGGCTTCCTGGCGTCCTGCAGGAAAGCATGTCCTCAGAAAAGAGGTGCCTAAAAGGGATCAAAACTTTATCACCCATAGTGTCATTTGAAGAGTGGACAAGTGAGGATGGATAAGAGATCCCTTGTCTTGTGTGGGAAGATCCATCCAGTGAGGTAACTTGCAATGAATGCCCCTTGCCAAGTGAGAAAGAAGGGGGAACCAATGCTGTCTGGGCCAAAAGGGAGTCATTAGCAAGATTTTGGGAGAGTCCTGCCTGATATTGTGCAAGTCTCGGGGTAACAGAGAAAAGGGAGGGAAGGTGTTTAAAAACATCCCTTCCATGGAAAAGACAGGACATCCACTTTCCAAGTCCGAGGACTTGGGACTCTGGAACAGAACACAGGAAGTTGTCTGTTCAGAAGGGAGGGAAAAAGATCTACCTGAGGAGTACCTCATCGATGGACCATGTCCAGGAACACATCTCTGTGAAGCATCCATTTGTGAGCTTGTGTGATGTACCTGCTCAAGGAGTTGTGCCACTACACCGTGCTCCGAGGGAATGTAAACAGCCTGAAGAGTCACTTGATACTGGACAGCTAGATCCCAGACTTGAAAAGCAAGTCTGCAAAGAAGTTGGGATCATGTACCCCTTGCTTTTTTAACACACCACATCACTGTAGTGTCTGTGAAAACTTTGAGGGGCCTGGGATGAAGGAAGGAATGAAAAGCTTGAAGAGCTAGAAGAGCAGCTCTCATCTCCTTTATACTGATGTGTTTCATTCTATGATGAAGAGGCCAAAGACCATGAACCTTGAGAAAGCCAAATGAGGCCCCTAAGCTCTGTCTGAGGTGTTAGAGAAAAAATTATTTCTCATGATATATCTTCACAAAATGCATATTAACTTACAGTTTCTTCACAAATTAATTGTTTAATAGTTATTTATGTTAAAAATAACATGTAGTATAGATGCATAGTTATGCAAACCACATATACTTATTTTAGTTCTAAGTGTTTTACAAGTGCATTCTAATATCAAGCTGCAAGTGTATTAACAGACGGCTGAAGGTAAAGAAAGTGCTGAAGGAGTTAAGGGATGCTACTATGATCTACAGAGTCTGGTTCTGGAATGCCCAGGAGGGAGGAAAGAGCACAATGTGAAAGAGATTTTGTTTTATGTGAGCTCTGATCTTCCCAGGCTAGGATGGATAGTTACAAGTAATGGTACTGAAATATATAAGGTCGAAAAACAAGACTGGTTGCCAGGTCAGGTGGCTTGTGTTTTTCTAAAACATTATTGTTACCAAAAACATGGTTGTTAAATGTTCACATGCAGCACTAAGCGAGAAGCATGAGGGTCTGCAGAAACCCTATTTGTTAACTAATATGAAATGTCAGAATTCTACATGCATGTTACTGATAAGAAATTAAATAAAAACTGTACGTTTTTGTTGCTTGGTGAGACTGATTTGGAAACTTTGTGAAGGCAGTTTCCCAGCACTGACATCTGGTGGAATTAAATAAAAGAGGAAATGTTTTGTACCTCCTGAAGAGCTATTCTTGACACAAGACAGAAGGTAAATTAATGTTATTTATGCATATTTTAATTTCACCTTAACATTTTGGTGCCGGTGTCTCAGATCTGAAGTTTGGTATTGTTGCAGAGCATTGTGGAATGAATTACAAGGGCCCAGCACAGAAAAAATTTCTGTGAATTCTACACTATTTTGTATGGAATAATTGGAGATTTGGATACTTAACTATTCAGCGTGAGCAAACAAATTAGGCTAGAAATGGGAAAATGGATTTGTGGAAAATGTTTTTTTTTTCTTTCTTTCTCTCCTCTCTCTTTTAGGAAACTGCAATTAAAAGTAATAGTAGAAATGTGTTTACTGTGTTGTTAACTGACTGAATTTGCTTATTAAGTATAAGATGTGTACTGTTTTGTTGAATGGTTGACTTTGCTTTTCAGTATATGATGTGTATTATTTTGTTGAATGATTGACTATTTTTAGTATATGATGTTAACTGTTTTTGTTAAATGACTGAGTTGCTTGTTAGGTATGCGGTGTCTGATGCTTTGTGGAATGAAAGAAATCTGCTTATTAGATGTATGTAAAGTATTAGTGGGAGGTCCCCATGGGAAATAAGAAAAGTTTATTAATGTGTATGTGCATATAACTAAAAGGGAATTTAACACAAGGAGGTGCCTTGTGTTGAGGGCGGACAAAAGGTAAGAGGCATGACTGTTGCTTTGTGCTGCTTTAATGTACGACTGATGCCTCTTGTTGTGTAATGTATGACTGGAGAGAGAGAGAGACAGAGAAGTTAAAAGTAGAGTTCATTCAAATTTATGAGCCTACAGCATGCAGGGACATAGGTGTGTGTGTGTGAATTTTAAATCAAATTCATGAGCCTACGGGATGTTGGGGCAAAGGGGTGCCTGTGTTGTTAAATCAAATTTATGAGCTTACAGCATGTTGGGACATAGGTGTGTGTGTTGTTAAATCAAATTCATGAGTCTACAGCATGTTGTGACACCCATGGCATGTTAGGATGTAGGTGTGACTGTGTGATGACAAAATCCCTACTCTTTCCCTCCCTGAATGGTGTGTAGATCGATATAGCTATTTTCTTTCTTCTGAATTGCCAGGATCCAGGATATACAGGGTAAGTCTTAAAAAAAAAAAGGGGGGGGGGGGACAAAGATAAGTAAGCAAGATCAAATCCCCTGAAAAGGGAACGTGCATATTCTATGTATCATATTTATGGTAAAGAAAGTTGTAAGTATTTGCATGAGTGGTTTCAGCTTACTAAAATTTGCCCAGTTGGAGTATTTCCATTAAATGGAACTTTTGATAAGGATACATTAATGAAATTAAAGGCTATTTTGGGGGGAAAAAGAAAAAATATGGAACAAATGTCAGTATTTTATTCTCGGTATACTGAAGCTCTTAAAAGGAAAAAGGAGTCCGCATTAAGGGGGTTACAGGATGGAAATAAGAAACTGCTGCAACAGGTAAGAGAGGTTAAAAAGGTAAATCAGTAAAAAGGGATCCCTTTATCCTGTTTTGGCAGGTTCGGAAGAAACTGGGATGGCCAAAAGCCGAGACTTGTAAGGAGGATGACAATCCTCCAGTAGCTACTGCACCCCCACCCCCATATGTACTGGTATGGGTGGCTCCAGTACAAGATTCTGCTGTTTCTCAGACCTCTGCATTCTAGACAGAAGGTCAGAGTGGTACTGCTACATTTCAACCTAGTTCCCCCTGTTTAACCCTCATCTTCAGAACAGGCATGTGCAGTCAAAACGTTTTTTTTTTTTTCTTCTTCTTATCTTCTCAACAAGCTTTTACCTTTCCAACAGGAGCACTAGTACTTGACACTCCTGTGGCTCATCACAAGCGCTCACATGAAAGAGTAGGACAAGAGGCAATTGCCTCTAGAGAGGATATTTTGGCACCTCTTTAAAAATGATTTGGGTGCTAATGCTGATTTACATATTATATCTAAATGTTTTCTAACTAGAAAAAAATCCATTAAGGTTTAAGGAGGAATTAAAAAACTATAATAAAATGTTACAACCCTACTTTGACAGATTTAAACCACATGCTTCAGGTAGTTACTTCAGATAAAATAGGACAACAGTTACTTGAAAAGGCTAAAATAACAGATTTTACTCGATTCTCAGTTAAAGCGTCTACTGTGTGACGACATGCGTGAATGGGCGTTCCTTCGTTGAAGGTTGTGCGTTAGGCCCGGCAAGCCAGCATGTAAAACTCTACTGCCAATCATTAGCGGACTGGAGTTCCGCTGTGGCGACCCCTAACCGGGAAAAGCCGAAAGACACACACACACTCTCAGAGGAAATGTGCTAATAGATAAAAGGACAGCACTGTTAAATTACAAAAGTTTGTCAAGTTAGGACCGAGTGGTCTAAGATACAGGCATGTAAGCAAAATAAAGGGAAAGCCCCTGCAGATTATTTGAGTCATCTTAAAGGAGTGTTTGCCAAATATTCAGAAATACCCTACATCTTTTAACTATCCTTGCAGAAAAAGGACACAAAGTGACAAAAGAAAAAATTACAGCTATGGTTACCTCAGGTACATTATCTTGGTCATTTAATATCTCAGGGTAGGATCTTACAGTATCTGTCCCTCATTCTGTATCATCCTTCTTACTTAAAATAAAACTCAACCCCTCTTGACTGCATGTCTAGCTAAATATGAATGTGCACTTCTTTCTGATCCATCTGTTTCTCTAATACGCTGTTCTGTTCTAAATCCTGCATCTTTGTTATCTACTGCTCAGGATGGTAAAGAGCATGATTGTGTATGTGTGACTAATTATCTGCTTTCTCCTAAGAAGGACTTAAAGATTACTCCTATACACAATGTCAAATTAAATCTATCGTGTATGGTGTCTGTGAAAGAGATCAAAACAAAGATTTGGTCTCAAAAATAATATTTTGCTTTACAAAAAAAAAGTCTCTCTTTTGTTGTTAAAAAAATAATTATTGCTTAGTTAAATGGAGCGCCCACCACAAGGGTATAAATACTACATAAAAAAAAATTATGGGAGATCAAGCTGCTAAAGAACTTTGTGTAAATTACATGCAATTGTATTGCAAGAAAGTGTCAGTTTTTCAAGCTGAAGCATTACAGAGACAAGTTCAGAGGTGGCTCAAGGATGGATGCAGCGAATCCATCACTGGCTTATGGTGACATCCGGATGGCTGACTGGTGGCTGCCTCCTTGCTACCTTACCTGGTAAGGGCATATCACTTACCAGCCCATGCAGGTAAAACAGCTTTATTTAACCAAATTACTCCAAAGTTGGTATACCACTCAAGTCTCATCTTTGATACTTCAATATGTTAATTATGCAAAATGCTTAGACCATAATATTAGCAAAAATGCAAACACTAGGACTGTATACTTACCACTACCTTGGGGACCTTTTGTTAATGTACAGCTGGACTTTGTCCAGATACTAAAGTACGTAATGTACGCTTTAGTAGTGATTTATATTTTTCTGCATGGGTAAAAGCTTACCCATATCACAAAGCAGATTCTGTAAATTTGATGTACCTTGTACTATCAATAGTGACCAGGAAACTCATTTTAATTCCTTGACCAGAGCTATGCAATTTTTTTTTTATAAGTTGAGTCTTCACTGCCCCAACCATCCGCAATCATCTGGATTAGTAGAGAGGGTTAACTGGACCATTTAAAATAATATTTGTGCTAAAACAAACCTTAAATGGCCAAAGACATTTCTCTTAGCTCTGATAAGTATGAGAAGCACTTTGAATTCTACAAGGAAATTGAGTCCTTATGAGTTATTAATGTAAAGACCCATGGCCCTTCCAGCTACTACCCCTGTGTCAAATGAAGACTTAACTCTAACAGATGATGTAATGCTAACATACTGTCAACAACTTGTCCATTTCTTACAGCAGTATCATAAAACTGTACGAGAAGCTCTTTTTCAACCTCTTCACTAGCTCTGTCACCAACTGCAGCTGGGTGATTGGGCTTGTGTGAAAACTTTCCAGAGAAAGAACTGTTTGAGCCTGAGGTGGAAAGGCCCTTTCCAGGTCTTGCTCACTACCTGGACTATGGTCTACTGCGCAGGACTACCAACCTGGATTCAATCATCCCACTGTAAGAAGACCTGTCGTGTAAGGGCCCCAGATTAAGCATCCATCGTTGCCGGTGACAGAAGACAGAAGTGTGAAGGACAAATCATCTGCCCCAGTGAAGAATTAAGGAGAAAATCAACAAACAGCACTTCATGATGAATCCAGTGGCAAGTACTTTTGTTTTGTTCTTGTTGCTATTTCCTTCTGTGACAAAGTGAGATACTGCCAGCACAGCTATCTGGAATTTTATAAATAATTATATATCATCTGTGAATATCAACATGATTTATATAAGATGCTTGTATTACAACTGTATGTTAAGTGTATATCAAACTTCTTTGAATAGACGTGTGTTGAAAAAGGTTTTTGTAAAGTGCTTGAAATGTATCCACAGTGTGCCCCCCTGGAATTGAACAGAAATGTGCATGCACTACTGTAACTGTTTAAATGTATATATATTAACAGTGGAAACTAGAATACAGGATGTTAGCTTAAAAAAAAAATAGCTGAAATTAAATTACTTTATGGCAGCACGAGACAGAATGTCTATACTAGTGAGTTTTCTGTATTGTCTTTAAGGTGAAAGCATTACTAGGCTTGAAATGTGGAGGGATGTAATTATTTTATAACTTCCAGCATCTGCCAAAGATCTGAGGTCTGTGTATTTTCACAGGTAGATGCTAAATACTGCTAGCTTCCAGCAGTGGGGGTTTCATCTGGGATAGAGTCAGATGATAAGAAATTTGTCATTTTGCAAGCTATCCCGGCAGTGATATTTGAGATATTAATTTCAGAGGTCTCTTGGAGAGACACAGCATTCTGTATTTGGTCTTGAACCTGACAGCAAGAACCATTCACCACACATCTGCCTTGCTGTTAAGTAAGTTAACCAGGGTACAGTAATTCTCGTAGATTCAGTCAGGAATGCAGTGAAGCATAATCTAGATTTTTTTTCTTTATTTATTTGAAACTGTCCTGCAATGTTATTTTAAATATTTCCTGTGGTTTTGAACTCTGATGTCACTGTGAATATATACAGAGTATTTTCTTGTTAACCTTTCATTGTGGCTGATTTTTGTGAGACATATTTAGGTTTTGAGAGTACTTGCATATTTATTTGGTGACAATGTGGGCCAGTCCTAATAGCCTTGCTCTTGGTCAAACTGCCATTTGTATTAATGTTAATATTACACAGCAAGATTGGGCACACTTTGTTACGGGCCTTAAAGTAGCTGCAAACCTGTGCTGGCCTTTCCCAGGTGTGTGTGTGTGTGTGTGTGTGTGTGTGTGTGTGTGTGTGTGTGTGTGTGTGTGTGTGAAACCTCAAAGAGTGCATGTGTCAGCTACTTGCTCAGTGACATGAAGCACTGGTTGGATAGAGAGGGTGCTGGAGGTCTTGTCTTGGTCACTCAGCTGAGATCTCAACTCTATAGTTGTGCCAGTGGAGAGTCTTATTGGGGATCTGGAAAAAGAGGTAGACACGAGCTCCGGACTGAGTGTAGTCTCTGCATGCTCTTAAGGGAAATTGCACTTGATGCAGAGAGTTGCATCTGGAAATACTGCCTGAGTACCTTGTCATCCTCCCAGTGTATGTCCCCCACTGGTGCCAGTGGTGAGGATTAAGGCTCCTTAGTTACTGGTCCAGTGGTGGGTCGTCACACCTTCTATAACCTGGTCGAGAGAAAATAGTTTCCTGTTGGTTCTTCAGCAATGTGCTGTGGACTTAAATGTGACAAACTGCTGGGTGTGTTCACATACACCTCATCATTCCAAGGCAGGGATTCCCATGTTTCCAATTCTTGCATCACAGGTGACATTTGAGAAAGAACTTGGTGATACTAATCTAACTTGGCATAATGTGACTAATTTTTCAAAGGTTGTGTCTCTTCAGCTTGCCACCACAAATCGTGGAGACATGTTATGCCAGAAATGGGACTGTGCCAGTAGGGATCAGCAAATGTAATGACACTAGACATGAAAGTGTGTTGAACTCTCTACAGTTAAAAAGCTATGACTGGGGGCATAGCATGGCATGACAGAGGCTCGTTACATTTGTGGTGATCGTGCCTACCCCTGGTTACTCAAACTGGTCAGGGTGTTGTTTAGTGGGCTATATTACTCTGGTTATTCAACATTTTAAAAACCTCTAGCACGTAGACTAAATATAAGTGGGCAATACGCTAGGCAGAGCAAGTATTTTCAGCTTTTGTTCCTGTGTATGGAGTGCACAGGACAATGTTTAAAAGCACTATGCTTGCTCAAATTCTTCAGGAGGTAGCCAACCATAATTCACATCATATCAGAATGGCAAATCAAGAAATGACTGAAATGCGAACTGTGGTGCTACAGAATTGACTGGCAGTTGATATAAAAAGAAGTTATGTCTTACCATATCATTCCATCTGTGTTGCTGATCTTCGTTCATTCATTACTGATGGGTTATCGGTTCCGTCCTCAGAACTGAGCCAGCCTTGTATCAAGCTTGCTTCAGCTAAAAACTCTCGAGCCAAGGTCCTACCCAGAATGCTCTGCTCCCTGTTACCTCAGATCGAGTTTGCAAGTTGACAGACAAAGTAGAGGTTACCTCTGGTCATAACAGAAGTACAATAAAGGAGTACATGAGATCAACCAGGAACCTCTGGAGGGGGATGGAGGGTGGGGAGTAATGAATGAACGAAGATCAACAACACAGTTGGAATGTTATGGTAAGACATAACTTCTTTATCCAATATTGTTAATCTTCGTTCATTCCTTACTCATGGGACAGAGTCCCCAGCTACCTGTATTCCTGGGTGGCCCTCATGGAAGGACATTCCTAAGAACCATGGTGCCAAAAGAAGCTCTACCTCTGGAGGCCAAATCCAATTTGTAATGAAGAATAAAGGTATGAGGTTCAGCCCAAGTCACAGCTGAGCAAATATCATTGAGGGAAGCCCTAGCATGGAAAGCTACTGAAGCTGCCATAGACCTGTAGAATGTGCTTTCACTGTGTGAGGCAAGGTGATATTGTTCTTGTTGTATATAAATGTAATGCAATTCCTCAACCATGATGCTAATGTAACTTTTGAGACAGGATGACCTAGTCTTGGTCCAGAAAAGGCCAGAAATAGTTGGTCTGATTTATGGGTAGATTTTGTTTTTTCCACGTAGAATCGTATTTGCCTATGAACATTCAGGGAGTGCAGGCAATACTCTCCCTTGTTAGAATGATTAGGAAAAATACTGGAAGGTCAATGGACTGGTTGATAGACCGCTCTGACACCACTTTTGGTAAAAAGGAAGAATTAGTTTTCAGTGATACTCTATCCTTATGGAAGATGAGGTAGGGACGTTTGATGCATAAGGCTTAAAGTTCTGACAATCGTCTGACCGATGTGATTGCAATCAGAAACAAAGTTTTCCAAGAGAGATACTTTAAATCACATGAAGACACAGGTTCAAAGGGGGGAGCTGTTAGGGCTTGCAGGACCAAGGCCAAATCCCAAGGTTGGGCTGGTTCTCCAAAGGGAGGTTTTAGGTGAAGAACCCCCTTCAAGAAAGTTTTACAGAGTCTATGTGACATGAGCGAAGAATCCTGAAAACCAATGTGGAAATTTGACATGGCAGCTAAATGCACACGAACAGTAGAGGCAGACACCCCAGAGTGGAAAAGATGTGATAAGTAATCCAAAACCACCGAAACTGGGGCTGACACGGGGTCTAATTGTTTATTCATTGCCCATAGAGAAAACCTTTTCCATTTATTGAGATAGATTAATCTGGTGGATGATTTATGAGAGGCAATAAGAATATTGCGCACTGGGGACGAGAGGTTATCTTGCCTGGCAATCACTGGAAGTAGAGAAACCAAGCTGTCAGCTTCACGGTTGTTAGACTGGGGTGAGTCAGACCCTGCAGATGGGAGATCAACATTGGGGATGGATTCAGGATCCATGGCCGATCTAGCAGGTGAGGCCAGAGGAAGTGGAGCCAGACTTGTCGAGGCCAATATGGAGCAATGAGGATCACTTTGCTTTTCAACTACCGTGCTTTCTTCAGAAATTGGGAGATGATGGGAAGAGGAGGATAAGCACAAAGCAGACCCGAGAGCCAAGCGTGGACTAAAGCATCTCTTGGTGATTGTCTCAGAGGGGAGATCATGGCAAAACAGTTGCTGCACTTGTAGTTGGTTGGGGAAGCAAATAGGTCACAGCAAGGCTGGCCCCAGCGGTTGAAAATTTTTGCCTCTATCACAGGGTTAAGAGACCACTCGTGAGGTTGTAGGATGCACCTGCTCAACTTGTCCGCTATCACGTTGGAGCTCCCGGGAATGTGGGTTGCAACTAGAAAGCGGTTGGAAGCTGTCGCACATTGACATATCCTTAAGGCCTCTCAGCATAATGGATTAGATCTGGTGCTCCCTTGCTTGTTGATGTACCAGACCACTGACATATTGTCTGACTGGATCGCAATAGTCCCTGATGGAAGTATAGAATGGAATGCTTGCAACACTAGTAGCATTGCCCTCAGTTCCAGGACATTGATATGCAAAAGGGCCACTGTCTCTGACCAGGTGCCTTGGACCGAGTTTCCCTGACATAGCCTCCCCACCCAATCAGGGAGGCATTCATGGTCACCATGGCTTTTGGCTGAAGGGGCGAGACCATTGTTGGGGATTTTGAGACGTCCACCAGAGCAAATCTTGCTTGCATCTCTGAGTTACACTTATCTGAAAAGACAGAGGATGTTGTAAAGGGTACCACTGAGTGAGAAGTAACCACTGGAGGAGTCTCGTGGAATCTGGCCAGAGGAACAATGGTGATCAAGGTTGCCATTGACCCCAAGAGTTGGAGTATGGAGAGAGCGGAAGATTTGTGGTGACAGAGCAGCAGCTGAACCAGTTGTCTTATTTTTTGAAGTCTGTGATCCGGTAGAGATGCTGTGCAATTTCTCGTGTCCAACACTACCCCGATGAATTCTAAAGACTGTGCTGGGGTCGTGTTGGACTTCTCTCAGTTTATAGTGATTCCCAGGCATTGTGCTGTGAGGAGAGTGTAATGTAGGGCTTCTTCCAGTAGGAGCTTGGTGGGGGCGGTGAGGAGCCAGTCGTTGACATATGGAAATGCCTGAAATCCTTGAAGTCGCAGGTGAGCGGTAACCACTGCCATGCATTTGGTGAACACTCCAGGGGCTGTAGAGAGACCAAAGGCCAGTGCTTGAAATTGGTAGTGACTGGCTCCTATCTGGAAGCAGTGGTATCTTCTTGAGCACTTGTCCATTTTTATATGGTAATACGCATCTTGAAGAGGAAGGATAGACTGAACCGTGACCATCCGGAATTTCTCTGTTTTTACAAATTTGTTTAGTGTGCTGAGATCCAGAATTGGTCTCCAGTCCCCTGTCTTTTTTGGCACCAAAAAGAACTTTGAGTAAAAACCGGATCCTATCTGGTCTGGGGGGACCGTTTGGATGACTCTTTTTTTATAGCAGCTTTTGAATTCTGTGTGCTGCTGCTTCCCTTTGATTGATTGGAATGTCGACTAATTCTCTGGATGAGGTTGGACAGAGATAAAAGGGGATGTGATAGCCTCTGGATATTATCCATTGTAGCCAAGAGCCAGTGGTTATGTTTCGCTAGGCAGTGGGTTACAAGGAAAAATGACCCCCAACCGCTTCCAGAGGTGAGCAGTCAGAAAACTCTTCAGGAGCGCTGATAGGGTTGGCCAGAGAAAGAATCTCTGGAACCCCAGTTTCACTGACCTCCACTGCCCCGAAAGGGGCGTCTTCCATTGGAGTTTCCCCCTCTGGAGAACTTGGCACGTGCATCACAGAAAGAGCCCTGTGATTTCCTTTGTCACATCTTCCCGCTCCTCTGACTTCTGGAGTAGAATCATTGAGGAAGTGGAGTCTCTGACTCCAATGGCAGATAGGATCTTGCCATCTTGTTCGCACCTTGCCAGTGTATCTTTAAGTTTAGGGCCAAACCAAGAAGCAGCCTCAATGGGGACATTCATAAAGGAAGCCTTAAAGGAGTCCATAAAGTCACAAAGGCACATCCAGGCATGTCGTCTCATGACTACACCTGCACCTGCCGCTCTAGCCACTCCTTCCGTTGCATATGAAATAAGGAAGAATTTGATATGGATTCTAGGGTCACTATCTGAGAAGCTAGGTTGTCACAGACCTCATCAGAAACAGCTCCTGCCTAGGTTTCAGAGAGTTGGTTGATAAGATCCCTCTGGAGCCTTGTAAAGTGTGCCAAATAGTTCAAAGACCTTATGATGAAAGTCGATGAAGCAAACACACACTTCCTGAGTCTATCGCCTGGGATTCCTTGTTGGGAAGATGGACACTTTGGCTCTCTTCTGCCGTCTTTCTTGGTTGCAGCCGCCAATACCATGGCATCTACTGAAGACCTCTTGACCAGTGGGGATACTCAGCTGGGGGAGATAAGATCTTGTCAGGTCTCCACGGTACAGCTTCCAGGGTGTCAGGAGGCTTCCATGAACTCTGGACAATGAGCAGGCTGGCGGGGTAATCCAGGAGGTAGGGGGCTGAGCACTATAGGCCTGCCAGGAATATGGACTCCCTTGAGGAAGGATTAGAGGACTTCCATTCACCCCTCTGTCTAAGGATCTCGAGGATGTCACCAAAGGACACCTCATCAGAGGGTGACCGTGGGGACCCTTCCCCGTCATCAAAGTGCGTATCTTTGGTTAAAGACTCCTCAGTGGAGTCCATGTGCTTCCTCTTGCACAAAGCCTTGTGAGGTACTTCCTCAGTGGGAGGTTCTGGGGAAGACTGCAAAGAGGGGGCCTCCTGAGGGGGAGAAACCTGAGGCCCTTGTGCCCGGTGGTTGTGGATTGTAACAGTTGTGGCACAGATGGGGGAGAAGACTCCAACATGGGGGGGTTTGTCAGCGGAGGCAAGTGCCTTCTCCATGACCTGGAAGGCCGGCCCACCCAAAAAAGGATGGGAGCCCAGAACAGAGCACAAAAACCTTGGAACTGGGAGTCACACCCAGCTCCGATAAGCCGACCCCCAGACCAGGAGTCTCAAGAGGACTGTGAAGCATGAGTGAGGGAGGATTCCTGGAGGGTGCCATAGAAAAAAAATCAGCGTGGAACCAAGAATGCCCTCCCCCATGGCACAGCAACTCACCTGAGAAGAGCCCGATGCTCAGTGCACAGAGGCCCACAAAAACAACTCCGGCTCCAAAATGAGGTCCACTACTGGGGTCAGAGGGAGGGAAGCTGCTGTCGGTGGGAGGGGTTCGATACTTGGGTGGAAGTCGAAGGAGGAATGTACATTGGAGTTTGAGGAGAAATATATTCACCTGAAAGAGGAAACGTAGGTTTAGATGGTTGAGAGAGACCCCTGGCCACAAGCAACTGGTCATAAGCCGCAACACATCTTGTTCAGAGAGGCTCCTGGTTGACCTCATAGAGAAACCTGAAGGTGATTCTGGCCTTTTTAGAAATGGGCTACAATGGCTACCAAACAACAGATCTATAGAAGGAGAGTACTTGGTCCTTGCTAATTTGAGTGATGCCGAGCCCGGAACAGAGTATGTCTGCACTGAGGAAAATGGTGTCAAGGTAGTCTGCGCCGATGAAGACAGTGCCATAGAAGTCGAAGGTGTCTGGACCATAAAGGCAAGTGTCTGCACCGATGGTTACGGTGCCATCGAGGAAGGTGTCTGCACCGGTAACTATGATGGCGCCAAAAAGGACTGCACTGAAGAGCATGTCGGTGCCGAAAGTGTCTGCACCATGAAGGACAGTATCGTTGCACTCGGGGTCAAAGGGGATTGCACCAACAGTGCCGAAGGAGACTGCACCTGCAGGGACGGTCCCGGTAAGGGCTGCAATGAAACTGTTGGAGCAGTAAGTGTCTGCACCAGGAACTCCGGTGCCGGTGGTGATAAGGAGGACATGGCTGGAGCAAGAATCAACTGGGGCGGTGCTGTGTCTGGAGCCAAAAGGGTCACATGTGGCAGCACCAGACTAGCAATTTTTATTTTCTTATGAGTTGACTCCCTGCAATCTCCAGAGGGAGATGAAATGAGCAACATTGATGAGGAAGAGGAAGAACACCTCTTAGGGGGTTTAGCAGGAGGGGGTGAGCCCACTGACCCAGAGATAGCCTCACAGAAAGGAGATTTGAGGAGACCTTTCAGGATTAACTTGTTCTTTCTTTCATTAATAGTCCTGGTCGAAAAATTTCTACAAATCCCACACAGGGGATCCACAGTAAGGTGGGATACATTCAAGAAATAGACACAAGTCATGGCCATCGGAAAGCAGTAACTTATGGCCGCAATCCTTACACTGTTTGAAACCAACACTACTTTTCTTGTCCGACATAATGATGTGGAGAAGAACGACAGTACCAAGGGTAAAGAAAGGCTACCCAGAAGGGTGAGAAGACAAAAAGATGGAAGGATTACCAACGATGGTAATGAAGAATTACCTCAAAGGTAAGAAAAAGGGGAATAAAGGGAAAGAGACTAAAGGGAGAAAGTCTTAAAGATACGATAGGGTAGGAGAATAATAAAAGTAACTGACTGAAAAACTTTTAAAGTACTAACAATATATAAACTTTCAAAAAAATTATTCACTTAGCTGAGAGAGAGAGAGTGGCTTGACACAGCTATACAGCAACACGGCAAATAGATCTGAGGTAACAGGGAGCAGAGCATTCTGGGTAGGACCTTGGCTCAAGAGTTTTTGGCTGACGTGAGCTTGATATAAGGCCGGCTTGGTTCCCAGGACGGAACTGATAACCCATCCATAAGGAATGAAGATTAACATTATCAGATTACTTGCTGCGAAAGGGGGATCATGTGCCCCCATAGGAAGTTGTTGTTCTTATATCAGTGACTATCATGACGAACAAGAAAAGATGGCCAATTTCATGGAGCAAAGCGCCAAAGATTTGGACAGCAGTTCTAAACAATGGACACATTTTAGATGGTTAGGCAGTGTATTTGGTAACCTGGGAAACAGTATATTACAAGGTATCATTACAGTAACTGGTATTATTCTTTTGGTTGTTTTAATATTTTTTGTTCTAAAAGCTGTAATCACAAAATGCTTAATCTCACCTGCACGTGAAATACCACTTATACTTCATGATGAACTTAAGATAAATGAAAATTCAATCACTGCAGATGATGAATATTATGATGCTGAAGCATATTTTATCAAATTAAGAAAGATCAAATTATAATTGTGTATTGTATGACACTGACATTGTCAAAGGGGGAATCTGTTACAGAAAAAAATGTATTTCTCAAGATTGTTCTTCACAAAATGCATATTAACTTAGTTTCTTCACAAATGAATTCTTTAATAGTTGTTTATGTTAAAAATAACATATAGCATAAATGCAAAGTTATGTAAACCATGCATACTTATTGTAATTCTAAGTGTTTTACAACTGCATTCTAAAATCAAGCTGTAACTGTATTAACAGTTAACTGAAGGTAAAGAAAGTGCTGAAGGGATTAAGAGATGTTACTATGATCTACAGAGTCTAGTTCTGGAATGCACAGGAGGGGGGAAAAACACAATGTAGAAAATATTTTGTTTTATGTGAGCTCTGACCTTCCCAGGCTGGGATGGATAGTTACAAGGAATGGTACTGAAATATACAAGGTTGAAAAAACAAGACTGGTTGCCAAGCCAGGTGGCTTGTGTTTTTCTAAAACATTATTTTTACCAAAAACATGGCTGCTAAGTGTTCACATGCAACAGTAAGTGAGAAGCATGAGGGTCTGCAGAGACCCTGTTTGTTAACTAATATGAAATGTCAGAATTCTATATGCATGTTACTGATAAGAAATTAAATAAAAACTGTATGTTTTTGCTGCTTGGTGAGACTGATTTGGAAACACTGTGAAGGCAGTCTCCCAACACTGATATCTGGTGGATTTAAATAAAAGAGGAAATGTTTTGCACATCCTGAAGAGTTATTCTTGACTCAAGACTGAAGGTAAAACAGAAATTATGTCTTACCATAACGTTCCGAGTTGTTGATCTTCTTCCAGTCATCACTGATGGGTTCGGTTCCGAGCCCTCGGAACCAAGTCGGCCTTATACCAAGCTTGCGTGCACCAAAAAAACTCTCGAGCTAAGCTTCTACCCACAATGCCCTTTGCTCAGTTACCTCAGATTGAGCTTGCATGCACCATATAGAAGAAGAATAAGTCAGAAGCCATCTCTGCGCAGAAACTCTAATGCACCACAAAGACCCAGAAGATCAGCCAGGAACTTTAGGAGGGGGTCGGTGAGAGGGTGCGATGACTGGAATGTTATGGTAAGACATAACTTCTTTAGCTGAAGTTGTTAATCTTCTTCCTATTTATCACTGATGGGACCCGAGTCCCCAGCTACTTGAAGAACCTGGGTGGCCCTTATGGAAGAGCATTCCTGAGAACCATAAAACCAAAGGCCGCTCTTCCCCTGTAGATCAGATCCAATTTGTAATGCTTGATAAAAGTGTGGGGCTTAGCCCAAATGGCAGCTGCACAAATGTCATCCATGGAGGCTGCAATAGCCTTAGTTGAGTGAGCTTTGATTTGGCCAGGTTTCGATCCCTCCGTAAGTGAATATGTGAAGGCAATGCAATCCCTGAGCCATTTAGACAAAGTAACTTTCTATACTGCGCCTCCCATTCTAGGACCCGCAAAGGAAATGAAAAGCTGGTCTGACTTGCGCAAGGATTTAGTTCTGTCCAGATAGAAATGCAATTGTCTATGAACATCCAAGGAATGTAGGCAGTATTCTCCCTTTTTAAAGTAATTTGGGAAGATCACAGGGAGCTCAATGGACTGGTTAATCAAAAAATCAGAAACCACTTTGGAGAGAAAGGATGGGTTAGTAGGAAGTGATACTCTGTCCTTATGAAAGATCAGATAAGGGCTCTTAATACATAATGCTTGTACTTCAGAAATTCTTCTGGCTGAAGTTATAGCCACAAGAAATAAGGATTTCCATGACAGGAATTTTACATCACATGTCGCAGCCAGCTCAAAAGGGGGCAGAGAGAGAGAGACTGCAGATCAAAGGACAGATTCCATGCCTCCACCGGCTGTCTGCTGGGAGGCCTGCTGTGGAAAATACCCTTGAGGAAGGTCTTGCAAAGGTGAGAGGAAATAAGTGGCACTCCATCAGACCCGTCACGGAAGTTGGAAACAGCTGCTAGATGGACTAGAATGGTGGAAGCTGAGTCCCCTTGTCGAACAGTTCAGCCAGATAATGAAGAATAGTGGCTACGGGGGCTGAGAACGGGTCTAGCTTCTTACTACATGACCAAATAGAGAATCTTTTTCATTTGTCCCTGTAAAGTTTCCTGGTGGATGGTTTATGAGAGGCCAAGATAATATCACGGACGGGTAAGGAGAGGGTTTCCTGCCTGGCAACTAACGGAAGTGGAGAAAAACCAAGCTGTCAGCTTGAGAGTGGACAGAT
The DNA here is from genome assembly GCF_019279795.1 of Protopterus annectens. Taxonomy (NCBI): domain Eukaryota; kingdom Metazoa; phylum Chordata; order Ceratodontiformes; family Protopteridae; genus Protopterus; species Protopterus annectens. The sequence continues at coordinate 364,641,268 of NC_056748.1, forward strand.
TCAGGAGAGTCGGCCTTTGTGAGTGAGATATGAGGTCCTGACGAGTGTGTAGGATCCAAGAAGGTTGTAACAGATGAGGTCAAAGGAAGGGAAACCACACTTGACAAGGCCAGAACGGGGCAATGAGGATCAACTTTGCTTCTCAACCGAATAGCTTTCCTTAGAACAAGGGGAATCAGAGGAATCGGAGGATAAGCATAAAGGAGACCCGTGGGTCAATCGTGGATTAAAGCATCTCTCAGTGACTTCCCTGAGAGGGGGAAAGAGAGGAAAGTAGCTACTGCATTTTGTGTTTGAAGGGGAGGCAAAAAGGTCGCAGCATGGCTGACCCCAGCGGCTGAAATTTTCTGCCGCCACACTCAGGTTGAGAGACCACTCGTGAGGATGAAGAATGCATCTGCTGAGCCTGTCCATAATCACACTGAAGCTCCCCGGGATATGCATTGCGATCAGAAAGCAGTTGGAAACTATCACCCACTGCCAGATTCTCATGGCTTCGTGACATAGGGGGTAAGATTTGGTCCCTCCCTGTTTATGTACCAGACCATGGACATGTTGTCCAACTGGACAGCAATCGTTCCGGATGGAAGGAGCAGATGAAAAGGTTGCAACACCAATAGCACCACTCTTAACTCCAGGACACTGATATGCAAATTGACCTCTACATCAGACAACGTGCCTTGGACTGACTTTCCCTGGAAGTGGCCCCCCCACCCCATCAGGGAAGCATCCGTGATCACCGTGCCACTGGGCTGTGGAACCTGGAAGGGGCGACACCAAAGATTTTCATCTGTACTCATCCACCAGAGGAGATCTTGTTTGCAAATGTTGGTGATGAGAATCTGTGAGCTCAGGGGTGAAGATTGGATATCCACTGGTCCTGAAGGAGCCATTGTAGTAATCTCATGTGTAGTCTGGCTAAGGGAACTAAGGGGATGGCTACAGCCATAGATCCCAAGGCTTGGAAGACTTCCCTTGCAGACACCTTTCTTCGACAGAGTATCAATTGAACTTGTGTCCTTAGTCTCTGACGCATGTGGAGAGGAAGTGAGCTCAGGCTTGACTGGGTGTTGAATATTATCCCTATGAATTCCAGTTGTTGTGATGGCTGAAGGTTTGATTTCTCCCAATGTATGGTAATACCTAGTGACTCTGCTAGAGCCAGTGTGTAGCAGAGGGCCCTGACCAGAAGATGCTTGTTGGGGGCAGAGAGGAGCCAATCGTCTAGATATGGAAACACCTGGAATCCCTGAAGTCTCACCACTGCAAGGCATTTCGTGAACACTCTGGGGGCCGTCGAGAGACTGAAAGGCAGGGCTCTGAATTGGTAGCGATTGGCTCCCAACTGGAAGTGAAGGAGGCTCCTGGAGCACTTGTCCATCTTGATATTGTAATACGCATCCCGGAGATCTAATGAGCACATCCACACACCCTCCCACAGAAAGGGAAGGATGGTTTGAATCGTGACCATGCAGAATTTGGTCTGAACTACCGATTTGTTTAGTTGGCTGAGATCCAGAATGGGTCTCCAGTCCCGTTTTCTTTGGCACCAAAATGAATCTCGAGTAGAACCCTGATCCGCACTGATCTGGGGGGGACATGTTGGATGGCTCATTTTTGACATAGCTTTCATATTTCGGAAGCTGCCTCCTCCCTTTGACTGGGTGAAACATCGGTAAGGGATTTCGGAGGTCTTGGATAAGTTATTAGGGGAATATGGTAGCCTCTGGTAATGATTCTCTGCATCCACTGATCATGGAGAGCCAGGCAGCCTGGTGCAGAGAAAAACGCGACCCTACTGCTTCCAGAGGAAAGCAATTGAGCAGCTACCCGAGAAGGAATCTCTGGAGCCCTGGTTCCGGCGACCCCCCCCCTCTGCCCTGAAAGGGACGTCTTCCATTTATTGGAACCCCCTCTGCCTCTGGAGGAGTCCTCACCACGTGCATCTTGGAAAGGACCTTGAGACTTCTTGTGCCACATCTTTCCGCTCCTCTGATTCCTGGAGAAGGAACGCTGAGGTTTGGAAACGTGTAGACCAACGGCAAACAAGGTCTTCCCATCTTGCCGGCACCTGGCTAATGTATCCTTGACCTTCGCACTGAACAGAGCAGATGGCTCGATAGGGGCATTAAGAAAGGAAGACTTGAAGGAGTCTGCGAGGTCACAAATGCGCATCCAGGCGTGGTGTCTCATGACTACTCCTGCACCTGCAGCTCTAGCTGCTCCTTCAGCTGCATGTGACAGCAACTTCATGGATGAATTCGATATTGATTCTAGGGTGGCAAGTTGGGAAGCAAATTTATCTCGTGCTCCATCCGATACTTGGCCCGCGAGGGTTCCGGTGAGTTCGAAGATAAGATCTCTCTGGAGCTTCATAAAATGTGCCAGAAAGTGCAGAGACCTAACTGCAAAGGTCACTGACGCAAAGACTCACTTCCCTAACCTGTCCACTGCCCGGGACTTTCTGTTGGGCAGGTGAACAGCAAGACTTTCTTCTGCAAGGTCCTTTTCGTGGCTGCCTCCACCATAGCGTCCACTGGCAAACCTCTAGACCAATGGGGTTGATCCTCTGGAGGGGAGAGTACCTTGTCTGATCTCCTGAAGGATGGCCTCAACGGAGTCAGGGTTCTTCTATGCCCGTTGCACGATGAGTTTAACCAACTCATCGTGTGGGGGGGGGGTCACGAAGTAGAGGGCTGAGAGCGAAAGGCCTGCACGAATACAGATTCCTCCAAGGAAGGATTGGAGGACTTCCAGTCACCCCTCTGCTTCAAGATTTCCACGATGTCTCTGAAGGAGACATAGTCAGGGGGTGACCGTGGGGACCCTTCCCCATCATTGCAGTCCATATCTTCCATGAGGGATTCCTCTGGGGAGTCCATGTCTTTCCTATTACACACCCCATTTCCATGGGGGTTCTTCGGTGGGAGCATCCGAAGAAGACTCAGAAAGGGAAATACCCTGGACACGGTTTTCCTGGGACTTGTGCTCTCGGAGTCCTGGGGGGGTGGCCTTTGACAGCTGCGGCTCAGAAGGAACTGGGGGAACAACCAATGGAGGATGATTGCTAGCAGCAAGCACTCTCTCCATCACTCAGAAAGTGGGCCCACCCAAAAAGGAGTGGGAGCCCAGAACCGAAGAAGACAAAATCGGAACCGGGGGCACACCCTGTTCCAGACAGTCCATCCCCAGAGACGGAGCCTCAAGCAGACTCGGAGCGGTAGTCACCCTCGAATCTGAAGTCAGGACCAACAAAACCGTCAGAACCAAGACCAGAACTGGAGGTTCCACCCCCCAAGCATGAGATTGAGGAAGGGTGGGTTCCAACGGAACCGACACCCAAAGGGGTCTCGGGGTCTCAGACAGCGTCGTTGTCAGCGCCGAGGAAGGGAGACCTCTAGTAAAAGTTGGATAAATGAGCCTTGGAACCGAGGGATCCAAGGGAGGAGAGTAAGTAGGAGTTGCTGAAGAAATAGACCCAAAGCCTGGAGTGGGATAGGGTCTAGGCGGATTTAAAATTCCCCTGGTGGTCAGCAGCTGTTCAAAAAGGTGCACAACATCCAATTTGAAAAGGCTCCCAGTGGATCTCACAGATGCCACTGGGGGGAATCAGGCTGGTCCAAAAAGGGGCAGCAGGCTTGTCCGGCAAACAGGTCCACAGTAGAGTATCAGGTCCGTGGTGCATCACAGAACAGCACCAATGATTCCAATTTTGAAACTGGCAAAAACGGTATGGTTGGATGGGGTGGATGCCAAAAACGGTTCTGAGGTGGTTGTCAGAACCGATATCAGAGCAGAAATGGGAGATGTCGATGCCGAGACAGAAACCGATAAGCTGGGCAGAACTGAGGCAGTTGATGGCGCCATAGTCGCCGGTGCCGGGGTAGGCACCGACGAGGCGACCTCTGTAAACTTCACTGGAGCTGAGCTCAGAGCCAATGTAGTAGTCGGCACCGAGGAGGCAGAACGGTGCTCTGATGAGGACTTATAGGCCTTGTGTTTGTGACTTTTACCTCAGTCACCGGCCGGTGAAGAGGGGTTCGAGCGAGGATGTTTCTTGAACATAGAAGGAAGGGATGAGGCCTCCGTCGCAGAAATAGCCTCCGAAAAAGGCAAAGCAAGTAGGCCCTTCAAAATCAGTTTGTTACGACATTCATTCAGTGTCCGCTGACTGAAACTAGCACAAATATCACAAGGGGGTTTCGCTGATAAATGCGGAACCCCCAAAAAGTACACACACTCTTCATGGAGGTCACTATTCGGTAGTTTACCACTGTAAGAACAGGAGTGTTTAAACCCCATAGTTTCCTTCTTTTCAGACATCCCAGAACACACACTCACGCAAAAGGGAAAGAGTGAGGAAATGAAGAAGAAAGAGAGGAAATACCAACAATGGTAACAACATACCACAAGGGTAGAAAGTTAGAAAATACCAACAATACTAAGAAAGAGGTACCTGTGGGTAGAGCTGAAACAATATAGATATCAAGAACAGATTATAAAGAGGAAACAACTTTACAAAATCTTGTAAATATATCAGAAAAATCACTTAGTTGGAGAGCTCAGTGAAATGCTGCTATATGGCTGCGTGGCAAATGAGATCTGAGGTAACTGAGCAAAGGGCATTGTGGGTAGCAGCTTAGCTCGAGAGTTTTTTTGGTGCATGCAAGCTTGGTATAAGGCGGGCTCAGAACCAAACCCATCAGTGATGAATAGGAAGAAGATTAACAACTTCAGATTTAATGTTATTTATGTATATTTAATTTCACCTTAACATGGGCATCTGTAAAGAGCGCTTGAGTCAGGACTGGAGCTTGGAATGGAAGCCCTGGGTTGAGAAAAAGTTGATGAATCTCTCACTGATGCTCGAGCTTGAGACAAGGAAGGAGGGGAACTGAGAAATCCATGGGGTGGCAATGTTGGAGCCATATTGACTTGAACTACCAGTGTAGCTTTCCCATGTGGAGCCTGGCAGATGCCATGAATCCAAGTACCCTGAGAATGTCCCTGGCTGTAACTGAAGCCAGAAGAAGAAGAGACTGGAAAAAGGCAGTAAGAGGACAGGACCTTAGGGACATGCAGTGATGCCAGAATGGGGATGGTCTGGAGTCTGCAACCAAGGAAAATATGATCCTGAGAAGGGGTCATAGCAGATTTCTGAAAGTTTATGGTGAATTGCAGACACTCTATAATGCAGACATGGAAAACTGGAGATCATGAAGCAGAGCACTAGGAGAAGAAGCTTAAATGAGCAGATTGTCCAGATAAGGAAAGATATGAACTCCTCCCATCCCGCAAAAATCAATGACACCCTTGGGGCAGTAGAGAGGCCAAAGGGCAAAGCAGATAACTGACAATGCAAAGAAGAAACAGAAATGTTAAAATTTCCTGAAAAGGGGATGGATGGGGATGGAAAATTAAGCATCCTTGAAATCCAGAGAGACCAGAATACTCAATAAGCACAGCAGGGATCTCCTCTCACAGTAAGGTCTGCGGAATTCCTCTCGGTGCCTCAGATAAATTCAACTGAGGTTCCCCCTCAATGTCTGGAGCAAACGTTTGTAAAGCCACTGAGGAAGTACAAGAAGCTGAATCCATGCCAGCCTCCAATGGGGTTACAGCAGAGGACTCAGAAGCAACCACTGGGTGATCCTTTGGGCTTTCACTAGCCTCGACAGAGATGCCTGGAGGAGCCTGGACATCAGCTGTATCAGACCAAGGTTTTTTTGTCTTTTTCTTGATTGACCGCTGACTCTCAGGAAGCGAAGACTGCACCAAAGCACCTTAAGCCAACAGTTTAAGAGGTTGAGAGACACATCAAAAATAATCCTGTTACTGAATCAAGTTACCAGTGTAAAAAAAGAGAAACTGTAGAAAAAATCAAACACTGGTAACACAGCCGATACGTGTACAGAAAAGTTTAATAGTAAGCGCTTTCACGGATAAAAAACGCTTCTTCAGACTACAAAAACAAACTCAAACAAACATTTAAATAGCCAACCTAATGGAGACAACTCAGCTGAAAATAATCAATGTTGAGAGAACAACAATCACATTCAATTAACAATAACAGCCATAAATAAAGGAGCAAAAAAATTAAAAAAGGGGAACAGCCATAAAGGCCTGAAGCTCAGACACTCTCTTAACTGAAGTAAGGGTCAAAAGAAGAACAGTCTTCCAGGTACAATGCTGCAAGGAAGCTGAAGCTGCACACTTAAAATGAGCCTGAGTCAATTTTTCTTTTTCTTTTTTTTTAAAGAAACATTTCTATTAAATGAGCATGTATGCCATACATAATCTTACATTTATATAAATGAAAATAAAGCATACCGTCACAATTTCAATCGTAAACATTACACATTACAAACCATGCCAAACCATTATATAGCTCATTCAAATCCTGCCCTCTTTTAAACCTCGTTCCTCCTCTGTATGTACTGATCCCACCCTTCCCATTTTTTTCCTATGTAATTTGCTCCTACCCTTTTCTAAATATCCCAATTATAGTTGTTTTATCTCTGTTACCATCTTCGCTACTTCTAGTAAAGTTGGTTTAGATTTTGATTTCCATTTTCTAGTAAATGTTTTTTAGCAGCCAACATAATTAGATACAGCAAAGCCTTACCATGTCTAGGCATTTCCGATTCTGTAACATAGCTCAGAAAAATCATCTCCCTTGTCACACCAATCTGCCACCCAGCATATCTGACAGTGCATACCACAGGGAATCCTTAAACTCCACCAATTCATTGCACTCCCAGGAAATATTTTCCCAGTTACCACTTTCACCTCCGTCATGCCGTCAACATTTACTGTCTACTTGAGGAAAAAATTCTCTGGAGCCTACTTGGGGTATAAAAATATCCATGTAAACATTTTCAAGCAAAAATCCTAAATCATCTAAATTTTGTTGCATATTTGGGAGAAATACATATTTCCTCCCATTGTTTCTTTCTGAATTGCTTATCCAGTCTCTCTTCCCAATCCTTTCTAACCTCCTCTGATAGATTCTTATAGTTATCATGCAATATTTTATATGCTCTACTAATTATCCCCTTCTTAATGGAAACTTCTGTTCTAGATTCTATTAAAAACTCTACCAGTGCTAGTCATTCATTTAGGACCCCCTATTTCTTTCACTTTACCTGTACTCTGATATCAATCCTTGATAGGAAAGGCAATCTCTAACCTGCAGTCTGAACAAGTTCTTGGCATCTTCCCCTCTCTAGTTACTTGCTCCCAATACATTGGTTCCTTTGCCAGTTTTCTCCAAAATATTCCAGCCCCCTCTTGCCTATTGCTTGTACCCTAATTGCAGTCACCCCTATCGGCAGAATCTCCTTTCTCCATTCCCGTGTTAGCTTAAGTCTTAGAATACTTTCTGCTACTTATGAATATAATATTCTGTATTATTATTATTGCTATTCTCCTTAAAAGTCTGCATCCAAAATCCTAATCTCTCCTTGTTCCTTGAGCTTTCCCCCTGTTTCATCATCTCTTTTCACTTTGAATTATAGTTTTCTGCTTGTGCTATGAATTGAAGCCTTAAGTGGGTTGCTCTGAAATATCCTTTCAAATCAGGTGATCCCAATCCACCCTGTTCTATTGGAAGAATAAGCGTATTCCACTTGACTCTTGACGTCTTCCCCTCCCAGATAAAATCTTTCAGCTCTTTATTAATTGCTATCCACAACTTCTGCTCTGGTTGATAAAAATATGCCTGACCTGTGTATAAGACTAAAGGGACTAAACACATTTTATCTGCTTTTATCTTACTATCGAAATCCATATAACAGAGCTTCCATTTTCTCAGTTTTTGTATTATCTTTTGTTTAGTCTCTTCTCACATATCCTTAGTTGCCAGACTGGAATAATTTTTAATCCATACTCCTAAACACTTAATTTATCATGTCCCCATAAGTATGGATATTGTTGAACGTACATATTGTTGAATGTGGGTACATAATTTACCACTAATGCGTTTGTTTTAACTTCATTAATTTTGTATCCTGAAAAGGTTTGAAAACTGTCTCAATATGTTCCACAGCACTGTGATGTCCCTTTCTGATTTTGTCAGGTATAAAATGTCATCTGCAAATACAGCCAGCTTTTCTGGACTACCAAACCAAATATATCCTTGAATTTCTGAGTACCTTATTTTCTTTGCCAATGGTTCTAAATATAATGCAAATAAAGGGGAGAGAGGACACTCCTGCCTGGTTCCTCAGCTCAAGCAGAGATTATAAGAGAGGGCCCTACCCACTTTAATTTTTGCTTTTGATCCCTAATATATATCCTCCTATTCAACCTTATAATTTTATCAGGAAATGCAAATGCTTCCACTGATCTGCTCAAAAAGTTGAGGCTTAATCTGTCAAATGCTTTCTCGTATCAAGACCCCCAAGAACAGTGGTGTTTTCTTACATTCTGCTTCTCTCTGGATCATCAGTGTTCTGTTAATGATGTCATAACTTTGCCTCCCCTCCACAAAACCACATTGATCCATGTCTATCAATTTTGGCATCACATTTGCCATTCTTTTAGTCATTATAGACATAAACACATTATAATCATGGTTTAATGTTGAAAAGGACCTGTATTATGAAGCTGGATCGGATAGATCTTTACCCTCTAAGTATTACAACTACCACCACTTTCTTTCAGGATGTTGGTACTTCTCCTCCTCTTAAAATACGGTTAAACAAAACCTTCAAGGTCTTTTATCAGTTTTTCCATCCTAGCTTCCAAACTTCAACAGGAATACTATCTATTCCTGGAGACTTTCATGTAGATTGTTATACATCACCATTTTTATTTCACCTCCTCCCCTACCTCTAACCTTGACATATTTAATTCTTCCATAAACATTTCCATCTGTACCTTCTCTTGATTTCCATATTTCTCTGCTTTGCACACAATTTAAATAATATTTCCAAAAAAATTTTAATTCTTCTACAGGATTCCTTGTTATCTTCCTCATCACTGATTCACTAAGGTTGGTGACTCCCCTTTCTACTTTCTTTTGCCTGAGTAGTTGTGCTAAAAGTTTTTGTATTTGTAGAGTTATTATATAAAAAAACAGTTGCTTAACAGAAATCTTTCTAAACTCATGCATATTATCAAGGTAATCCCTTATTTTCTGTTTAGCATTCTGCAGTTGCTCCTCTTCTTGTTCTGTGAGACTCCCCCTATTTTGCAGTACTTAAACTTTTGTCAGTCCCTCTAAATAATTCTTATTACTTCTTAACCGTATCTCCCTTTCTTTTATTTCCACCCTCTTGTCAAACTCCACTTTAATTTTATCCCACTCCCTAGCTATATTTTCAGAAGAATTTTCTATCTTCTCTAATAGCTCCTGAATAGTTTCTACTACCCATTCCTTAAATTCCTCTCTTTTTAAAAGATAGGAGGGAAAGCTTAAGTGTCTCACTTTTATTTCATTACCCTGTCTTTTTATTTTAGGTATTGGTGCATAATCTGAAATAGTTATTGGGTGCATATCACGATCTTCAATTAAATGCAAACGTTTCTGTGAAAATGTAAATTCTGTCTAGCCTAGCCCACTTTTGTACCTTGGGGAATAATACATAAATTCACTCCTAACTCCCAGTACTGAATTCCTATCTTCCTTGCCAAATATTTTTATAAGTTTCTTAAAAAAATCTACCCTCCTTTGTTATATTTTCCTTTCTGACCCCCCCCCCCCCACAAATCGTCAGTGTTGCAAATCAAATTCCAGTCCCTACCTATAAGCAATATTCCTTGCTGAAAGCGGATTAATTCTCCCAGAATTTTCTTAAGCCCAGATATTGCAGTGGAATATAAAAACATGCCAGTGTAATCCTCCACCCTTGCAAGTAACCCCTTATTACTACAGATCAATCATTACTGTCTTTTTTCCTCTTCTATTACTATTGCAGCTTTTCTTGCAATTAATATAAGTACTCCTATGCTCCAGGTATTCTGCTGAATAACCATCTTGAAAACCTTTCTTTATCAAGTTTACATGTTTAGTTCTTTCCAAGTTTGTCTCCTGCAGCATAGCTATTTGCACACCACATGTTTAATATAGTTACTACTCTTTCTTTTTTGTACTATCTGTCAGACCATTAATGTTTAAAGGCATTACAAAAAGCATCATATTCTTGAGAAATTACTATTCTCACCTTTTATATACAACATATTTTTTGTTGAATGTCTAATTCCATCTTTTGTGTTACATGCATATATTGTTTAGCAAGTTAATCTTTTATACAAGTTGTTTCGTTTCATCTCCATTTGAGCCTATGTCACATCTTACAGAACTTTTTGTTTTAATGAAAACTTTCAAACAAAAATACACACACACACCCAATACCCCACACCAAAAATGCCTACTAACTTAATAACACAGAAAACTATGTACATCTTCAAATATTGACGTTTTACACTCCTAATAGGAACAAATGTTCCAAACTGACAGCCACCCACACAGATTCCAGTAACCTAAAAGAAAGGTTATGCATGCTATGATGCATGATACTGCCTGTGGTTCTATTAAGTTCGGTCTGGGTTGTCTTACCATTATAGCTCTCTCAGCTGGGAAACACTTGAATGCTTTCAGAAAACATTTTCTCCAAGCCATTTCTCTTTATCAGATTGTCTGCTAGAGAAATGAGAACCAGTTATAAGATTGTTTACTAGGAAAACGTGTGATAATATTCAATATTCTTTTTTATTTGCTTTCTCATAAAACTTACTAGATTAAACTAATGGCCCTAACCCAGTCATTCCCCTATGCAAGAATGAGAAAAAGCACAGTCATTTTTTCTTTTGTCATGCTCTTTTAACCCGATTCTTTACACTGTAGTGCCCACATTTCTTAACATTAAACAGGGAAAAAGGAAAAAAAGAAAAAAAAAAAAACAGGAGCACATATTTACATTAGTATCCAGGCATAGGGCAGCAATAATCTCAAGAAAGCAGGCTAAGCTGAGAAGACACATTACCGCCTATAAATCTAATCAGGCATATATTGCCTATGATGAAACAAGAGAGACATCTCAATTGGTTACTACAGGCAATATAAAAGAGAATGAATGTGAGCACAACCATAGACTTCAAGAGGTGAAAACAACCAACAATGACAATTTGTCAGGGAGTATGGGGGACAGAACAGTTTCCCCAGTTACAAACACGGCTGGTACAGCTATTGATCAAAGAAACAATCTAAATGAGGCTGGAACCAGTTATGCTGACATAGTTATTTCATCATGTGAACAAGATAAAGGCCCTTTTCAGAAAGTGGTGCAACCCAACAAACGGACTACCAAATGGTACAATTCCACTCAACAAAAGGGGAAGAACAAACAAAGGTGGTAAATTTGGTTACCACAAGTGCTTTTGATGTTGACATTTTAAATCTGTCTGACACATCACTTCCCCTTAAAGTTGAAAATGTGTTAAGAAAAGGTTTCTCTTTCATCCCGACTTGTGGGATGAATGTAGGTAAACTGTTGGTAGATTTTAGATTATTTTTGAGAAAGCTTAATCTGAAATACATTATGCAGGATGTTGGTTTGAATGAGCAAACACACACACATTCATTTTGTAAACCAAGTACATTTAATCCACCTTTGCTTAACACTTTGCAGGTGTTCCAGAACATTTGTGAAAGTGAGTTTAGAAGACTACAATTTCTTAATGGCAAAAATAACTTATCTGAAGAAGAAATGGTGGCTTTAAAAACATTGACCAGAAATCCTGACATTAGAACAATGAAGGCAGATAAAGGGGGTAAGATAGTAATCATGAACAACAAAGATTACGAGGAGTCTATAGGTTCTATGTTAGATGATTTAAGTACATATAAGAAGGTCACTTTTGAGCAAATAGGACAAAGTTACAAAAGATTAGATACACTTTTGTTTGACATGTTTTGTCAGGGAGAAATAGCCAACAGGGAATATGATTTATTACTTGTAGAACATCCAAAAATAGCAACATTTTTTGGTATCCCAAAAATACAAAACAATGACAAACATCCACCATTTATACCTATTACATCTGCTAAACATTCAAAGACTGAAAACATCTCCATTTGGTTGGATAGTGTTTTAAATCCAGGTGTTCAAAAATCTGAACATTATCTGAAAGACTCTTGGCACCTGCTGGAGATCCTGAGAGATTATAACACATCTAATAGAGCCATTTATTTTGGAACTTTGGATGTGAAGAGTCTTTATACCTCTATAAATCAAGAAGAAGGCCTCGATTATATGAGGGAATATTTGACAAGTAATACAGATTTTTCAGGTGAGAAGATTAACACCATTTGTACCTTGATGGAGTCAGTGTTGGATAATAACTTTTTTAGATTCAATAAGGTAATGTACAAACAACTTTCAGGTGTAGCCATGGGGGCAACAGTTGCCCCAGCATTTGCAAATCTAGTCATGGCAAACTGGGAACAAAAATTTATCAAGTCACATTCCAGTTACAGTAAAGTAGAATTATACTACAGATACATTGACAATTTGTTTTTTCTATGGTCGGGTGATTATTCAGAATTTGTAGAATTAGTTACGTACTTGAATAATACCACTGATTTTTTATTTTTCAAAATTAGTGGTTTTGGTGTGAATATTAACTTTTTAGATTTGGCCTTAAGCATAGACAATGGAACAACACAATTTAGGAGCAAAATATTTAGGAAGTCATGCTTTGCAAACCAATATTTACACAGGGACAGTTTGCACCCTTTTCATATGAAGAAGGGTGTTATTAAGGGCCAAATTATAAGATTAAGTAGATTAACTTCAGAAGAGGATGTCTTCGCTGAGGAATTATTATTCTTAAGATCATTATTCACAGATAGAGGGTATGATTTGGAATGGTTAAAGAAAATTGAAGGTGAAGTAATAAACCTCAGGAATGGGGTAGCTAAACCTATTCTACACTCGAGGGAGTCAATGGTGGGCCCCTCAGACATTGTTAGTAGAAAAAGGAGTGACATGAACACACAAGAATTTCTTACTGCATTTCCGTTACCTATGGTTAGAGAGATGTAGAATATTAAACATATTATAGAGAATAACTGGAAAATTATTCTTGGAAATAAGGAACTGGTCTCTGTTTTGGGGTTGACACCAAAATTTACATTCAAAACAATCACTAACATTAAGTTGATATTAGAAACAAAGAAAGATGTGGAGAATAGTAATTCTCGAGCATGTTCCAATAAGAAAGGAACTTTCAGTTGTATGAATTGTAAACAATGTAGATTTATCAGTAATTCCTCCTTTGTCATCATGTAACATTTGAGACACTTTTTGGGCAAAAAAATATTACAGTTGTAACAGTGAATTTGTGGTTTATTTAGCTACTTGCACTTCATGCAAAAATTACTATATAGTGAAAACCAAGAGAAGTTTAAAACATAGGATATACAAGCATACATTAGCTATAAAGAAAAAAGATAAGACAAATTCACTTTCTAGACACGCACTTTCTTGTACTACATTCAAAAAGTTTGAGTTTTTTGTTTTAGATAGTATTGACAAAGTATTACTAGATGGGGATTTAAACAATAGATTAGAATGCAAAGAGGCATTTTGGCAGTTGCTATTTGGAGCAGATGTACTACCTGGCTTGAATGAAGTCATTAACTTAAATTTTTTTTTATTGTACAGATGAAATATGAATAGTGAAACAATGAATACTTAATAGTTTTATTATCAACATTATTTATATTTTTGTATATGGTTTTACATGTCTTATTTGTTTTACATTTATGAGAAATGATTCTCACGTTACATCATTTCCTGTTATTTAATTTATTTTGTTATAAAAGGAAGGGGTGAGTTGGTGTGCGTGTTTTTTCTGATGAAGTTCACGTTAATAAAGTGAATGAAAGCGCTACATCTATTTGGTCCGAGTGTGGTTCTTGGAAGTTGATTAATGCTGGTGTTCCTTTTGGTACATTAGTATCCCATTACACTTAAAATAACTGAAAAACTTTTAAGAAAAAACTGTTTTATTTACAATTAACTTTCTCCCTCTTCCTCCCCTCTCGAGTGTTTTTCTGAACATTAATGACATGAAGTCGGGCATATGCTTTAGAGTCCCTACAAGTTTAACAACGTTAAAAAAAAGTCCAATATTTCCATGTTGTCTTGTTCTGTCATGTTTCACAAATATAATTATTGCTTTGTAATCCCACATTTGTCAACTTCCAAGTTACTGATTTTATTCTCCAAACGATAATGACATGAAGTAGGGTATATCCTTTAGAGTCCTCTACAAGTTTAATAAAGTCCAAGAAAGTCCAATATTTCCATATTTTCTTGTTCTATTCCTGTTCATCTCCATCTCCCAAAAACTGTCTCTGATTCATTTTCAAAGTACTCTCGATTCTTCTAGTCAACTCTTCTGCTTTTTCCCTCCTATCAACCATTTCCCATTAAAGCACATTAAAGCACTAGGAAAGGTTTCACTGACACTATCCCTGTGTGTTCTTTATTACCAGAGGAACAAGAAACTGTTTTACAGTTAACTTTTTGTTGGACAAAGTAGCATACACACAATGTGTCCTTTCAATTAATTCCTGTTGTGGGATACCAAAGTAGTTGCTTATTTGTGCTTTCATGAAAGTAATACAGTTTGTTTCTTCCAGCTTCTCAGATACATTAAAAAATCTCATGTTTTCCCTACATGCTCTGTCTTCTAATTCTATTACTTCTTGAAATATCTCTTCTTGTGCAATGTCATATTCAGCCAGCCTTTTCTTCATTTCAACCTCTTAGTTTTGCAGTTTTATCACCTGATCTGAGTGTTTAAAGCTTCTTCCATTTTTTCCAGGCTTTTATTGAGTTGATATACTCCATCAGTATTTCATTTATTTTATTCAGGTCTGTGTGGAGTTGCCTTATACTTTCCTGTGGGTTACTGGAAGTCATCTGAAGCATGCACAGCTTTTGTTGAACAGCTACAGTACTTTCCCCAGTCAGTGTTTTTTTTACCATCGCCCTTTGAATCCGATTTTCCTTCAGATCCTCTGTATTTCTTTTTTCCTGGCATCCAGGCTGTGCACTTACTAGCCAGTTACTGAAATTTACCCAGAAATCTAGATCCACTAACTTTCTCTACTAAGTTCCTATTTTCACTCTAGGAGAGCTAGAATTAATCTGTTACTCAATGTGCAGCCATCTTGGAAGTCAACCCTGAGTCAAATTTTCAAGAACAAAACTAAGGCCCCAGGAAGGAGGAAGAGGTTTCATTGGAAGTCTTACATGAAAGGTGCCTTTAAGAAATTGTTTGACCTCAAATCTAAAGGCCACAGGAGGAGACAAGCAGAAAAAGCTGAAGGGTGAGCTTTAAGAACACTCCAACCCAGCATGGAGCAATTCAAACAAATAAGAAAAAAACAGAGGAATCTCCCTAGAAAGTGGATCCTGGTTAGGACCACGGAAACAGACAGAAAATCTCTTCCATTTGGATACACAGGATTTCCTGGCCTGAAGCACATCCTCAGAAAAAGGTATCTAAAAGGGATCAAAACCCTATCACCCACAGTGTCTGTTGAAGACTGGACAAGTGAGGATGGATGAAATACATTTTGTCTTGTGTGAGTAGGTCCACCCAGTGAGATAACTTGTGGTGATTGTCCTTGGCTAGCTGCAGAAGAGGGAACCAATGCTGTCTGGGACAAAAGGAAGTCACAAATAAGACTTTGGGGGAGTCTTGCTCTATCTTGAACAGGACCCTTGGTATGAGAGGAAGGCATACAGAAACATCCCTTTCAAGAAAAAGAAAGGGCATCCACCTTCCATGCCCCCATAGGACTTAGGATTCTGGTACAAAAAAGAGGAGGTTGTCTGTTCAGAGAAGAGGCAAAAAGATCTACCGGAGGAGTACCCCAATGGAGAACAATGTCAGGAAATACATCTCTGTGAAGCATCCACTCATGAGCTTGCACTTCGGATCTGTTCAGGGAGTCTGCCACAGTGTTTTGTTCTGAAGGAATATAAACAGCCTGAAGAGTCACCTGATATTGGAAAGCCAGATCCCAAACTTGAAGAGTGAGGTAGTCTTCATAGAAGGTAGGATTCATGTCCCACCTTTGCTTGCTGATGTACCACATTGCTGTGGTATTGTCTGTAAAGTTTCTAAGAGGCCCTGGAAGAAAAAGAGTATGAAAGGCCTGAAGAGCAAGGAGGAGAGCTGTCATCATATGGTCTGCCCTCTAATGAATGGACCAAAGACCTTGAACCTTTAGAAGGCCAAAAGAAGCACCCCACCCTGCATCTAAGGCATCCGAAAAAGTTCCTGGGAGGGAGCTGGGGACTGAAAAGGAAGTTGTGGGTTGACAGACAGCTGAGGAATCCACCACCGAAGCTCTAGTTTGAGGTCTGTAAGAAGTGGGACTAGAAAGTCTAAATGATGATAGTGTTGGAGCCATACAGACTTTTGGAACCACTGTAGGTTCCTCATATGGAGTCTGGCTAGAGGTAGCATAGGCATGATGGAAGCCATGAATCCCAGAGCCCTCAGAAATTCTCAAGCTGTAACTGACACCTGAGGAAGAAGGGACTGAAAAAAGGCAATCAGAGCAATAGTCTTGGTGGTGGCAGGGAAGCCAGCACAGGAATCGTCTTGAGCCTGCAACCTAGAAAGACATGATCCTGAGAAGGAGTCAGAAGGATTTCTGGAAATTTATCATAAACCCTAGGCTTTGCAAGAGCAAACAGTGTAATGAAGGTGCTCAAACAAGGTCAATGGGGAGGAAGCCTGAATGAGCAGGTCATACAGGTAAAGAAGCATATGTAATCCCCTCATCCTGCAAAAGGCAATCGCAGGAGCAAGGCATTTGGTGAAAACCCTTGGGGCAGTATAGAGGCCAAAGGGCAAAGCAGAGAACTGAAAATGAAAGAAACAGAGAAATGTAATTATTGCCTGAAACGAGGATGAATAGGGAATGGGAAGATAAACATCCTTGAGATCCAAACAGAACAGAAAAGCCTGAGGAAGAAGAGGAAACAGAGTCTGAAGGGAGGGCATCCAAAAGGATGGGATCTTCAGAAAAGTGTTGAGTTGAGAAAGGTCCAGAATGAGCTTCCAGGTGCCCTCTTTCCTGGGAACCAAAAATATTCTGAAATAAAACCCCTTCCCCTTCTGAGGAGTGGAAACTGCTTGGATGGTGCCTTGAGATAAAAGGCCCTGAAGTACATCCAAAAAGAAAGGCAGCTGCTCCTGGGGGGGTTAGGGAATACCCATAACAGGAAGAAAGGATTTCCACACCATTAAGTATCCCTGAAGGATAATGAACAACCCAAAAATCCTGAGTGATCCTTAATCAGTTGGGAAGAGACATGGAGAGACAAAGAGATAAAGGACTTAGGATGGAGGGAAGCAGATAGACAAGCCGGCTTGTCTGGAAAAGGAGGCTTTTGAGTAGACTTAGCAGGAGGTATCTGTCTAGAACTCTTATCTTTGGAGGGGGACCAGACTGTCTACACACAAAGGCAGCCTTAGAGGGATAATTCTTCTGAGATTTAGGAATATGAAAAATAAAAATATGCTTCAGTTCCTACAAGGTCTTGCCCTTTTCTTACAGGGACTTAAAAACCTCAGCAGCTGCAGAACCAAAGAGATTTGTATTACCAACAGCAGCATCCACATCAGTTTGCTGTATCATCATCAGGCAAAGACTGGTAATGAAGCCAAGAGTAACGCCTCAACAAAGAATGAAAGGCAGCAGCTCTAGAAGAAAGCACCAGCTGCATCATAACTACATTTAATAGAATGATGAGATACTTGGGAAGAGAAGCCCAACAGAGGGGCTTAAACCTTCCCCTCAGAATCAGAAAGATCTGAGAGGCTTGAGAAAGAAGAGCTAAGGCATACCTGGTCATATGAGTCTGATAATTAACAGCCTGAAAGGCTAGTGTAGCAGCAGTATACACCTTTTTGTCCAGCCATTCCATGGCCCTACTGTCCTTATCAGAAGGAAGCAATTTAGTAGAAGGCAAGAGCCTTGAAGGTTTGTCAGAAGAGACCAACACAACAGAAGGGACAGCAGAGGAACATTTGTAGAGAAACTTACAGTCATCAGATATCTTATAAAGCCTGCCAAACATTTATGGTCTTGAGGTGGGGAATCAGGAGCCTGATAAGCTGCTGAAAAAGTGTCTAACAGGGCAGCTAGAACTGAAGGGACAGCAAAGGGCAAAGGGGACACAATCTGGAGGAGTTCATAATACCTCTTCTGGATGTCAGAAACCTGAGAACAGTCCCATTTAAAGAATTCCATCATACGATAGATAGTATCCCCAAAAGACAGTTCCTCAAAGGAATAATCTGGGCTAATGAAATCCTCCTCCTCAGAACCAAAGTCCAGTGGAAAAGGAATTTGAGAGGAGTACACCAAGGACTCTTTCCCCCCAGAATCCAAGTCTTCGCCAGAAGAGTCCTGCTCCCTATTCCTCTTAAATGGAGTAGATGACTGGGGAGCAGGAAGAGAAACTCTGTGGGGAGGCTTCAATGCCATGAGTGCATTAAACAACCCTTATGTAAAATCCTGCCATTCAAGCTTGGGATCTTTGGAATTATGGGAAATGTGTTTAGTTTTCTTTTTCTTTAGAGGGACATCAGCCCTAAAGACTTTAGGAGGTTCAGAACCTTGCCAACACTCAATCAATGTAGTAGGAATCTCATCCTGAACAAGAATCTGCGGAATGTCCCTCAGTCTTTCGGATGTTAGCAGCCAAGGTTTCCCCTCAACATCTGCAATGGATGTCTGGAGACCACCCGAGGACATGCGAGAAGCTGGATTCATGCTGACCTCTGATGAGGTCACAGCAAAGTAATCAGATGGGACAACTGGACAATCCTGTGGGCTTTCAACAGTCTCGGGTGAGACAACTGGGGAGGCAGCACAGCAGCCAAAATTGACCTAACCTTTTGGTAGTTCTTGGCAGACGGCTGACCCTCGGGACTATTCCGCCATAGCATCCTGCACCAACAACTTCAGACATTGGTTCTCCAAGTAGATAGACAAGAGGTGAGACAACTTCGAAGGGTCTTAGGGAAAAACACATGATAAATCGAGCACATAGTAAGGTTGTGAGAAGCACCCAAGCAAAAAAAAGACTATGCTCATGACAGTCCTTATGGAGAATCACTCCCACACTGACATTTTCCCTTTCTGGATGACATTTAAACTCACAAACCAAAAGAAAAATAAGATAAGAAGAAAACCCCAATGAGGCACTTATCTGAAAATGGCTTGGTAATCAGCACAAAAGAAGGAGCATTCAGACCAACGATGGAAGACGGCATTCGGACTGGTGGCAAAGTACTTATGAAGTATGTACATCTGTACCTCATCTTTACACCCTACACCACGAGCAGGGGGCACATTTGTGATGTACAACATCCTTAAAATCCTAAGGCTTTGGTATACTGGCTGGACGCTGGGGATCCCTTTAGTGAAGAATACTGCAGCAGTGACAAGGAAAAGTATTCATAGATGAAATGAAACCTAAAACCCAGAGGTATTCCCTCACATTGACCAAAGTCTGAGTAGAAAACTTTAAAAATGGATCTATATTTAGTTTTATTTTTTCCTGTGAAAGAAAAGCTCTTTGAACCAAGGTGCTAGCTGACACCGTAGAAACACAATACTATGTAAATGAGTCAAAAAAGACTTTTGAATATTCTCTTCTCTTGGAATCCCAGCTTGTGTAAGCAACCTCTTGCTCAAGTGAGAGATTCCTGACACTTTGAAAAAGACTCGGTAAAGATAAGCATGTCAACTAAATATGGAAAAATGTGGGTAGCCTGTATCTGCAATGAGCTATAGCTTGTGAACACTCTTGGTGCAGTGGATAGTCCAAGGAGTATAGCAAAGAAGTGATAAGGAATAATGTGATCAAGATGCACAAAACATTAAGAAACTCCTGACATCTGGATGAATAGGAATGTTATGATAAACATATTTTAAAAATAGTGTTACCAGGAAACTTGAATGAGGAAGAGGTAACAGGTTGTCAAGTGATGGTCTTCCACCTCTATACAATCTTAGAATGTATAAATGTAACTACTGTTTGCATATAAATGTAAGTAGAAATTTAACTTTTCTGTGTTTGACTGGAAGTTAGTATAATGCAAAGTAAGGAAATGGAGCGTTTTTCCCTGTGCCTCCTCTGAAAATGGGTATTACCCAGTTAGACTTTCCTGGTGAACAAAGACAAATAATTTTCAACTTGGGCACTATCGCAAACAGGTTTAGGAAACATTTGGAAATGGTGTGCAAGCATTTTCCTTCTTTCTTTGGCACTGAAACCATCCTTAAATAAACATTTTCCAACCTGTGAAGGAGGGACTGGTTGTATTTCTCCCAGAGGCAGCATGTGTTGAAAGACAGGGATAAGAGAGTCTGGTCTTGTGGAAAAAAAATTACCCTCTGAAAAAAAAGGATTTCCTCCCACTGTAACCTTGATGGATGCTCTTCAGAACCCATTTGTCTGCAACCATCTGTTGGCAAATAGATAAGTGGTAACTCAGACTTTCTGGAAAGGAAGTGGGAGTGCTGGGGGCTGGGAGGGGGTCCCTTAAATAGTCACTCTGGCTTATTTTGACTGTCCTTGGTTTTGGTGGGTTCCTGAATTCTTTTTGAAACCTCTCTGACATTTCTTCTTAAACTTCTGTTTAGCAGCATTTTTGAGACCATTTATTAAGTTTTTTTTTTTGCCAAAATTAGATGAGTTAAAGAATCCCTTAAAAGTTTGGAAAAGGAGGGAGAAAATCATAGAGATTCCCTGTATCAACTCACCCACTTTCATCACACTTTTTGATGATCTCTGCAGCAGACCAACCAAAAACTGTATCTCTATCCAAAGGAGAAATAAAAACTATTTTTTCACATCTGGGAGGTTCTGAGAACCCAACTAGGCAAATGTTCTCAAAACAGTACCAGAGGCCATATCACTGGAAGAAGTATCAACTGAGTCACACACACACACACAGTAAAAAATGAGTTGTGACTTGTACAATGGAAGAAACAAAATTACTTAAAGCAAATTCTTCCTTCCAAGAAGGAACTACACGCAAATATTCCTCACACTTTCACAATTAGTCAGAATAAACTTTACATTATGAAACTGAGAATTCAATCTTCTAAAAATCAAAGCTGCAGAAACATACACTTTTGCCCTATGCTTATCAATTATCTTCTCATGCTTAGTCTTTTCAGGAGATACAATTAATGAAGATAAAACAAAGGTTATAGCCATAAATTATGTAGCCACATACAAATTGGTTCAGCAATACCCATATTTATGGGGATATAGGATGAACTATTTAGGAGTATGGATTAAAAAGGCTTCTGTTATGGCAGCTAAGGATAAGTGGAAAGAGACTAAACAAAAGATAATGCAAAAACTGAGAAAATGAAAATTCTTATTTACAGATATGGATAGTAAGATGCAAGCAGTGAAAATGTTTCCCTATAGTCTTGTATACGGGTCAGGCATACTTTTATCAACCCAAGGAGAAGTTGTGACAATAATAAAGTACTGAAGGAATTTATCTGGGAGGGAAAGAGGACAAGAGTTAAGTGGGATAAGCTGATCCTTCCAACAGAACAAAGTGGCTTACGTTTAACTGATTTGAAGGGATATTTTAGAGCTACACAGTGAAGGCTCATATACATAACACAAGCAGAAGGTTATAATTCAAAGTGGAAAGGGATGATGACGAAGCACGGAGAAAATTCAAGAAATAAAGAGAAAAGTACAGTTTTGTACCTACCATAAATGTAGATGTTCGAAGATCCACATTGCTGCAGTCCTAACACTTGGGTAGTCCGCTGTCCCAGTCGGCCCGAATACCAAAGTATAAGGCTGACGTCGGTCAAGGCGCATTAGTCTGACGTCAGGACGTCAGGGTACAAATGCGCATGACCGACGTCATATCCTCAGTCTTTTCTTGCCCCAGATGTCAGAAGACCCTAAAAAGATAAGGCCAAAACCAAAAAACACCAAACACTCCTGCACCAAATATATGTACAATATATACAAATTTACAGAAGTACAACCCCACCCACACAACCACCCCTAAACACAGAGGGGAAGGAGGGAGGGTATTGGACTGCAGCAATGTGGATCTTGAACATCTACATTTATGGTAGGTACAAAACTGTACTATGTTCTTCATCCCACATTGCTGCAGTCCTAACACTTGGGTAGAATCCCAAAGCAGAGGTAAGGGAGGCTGGCAAATCATAAAGAAGCTGGAGCTGTCAACATGCCCTGCAAAACAGCCGTGGCAAAACCAGCCCTAGATTTAGAATAGAGGGGCAGGTGGTAATGCTTAGAGAAAGTATGCACTGAACTCCAAGTAGCTGCCTCCAAAATATCCTTAGTTGCCACCCCCCTTAGAAATGCTGTTGAAGTGGCAGTAGCCCTAGTGGAATGAGGCCTAATCCCAGCTGGAACCTCCTTGCCATGATGGGAATAACAAAATGTAATGCAAAACCCAATCCACTTAGAAATAGTTTGTTTTGACACAGGCTTGCCCTGAGAACTCAAAGCAAAAGAAACAAACAACTGCTGAGACTGCCTAAAATCCTTAGTCCTGCTTAAATAATAACGCAACTGCCTGTGTACATCTAAAGTGTGCAAAATCTTTTCCCCCTTATTTTGGGGATCTGCATAAAAGTAGGCAAATGAATAGTTTGGTTTAAAGCCACACTAGAGACCACCTTAGGCATAAAGGAAGGATTAGTACGTAAAGATACCCTATCCTTATGGAAAATCAA
Source organism: Protopterus annectens (assembly GCF_019279795.1). NCBI lineage: Eukaryota > Metazoa > Chordata > Ceratodontiformes > Protopteridae > Protopterus > Protopterus annectens. The sequence goes on from NC_056748.1 coordinate 364,664,066, forward strand.
AAAAGGCTCAACCGCCATAAGGGCCTGCAATTCAGAAACCCTTCTTGCAGAAGTAATGGCCAACAAAAAAGCAGTCTTCCATGACAAGTATTTCAATTCAGAAGTAGCCGCAGGCTCAAAAGGTTGTAGAGTAAGTTTCTCCAACACAAAATTGAGGTCCCAAGCAGGAGTAGGAGCTCTACGTGGGGGTCTTATATTCTTTGCCTCTCTAAGAAATTGCTTGAACAAAGGATGAGAAAACAATGGTGGGTCACAATCATAGTGAGCTGAAATCGCTGCAGCATGAATCTTAATGGAAGAGAAAGACAAACCTTTGTCCAATAACTCAGTAAGATATTGAAGAGCCACACTCAAATTAGGCTCAGAAACCTCCAAATCCTTTGCTGCGCTCCAAAATAAAAATCTCTTCCATTTTTCTGCGTACACTTTCCTTGTACTAGGTCTTCTGGCTTCCATAATCACATTCAAAACTTGTTGAGGAAGCTGAGACCTGCTGTGTTTCAAAACAGAATATGCCAGGCTGTGAGATGAAGAGAGTGAAGCTTGACATTGAGTAGATGACCGTCCCTTTGAGACAATAGGTGTGGAATCAAAGGTAAAGGCCATGGAGGCTCCCTTACCAGACTCCTCAGTAATGGGTACCAGTGTTGCCGAGGCCAATCTGGAGCTATTAAAATCATCCTTGGCTTGTCTTGTCTGACCTTTAGGAGTACCTTTGGGAGGAGAGGCAGAGGTGGAAAGGCATACACATGAAGATTTTTCCAACTGAAAGAAAGAGCATCCACTTTCCAAGCTGTGTGATGAAACCTTTTCGTGCAAAACTTTGGCAGCTGGTGGTTTAGTGGAGAAGCGAACAGAACTATGTCTGGAGTTCCCCATGACACTGTCAATTTCGAAATACATGAAGATCCAGTTTCCACTCGTGGGGATCCATGATTTGCCTGCTTAACACATCTGCTAAGGAGTTCTGTGCTCCCGGCAGAAACCTTGCCTGAAGATTTAGTTGCAAGCTGAGCGCAGTCTCCCACAAAATCATTGCTTGCCTGCATAGAGGATAAGAATGTGTTCCTCCTTGTTTGTTGATGTACCACATGACAGTTGTGTTGTCTGTTAGAATCAACACCTGCCCTGGAAGAAGTAACTCCTTGAAAGCCATTAATGCAAACTGGACTGCTAACATCTCCTTCATGTTGATATGTAGATGCTGTAGTCTGGCAGGCCACTTGTCTTGTATCCACTTTCCATTCAGATGAGCTCCCCAAGCTATGTCTGAGGCATCTGTCGTTAGAATTTGACTTGCCTCTGGCCGGGTCACAGAGAGTCCCTTGTTTAGGTGACATTCCTGAGCCCACCACAAAAATTCCTTTTGAATGCAAGGTATTATTTGAATGACAGTGTCCAAATCCTGGCAGTGCTGTGTCCATACATTTTGAGATACCATTGCAGCTTCCTCATATGCAGTTTGGCATTGGGAAGCACCAGAATACAAGATGCCATGAACCCTAAGGCTTGAAGGACTGTCCTTGCAGTCAGCCCGGACTGAAGAGATAGTTGATGGAAGTAAAGGGAAAGATTCTTTTGTTTGTCCGGGGTTAAAAAAGGCCATCTGGGTTGCTGTATTCAGTCTCACACCCAGAAAGCACATGTCTTGAGAGGGTACTAGACTGGACTTTATTTCGTTCACAGAATACCCCAGGCATCTTAGCACTGCTATCACATATTCCAAATGTTGAAAAAGGTCTTCCTTTTCTTGAGCCAGAATCAGGCAGTCGTCCAAGTAAGGATAGATTTGTATTCCTTTTAGCCTGAAGTAAGCTATCACTGGAGCCAGAACTTTTGTGAATACACTGGGCGCAGTAGATAAGCCAAAGGGCAATGCAGAGAACTGATAATGAGAATTCCCAGCTCGAAAACGCAGATACTTCCTGCAACTTAGTCTGATAGGCACATGAAGGTAAGCCTCCTTGAGATCTAAAGTTACCATCCAGTGATCTTTTCCCAGCAGAGGTAAAAGCTGTTGTAACGTTAACATTTTGAACTTGGGAATGTCCAGATAAGTGTTGAGGATAGATAAATCCAAAATTGGTCTCCACGTGTTCCCCTTTTTTGGTACTAGGAACAGGCGAGAATAAAATCCTAGGCCCCTTTCTGGCACAGGAACCGGCTGAATGGCCCCTATTTGAAGCAACAGAGAAATTTGCTTGTGAGCCTCTTTTCTTTGTAGAGGAGGAATGTCTGGCATGCCTTTGAAAGGAGGCAAGGTATGGAAATAAAACCTGTAACCGTGGTGAATGATATCTAATACCCATCTGTCTTGGGTAATGAAACTCCAATTTTCTTTGAAAAGTGCCAGCCTTCCTCCCAAAGGTGCTGCCAGACGAGAAGGCTCTGGCAGCTGAAAAGGCAGGTCATTGGGTCTGTTTACGAAAGGACTGACCCCTGCCCTCACCAGAAGACTGAGCAGGTGAACTCCCTGTTCTAGGCCTAAAAGAACCTTGAGCTCTGCCCCTACCACGTCCAGACCTACCCCTAGACTGGGAATCATAAGAAGGATATGTCCACCCCTTAGTAGGCCAATTTCTACTAAACTTCGGAGGCTGAACCTGCAAAAAATCTTTAACAGTCTGCATAGACTTAGCCTTGTCCTCCATTTTCTTTAAAACTGCTTCCACAGGCGAACCAAACAACACATCAGATTGTAACGGAGCATCTAAAATCCTTGTCTTAACATGCTCAGCCAAATTCTGATCCCTCAGCCAGGCGTGCCTCGAAGAACAGAACCAGTGGCAGCCACCCTCGAAGAGGCCTGTACAGCATCAAAACCACATTGCAAAGAATGCTTACCCACCTGTTCAGAAACATGAACTAAATCCTGCAACTCTTTACACTCAATACCTTCCGCCAGAGCATCCACCTTAGACTTCAATTGAGAAAGGAGATAATTTTGGTATTTTAACATGTGGAACTGGCAATTCAAAGCCCCATGGCTAAAGTGGAAGAAGTATACACCTTCTTTCCCCATCTATCCAAAGCCCTTGCCTCTTTATCAGGAGGAACAGGATTTTTAACAACAGAAGCCTTAACACCTTTAGGCCCCTGAGAAACAGTTTCTGGGTCTGCCCTAGGACTCTTAAAAAGATACTTATGAGCTTCAGGCATCCTATAATACCTATCCGGTTTAACAGGGGCAGGAGGCAAAGAATCAGGGTTCAGGGAAGCCTCTGCAAAAACATCTTCCACCACATCCAGAACAGGAGGTATAGCCAAAGGCCTATGCTGGGGTAAAAACAAAAATTCCCTAAGCCTTTTCCTGGAATCAGAGAAATCTTGACCTTCCCATTTAAAATGCTCCCTCATGGAATGAAGAGTCTCTGAAAAAGAAAAATCCTCAGGAGGAGAAGCCGAAGGAGTAGAATCATCTACATCAGAATCAGAATAAGGAGGATACTCCTGTAAGTCTTCAGCCGAAGACTCAGAAGCCTCCGAACATTGCTCAAAACTCTCAAGCTCAGGTTCCACCCGAGGCCTCTTATCAGGAGGGGGCATAGAACCTCTAATCATAGTAATCAAATCTTCTGCCATTTTAAGCATATGTTTCTTAGGCAGAGACCCTGAAGAACTAGGAGAAACACCCACAGAAGTTAAACCTGGCCTGCCTCTCGAAGAAGCCTTGGGAACAGAAGGGGAGGGCCTAACCACCTTAGGAAGGGAGGGGAGAACAGCTACCTGAGAAGCCCCCTCAGCCTGGCCTGCCTCCTGAGAGGACACATCTTGTAACAGTAAAGTCTCTCCCTGAGACTCCAAAGAAACTTCTGGCAGAACCTCCGGCTCCACCGAGCCCTCTAAAGAACAGACGTCCCGGACAGACGGTTCTTCCAACCTAGGCTTTGCTGCTTTGTCCTTGCGCTTTTTAGACGAAGCGGGCGTCGGAGCATCCGACGGCATTTTATAATTACAACGCTTCCCAAAAACTAACCTGGCACAGTCTAATCTTCTCTTTATAGTGCGTTTGTTAAATCTAGCACAAGAGCGACATCCAACAACGTCGTGCTCAGGCCCTAAGCAAGGTATACACAAGGTATGGTAATCCCTATGAGGTATCTGTTTCCCACAAGAAATACAGTTATTCACTTTTTCTGACATCCGGTTAAATACCGAGGCAAGAAAAAACCAAAATATTCCCCAACGGGGTACTTAGCCAACTTTGATTCGGTCTGAAACTCCGACTTCAGAAAATTTCAGAACGCCAACCTGCACTCGCAATATTGCTTCTGCATCGGACCATGCGGCAAAAAAGACTGAGGATATGACGTCGGTCATGCGCATTTGTACCCTGACGTCCTGACGTCAGACTAATGCGCCTTGACCGACGTCAGCCTTATACTTTGGTATTCGGGCCGACTGGGACAGCGGACTACCCAAGTGTTAGGACTGCAGCAATGTGGGATGAAGAACATGTGGGATTTTGGATGCAGATCCTTAAGGAGAATAACAACCATACAGAATACTATATTTACAAAGTAGCACAAAGTATTCAACTAACTAAGGCAATACAAGAATGGAGAAAGGAAATTTTTGTTAAAAGGGATGACTGCAAGTAGGGGTATAGAAAATAGGCAAGGGGGGCTGGAATTTACTGGAGAACCTGGCAAACATGTCAATATATTGGGAGCAAATAACTCAAGCAGAAAAGGTAGCAGAATGGGATGAGGCCAAGACAACATTTGGATTGCAGGCTAGCGACTGCCTTCCCTACCAGGGCTTTATCTCAGAGTACAACCAAACAGAGAGGGGTAGGGGAATTTTAAGTGAATGGTCTGCTCTGGTCGAATTCTTATTTGAATCCAGAACAGAAGCGGCTGTTAAATAGGGGGTAATTAGTACAGCATATAAAATATTGCATGATAACTATAAGAATCAATCAGAGGAAGTTAGAAAAGATGGGGAAGACAGACTGGAAAAGCGGTTTACAAGAAAAGAATGGGAAAACATGTGTGGCTACCAAGTATGCAAACAAATCCAGAAGGTTTAGGATCTTTGCTTGGATGTGTCTGTATAGGTATTTTATACCCCAAGCAGACATTAAAGAATTTTTCTCAGATGGATAGCAAACGTTGGAAGTGTGATGGAGAAGAAAGAGGTAATTGGGAACATATATTTCGGGAGTGTAATGAGTTGACAGACTTTAAAAATTCCTTACAGAGTACTCTATCAGAAATATTGAGTGAGCAAATTGCTGTAAGTATGACAATGATTCTTCTCAGCTAGGATACAGGCTCTGAATTGCCTAGACACTGTAAGGCCTTATTAAATTTAATTAATTTAATTATGCTGGGTGTAAAAAAAAGCAATTTCCAGAGAATGGAAATCAAAGTCTACACCAAGTGTATTTGAGGTAGTGAATATCATAAAAGATAGAAAAGAACTGGAAGAGTTAGAAAAGAGAAGGAGCAAATTACACAGTAGTAAATGGAAATTATGGGAAAATGCGTGCATAATAATGTTCAGGAGGAAGAGTGAGGTTTAAAGGAAGGCAGGAATTCAGAATTTTTTCTAACGTTGGAACTGGTGATAGCAAAGAAAATTGCATGTGATGTATATTGTATTTAAATGGAAAATGTTAAAGTTTGTTTTCTGTTCTGTTAATGTATGTTTGCCTATGTCTTAAGTGATAATTTAATAGAGATGTTAAAAAAATAATCCTCCCATACTTGTCAGAAGGAATAGGATTGCAATTAACCATGTGTTTATCAGCAGTAGGATTAACTAAGGCTGTAGCTTCCTGGTTAGGTTTGAAGTGTACAAAAACTTAAAAAAGAAGACTTGCGGAACTTTCTACATTCTACCTGCCTTTTTAGGGACAGCAGCCAGACTATCAGGAAAATTGCAAGCAGAGATACACACATCCTCCAGAGCTAACATAACTACGGAAATGGGTGATGGGTTCCAGAAATTTCTTCTGTAACAACTTGTAGTATTTTCTGAGGGACTAAGAAACCTCAGTGTTCTCCCACTGAAAACACTGACACATTCTGGAAATAGTCTCAGAGAAAGAGAAAGGCCAACAGGGACAATCAGAAATGGAGTTCTCCTCAGAGTCTGAATCAGAAAACTGAGGAGAAAATCCTGCATCTGTTCTTTCATTTTCCTGTACAGATTTAGAACCTTGACTCTCATCAGGAAAATACGTATCCCTCTTTATTTGGCCAGAAACCACCTTATAAGAATGATCAATGGCCTGAATTACACCCTGAGCCAGACCCAGGAAACTATTATTGTCTAAAGAAAGTTGAGGAGAAGCAGATAAATGTTTAGTTTTCTGTTTCTTTTTGACAGAAAAAAATGGAGCCAACAGTGTTATTAATGGCAGCAGCAACTTTTCCAGGGATGGGCACAACATTCTGACCAAAAGGGAAGCCTTCCCTGTTTCCTGAGTTACTAAAACTAGCAGCAGAAGCTATAGCATTCCCTATCTCCATACTAATTAATAGATCCATACAAGAAAACCATGTGTCCAACCTCTGGAAATTATCATACATTATACCCCTCTATAAAGACAGAAATTCTGCAGACCTTACTAACTACCACCCAACTGATATTCTCTAACCCCTACCCAAGATACTAGAAAAATGTATCCATATTGGTGGTCTGAATGGAGAGATGGTAAAATCAGCAAGCAAAGGAGAGTAGTATTACTGGAATTCAATTCATCCTCAAGTATTGGTGAGTACCTTCATGAGATGGACCCAGTTTTTACAAAATTTCACCAAGATGATACTGATATATAGATTGTATTTTATATAGCATATATAACAGACAGAAGTAGGTTAAAATAAAGACAGGTGCACTAGAAAAAAAATGACAGTGTAGAATCCTCAAGACATGGAAATATTCCTAAAATGGAGTTAGGCCAGGCTCAGAGGGAGGATGGTTTTCCTGTTGTAGAATAAAGTAATAGTCCACAAAAAGCCCACAAAACTGACAGGCCAAAAAGATAACAGAATGGACTATTGAAGATAAGAAAGAAATTATATATTGCTACTATTATGCAAGGAGCCCAGAATTTCTGGACAGAAGATATACAAAAAGATTAAAAGTGAAATTAGATGAAAGAAAAATATTTACTGAAGAAAAACTGTCAAAATCTTCAAATGAAAATTTTTGCTCATTAACACAACAGATTCATGAAATACATTCTTGGGGATTCAACTTTGTATAGCCTTTCAGCAAAACCTACACAGAGTTTACATTTTTGCATGTTGAGCAGCAGAATTAATTACACATTCATGCAGCACATCATGTTTAAACATAAACAAGAGTGGTTACATGGCTAGCAACAGTGTTGTCGGCCAGGAAACTGTGTAAGGTAACACGGATAGCAGCAGACATGTAGATCTGTTCACCTATAGGCAAATATGTCTGTGTGATTGTGTGGAATGATTATCAGGGTTAATTATATAGCAATGTATATGTATACACATTATAAGACAGTGTATGCAGTGCAGAGTATCGTGGAATCCCATTTCAGGCATTTTGTACAAAAGTTGTGTAAAGGATCCCTAACAGTACATGGACTGCCATGTAAAATAAAAGTCAGGGGGAAGCGTGTGCATTGAATTGTAGGAATGAACATAGGGAAAGAGGACAGGTGAAACATCTTAATGTCCAGCAGATGAGGACAAGTAAATTAAGATAGTTGTAGCAGGAACACAAATCACATATTGACATGATAAAATATGGACTGCACAGTGGAAATGTATATTATGTGACTGTCACACAAGGTGACATAACAATGGAGAAGGATGTATTTCTGATATAAGTATCCTGACATGAACAATGGAGAGGACATCTATCAAGGATGTTATATACAACAGGGGTTAGGTGAACATTGTGAAGCTGTGCAAAATGAGTTGTCTCAATATGACTGTAATGTCAGCATTGGTCTCCACCACATGGGACAGATAGTTGCAAGTTCATGGACAACAGTAAACAGAAGCACACATAATCATGGAGAATATCAAAATAATACCACCAGTAATCCCATGTTTATGACATAACATATGTGATTGTGAGTGATCACAGTTGGTTTTGCACAAACACACTTGTACAACTATTATGAGATGTCAGCAATCTATAAGAATAATCAAGCACACCATCTTGACAGTTAACATCTGCTGGAGGTGTTAGGAGGGATACTGCTATACCTGTATGTGATATTATGATCAATCCAGGTTATTTGACAGGTGTGCATGGCATATATTATGGTACAATCTACACCGTCACAAATGTAACCCATGCCATCAATGTTGTCAAACAGCTATGTATGTACTGTATGCATCATCAGAGCAGGTATCACATATGAATCAGTTATATCAACCTGATGGGTGTTCCTCACCATCAGACAGAAATGTTTATGCAACCAAAAGAATACCTAGGTATGGCCAAATAAGATGTGTGGGAGCTCACTGTGGCAAAGGTGATACACTTGAGTTACGCATCCCTGGAAGATGTGTAGGAGGGTACATGAAGAAAGATGCACTGTGCTCAGTTATTGGGGTGATGAAGGCTGTGAACTATGGAAAGATTATGGACTTTGATGTGGATGTACTGCACATACTCAGGAGTTGTGTTACGTACAAGGGAGTGGTCACCACTGTGGGCCCATGCTAGTGGATGTTCCACATACCAATTACCTCAGTACACAGGTCACACACCAGTTGGTCTGCTCATAGGGGTGTGATGTCTACATTATCACTGGGTTGTGTGTTTGCTTTCATAACATAAGAAATTGTCTCATGTGTCTTCATGACTGTGGCAGCAATCTTTGGTGTGTGTTGACACTGTCTGTATCATACTAACAACACAGCAGAAGTCTGACTTGGAGAGTGTCAGACAACAATGTCAAGTAAGTGCACAAACACACAGATGCACACATACACACCAGTTGACTGCTGTGAGATCAGATCCCTACCTAAGCACACAGACTAGAGACCTCTATACTTAATGCAAGCACCACAGCACAAGTCTGATTTGGAGAGTGTCAGACAACAGTTTATAGGTGATGACATCAGCAGTGTCTGGTGAGGAGAAGCTGGTAATAGCAGTGTCCCACATGCTGGTGTAAAATGCTCTAATGTCAAGCAAGTGCACAAACACACACACACACACACACACACACACACACATATATCAGGTGACTGCTGTGAGAACAGAACCCCTACCTATCGAAGCACACAGACTACAGAATTCAAACACAAGCACAACGGCACACGTCTGACTTTTACAAGGTTGCAGCACAATTTAAAGTGGATGACATCATCATTGCATGTTTAAGAAAAGATGTTAGGAGGCCTGCATGGAATGGATGTGTAGGCATGTCCAACTGTGAAAATATTGCTCCTCCATGAGATCATATTGGTGACTGCAGGATACACAATTATGCTACTCTGACTAGACACACAGACACACACAGACATCAGTAGACTGCTGTAAGAACAGAACCCCTGCCTTTGTACAAAGACTACAGAACTCAGTACTTTATGCAAGTGCCACAGCACAAGTCTAACTTTTACAAGGCTGCAGGACAACTTACAGTGGATGACACCATCACTGCATGTTTCAAAGCAGATGTTGGGAGGACTATCTGAAATGGCTAGCTAGCCATCTACAACTGTCAAGATGGCTAGCTATACATGTCACCAGATTGGTAAATGATCAATGTGTAGTATTTACTGTTGTATTTCCAATGTGCAGGTATACGTTAACAGACAGCTTTACAAACTACAAGCAAACAGCTATCCACATTACAACTATTGGAAAATCTGATGTGCATGGTATATAAAGAAAGCATTTATTTATTTCTGTAGTGTAGTTGACATATTTGTAAGGGAGTACTGAGAGACCAAGTCTGCAGTGCATGGTGGGAGGTAACAGATGGCTGCAGTGTAAGTATTTGTTGCTTACTTAAAAAAATGCCTCCCCTTTGTGTTTTTACATGTACTTTCACGGGATGAAGACTACATCTACAGTAAATTTAAGTAATACGTGCTACTGTGCACTTTCCTTAGCTCACCGCCAAGCAGCTGAGTTGCGTAATTGATGGCAAAGTGTTTGTGCAAGTGAGATGCACATTTATAATGCTTTCCCTGTTTGTGCGTAGTTAAGTGGAGAGGAACCATGAGCCTCACTGATGATATTCTGAGAGTTCTGCTGAGTGAATGAAACACACCTGCTGCCTATCGTTCTGCTGAGTGAATAAAACACACCTGCTGCCTATCTGACTCTTTGGCAGCAGGTGTAAATCCATTGACAGATTTCTTTTGGATCCACGATGATACAGTATTCAGATCCAGGTGTATCTTATACTTTTAAATATGTACTTATAATGCAATTAAATAATTCTTTATTCTATGTTCACTGTGTGTTACCTCTGAGCAGTGTGTTTAAGTGGCATTGCAAGGAAGTAATTGTTCCAAGGAAGAGCCTTTCACCGTCACTTGGCATTGGTGTGTGATGCCAAACTCTGCACAAACATAATGGCCAAAAAGTGTGAAGGGCTCCATTGCTTTATTTTTTATTTGTGTGTGTTGTGTGTGATTCTATATTTTGACCAGATTAAATGTGTTAAAATAGGGTAAATAGGAAAGTGGTGAAATGGGGGGGGGGGCAAGCAGAGGAAGAACAAAGGGAAAGCAATATAAGAATGTGAATGATGGGGTAGGAAAGAAAGAACCATAGCCATCTACTTCAACAGTGTAAAAATAAAATAAGAACAGAATATTAGTTGAATTTGGACTGTCACCTCAACAAAGAGGGGTGACAACAATGCAATCATGTTGTATAGTCAACTGAACCAAATCAAGTGTGTCAAGAAGACATGTAGAAAGTGGAGAGCTATGTATGGTTGATTTTTGTTTGTGGGACAGGTATCCTTTTTTGGGTAAGGGATGTAGGTATTTCTGGGTCAGGTAAGTAAGGTAGGCGAGGGACACAAAAGGTTGGGGGACACCATGATTGGTTGTAGGTAGGGGAAACCCATACCCATCAAACATGGGGACAGTGACAGAATATATTCCTCACCTGCAGGACTGTTATCACTGTCCCCTTACTTCACTGGCTGTTGGAGTGCTTGATGTCTCCATCCAGCATAAGCATGCAACAGTGGTGGTGTGCACAATTCTATGGACCAAACCTGGCATATCTTCTGGTAGGTGATAAAATCCCCACCTCTGCCAGTACTCCCAGAGGGTACCACAGCACCAGATGTTGGGGTAGTGCTACTTGATGGTAGAGGTAGTGCAGGAGTAGCAGAGGCAGTACTAACAGGTTGAGTCCCAGATTGCTGGGCATTAGCGCCGGAGCAGGCTGAACCACTGGGGTTGCCCTATCTCCCTGTGCTGTAAAGCGTTTTGTGATTTGTCAGAGATAGATGACATGGAAACAACACATAGGGAAAAAAAAAGATAAGGGTTGGGGTAAGAGAAAAAAAAAGATAAAATGAGTACCATCATATATGACATACAATGTATTATCACAATAATAACAGTACTTTATCTGAACTTTTACATTTACGTATACTTCTTTACAACTACAAACTATAATTAAGGATTGCTCAAACTAATCCTTGCAATGTGCAGATACTGCACATATGCTTGGTCTAATTATACAGATTTATGTTAATAGCATGGCATTTATGCTGCTTGTGCAGAAATAAATTTATATAATAGTTTTAAAGTATTGTACAATTTTATACTTGTTACTTGTGATATTTGAACTTACAATGTCTGACTACACTCTTACACTTAACTCTTAACTCCTACAGTTTGTTTGTGCTACAGATTTGAAGCATGCATGCTTGCTTTTACAGTTATGATATGCATGCTTACTTTGCAACAAGTGTATAAAAAAGAAATTTTTAATTTAAAAGCTACCAATAATACTTCTCTTGTGCTGCATATATACCCCTTGCTTCCTTCAGTCTCTCTACGTGCTCAGTATGGGCTTCTCTAATCGCAGTTATCATGGCACTGACTGTAGAATAAACAGAATCAAACAAGAGAAGAGCATTATGCATACCGGTCTTGCCTATATGTAGCTTTCTATGTACTAGAAATTCAGTTTAATAGTATACTTACGGAGTTGTGGGTTGTTGCTAGTTTTGAACTCATCCATCTACTGGTTGAGTGTATCCCTTTCTAGGTCATTAAAGAGATGCCTACACTATTCTCCAGTGTGTGGAATGCCAGTCACACTGGAGACAGCCTTGGCCAGACTATTCTAAGCCTCAGACTGGTACTGGGAGCAGCCTTCGGCTATGGCACGTTACAAGGAGTCCAGTAAAGATTCTGAACTCCACAACATCCCACCTCTGCATTCTAAATTGGGCATCTTCCCTTCTACCACCAGACATGTCCAAGCAGAGATTGAAAAGCAATATCAAAAAATGATTTCCCACCAATTCCTGTTGTCATGTTTACTGGCAGTGCTCAAACCTCATTTTCACTATGTTAAGTGGACAGCAACAGTGCCACACAGGAAAGCAGTTGTTTTAAATGGGAAGGTTAATGTGACAGTTGGCAGTAGTCTGAGTGTTGTTTGCAGCTAGTACTATTAGATGATTTCACTTTGCAGATATGTACTGGGGGCACAGATTTCATGACCGGACACATTTTTGCTTTGGCTTTATACAGTCACAAAAATAGATTTTTACAATGTGGGATTCAAAACTATGTATAACAAACAAAACATGTTCTTCCATAACTGGGATTTTATATCTTTGTCAAAGAAGTGCTTCTCAGACATAGTCATGAATTATATATAAATACCCATCACAGATTGAAGGGTTAACCATATATCTGTGTGACCTGACAAAGTCCTGGTTTATACATTCATATGTGTACGAGTCTTACTGAAGTGTGAAGGCCATCAAAAGCCAGATATAGCACAATTATAATTAGAGAAACATAGTAGGCCATATACTCTCTATCATGCATATAATTTATATGAGCTCCACTGCTATACATACTTGCTGTTATTTATAATTATGTCTTACTTTTTTATGTGACATTTAATATAAAGTGAAATGCAGCAACAGTAAAAATATTTTGGATTTCCTGTATTAGAACCTAGGACCATTTACCTTGCAGCCCTACACTTACATCTGCTGCCACAGAAATAGTTAAATAACAGTTAGACATTTCCATGTTCATTAACTTCTGTGTGTTAACTGCCTCATAACGCAGCTTAGTGTGTTTGCGCAGTGCCCAACAGAATTGATAGAGTGCATGCATTTAGAAAATGTTGACTGTCCGCTTCCTCTCTGCAGGTGTTCTAAATCTGCAGGTGTTGGGGAAGGCTGTTAACTGCCACATAACGCCACTTAGCAGGTGTGTGTGACAGTAAGCAAAAAATGCAACAATGTATCCTTTTTGAAATTAATTATGTCTGTGTTCTGTCTGCTTCATATGTGGGCCATTACTCAAATTTGTGTGATAGTAAGCATTGAGTAAACAAGACAAGCAAAGCTACACTTGTTTTAGACTTGTAAATAGTATTTATTAAGTTTCATCTTTAAAAGACAAAGGTGGGATTTGAGCCTTGATCTGCAGCTAGTATATGCTATGTGGGATCAACATGTTTAGTAGATGTGCTACATACAGAAATGATTCACATATGTAGTTGATTTACTGGTTATCAAAGAAGTACTTTATACGACATTTATTGGGTTTATCTGTTTCTCTGTTTGAGCTAAGCTGTGCACCGCACAAATACTGCCATTTAAAAAAAGAAAAAGAAAAGAAATCTATAAAATAAACAACAGTACAAAACATATGACAGTACACATGAAGGATTTTTACACAAATCTGGATTTGAACTCACACCAATGAACCTTCAAAACGCAGTAAGCGTGTCTTGTCCGTCTTTGCCACAGAAACAGTTTTGCAGCAGACAATGAAAATCATTGTGCATGCAAGCAAGTGCAACATCAGCCACAGTATTAACAAGACATATGACACTTGAACACTTCTGAGTTGTTTATACATGTATTAATTTCAGATGTAGTGCAATGAGTGCTCACACAACTATTTATGACTACTGTTTGGAGAACTGCAGCTCTGTTTTATCTTTCTGTGTATGTTGTTCATTCTTTTCTTATTTGAGCAGTAATCTGAGACGGGCAGTCTGCAAGGTATTTTGTATCATCCTTAAAATGTGTGAGAATATTAAATGGCAATAATATGCAGTTTTCAACAAATGCAGGGGAGGCTGGATGTTACTTAACAGAAACTGTGAAATGTGTGCTGCTTACTTACATTTAAAACATTGATACAATTACTGTGACTGTGATATGTTACAACCACATTAAAACCACAATTTGTAAATCTAACGTGTTTGACACACCCACTAAAGGTAAGGGAGACTGACTTGCTGCTGTGTTTACCACATTAAAACCACAATTTGTAAATCTAATGTGTTTGACACACCCACTAAAGGTAAGGGAGACTGACTTGCTGCTGTGTTTTCCTTCTCCCCACCGGTAATCACACAGTTGCAATCCATTTGCAACAAACACTAAATGAATGACTGTACTATGTTTACATCTGCAACATTGAGCCAAGAATTGGGATTCAGCAATTCTAATGAGTTCATACCTCATTTGCATATTCATAGTGTTCACAGGCCTGAATCTACACTATAAAAAGGGAACTGTATAGCTAGGAAACCTGAAAGTGAGGAGACTTGTTTAGATGGATAACACAAAAGAAGATTGCTATTACTTTGGATTTATCTGCACAGAATAATATTGATCTTGATAAGGTAAGATTGCACTTTTCAGTTATATATTGGATATGCTCAGATGTCACTTAGAAAAATATTTTTATATATACATTAGCAAATGCTACTTTTATCTGTATGCACGTCTTATAAGTTTACTGATGGCACAGGCATTTTTGTCAGGGCAATTTACTTTCTCAGATGCACAGCCTTATTACCTTTCATCACAGGTGTTAATGTTACAACCGTTTATCTTTACACTCTTCTATTGTTACTTCAGTGAAATGTAAATGCCCTATATTGTCAATGACACGGGTGTTAGTCTTCTAGGATGGTCCACAGACACCACTAGGGGAGT
The DNA here is from genome assembly GCF_019279795.1 of Protopterus annectens. Classification (NCBI taxonomy): domain Eukaryota; kingdom Metazoa; phylum Chordata; order Ceratodontiformes; family Protopteridae; genus Protopterus; species Protopterus annectens. The sequence goes on from NC_056748.1 coordinate 364,679,199, forward strand.
GCTGGTCACAGATATGTTACAACCACATAAATCCCTTTTTATATTTGAATATCTTGAAAATGTTTTGTTTCAATAGTGGGTAATATTGAAAAACAATTACTTATGTCTTAGATCAAAGCGGGACTTTTATTTATGTGATATTTATGTGTATTATCCTTCTTTTGTGTTTTTATGTCATCTACGACTATGGAACCCAGGTGTCCCAATTCCTGCAAACCCCATTCAGTGACTTTCAGAATTATGTCATTGTGCAAGCATTTAGGCAACATGGTGGCTTTCTGCTTGAGAGAGGCTGTGAGGATATGTTGGGAAGAAAGCAAATCTGGCAGCAGATAGTGGACAATGTCAACGCTGTTGGGGGCCACAGCAGGACATAAGATCAGATGCGTCATTAGGCCACTAACATGATGTCATTGGCCCAGAAGAGAGCAGCTACAGTGAACCATGGACAGATGGCTACTGGGGGGGGGGCTGCTACACAGCCACCACTGACACCAAATGAAGAGTTCCTGTTCACAGTCAAGGATTCAGAAAGCTCAGTGGAAAGTGCACAACAGCATGTGATTGATGTTGGTGCTGCTGTTTCAGGGAGGACAAGTATGTCTCAGGAGGAGTTTCCAGGTAGGCTTAACTATGTCAATTGTTAAATATTTATTGTATGGTAAAATACTGACAGCAATACTTACGTTTAACATTTTTTTTTGGTGGGGGACTAGTTATAGATTGATACAGTTAACAACACATTCTGGTTCATTACACATGGGTTTGGGGTGGACGTGTTATTCAATTTTTTGTTAAATGTATTGTTACTGGACATATAAAGGGACAAACATTTTTCACCCGTGTTACTGATAATTGGGATGACGGTGTCCTTACCTTTTGCTTAACTTCTTCCAGGACCATCCTCCCTAGGAACTGTGGAGTCATCTGCACATGGTGAGCCAAACATTTTTATTTTAGTATTGATGAGCAGTTCACAGTAATATCTATTTTAACCGTATGTGTTATGTGGGTGTCAGGACTGTGTGTAGTATAGTCTGTAATAGTGGCACCACTGTTAGTTTCTCAGCACATATTGAACTGCAGTAGTGTAGCTATTCATTTCTTTTCTGTCTTTGCTGCTTATTATCACAGGTTTTTACTGATAGTGGAAGGACGCTTACCACCTGATGTCAGAGTATCAGCAGACTCTGATGATGATGGTGGGCAAACAGAGGCACAGCCTGGGAGTACAAAGGTTGAATCTGAAACTGAAGTCGACATTTAGCCATCCTCTGTAATTCCACTGGACACAGCCAGTAGGCTTACCCCAATCCATTCCAGTGAGCCCTCAGATATTAGACAGGTGGAGGTTGAGACAATCAAGCAGAGTAGTGTGGTTACTGTGGCTTCAGTACCTGTTGATTCTGGCCATAGCCGAAATGTGGGCTAGGTGCCACTCAGAAGGGTTATTATGGGTGCTCAGAGGAGACCTGCTATCCATCCTCCACCTGATCCAGGTATATTTTTCAGTGCTACCTGACTTACATTTAGGGCTGTCATGGAGGGGCAGGCATGTTCCAATAGGGCCTCTGAAAAAAATACTTAGGATTGTAGATGTGGCACAGGCTGACATGCGTGACTGTCTCCACAGTGTAGCTGATTCAATGGATCTGATAAATGACACATTGGAATGGGTGGTGTCTGTGATGGAACATCTTTTGGGAGGGGGACAGCATCTACATGAGCATACATCAACCACATCATCTGATGTTAGCCGATGTGGTCATGCCCAATCATGCTCCCATAGTGGCACTACTTCCACTGCTCTGTCAGTGGTTGAGGTGTCCACACCCAGACATAGCAGGCCATGGGGTCATACTCGTGAAGCCAGCTCATTCAGCAGACATCTGTCACGTTCACGTAGCAGCAGTGCATCTGACTGTGGGCATGGATGTGCCAGTGCAACTCCTGGTAGAGCCAGTTCTTGTGGTTGGGTATGATGATGAACTGCCACCTCTACCATGCATGGTCACACCTGTCCGACATACCAAGAAGCAGAACTAGCACAGAGCTTGGCAGTGTTACTGCAGACACACACACATACCAGTTTCACATGAAGTGCCAATACAGACACACACAGAACAGTTGCATGGTTCAGTCATGACGTTAAGGTGAAGGATCAGACAAGAATGCAAGAAATGTGGAAAAGGCAAAAATATATTTGCAAGTACAGAAAACTCCTGGAACAACCTCACATCAATTAGGATCTGATGCAGAAATGGTTAAGGTGAGGTGAATTTAAACCAAAAGACAAAAGGTTAATACTGGAGGCCCAGGATAGTGGATTATATACACTTTGGTTTACAAAGTCTATTGAACATGTCGGAGAAAAAGACAAATGCAGGTTCTGTAAAACAGAATTGGAAACAGCTGCACATGTTGTTGCTGAGTATGATACAATAATGGCAGAGGGCCTGTATACTGAAAGGCATAATTATTCTGCAAGACTGTTGTATAACACCAGGATTTGCAGGCAGAAATGAGGGTAATGTGGAAGAAGGATACCCAGACTGTTCCAATAATAATAGGAGCAATGGGTCTAATAAAAATGTTGTATTTATATATGCTATTGATACATGCAACTCCACAGGAATTGCAAAAGGAGTCAGTTCTGGGCACATTGCGGGTGCTGGGAACAGCACTTTAGGTGAACATTACTAATTTCATGGACGTTAATCCTACTTTTACTTGGGAATCGGGTCAATTCCCATTGTAGTATTAAAAACCCAAAAGACTTGGAGAAATTAAACAGACAGAATCATGTCCCCAACAACATGCCAAACCCCATTAGCTGTGGATATGCATACTTCGGCCTTGTTATGACCTCATATCCACAGCTAGTGGGATTTGGCTTTATTGGCCTGAAATTGTCCATTGAAATGACTTAAAAATAAATAAGTCATGGGCATTCAAAATCACCATATAGCTGAAACACCTGATGTTCATAAAGGTTATTTGCATATATCCTATGTGCCTCTGATACATGAGGTTTGAGAGGTCACTCAGTGGAAGTTCTAGCTTGGCTGGAGTTTTCAATTAGTTTTTACTGATTTGTTTTTCTGTGTGACCTTCTCACTCTGTTTTATTTATCACTCCAGGAAACCATAGCACAAACATATCTACTTCCCTCCTCTACTCTATGCCTCTTCCATCTTTATAAATCTTAACACAGTCATTAAAAACAAGGTAGAGATGACCTACAACAAAATCATAAAATGTGCAACTAATGACCACCACAAAACCCACCACTGCACAGTTCTAAAAAGGCTTAACTAGCTAGAAATTACAAACTACCTCTACTACTCTCAAATTACCATAGCCTATAAACTAATACACTCCCCATAAAGTTGTCCAGCTCTAAAAAGAATACTACTAATCCATACCACTCATCGAGTCCTACGGTCCAACAACAAAGCTCTGTTATCCATGACAAGATCTAATAACAGTGTAGGTGATTCATTATATTCAAACCATATTTGGTAGAGCCAAATCTCCCACGAAATAAGACAGACACAATAAACAGCTTTAAGGTGTCACTGAAGAAATACCTACTAAACAACTGGTTGTGCTCTTGTACTACTCCAGGCTGAACTGCAGAATTCAGCTGCACTCCTACTCCTAATTACACTCTCCTCTTTTTTTCTTTACTCTACCTTACCCACATTTTTTCTTTTACACTAATATAATTACAATGTACTAACACCCAAAACTGGCCTCTACTTCTTTCTGTCATGCTTTTCACTCCAGCCTATAACCCACTTATCCCATATAAGAATTTTTCTTCCAGGTAGCTGGTGATCAATCTATTTCTTTCATGTATGCTTTTACCTTCTATCTGTCGCACCCTCTCTCTCTCTCTCTATATATATATATATATATATATATAGTATCATACCAGAATTATTTTTCTTTAAACACATCCTAAAGTATAATCCTTTCATTTTGTGTTATCCATCTTTACATATTCTAACTAAAAATCTTACTAAAGTTAGCTAGTCTTGAATGTCATATCTCTCTCTGTAATACACTGCCACATGTTTCAATAACTCAAATGTGTATGGAAGTTACTTTGCATTATCCCATGTAATGTGATATTATATAACTAACAGTTTTGTTTCTAATATGCTGCATTTTTTCTGTTATGCAATGTGTTTATATCAGTGGAGCTGTTCTCCTCGGGCCTCCACTTGAAAATGGGAGAAACCCCAGTCAGAATTTCCTGCTACACAAAGAGAAAATATAATAATAAATAATAAATAATAATATTGTTCCTTAGGACTCAAAGGGTTCGTGGAAGCCAAAATCGATGCAATGACTGCAGAGCTAAAACTGTTTCTCAGTAAAAAGGATCAAGACTTTAAATCTCCTTGACATTTATACGAGTGCTCCTGTTCTGAATTTACCATACACACTGAACTCTGAAGGTCAAGGTTTATAGGTTTGTACTAGGCTAACAACTACTAGGGCTTTTATAAGCCTAGCCGTGCAACCAAAATGTGACCCAAAAGTCTTATGTTTTGGGCAGGCCATCCTTGGCAAAGGGGCACAGGAAAATAATTTTCTTGGGTGGCGAAAGCCAGGGTACCTTTTTGGTTAGGCTTATATAGGCCCTAGGGCCAATAGCCTAGTACCTACATATGAACCTATGAACATAGTCTGTTAACCATGTCCTCCAGAGATAAGAAATATATGACCTCCATGGAATGATATCAGAAAGACAGAGTTGTTGAAATCCATCTTTTTTTTTGCTCATATTGTGGCATCATCCTCAGTGATGGTAATATGCTGCTCAATGCTAGGCTTATAACAGCCTGAGACACAGTCTGAAAGCTCCATAATATCTCTTTTTATACAGTCCATGGAGGTACAGCTCAGGTGGCTTCCACTAATATGAACTAAGATGGAATCATACTGGTACTTGTGGTGTAATGACTTGAATGCACGTGTGATTTGGCAGGAACCAAACAAGCAACGTCTCCTTGTTCAGCCTGGTTAGAAGGGCATCAGTATATCTTACAATGCAGTCCCCTATGACGAGAATCTTGGGAAGTATGCTTGCTTGGCTTAGTGTTTGGGAGTCCAGTGACAGTATGTGTGGTGTTAGGTGTTGTTTTTTCTTTGGGCTTGCTGAGGCATTGCTTTGAGAGTGGGTAGTCTAGGTGATCTTTGTTGTTTATGAAGACTGCTTTTAAGTGAAGTTTTCAAGATCTGTTGATGGTCCTACCTCATGAAGGGGATGACTACTGAAGTCATCTATTCTCATGGCACAAGGCCAGTTTTGAGGCTATAGTTAAATAGTAACACCATTGGCCCTGATAAGTTGTGTTTTAAACTATTCTGGAGGCATTCCTGGATGTTATCTGGGCACACTGCTGCTGTGTTCTTGGTTTTAGCGAGCACAGCCAGGACATGCTCTCTTGATATAGCTGGATGGGTCATGTTTGAGGGTATTTCTTGGGGGTGAGTGGGGAAGTAAAATTGGAACTGAATTTGTCAGCTAACAGGTTCGCCAGGCTCAGTGAATGTGGTACCACTAACCATAAGTTGAGCACACTACTGTGTGCTGCCTTTGAAGTTTCTGATATAGGTAATTGTTTTTTAGAAAAACTGCATTTAAGTGCTTCAGCATGCATTGGTCTGTGCATGTGTGTTGTGTGATATGAGTGGTGGGTTTTGTATGTGTTCATAGGTGTGTACTAGGCTAATGGCCCTGAAGCCTTTACAAGTCTAGCCCATAGAAGTACCCTGGCATCATGCCGCCTGACGTTAGTTCCCAGTGCCTCTATCAAGTACAGCCACTGGAGTGATCCTGGGGTGAATTTTCTATTACCCATCCATTCATCAAGATTTCTCTTGAAGAGAGACAGCGAGGTGTTCTGCTTGACATGTATAGGAAGTTGATTCCAGAGCATGGGCAGTCTCTGGGTGAGGAACCTGTCCCTCCAGCATGTTCTGTTGATTGTGGTAATGAGGTTGAGGTCTCTGTAGCGTGTGGTGTGGAGGGATTGGGATTTCTTTAGATGTAGCATTTCTAAGAGAGCTAGGTCAGCCATGGCTTTGTAAGTCAAGCAGAGATCGCCTCTAAGTAGGCGATATGAGGCAGAGAATAGCTGGAGTCTTTTGAGTCTGTCCATGGTCCGTGTAGGACATGTGTTTAATGCCCAAGATCCTCTTTGTGAGGTACTTCTGTGGCTTCTCCAGCTGTTGCAAGTGTCTAGTGAGGTACATGCCAAAGTTGGCATTGTACTCGATGATTGATCTAATGAGGGAAGAGTAGAGCGAGAAGATGACCTCTTTCTTCCTGGATGCAAAACCCCTGGTAATGAGATGTGCCACATAAAAGGACTTTCTGATCACAGTGGCAATGTGGTGGTTTAAGGAGAGGTTGCTGTCAACCTGCATCCTCAGATCTCTTATAACACCTCCAGTGTTCAGTGGGCTCACATTGATGTGGCAATTAGTGGGAACTGAGTTTCTACCAAAGGGGATGATGACGCATTTTTGGCTTTAAGCTTAAGGCCATTGTTTTGACACCAGTCATTGGTTTCCATGAGACCTTTCTGTAGGATGTCTGCATCACCTGGGGAGTTAATAATGGCTCCCAGCTTTCAGTCGTCTGCAAACTTGGTCAGCCAGAGTCCCTTTGTGTTGGCCTGGACTTCTGAGAAGTAGATGCCGAACAGGAGAGGACCCAGGACTGATCTCTGTGGGACTCCACTCATGACTGGTCGGCAGTCTGAATTGGAGTTCGCTACTTTCAAACTGTGTGTTCCATCTGTGAGCCAATTTGCAACCCACCTAGTGATATAGGGGTTGATGCCTAGTCTGGTTAGTTTATCAATAATTCCTGAGTGAGGAATGGTAACAAAGGCCTTGGCCAGATCAAGGCAGGCTGTATGCACTGCCTTACCTTCATCCACAGCCCTGGTGATTGACTCAAAGAAGTCAACCAAGTTGACCAGCCATGATCTCCCTTTCACAAAGCCAAACTGCGTGGGGTCCAGAGTTTTAAGATTTCCTATATCTTTGTTAATCAGGTCCATGAAGATGTGCTCCATAGCTTTACATATCAGACTCGTCAGGCTAATGAGGCGATAATTCCCAGGGTCTACAGTCACTCCCCCTTTATGGAGAGGGATGACTGTAGTAGTGTGCATTCAATAGGGACAAAGCCTGAGGTGAAGCTGTGACAGAACAGGGCACACAGATGTGGTGCAAGTTCACTTTGTAGTTCATGTAGAACACAGCCAGGGATATTATCAGGACCCACGGAAGCTGTCTTCTTGGCCTTGGACAATGTAGCTTTAACATGTGCTGCAGTAATGCTGGGCACCTGGCATTCTTTCGGTATTGTGATTGGTCCTTTGGGGGGGGGTGAGGGGTAAAGTTGGCACTGAATCTGTCGGCCAGTATGTTGGCAATATCTGTTGACTGGAAGTACCTTTGTGCAGTAACTCAGAGCAAATCTGGGTATTGCCGTGGAGGTTCTTGATATAACTATAGAAGGCTGTGTGATTGTTTTTAGTGTCTGCCACAATTCTGCCTTCATAGCTGACTTTAGAGGATTTGAACAGGGATCTCAACTTTTTGTTGAGGCTAATAAGGGAGTTTTTACAGTCTTGGGATTTCACCTTTTTCTGCAACAGATTCTTCCTTCTGTTGTAGAGTTTAACAACGGCTGGGGACCACCAGATTAGCTTCCTTTTTTGGAAGAGAGCGTCTTGGTTCTGTTGGGTATGGCTAGTTCCATGCATTTATGTACATGTTCGTACAGTGCACTGGTGTATGATTTGGCAGTCATGCAGCTATATTCCAATGGCATGGGTGCCAAGTTAGCCATTTCTGTTTTTAGGAGTCCAAAGTCAGCTTTGGAGAAGTTTTTCAAGGTGGTTACCTTTGCGGGGGGTGTTGGTGAGATGTGGATTTCCATGGTGATTAGTTTATGGTCGGATCTGACCAGGGAGGGATTGACTATTGATGTAGAGCAATGGTCGCCCATGTTAGTAATAACCAGGTCAAGGATGTTGCTTCCTCTAGTGGGGGATCAGAATGAGCTGGTTGAGGGCATTGGAATTGAATTCCAGGAAGCGTTGGGCCAGTGGATTTGGTGTTTGAGTAGTTTTCCCAATTGATAAAGGGGTAGCTGAAGTCTCCTAGTATGAGAGTATTGGGTTGGGCCTTGATAGATTCCAGGGTGCTTAGGAACATGGAATGAGAGTCAAGGGACATGGCTGGGGGCCTATAGCAGGCTATGACCTGGATCTCAGTCTTACCCAGTGTTAGTTGTACCTGATGTATCTGTTATGCTGGGCTACTAGTCTGGAGGTGTACATATCCTTTATGAATATGCAGACACCACCGCCTTTGGAGCTTCAGTCCATGTTTCGGGGCCGAAAGGTGTGGAATGAGTTATAGCCTGGTAGCGCAGGGGCACTTTCTGCTGCTTTAAACCAGGTCTCCGTTACAGCACAAATGTCAATGTTCTCCATTCTGAGGAGTTCTTTGAGTGAGTGCATCTTGAGATTTACACTTCTAGCATTGAGCAGCATGACCTTCAGATTGCATTTATTTATAGCTGTTACAGTGGTAATTTGGTCTTTGGAACACCTACCTAAAAAAGGCACAGTAGGGGTGGCAAGAGCCTTAGACAGTACCTGGAAACCAGGGGTAACAGATGCAGAACATCTCTGGCAAAGCATTGAGGTCTGTCAATCATGTCATCCCAAGCAGACAGATACTGGATCCCCTTAGAATGACACCAGAAACTTAGCCAATTGCTGAATTCAATCATTTTTTTGTTTGTACTGCGATATCATTCTGGGTGACGGTAGGATACTGCTCAGGGCTAGTATCAGTCCAAGAGCTCCACCATGTCTCTTTTCATGTAGTCCAGGGAGGTGCGTCTCAGGTCATTCACACCCACACGGACAATGACAGAGTCATACTTGTTGTGGAGTGACCCGAGTGCGTGTTATGTGTTGGATTCTGGCACCTGATAGACAGCTGACTGTTACCATCTCTTTATTCAACCTAGTGAGTGTGACATCTGTGTGCCCCACTATTGAGCCACCTATGATTAGTGTATTGGGCAAGGTGTTTAGCCTTAGGGCCTTAGGTTGAGTGGCACACTGTAGAGGTGAGCTGTGTGTCCTGTGGTGTGTGCTGTGTTGTGGTGGCTGAGTGTGTTTCTGTCTTGGAGGTCCCTGCTGGTTGGGTAAATTTCAAATGACAGCCTCTGCAAAGGTGGGTGTGTGGTTTGTGTTTTTATGTGAGAGCTGTGATAGTGGGAGTTCTGGAGGGCTATGTGTTCCATGTGGTGTGGTGCAGGTGTTGACCTTCTCCTCTTGACCAACTAGTCCGGTCTTGGCTGGAGAGTGCATAGATTCCAGTTTGGTGATATAAGTGCATCTCTCACAAGTCTGAGTGTTGGAAGGTAAGAGGAGAGGGTTATCTGTGTACACGAGGCAGTTGCTACACTGCCTCAGAATTCCCAAGTGCACCAGGTTAATCGGAGAAAGCATAGGGAACTGCACTTTAATCATGCCAGGAGGGGTGGTAATGACTATTAAGTACTGGAGCTATTTCCATGAAGAATGACTAGTGCTGATGGCACTTAGGTGTGCTATAATAATTGCTACAAAACCTGTTGAAGTGCAAAGCGATTAGGCTATTTGAAGTGCAAGAGAGAAAGAACTAGCAAGATCTAAGGGAAAAACTGAACAGCAGACTTTCTGGCACCAGTAATAGTTTACCTCAGCTCGGTGCCGCTGAGTGAAGCTCAAACAAGTGCAAACCCATGCAAAAGCGGATTTTTAAATCAGAAAGTTGAAAGGGATGGAAAAACTGCCTGAACGGCCAATAAACTACAATTTCTGGGCCAGAAACCACTCCTCTTGTGGTAGATAGGCTACCTAGTGCTTACCACTCCCACTGATAAGCTAGAAATCTTCCCTCCAACACAGAAAGGCTTGGGGAGATCAGAAGCTTACAAACAGTCCTGGATACAGCAAATCTGTATCTGGACTAGACTAGTTACAGGAAAGGTGGGAAACAACCTTAGAATTTTTTTTTCAGAAAAGCAGCTAAAACAGCAGTAAAAACAATTCAAATGCAGTGCAGGTTAGCACACGTGTGTGTAGCAATATTAAAGCAAATACAGTTTAAATAAATGTAATTACATTAAAAAATGACTAAAAACAAGTGCAGAAAGCAGTAAATTAGGAAAAAATAAAAATGGAGACACAGAGTATCAGAAAACAATGCCAGCAAATATATAAATAATTCAGTCAAGCAAAACTTAAGACAGTGCAGAACACTGAACAGTTAAAACGTGCCAAAATATACTTATCAGCTCTATATTTCCAGATTGTTTAAGAAGTACACTCGGTCAGAACACAAGGAGATTCTAGCAATGGTAGATTCTAGCAAAGTGTTTTTTTTATATAAAGTGGAAAAGAAGAAGGGAGGAACAGAAGATAATTCAAGGTTAAGAAACTAAGTGGGTTGGCCTTCTCAAGCGTTCTCTCTGTATTGGGTAGAATGAGCTAATGACACTAGACTGGGAGGAGTGTCCCAGATCAAATTTACAGTAAGGGCAGGCAACTTCAAAGCCACCAAGTATAAGAACAAGACACCAACAGGTAGGGAGGGTGGAGAATACTACAGCTAATAACTAAACTATTTCAAGCAGAAAACACCACAGAAATGTTTATCACAGCAGAAAAACAGTAGTGAGCCACTAAATGAAAGTTTTAAACAGATAAAGGAGCAAGGAGACTCTAGAGAAGGCTTTTAACTGCAAATAAATCTATTATATGATGCACTGGTTTTGACAGCCTGATGTGTGCTTCTATGAGAGAGTTTAGCCTCCAGTGATATTGTGTAAGTACAGCTCTCGCATACAATATCTGCATTTTAATGAATAAATTGCTGTCAGTAAACATGAGACAATTGCTACATTGTCTCAAGTTACCCAAAAGACTGGCTACATAGAGGTTAGGAAACTGTATAGCCACGCTATCCAGTCATTTAACTGGTGAGCTACAAGGTTGTGGTATATTCGGGGTTTACAGAAGGCTATTAAGGGTGTTTTAATGGGGCAGACTAGGTTAAAAAATCCCAACCTTTACTAACTTTGGTGGCTATAAAATACTAAATTCTACTAAATCTAAAGGTATTGCCACTTGACACAAACTAGCTGCTCTAAACGTGTTGGTGCACAAGGTATTTGCTCTATACTTACTGTTTTAAAAGGTACAGTTTTTAAGGAGAGGCCTACAGGGAAAATTTGCTTTCTAGGTATTTGCTTCTGTACAGCGCAGTGCTAATCACAAAACAACTTAAACAACTGGCTAGAAATCCCTTAAATAGGCAGTTTCAAGGAAAATAGTCTAACAGCAGCAGCAACAGTGAGAAAAAACACTTTTTTAGTTCAAAATAAAGAAAAATGCACAGAAAAAGCAAGATATCAACAGTGATTACTTAACAAGTTAAGCAAGTGTGATTTATCATACAAAAGTACTTATCCTTGCCTGGATGGCACTGTATTCAAGTAAAAGTTCTCAGGAATGCAGGCTATGATGCCAAGCTTTGCTGAATTGTGTGAAAATGAGCACAAAGCCACACAAAAGTGCTGAATTTATACCAGAAATAAAACCTGCAGAAAACTCACTACAGAGCCTTCTGGTCAATAAAAAAGGCTACACTATGAGTCCTTTAGAGAGTTTCCCAACTCACACAGACCAGGCAAATACCTCCTGTTTCAAGATGAGTAGTCCCAATCCTCTTTAATGTGAAAAACACAGGAAAAAGAATCCCATAATTGTAATGCTATCACAAATAAACAGCTGGCTAGAAGTCTCTCACAGCAGGTGATTTCTAGTCCAACTAGCAGCAAAAAGGGAGAACAGCAACATTTTCAGTTTAAAATTCAACAAGAAGCACAGATAAGACAGGAATTTTGCAGTGTTTTCTTAATTTATGTGAACCAATTGTGATTATCAAACAAAATAACTTAGCTTTGCGCCTGATGCAAGTTAAATACTTCTGGATTTCAGGCTAGGATGCCAAGCTTTGCTGAGTTCTTTGGAAATGAGCACACAATTACACAAACATGCCAAATTTAAACTGGCACATGCCACAGAAACCAGGTCTGAAGTATGTCTGGAGACCTTCTGGCTGCATAAGGTAATCAAAAAGTTCACTCCAGGAAAGAGTGACTTCAGCTTGACACACCAAAGTTGCTCCTTCTTCTTATGAAGGGCAAGAGAGGAATTGGGAAGTCCAGAAGTTGGCAATGTTGAGCCCAGACTGATGAGGTACCAATAAATCTTCTCATATCAACTCTGACAAAATGCATCATTTGTATAGTTAGAGCCATGTACCCCTAGGTTCCCAGAATCTCTTTTGCAGAAATCTATTACAAAGAAAGAAAGAAGAATTACAAAATAAGAAGAGACTGGAAGAAGGAAATTAGAAACCAGGTTGTGCTCTTTGGGAGAAATGTTGTCGCAGAGAGAGAGTTTAAGTGGCACCTTAGGAATACCAGATCCTGAGAAGGTTGAAGGACTGATTTCTTTTTTTTTAAAGTTTAGGATGAAGCTTACACAGAGAAAAATATCAGTGATAAACTTGAGATCATGAAGGAGCTTGTCCTTTGAAGAAGCCTGAAGAATAAAATCTAGGTAAAGGTCTATGTTGAAGCCCTGGAGCCTGAAGAATGTTATGATAGGGGCTAGTCATTTTATAAATACCAATAAGTGTGTAGAAAGACCAAATGGCAAAGCAAAAAAATGAAAATGAACCTGTAAGGCACCAAACCCCAAGTATTTACCTGTGATCTGAATGAATAAGAATATGAAGGTAAGAGTCCTTGAGGTCCAGGATCATCAGGAAAGCTTGTGGAAGAATCAATGAAGAGAGACTCAACAGTCAACACCTTGAATTTTCACAAAGCTAAAAAAAAAAAAAAAGAGTTGAAGACCAATAAATCCAGAATGCGCCTCCAAGTGTCCTTCTTTCTAGGAACCAGGAAAAGCCCTGAATAGAATCCCTTTCTATCTTGGCATAGAGGCACTAATTCTATAGTTCCCTGTTGATAATTCATGCAGAACTGGCCCAACCAAATGAGTTTGGTTTAAGAGCACTTTTGGGATTTCTGAATAGAACAGAGAGAGGTTCCAAGTTAATTAGTAACTTTTCACTTCCATTTGTCTGAGGTAATCAGTTCCTACAAGGCCAGGAACTGATTTTTTCTTTGAAAGACAGGGAAGGAATGAGAGACGGAGAAAGCGAGAGAAAAGGGGGGAGGTGGGTGATAGTTACACGTTGGAAGATCTGTTAGCAACTGAACCTTTACGTCCTTTGAAATCTGTTTTGGTTTGTACTGGAATTTCTTTTTGCAGCCTTTTTACCCATTTGTAGGAATTGTTGGTCCTTGTAAAAAAAAAAAAAGGCCCTACATTAGAAGGATAGTTCATTTGGAATTTAGGATTCAGTGAAAGAAAAAGCTGCTTAAAGTCCTGCATTAATTTTACACTTTCATAAAGGTTTTTTAAAAATCTCAGCAGCTACTGGACCGAAAAGATTCTCAGTCCAAGGTTGCATCTAATACAGCCTTAACATCCTTGAACAGATCCTTGAATCTCCTTCTAACATATTCACTGTATATGTATCTCACCACTGCTGCATTATGTCCACCTTTTTATCAACCTCGGAGATTATGAGCTGTACACTAACTAAAGTCAGTACTAACTTAGTCTTTCTTAGAAACTACTACAGAGTTTGAACTTGATTAGCAAGCTCTCAACTGTAGGAACATGTCTCTTCCTTATTAATACTTGTCTCTAATTCCTTTTAAACAAATGTCAATTATATGATTACTAAGCTACCATGTTAAATTTTGCATTCTTGTCTTAAAAATGTACTGTACCTGATGTTTACTATTATCTGTAGTGGAGCTTTTCTCCCCGGCCTCTACTGAAAATGGACATATATCCAGTTAGACTAGCCTGGTCAACAAATGTAAAATAAATAAAATAAATAAACAGGGGCAGCAGATGTCACCAAGAATATCTTCTCAGTACAGAACCAATAACTGCAGCCCTGGAAGAAAAAATAGCTGCATCATCACTACACTTTGTTGAAAGTCTTGCTATTTGAGTAGCAGAGTTAAGTAAAGACAAAAGAGAAGTCAGAGTCTGGAAAATCCGTAATTAAGTTATTTATACAGTCCACAAGGGATAATAGGTATCCAGACACACAAATCCAACAGTTAATGGTACTGAAAGAAAGTATAGAGGTATACACTTTCTTTCCATACCTGTACGTAACATTATTATCCTTATCACTGGGCAAGGCATTAGCAGGGGGAAGAAGCTTGGATGCTTTTTCAGACTCAACAGATATGGCTGCTGTATGTGGGTATATGCTACCTTATAGAACATATACGTTTTGTTTGACAGCTTTATTAAATTATCACTTAATACATAGGTAAACATACATTAGAAAAAGAAAACAAACCATTTTAACATTTTTTCCATTTAAATACAATATACATAATATACATGTTCTTTACTACTGTCATCAGTCCAACATTACAAAAAAACTGTCAAGTTCTTGCCTTCCTTTAAACCTCACTCTTCCTCCCCCTGAACATTATTATGCATTTACTATTCCCTCAATTGACATTTCACCTATGTAATTTGCTCTTCCCTTTTCATGAAGATCCCTTTTCCAGTTCTTTTATCTCTTTTATAATAGTCAGTACCTCAAATACAGTTGATGTAGACTTTGATTTCCATTTTCTAGTATTTATTTTTTTTGCAGCTAACAGAATTAAACTTAATAAGGCCTTAATATGTCTTGGCAATTCAGATCCTGCATCCCAGCCCAAAAGAAACATTTCCTTACTTACAACCATTTGCTCTCCCAACATTTCTGATAGAGTACTCTGTAGAGAATTTGTTAAATCTGCCAGTTCATTACACTCCCAAAACACGTGATCCCAGTTACCTCTTTCTTCTCCATCACACCTCCAACATTTGCTATCTACCTGAGGAAAAAATGCTTTAAAGTTTGCTTGGGGAATAAAAATACCTATGCAAACACTTCTGAGTTAAGATCCCAAACCTTTTGGATTTGGTTGTATTCTTGGGAGCCATACATAAGTCTTTCCATTGTTTTCTTGGAAATTGCTTTTCAGTCTCCTTCCCAACCTTTTCTAACCTCATCTGACTGATTCTTATAGTTATTACACAATATTTTATATTTCCTACTAATTATCCCCCTTTTTAACAGCTGCTTCTGTTCTAGATTCAACTAAAACTCTATCAGAGCAGGTATTTTACTTAAAATCCCCCTGTCCCCTTTCTCTTTGCCTCTACTATGAGATCCCCCTGGCAGGGAAGGCAGTATCTAGCCAGTCATGCAAATGTCTTATTGGGCTGCTCATACTCTATTACCTTTACTTCTCGAGTTATTTTTCCAATATTGGCTCCTTTGCCAGGTTTCTCCAGTAAAGTCCAGTCCCATCTTGCATACAGACTTAGTTCTTAGAATGCTTTTTCTATGTTACGAATATATGGTGGTTGTTATTCTCCTTAAAGATCTGCTTCCGAAATCCCACTTTCTCTATATTTCTTGTACTCTCCCCTTGCTATATTATTACCCCTTTTCCACTCTGAATTATAACTTTCTGCCTGTGTTGTGTATATGAGCCTTAACAGTGTAGCTCTAAAATATACCTTCAAATCAGGAAAACATACATAACCTTGTTCTATTGGAAGGATCAACTTATCCCACTTAACTCTTGCTCTCTTTCCCTCCCAGATACATTTATTAATTTCTTTACGTATTGTTCACAACTTCTCCTCTGGGTGATAAAGGTATGCCTGATCCATATACAACACTAAAGGGACTAAAGACAGTTTCACTGCTTATATCTTACTATCCATATCTTCAAATAAGAGTTTCCAGTTTCTCAATGTTTGTATTATCCGTTGTTTAGTCTCTTCCCACATATCCTTAGCTGCCATAACAGAAGCCTTTTTAAACTACACTCCTAAATAATTCATTTTATGTCCCCATAAATATGGGTATTGCTGAAACAATTCCTGTGTGGGTACATAACTTATGACTATAGCCTTTGTTTTATCCTCATTAAGTTTATATCCGCAAAAGACCTGAAACTGTCTCAAAATGCTCCACAACACTGACATGTCATTTTCTGGATTTATCAGGTACAAAATAATATCATCTGCAAATAAAATCCAACTTTTCATGATTACCATACCAAATTATATCCTTGTATTTCTGAGGCCCATATTTTATTTGCCAATGGCTCTAAATATAAAGCAAATAACAAAGGGGAAAAGAGGACACCAATGCCAGGTTTCTCTGTTCAAACACAGCTTATCTGAGAGGAACCGTCCCACTTTAATTCTTGCCTCCAGTTATTCATATATCCTTCTAATTAACCTTATTACTGTATCATGGAATGCAAATGCTTCCAATGCCCAACTCATACAATCCCAGCTTACTCTGTCTAATGCTTTCTCTGCATCAAGACCCACCAACAACAGAGTTATTTTCTTACATTCTTCTTCCCTCTTGATTATCACTGTTCTAGTAATGTCATCAAATGTTTGTCTCCCCTCCACAAAACCCCACTGGATCCATATCTACCAATTTTTGCAACACCTTTGCCATTCCTTTAGCTAGAACAGACAGAAAGTTTATAATCATGGTTTAAATTTAAATGTGTCTATCTGAAGCTGAGTCTAAAGGGTTTTTGCCATCTTTAGGTAACACAGCAGGGTCTCTATTATAAGCTCGAAGTGACATATAGTTGAACACCTAATGTCGACACGTAAAGAGTGAAAGCTGAAAACCGTGAATCGCCATTTCCACAAATTTTTTCACAGGGAAAAAGTTTGCTTGGCCGGCAAACATAAAAACAAACTTTCAAACCCTAAACAAGTGGGGAGCTTCGCTGTGCCCCCCACACCTCCCTAACTAAATATATCAACTCCGAGATCGCTCTCAATTGGAGAAACGGGAAATTCCCGATAATGGCCAGGCACATTTTTTCCCTGTGAAGAAATTTGCGGAAGTGGCCATTCGCGGTTTTCAGCTTTTGCTCTTTACATGTCAACCTTTAGGTGTTCGACTATAATGTCACTTCGAGCTTATAATATAGACCCAACACAGTCACCACAGTTTTCTTCCAAGATGATGGTGCTTCCACTCCTTTTAAAATACTGTTAAGCACAATATTCCAGATCTGTATCACTTTCTTCCCTCCTAATTTCCAAACTACTACAGGAATACCATCTGTTCCTGGAGACTTTCCTTAAGACTGATTATACATCACTGTTTTTATTGCATCACATCCTATCTTAACTGTTACTTGTTCAGCATCATCTACCTATAACCTTGGCAGAATTACATCTTCCATAGATATTTCCATTTGTACTCTTTCTTGATTTCCACATTTCTCTTCTTTATACAGATGTTCATAAAATTTCTGGAATATTGCTAAAATCTCTACAGGATCTCTGGTTATTTTTCTTGTTAGAGGTTCCCTAAGTTTGCTGACAACCCATTCAATGTTCTGTTGTTTAAGTCATGCTAAAGGTTTTTGTCCTTTTGAGTTATCAAAAAATGGTTGCTTAACTGCAATCCTCCTAAACTCATGCATATTATCCAGATATTCCCTTATTTTCTCTTTAGCACTCTGCATTTGCTCGTCCTCTTGTTCTGTGAGACTCCCTTTATTCTGTAATACTTTAGCATTTGTAAGCCACTCTAAGTAATTTCTATCACTTCTTAGCAATATCTCTTACTCTTTTATTTCAACAGTATTCTTAAACTCCAGTGTTCATTTTATTCCAGTCACTAACTATAACTTCTGAAGCTATTTCTATCTTTCTTAATAACTCTCAAATAATTTCTACTACCCACTCATTAAATTTATCTGTTTTTAACAGGTAGGTGGGAAACTGGATTTATATTACGTCCATGAAAACCCCTTTCAGCAAATGGCTCTTCGCCAAATGATAACCAGTGAAATCTAACTTCCACGAATGGCCATTTCAGCGACTTTTCCTAAGGGGGAAAAAACACTTGGCCATCATCGTGAATTTGCCCTGTTCCAAGTGCGATCTTGGAGTTGGTATATTTAGTTGGGGTGGTGTGGGGGGGCACAGCCCCCACTTTGAAGGATTTTAAATTTTGTCTGGTTTTAAGTTGGCCAAGTGTTTTTCCCCCTAGGAAACGATTCGCTGGAATGGCCGATCAAGGGAGTTAGATTACTCTGGTTATCATTCGGCAAACAGTCATTCACTGAAAGGGGTTTTCGTGGATGTAATATAGACTCGGGAAATCATCAGTGTCTTATTTTGACTTCAATACTCCACATTTTTATTGGTGCATGATCAGAAATAGTTATAAGATGTGTGTCGAAGCTGTTAATTAAATGCATATGTTCCTGTGAAATATAATTTCTATCTAGTCTAGTCCAGTTATTGATATCTCTGTGATTAATATGTACATTTTGTAAGAGTTTCTGCTACTGAAGTCACATCTTCCATACCAAACATTTTCATAAATTTCTTCAAAAACGTACCCTCTTTCATTGTGTTGTCTCTTCTAGGTCTCTCTGATACATCCTCATTTTTAATAATCAAATTCTAGTCCCCACCTATAAATAACATTCCCTGCTGAGAGCTGATTATTTCTCCCAAAATCTTCTCAAGTTCCGTAATAGCAGTTTTCAGTGGAATATAAATACATGCAAATGTAATCTTCCTCCCTTGCCAGTAGCCCCTTAGTACCATAAATCTACCATTTTTTTGTCTTTTTCCCCCTCACCCATCACTATCGGAGCCCCTCTATCAATTAGTACAATTACTCCCCTTTTCCTCTGTCACTGATATTCTTCTGAATATCCATCCTGAAATCTTCTCTTAGACAAATTCTCATGATCATTTCTTTGCAAATGTGCCTCCTGCAACACTGCTATTTGCACTCTGTATTTCTTGATATAATTCAGGACACTTTCCTTTTTATCTATACCTGCAAGATCATTCACATTCCAGTATAATATGGACAGCATAGTCATCATGATAAAAATGTATTTTTCCCACCTATTATACATGATAGTTTTTTTTAAATGTG
This sequence comes from Protopterus annectens, assembly GCF_019279795.1. Lineage (NCBI taxonomy): Eukaryota > Metazoa > Chordata > Ceratodontiformes > Protopteridae > Protopterus > Protopterus annectens. The sequence continues at coordinate 364,698,417 of NC_056748.1, forward strand.
CATCTGCAGCCTTTGTATTACAAGCATATGTACTAATGTTTGGCAGGCAGATCTTTTGTACAGTTGTTTCTTCTCATCACCATTTGAGCCCTCCGTCACATTTTCAAGACTTTGATTTTACTGAAAACTCTCATGCAAAAAACTTAATACAAAACACCCCATTCCCTATTAACATGGAACAAACACACACAACTGTGTGCATCTTCAAAACAGGAAGTTTACCCTCCAGAAGGGAACAGCTGCCCCAAACTGAAGGCTGTACCTACAGGCATTATCTAACCTAAAATTAAGGTTTTACTTTATTCCCCTGGAGTCCGGAAAGTACAGGTACAGTCCTGCCCTTCCTGCCCGGCTGCATCTTCTTTTCAGTTGATAGCCCCCAAGCCAACTGCTCACCGCGTGGCACCCAGGCTACCACCGCCGAACTGAAGAACCCCCTCCATGTGCGAATGCACAGACCAGCGTGCAACTACAACTTGGAATTAGAACTGTAACACCCAAAGTAATTTAAGATAGCCCCCAAGCCAACTGCTCACCGCGTGGCACCCAGGCTACCACCGCCGAACTGAAGAACCCCCTCCATGTGCGAATGCACAGACCAGCATGCAACTACAACTTGGAATTAGAACTGTAACACCCAAAGTAATTTAGGATAGCCCCCAAGCCAACTGCTCACCGCATGGCACCCAGGCTACCACCACCGAACTGAAGAACCCCCTCCATGTGCGAATGCACAGACCAGCGTGCAACTACAACTTGGAATTAGAACTGTAACACCCAAAGTAATTTAGGGTAAATCCTAGTTCCTAGCTTAACTGTGCAATCTTGAAGTGCTCCGTTGGCAGGAAACAGACTGTACCTTCTCCAGAAATTAGGCTTAAACTCTGTTTTACCAAGATTTATGTCCAGTAAAACAGTAAGCATTCACTCCTACAATTGTCTGTTAAACCTATAACCAATTACCTCTAAGACCCAGGGATACTCCTGTGGTGTAATCTCTGACGTCAAAAAAGTTATATTAAACCCTAGAAGATTTCGCCATTTTTACTTTATTCCCCTGGAGTCCGGAAAGTACAGGTACAGTCCTGCCCTTCCTGCCCGGCTGCATCTTCTTTTCAGTTGGTATGTACTGATCTACTTTAAAAGAAAACACTGTAAATCTGTTATCTTCTGTAAGGTATCTAGTGTTCTGCATAGCGTGACTGCTGCTCAAACTTACAGGACATGCTGTTGGGCCGAATGTAATGTCGGCGTTGTTGGCGTCGTTTTAATTTCAAACTAACTGTTACTAATGCAGAGCTAAAAGCTCATTCTGTTTTTGTTCAGCTAGTTATCTAGTGCTTGTTTAGCGTAATTGTCCACTCTATAATTACGCTGTAGAACCTAACTGTATTGTTGGCGTTGGCATTGTTGCTAGCTTTCTTACTCAGTCAAAGTGATATTAACAAATAGCATAGCCTGTATAACATAACATGACAATGCATTAGTTATTCACCATCTCAGCTACTGCTCATTTACTTTGTTCTAATGTGTAAACCAAGAACAGTTTTAAAACTACTGCTACTGTTACCACTGCTTACTTATAGGAGCTACTGCTTAGTCTCTCATTGAACCATCCAGTTATAATTTGGTTAGTCCAACTTAAATAAGGTTATTCTGGAGTTCGTTTAAAGTTTATTGTGCTGTTTCCTATTGAAAGAGGTGCTTTGCTAATGTTTATAACAACGCTAATTACTTCTGATTATGCCTCAAAGAATTCACACTGTCTGAATCTCACTAGCTACATAACCCCATTTACAAGATATTAAACTACTGTCTCTCTCACTATCCTATCTCAGATAGCCCCCAAGCCAACTGCTCACCGCGTGGCACCCAGGCTACCACCGCCGAACTGAAGAACCCCCTCCATGTGCGAATGCACAGACCAGCGTGCAACTATAACTTGGAATTAGAATTGTAACACCCAAAGTAATTTAGGATAGCCCCCAAGCCAACTGCTCACCGCGTGGCACCCAGGCTACCACCGCCGAACTGAAGTACCCCCTCCATGTGCGAATGCACAGACCAGCATGCAACTACAACTTGGAATTAGAACTGTAACACCCAAAGTAATTTAGGGTAAATCCTAGTTCCTAGCTTAACTGTGCAATCTTGAAGCGCTCCGTTGGCAGGAAACAGACTGTACCTTCTCCAGAAATTAGGCTTAAACTCTGTTTTACCAAGATTTATGTCCAGTAAAACAGTAAGCATTCACTCCTACAATTGTCTGTTAAACCTATAACCAATTACCTCTAAGACCCAGGGATACTCCTGTGGTGTAATCTCTGACGTCAAAAAAGTTATATTAAACCCTAGAAGATTTCGCCATTTTTACTTTATTCCCTTGGAGTCCGGAAAGTACAGGTACAGTCCTGCCCTTCCTGCCTGGCTGCATCTTCTTTTCAGTTGGTATGTACTGATCTACTTTAAAAGAAAACACTGTAAATCTGTTATCTTCTGTAAGGTATCTAGTGTTCTGCATAGCGTGACTGCTGCTCAAACTTCCAGGACATGCTGTTGTACCGAATGTAATGTCGGCGTTGTTGGCGTCGTTTTAATTTCAAACTAACTGTTACTAATGCAGAGCTAAAAGCTCATTCTGTTTTTGTTCAGCTAGTTATCTACAGCTTGTTTAGCGTAATTGTCCACTCGGTAATTACGCTGTAGAACCTAACTGTATTGTTGGCGTTGTTGCTAGCTTTCTTACTCAGTCAAAGTGATATTAACAAGTAGCATAGCCTGTATAACATAACATGACAATGCATTAGTTATTCACCATCTCAGCTACTGCTCATTTACTTTGTTCTAATGTGTAAACCAAGAACAGTTTTAAAACTACTGCTACTGTTACCACTGCTTACTTATAGGAGCTACTGCTTAGTCTCTCATTGAACCATCCAGTTATAATTTGGTTAGTCCAACTTAAATAAGGTTATTCTGGAGTGCATTTAAAGTTTATTGTGCTGTTTCCTATTGAAAGAGGTGCTTTGCTAATGTTTATAACAACGCTGATTACTTCTGATTATGCCTTAAAGAATTCACACTGTCTGAATCTCACTAGCTACATAACCCCATTTACAAGATATTAAACTACTGTCTCTCTCACTATCCTATCTCAGATAGCCCCCAAGCCAACTGCTCACCGCGTGGCACCCAGGCTACCACCGCCGAACTGAAGAACCCCCTCCATGTGCGAATGCACAGACCAGCATGCAACTACAACTTGGAATTAGAACTGTAACACCCAAAGTAATTTAGGGTAAATCCTAGTTCCTAGCTTAACTGTGCAATCTTGAAGCGCTCCGTTGGCAGGAAACAGACTGTACCTTCTCCAGAAATTAGGCTTAAACTCTGTTTTACCAAGATTTATGTCCAGTAAAACAGTAAGCATTCACTCCTACAATTGTCTGTTAAACCTATAACCAATTACCTCTAAGACCCAGGGATACTCCTGTGGTGTAATCCCCGCTCCGCTTCGCTCGGGCTCGCTCCGCGCCCCACCCTGCCCCCTTAATCCACCCGCCCCCACTACCTCTACATTTTTCTAGTCCCCTAGTCCATCCCACTTGTCACCCACCAATCTCAACTCTTCCTCACTTGGACACTTCTCCCTCCCACTTTTTTGACTTTCTATATCCCTCCCACTTTCTGACTTTCTACATTCTAAGGTTACTCTCCTAGTCCTCCCCCCATCTACCTCTCTCTATCTCCTCCCCCTCTCTAACCCTGCCCATCCATTCTATTTTAGTACATTCTCCAAGGCTTGGACACTTCTCCCTCCCACTTTCCTGACTTTCTATATCCCTCCCTCTTTTCTGACTTCTTATATTCTAAGGTTACTCTCCTAGTCCTCCCCCCATCTACCTCTCTCTATCTCCTCCCCCTCTCTAATCCTGCCCATCCATTCTATTCTAGGACATTCTCCTAAGCTTCACACACATTAGCCTCTCACTATACCATGGATAAAAACTCTTTCTCTATTATCCCCATCATAGTAATTCTCCTTCTCACTCCATATCTACTAACCAGATATGAAACTCAAGCCCTCTCAGGAGTTCACCTCCCCGGGAGTTACACTTCCCTGCACTCAAACCATCCCTCCAATCCCATCTCTCCCTCTCCCCATTCTAACAATAACACAGGCTCCAAGATAATACATCTTATTCTCTGCCACCCCAAAGCAACCACAACTAAAGCCGATCTTAAATTACTAGTTAAGCTCCAAAAACTACTAGAGCATCTGAAAAAATGTATTATAAAAGATGGCGATATCCACCCCAACCCAGGTCCTAACACTGTCCCAAGTTCCAGCTCCTTGATATCTGCCAGAAACCCTACTAGCTCCCTCCTTATGTTCCACCTTAATCTTAAAAGCATCAATAATAAGGTGCATAACCTACACGCTCTACTAGCTACCCATTCCCCCGACATCCTGTGCCTATCGGAAACATGGCTTAAACCGAGCACTAAGGATGAGGAAATTATCCCACCCGGATATAATATTCTTAGGGCTGATCGGACAACTAGAAAGGGCGGGGGTATAGCTATCATGTTTAAGAACTCACTGAACATCATAAGGAACCCGCTCCAACCTCCTAAAGTCTCTAACTTAGAACTGATTGCCCTAAAACTATTCCTAAACAAACAAAAAAGTATCAATCTTGTCTATTTATATACCTCCAGGCAAGAACTTAGAAAACCTCGAGCTAACTCTCAGCTGGTTTGCCAACAACTATCCACAAGAAACCATCATACTAGGAGACGTCAATATTGACTGGTTCCTCTGCTCTGAGCAGACAAATCCACATCCTATCAACCTACATGGTTTCTCCCAAAATATTCTATCTCCTACTAGAATTGGAAATGCTCAGCAAAAAGATAGTATCATTGACTGGATTCTGACTAATAAGAGCACAAACAGCTATACCACAGGGACCCTCCCCAATGACCTTAGTGACCACCTCATTACCTTTATCAGTAAAAATAAATGTCCACCTACTAACCCCACCCCAAATAGACTAGTCAGGAATAAGAAGAATTTTGTTCCAGACAAATTTCTTGCTGAACTCAAATCTTGTAACTGGTCGGTCCTAAAAACTTTGCCCCTTGATGAGAGTGTGTCATACTTTAATGATACATTCCTCAAGATACTTGACTCCCATGCTCCAAAGCGACTAATCAGGACCAAGGAACACATCGCACCTTGGCTAACAAGCGATACCAAAACTAAAATTAAACTCCGAGACCAGGCCTGGAACAAATGGAGAGCTTCCAAAACCCCCTTAGACCGTACCAAGTATCAACAGCTTAGAAACTCAACAAAAGCAGCCATTACTACAGACAAAAAACAATATTTCTGTCACCTCCAGGATAAACATCAGCATAACCCTAAGAAATTTTGGTCTGGATTTAATAACCTCCTTCATCCAGGCAAATCTACCACCCCCACCCCTGAGAAATATATAGGTCAAAATCCAGAAGTAATAGCCAATGCCTTTAACTCTTTTTTTACTGAGACCATTCAGTCCCTAGCCAGTCAGCTCACCTCAGCTCCCTCACCTGTAACCTTAACTAAAGACCCTGCACACCCCTTTAACCTACAATCAACATCTACCTCCTATATTCGTAAACTTTTGAAAAAACTAAAACCAACAACCCTAGCAGTTGACCAACTCCCAGCCGAATACTTACAAATTGCATCTGATGTCATAGCATATCCCGTATCAATCTTAATCAACAGAACCATAACTGAAGCTATCATTCCCACCATATGGAAAATCTCTTATATCATCCCTCTCCACAAAGGCGGGACCTCCACGAACACATCTAACTACAGACCCATTGCAATTCTGTCTCCACTAGCCAAAATTATGGAACGATGTGTTCACAAACAACTCACAAACCACCTTACCCTTAACAGTCTCTTGTCTAATACCCAGCACGGTTTTCGTCCCCATCATAGCACAACCACTGCTCTTCTCTCCTTTGTTGACTCAGTCAACAACAACCGTAACAATAAATTAATATCCTCTGCTCTCTTTCTTGACCTATCGAAAGCCTTCGATATGGTCAATCACCAGCAGCTGCTCCATACCCTGGAAACCCTACAGCTTAACAAATCAACCATAAGTTGGTTTAAAGCTTACCTCTCTGGAAGAAAACAAGCTGTTCAGTGGCAAAGCAGGTTATCGGACCTACTCCCCAATAATATAGGTGTTCCCCAGGGCTCTATACTTGGTCCCCTTCTCTTCTCGGTCTTTATTAATGATCTTCACTCAGTCATACCCAAAGCCACCTGCATTCAATATGCAGACGACTCCACCCTGATCTGCTCTGACGTCTCTATCACCAAACTCCAAGCCACAACCCAGAAATGCTTTACTATTGTAGAAAAATGGTTCTCCGAATTAAAACTCTTACTTAATCCTTCTAAAACCAAGCTACTGTTATTTTTCCCCACTGCAACTACCGCTCAAGGTAAAGAACCACTAAATGCCAATAACCCAACCTTCCAAGTGTCTTCTACCAATGGTACCATTATTGAACCGGTCTCCAACACCAAACTACTAGGTGTGACCATTGACCACAAACTAAAATTTGACACACGTCAGCCTGACCATCAAGTCTGTAAACAAGAAACTCGGGTCCATGTATAGAATAAAGAACTTCTTAACTCCACACACCAAACTAACAATCGCACGCACCCACTTACTTTCCACCCTCCTATATGCCTCCCAGATACTCTCATTTCTCAACAAGAGTGAGCTCAATAAACTTTCTACAGCCTATAACCATATAGCCAGATTTATAACGGGAATGCCTTATCAAACCCATCACTGCCTAAACCTAAAATCACTTGACTGGCTAGAATTGCCCAATATACTCAAACTCAACCAACTTGCTGAGGCATTCAAAATAATGAATCAACCTGACAAAACCCCCTCATTGAGCAAAATACTTACCCCCTACTCCAACCTCACTTGCCTCAGATCATCTAAAAGCCTCCAAGTGCAAACCATTAAATCTAACAACTCGGGAGGTGACGCTCTCTATGCTAATTCTATTGGAAAACTCTGGAACTCCCTTCCAAGCAAACTAAGACTCTTGACCTCTCTAAATCAATTCAAAAATCACCTTAAAGAATTCCTTAAGTCCCACTGGCTATGCTCCTGTACTAAACCAGACTAGCACCAAACGTCCAACACCTCCTAGCCTCTTACCATCCCAAAATCTTTCTCTGTCCCAGAAGGAAGCACTTTGTATCCTTCTCAGATTAACTACAAAAGCCTCCACTGGTTTCCTAATGGAACTGAAGTCAATTTGTGTTTATGTCTATATGTTACTAATATGTTCACTTGCCTGCACCTCTAGGCAACAGAATGCATAACCAATTGTTTATATATCTTATGTGTATAATATTTACCTTTGCCTGTATATGATATGCACCTTCTTTGTATATGATATGTACCTTTCATTACTTCTGGAGCTTTTCTCCCTGGGCCTCTACTGAAAAAGGACATGTATCCAGCTAGACTAGCCCGGTCAACAAATGTAAAATAAAATAAATAAATAAAATTAAATTATCCATGCTAAAGCACATGCCACAATCTGTGCTCCCACTTACACAATAACTGCTGTCTGTTCTTTCTTTCTCTCTCTCTCTGTTCCCCAACCATATATAAAAACAGTTTGTATGCTTTCAGAAAACATTAACTTTCAGCTCTAAGAAAAAGTGCACTGGCTATCTTTAAATAAATTTAACTTGTAACCTGTTCTATTAACTGCATTAAAATATTAAGGCTGCTAGGGAGGTTCTCTCTTATTCAATTCCGTAATTTCAAACTTATTTTTTTGACTAAACTGCTTGCCACTGTACCTTTACGTTTTGCATTTCTCTCAGCAAAGAATACTCAGAAATTACAGCTTGTTTCTATGGAACTTTACTCAGTAATGAGTCTTTGTAAATTTCACTCAGAAAAAAATGCACCGCTTCCCTCAGCTGTAGGCATCTCGACTCCACTGAACATTTATCAGTAGAAAACAAACAAGCTAATATCTTTGTAATTGTATGCAGATTAGCATTTTCATGGCTTTCATCATTTTCTCTTATTTTTACAGCCTACATGCTTACAAAAACATCTGTTTACACCTTAAGCTAAAGTTAGTAATCTAGACATTCACCCTTGTAAACTAAAATGAGAAAATATCCTAATTTTACAAATCTAATCAGTGTACTTTTACACCAACCCCAGCAGCACAAGATTACATCATTTGAGCATTAAACTTGCTTTTGTTCAGTCTTTTTTTCTCATTATACTGTAAAACCTATATTTTTTCTTGCAACTAAAAAGGTACTTTTTACTTTAATATTTTCAACACATACAGCAGTCACTGAAAAGATGTCCCTCATAATTAAAATACACCTGACTACACACTACACAAAACTAAATGGTTTTACTGTACATAACATGCAGTTTATACTGTTGTTGTTTGTCTTTCGGCTTGTCCCGGTTAGGGGTCACCACAGCGGATCTCCGGTCCGCTAATGATTGGCAGTAGATTTTCATGAATGCCAAGGTGCCAGCTTGACGTTCAACCTTCAAGGAAGGCACGCCCATTTACGCATGTCTTTCGAACGCCACCCAACTGCGGGGAGGACATGCAGACTCCACACAGAAGGCACTCCCCGCACTCCAGCCGAGAATCGAACGGGAGAACCTCTTGCTGTGAGGCAACAACGCTACTGCTGCACCACCGCAGATAACATGCAGTTTATATTATGAAATGTTTTATACAAAACAGTATAAGAAACTTCTCTGTGTGGAGGTTTTTCAATTCCTGTATGTCTAATTACTCACTGTACATTAAAAAGCAGAAAAAAATCAGAAAATGGTAGCAGAAGTAGTGAACTTGAAACATCCTAAATAAAACAAATAAAAACTTATTTAGAATTATTACTACTTACTATAAATGTTTCTAACACCGGTTTGTTTTGGACCTACTATACTTGTACAGTAGGTTTGAGACTTAGGAGATACCACAGAGATTGCTTGTTTCTTGAAATGTTTTATATAAATATTAATAAGAACAAACATTGCTTTATGTATAATTAGTTTTCCCCTTTTAGTATCCTTCTAAACATTACTGATATAAAGTAGGGTACATGCTTTATAGTCCACCCACAAGTTTAACAAGTCAACAAATGTCCAGTATTTTTCGGCCACTTTTTCTTTCAAAATCATATTTCACAAATGTGATAAGATGCTTTATAGTCTAATCTAGAACAGAAGCTGCCATTAAAAAAAAAGGAATAATTAGTAAAGGATATAAAATATTACATTATAATTACAATAATCAATCAGAGGAGCTTAGAATGGATTGGGGAGAGACACTGGGTAAGCAATTCACAAAGAGACAATGGGGGATATATGTATATCTCCCAAATATGCAACAAAGTTTAGAAGACTTAGGATCTTTGCCTGGAAATGTTTACATAGGTATTTTTATACCTAAAATAGACTCCAAATAATTTTCCTAAGGTAGATAGCAAATGTTAGAGGTGTGACAGGCAAGAAAGAGGCAGCTGGAAACATATTACTTGGAAGTGTGATGAGCTGGCAGACTTTTGGGATTCCCTGCACACCACTCTGTCGGAGATGCTGGGTGAGCAGACTGGACTGACTGGGGAAATTATTTTTTTGAGTTATGCAACAGAATCGGAATTGCCTAGACATAGTAAAGTCTTGCTGAGTTTAATTATAGTGGTTACCAAAAAAGCAATTACTAGAAAATGGAAATCAAAGTCTAGACCAACTTTACTAGAAGTAGTGAATATAGTAACAAAGATAAAACTGGAATTGGGATCTTTAGAAAAGGGAAGGAGCAAACTACATAGGGAAAAATGGGAATTGTGGGAACAATATATGCAGAGCACCACTGCGCCATCCACAAAAAATGTAAGGAAGCTGAAGAATCTAGTTCAAAAGGAGTGTGGGTCAATTTTTCAAGGACAAAATAGATCCCAAGAAGATGGAATAGGCTTCTTGAGAGGCCTGATATGAAGTTAACTGCTTGACGTCAGAGGAGGATTCAAGGACCAACATCAGAAACTGGTGACAGGTGGGCTTTATTATTGTGGATTTGTGTCATTAAAAGTGTTTCTGTACTGTTCGAGCTGCACCGTTTTTTTCATTCTGCATAAGGAATTGAATTTTACCTGTATCCCTAATTGCAGTCATCCCTATTGGCAGAATCTCCTTTCTCAATTCCTATGTTTCAGCTACTTGAAGTATGTGAAATATTTAATCTCACCCTGCATTATTATTTGACTCTGTAAGGTCACCAGCACACCTCCGAGACAGACCTCTGCCCACCCCCCATATTTGTCTCTGATACCCTTATAATTCTTTCTGATATCTTTCTTTCTTCTTCTTTTTCTCTATTGTGTCTTTCCCTTAATTTATAGATTCCTAGCCTGCCTCCTTACCTCCACTGACCAGTTTATACCCCTTCTAATGACTTAGCCTAGCCTTGAGCTACTGGATAACTCTTAACTGACTTGCATCTCTTTACATTGCACTCCTTTCCTAGTTAGCCTGCACTTGTACTTACCTTCACTTTCTATTTCAGTTCACTAGCGACTGCATTCTCAGCCATCCATTTCTGCTTTACACATTGTTTTTCTTCACTATTTGCTGCTTGTTGCATTCTGGCCCAACATAAACTAGCAGCATTTTCAGTTGTTTATCCACATTATGCACTCCCTACTTAGTTTCAGCTGCATATTTTCCATAATGCTTTGTTTGATCTAAAACCCTTGCCTTGGCATCCTGCATCATCTTTTCCTTACTCTCATACCTCTCAACTGTACCGAATTCCTCGATATTTCACGGTTTTGGACTCATAATAATAGGGTGCCAGGAATTCCCGACTGGCCCCTTTAAATTCCGATTTTGTTTTTTATGCTCATGCATGCATTTGATGACATGAGGGTAAAGTTTGAGCTTGGAGTTTCAGGAGATTGGCTGTGTGACTTTATCCAGTAGTGTAGCTGCTGGGCCTTAACACTGATATGTGAAATTCATGATGAAGAGGGTAAAACTGGTTAAAATAATTTGGGCAACAGGCACCTGAAGTCTTCCCGCTCACGGACTATTGTAAAGCAGTTCAAAGTGGTAAAATTCCCATCCTGATAATTGTGAAAATGCACCACATTAAACTCGTTAGTTCACCAAATAGAATAAAATATCCACCAGTTTATTAAAAATCAATCATACAGATAAGCTTTCTTCCCACTTCAAACATAAATCGGAACTTCATTCATCAAATAAATTACCTACAAATCTATCAAAAAACAATGCATTCAATTAATTACTGTTTTTTTTTAATAGGAGTCATACTTAATTAGTTGTTATATTGAGATTAAGTGATTTTTAGTATTTATAGTGACAAGTCTGTCTTCTTTGGGGGTGTGTTGTTTTTTGACAGATTTGATTAGTTACTTAATGTTTAAACTATACCGATATTTGTAGGTAATTTAGCTGATGAAGTTCCAGTTTATGTTTGACGAAAGCTTATCTGTACGATTGTTTTTTAATAAACTGGTGGATATTTTATTCTATTTGGTATACTGTCGAGTTTAATGTGGTGCATTTTCACAATTACGAGGACAGGAATTTTACCACTTTGAACTGCTTTACAATAGTCTGTGAGCAGGAAGACTTCAGCTACAGTTTTTGTACTTGGTTTGTCTTTTTGATTTCTTGTGACAACAGGCAGAGATAGCACTGGCAAGTTGTTTCTTGCCAGCAGTGATCAGACAGAATTGTGTCCCTAAGAAGATATCATTAATTGTAACAGTTCAATCAGTATTGCATGTATTTTGTCCAGATTTATGCACATTCCATTATCAGTACATGTTTAAAGGTAGGCTCATAGTTTTATTATGTTTTGATGTTATATCCTTTCTACATTTCAGATTTTGCTGGCCTGTACTTCGGAGATCCCTTAATCCTGATACTGGTGGTGCTGGTGATTTTTTGTGTACTTTTTGCCTTTTTTCCACTCACAATTGTTAAACCAAAAGTTTGACATTTTCTTCATCGTATGTGTGCGTCTATGTGAATGGTTAACTAAAGTCATGTCCACCCAGCCCCTTTACCGATTTTTCCTTCATTGTTTGTTCTAATATCTGCACTGCCATTTTTGCAGTTAGTTAAACAAGTGTCATTTCTTGGTCCTTCCTTCTTGCCTGATTATTGGTTTAGAGTGGACTGGTGATTTATGCTGTGTTACACAAGTTGCCCTCGCTGTGTAGTCCTATTATAAAGTGTCCAGTCTGAGGAATGACGTTCTTCTTTTACACATGGATTTGAGACAGATGGCATACATACTCTTCTTGGTGTTCCCTGAAGAAAAAAAATGACTTTTTAACAATGTATTGTATCTGACGGTTAGTGACTGACAAATGTCACGATTTGAGGAAGTAGCGAGCTTCCTGTTGAGGGTGCCCTGTCTCATGGCTTTAGTGGGATATTGGTGGCCTTCGTGGACAGATGGCATTTTACGGGGTCCAGTTTTCCACAGAAACGTACTTCTCGATTGCTTATTATGCCGGTGAGTAGTGGTCAGTTGTCTGCCTGTTGGTGTAATCAAACAATTTGCTTACCTTATTTAAATTGTGGGTAAATAAAATTAAACCAGACTGTAAAAATAAACATCTTACTTTTAGAAATGTCAAACAGCTGGTCATCATGGTATTTTAAACTTTTTCCTGCATTAATGTCAAGTGAGTGGTAACGCTTGGTGCTGTACTCAGAGATGGAGAACAGGTTTAATGATGAAACCTACTTTTTACAAACTGCTGTAAAATCGGAGTGATAACGTGAAGTACTTTAATTTTGCAGCTTTAATGAGTTGACTGTTCATACTCCTATGGAGAAAGTCAAGGCTAATAATGGAGTTTTTTGATTGGTTGTCACTCCACTTAGCTGATGATGAACTGGCCATGTGAAAGCATTTATCCATTTACATTATAGCTTTTAATGGTATTTATTGGCATTTTATGTTCCTGGCCGTGTTAGTTGGTCTTTACTTGATTTATTTCATTTGTTGCTGTACCGGGGACCAAATGTTGTGAGGATTTAATTGGGCTCCACCATGCACTTTACTGGTGCTGCTGTTTTTATGTGCATCATCATTTATTTAGTTGCACTAAACAGTGAAGTGCAATAATCTGGCTGCTGATGTTTGGGAGGATCCTTTATTTTCTTGGTCTCCTAAGACCTGGGAGGAAATTGCTTCAGGGTCTGTAACTTAAAAAAATGTGAAGCAAGCCATATTTGTGTTGTCAAGTTGCCTTTTGTAGTTTTGCATGAGTGACAGTTCCTTCCGTTTTCCTTAGGCAGTTAGTTCAGTCCTTGTAAGGTCTGATTTGACTAACTTTTGAAAATCTTAATGAAGTCCTGCTCTGTCCAGTACAACCCTCCTCAGTTCTGTCCTACCTGATATGAATAGAAGTCTGTTTCTACGTTTATTACTAGATTGTCATCATTTATAAGAGCTGTGGGTAAAATATTAAAAATTGTATATACAGTACATATATATTTAAAATGGTAATATAAAAATGCATCTGTTTTTTTTTTGTTGCAGTGTTAGCAGCATGTATGTCATGCGCAATATGTAAAAGACTGTAGAGGCTGGGAGGTAGTACCGAAGAATAAAGCTAATAAAGCTAAAGTTAATGAGTAGCTTTCTGTATCGAAAATCGTGTTTGATCCATTCCTTCCACTTCCATTTGCATACAATGACTCTGAGCAAATCGCTTAACAAGACAGCACATTTGGGTTGCCCCTGAAAAGCGTACAGTGGACTTGCCCAGTTAACAAATGCATAAAACAAAATAAAAAACAATGTTTACATTTTTATTTATTTTATATGAGAAGTAGCAAAGGTAGTAATGAGTTACAGAATGATATTAACACCTGTAATGTAAGCAAAGTGGGTAGCAATTTACATGTGGATTTTAGATTGCAGAAAGAAACTGGAAGATTAATGGAACTAACATTTGGTGATCACTTTGAGATGATGTACTTTGTTAGTACATCTTTTATGGTAGTGTTGGTCTGTGTTGTCATGTGCCCTGATATCTTGCTGTGTAAAGGTAGCTTATGCTGATATGATACCATAGACCACATGTGGAATGTAGTATAGCCATCACTTTGGGGCCATATCTTGGTTGTCTGTTCTTCAGTTTGCATTTGAAGTTGGTATCCCACAATTCCATTGGAGTAGGTGGGGTTTCATAATTATGTATGCAAATGTTATATTAATCAGCATACAGATTTGTACCTATTTTTCATGGGCCTTTGCCCAGATTTTTGATGTTTCCAGGTTGAGAGGTATGCTTACTCTAAGCTACTCTGCGGTATGGTCTGGGTCCCAATGGTGTGCGAGTGCCGTGATAGAACAACTTTTTGTATTTTTTTAAGTGTTCTGCTGCTGGATTTTTGCTCTAAAGTAGTTGGTCTTGTAAATTTGCAGTTTATGGTTCCTTAGTGAAAACACGCTAATTACAGTCTGTTTCAAATGCAACCGCACTTGACTAGTGCTTAGTCATTTGATGGATGTAATATCTCATAGACTGTAATGATTGTGCCTTACAGTCTCTACAGTGCATTTAATGTGAAACTGAGTTAACGTTTTGTCTTTCCAGCCCAGTTATAAATGAATGAAGCTCCATATTAGCATTACCACTTCTGCACTAGTCTGTCTCCTTAAACCTAGTATGTGAATACACGATATCTTATACTCCTAATTCTGGAATATCACACATGCCTTGCTGCCTGTGTCTGCTTTACTTGAATGATATTCCATTGTATAGACATTACTGAAGCTTAGGTCTTTATGTATGCTACAGTATTATGTTTCTTCAATCTGTGGACTTTAATGCTGATTTTGCCATTGCAATATTTGAATGAGTCCTGTCCCTTCATTTACAGGTATCTTTCTTGAGCTGATGCCCCACTGTTGTTATCTCGTTTTGGTTTCCTTACTACCTATTGCTACATTTGCATTCTAAAGTACGTACAAGTGCTGCAATATGTTTAATGCTCTGTTACGCTTATTTACTTGCTGCCTGTACTGTAGAGGTTGCGAATGTAACTGAAGTTTTGTGCTTAATGTTTTAGAGGTTGTTTTTGAATGTGACTGTAGAGCTTGTGATTTTACTTTATTTTTCTCTAGAGTTGTACTGTTTTGAAAGGAATTTTGATTTCTGCTCACCACCATAACACTCCCTCTGCTCTCCTGCTGCACTCCTAACTACTGCTTACTACCCCCCATCCCCTACCCTGCCAAATCTTTGACTCACTTAGAGCTTACATAACACTTTCTCTCTCTCTGCACCACTCTGCTGCAGTCACCCTCTCTCTCTTGTTGCTTATCATCATATGCTGTTTTTGTTTGCTCACTATCTTGTCTCTCTCAGCTAGTCATGCATGCCTCTCTCTTTTTTTTGTTTCTAGGTAGAAAAGCCCACGGATTGTACACTGTTAGAATGCCAACTGTTTCTCCTACCCTTTCAAGCAATACATCCTCTGTACAAACTGAAAGCTGCAGCTTCACATTTTATTAATTCTGTGTGACGTATGTGAAATATTTAATCTCACCCTGCATTATTATTTGACTCTGTAAGGTCATCAGCACACCTCAGATCCAGACCTCTGCTCCCCCATATTTGTCTCTGATGTCCTTATAATTCTCTCTGACATTTTACTTCTTCTTTTTGTCTATTGCGTCTCTCCCTTAATTTCTATATTCCTAGCCTGCCTCCTTACTTCCACTGACCAGTTTATACCCCTTCTAATGACTTAGCCAAGCCCTGAGCTCCTGGATAACCCTTAACGGACTTTTAGATCTCTCTACCTTGCACTCCTTTCCTCGTTAGCCTGCACTCATACTTACCTTCTCTTTTTCTATTTCAGTTCACTAGAGAATGCAGTCTCAGCCATCCATTTCGCTTTACACATTGTTTTTCATCACTATTTGCTGCTTGCTGCATTCTGGCCCAACCGACTATGCTCAGGCTCAATCCTACCCTACCCCCATTCCTACCCATTCCCAGAACAATTACCTTTAGAGCTAATCATTTTAATCCCAACCCCTCCCAATGCCAACCTCCTGTAACCCTAACCTATCAGAACCCACCCATCCCACTTTAATCCCCTCCTACCTCTCAACTCTTACTACAATCCACCCCTCTATACTTCCCACCCCTCTTCCTATAACTCGCACAGCCTTTTAATTCACACTCCCTCTTTCTCTTCTCTCTTATACAATCATAAACCACTAACATGCCCATTACTCTTCTCTCATCCTCTCTTCACCCCTCATCTCATCCACTCTTCTATTACCTAACCTCATACCACACTCAACTAATCCAACATCCCTGCCATCCAACAAAGTCTCATATCATAACACACTTCAGAACCCACTACTGCTCTTCTATTTCACCCTCACTCTTCTCCTGTACAGAATTCTCTCTCCCCAAAATCAAACTGCCTCCCAATCTCTATCCAATCTACAGAACAAAACAAAAATATATCTCTCCCCACTCCTTGTTATCATTTCTCCTCCATCCTCTCAACACCCTTCAACTCTCTGGAGATGTTCATCCTAATCCCGGTCCACAAACTAACCAACCTGCTCCTTCCACTGCCTCACAAATCCCTCTGTACACTCCTAACCTAATTTGAAAACATCTTTCCTTCTACTCTATCAACATCCACAGTACCCATAACAAGATAATAGAATTTCACTCATGGATAGCTCAATACTCCCCTAACATAGTTACTTTTTCTGAGACTTGGCTTAAACCACATAACACTGATAATGAACTTCTCCCCCAGGATACAACATCCTACGCCTTGACAGAAACCATAAAAAGGGAGGTGGAGTTGCTATTCTGTACTCAGACCTCATTACCCTTACCCCGCTTCCTAACCCTCCTCCCTCCTTTTACCCTGCTGAACTTCTCATTGCCAACTTTAAAACGAATAACCATAAATCCATAACAATACTCACCATGTATATATCACCAGGTGATAACATACACCTACTAGAGCAGATTCTAAATTGGATGTCTGACCATATACCCAATGAGACACTAACACTCGGTGATGTTAATATCAACTGGTCTACCCACTGCTCTAACTCCCCTACCACCTACCTTAACCTTTCTGGCTACACACAACGTATCTCATCTCCCACTTTCCACTATAAACCCACCAATACTAGTTCTATCATTGACTGGATTTTAGTTTCCAACCCTAATCTGTATCACAGCCCCAAAACACTACCTGACCCCATCAGTGACCATTGTCCAATACAAATCCTCCAACTCTCCCCCCACATTTTTAGACCCCACAAATTCAAAGCATTCCAGAAACTAACAACATTCAAATCTGTGATATTCAATAATGCTCTCTCAGCTACAGACTAGTCCAGCCTCTTTACCTTACCTCTTGATGAAGCTGACTCACACTAACTCCATCCTCCTTAACTCACTCAACCCCCTTACCCTTCCTAGAACTGTCAAATCCCACAACTCCCCAGGCTAACCAACTCTACTCGGTCACTTATACAAATAAGAGACTCTGCCTGGAAACTTTGGTACAAGACTAAATCTCCCTCTAACTTCCAAAGATATAGGGAACATCGTAATCTCAGCAGAAAACACATTAATAATGATAAAAGAAATTTCTACCACCAACCTCAGACTATACAATCTAGAAACCCTAAAGAGTTTTGGAATGCTATTAACCAAATACTCTACCCAGGCAACCCCTCAACACCCAATCCCTGCCCCAACAATACACCCTTTCAAACTGCATCCATTTTCAATTCTTACTTCACCGACACCATAAACATACTTAAGCAGACTTCTAACCCATCCAATTTCTCACCACCCAAAGCTCCCCAACAACAAAACTCCCCTTCTCTCCAAAGTCAGTTCCCACAATTTATATTAAAACACTCCTCCTCAAACTTAAAACATGCTCCCCATCAGCTGACAATCTGCCATCTTTCTTCCTAAAAACTGCTGCCATAACAGTAGCATACCCTGTCTCCATCCTTATAAACTGCTCAATCACTGGATCAACTGTTCCAACTTTTTGGAAATAATTCTTTACTATACCCATCCACAAAGGTGGAAACTCCATTGAACTTTCTAATTTTCGACCAACTGCCATTCTTTCTCCCCTCTGAAAAATGTTTGAACACTGCATCCATAAACAACTCATGGCCCACTTCACACAAGGGAACCTGATCACCCCTACCCAGCATGGCTTTCTCCCACACCACAGCACCTCTATTGCTCTCATTTTCTTTACCAATACCATTTCCCTAGCCAGAGATAATAAACGTGTCCTGTCTCTTCTTAGATCTGTCAAAAGCCTTTGATACTGTCTTATACCCTAGCCTCCTCTCAAAACTATCCCAACTCACCCTTTCCACTGCTACTATATCCTGGTTTAACAGCTTACTCTCTGATCGGCAGCAATCCGTCAAATGGCTCTCTGCTTTTTCTCCATTTCTCCCCATCAAAACAAGTGTCCCACAAGGTTCTATTCTTGGACCCCTCCTTTTTAGCATATTCAGTAATGAAATACACAAATCCTTTTTCTCCATTTCTCCCCATCAAAACAAGTGTCCCACAAGGGTTCTATTCTTGGACCCCTCCTTTTTAGCATATTCACTAATGAAATACACAAATCCTATCTCCAGTCTTCCCTCATACATGACTCTACTATTATATCCATAGCCGACAATCTAACTGAACTACTTACCCTCACACAAACATCTTTCAAACACACTTAAGCAAGGCTTACCAATAACCAACTAATACTCAATCCCAAAAAGACAAAAGCTCCTACTCTTCCTCCCAAAACCCCTCTACCACCTCAAATCATCATTTAACATATTTTCCCTGAACAATAACATCACACCTGAAAACTAGACTAAGCTCCTTGGACTAATCATTGATGACCAACTAAAATTTGACCTTCACATCCATCACTGTATTAAGAAAACCCACCAAAAGCTTGCCCTCCTATATAGAAACAAAAGGTTCCTCACTTCTGACTACAGAATCTCATTAGGCAATGCTTACCTTCTTCACAACCTTTTCTACAGCTCGCAAATCTTTACAAAACTTCAGTCTTCTCTTCTGACTAAACTTGAAACTACCTATGACAAAATAGCTAGATTTGCAGCTAATCTGCCATCCATAACACACCACTGTTAAACCCTCGGGTCTCTAATTGGCTAGAGTTTTCTAATCAGCTCAAAGTTACTCAAATGTTTATAATCCACTGCATCATCAATAAACTTTCTCCCTGCCCTCACCTTTCCTCACTTGTCTCACCTTATATCCCTCCCCAACCACTGAGGAGCTCTGATCAATATCTGTTACAGATTCATAAACCTAATAAATTTGTCGGACAGAACCTATATAGCTACTCACCTGCCATTCAATGGAACAAGCTTGCTATGACCCTGAGAACCACACCTCAGGTCTACAAATTCAAGAGATCTCTCAAAGAATATCTAAATCACACCTGGATACGTAATCACTCCACCTGAGTCTAGTCCTCACTCTATTTCTCCTGTTCTTTATTCCTCTCTCCTTCCTAACCTCTATTTCATCCCTTTACTCCTCTTTTTCTCTCTAACTAACCTGCTCCTTCAATCTAACATTCACCTGACTTTATTACTTCTCCTCTCAGTTCTTGACTTCTGCTGTACTATATCTTAATCTACTAATAACTATACCTCTTGTTGACTGCTATTAGTAAATGGCCAATAAACTGAGTCTAAGTTTCCACTATTATACATGCCTATGCCACCATTATATTTATCTGTTTAACTACAATTTACTAAGTCTCTCTTGTCCTCTTTATCGTTAAGTCAAATTTTTGCTAATCTTATTGTATTATACAGTTATTGTAACATGCATTTTTTTACATATGTTTGTACTATGGAGCTTTTCTCCTTTGGCCTCCTCTGAAAAAGGGCTTTGTCGCAGTCGGACTATCCCAGTTAACAAATGTCAAGTACATAAATAGTAGTCTATATGATTATTGTTATTCTCCTTAAAGGTCTGCATCCAAAATCTCAGCTTCTCCTTGTTTCTTGAGCTCCCCCCATTTCATCATCATCCCTTTCCACAATGAATTATAGTTTTTTCCTATGCTATATACAGCAGCCTTAACTATGTTGTTCTGAAATACTCCTTCAAATCGGGTAATCCCAATCCACCCTGTTCTATTGGAAGAATCAGCTTATTCCACTTGACTCTTGCTGTCTTCCCCTCCCAGATAAAATCATTCAGCTCTTTATTAATTGCTATCCACAACTTCTCCTCTGGTCGATAAAAATCTGCCTGACCTGTGTACAAGACTAAAGAGACTAAAAAACATTTTAACTGCTTGTATCTTGCTATCCATATAACAGAGCTTCCACTTTCTCAGTTTTTGTATTATCTTTTTAGTCTCTTCCCACATATCCTTAGCAGTCAAACCAGAAACATTTTTAATCCATAATCCTAAATACTTCATTTTATGATGTCCACATCAATATGGATACTGCTGAACCAATTTGTGTGTGGGTACATAATTTACCACTATTACCTTTGTTTTAGCTTCATTAATTTTACATCCTGAAAAGATGTGAAACTGTCTCAAAATGTTCCACAGCAATGTAATGTCCCTTTCTGGTTTTGTCAGGTATAAAATATCATCATCTGCAAATACAACCAGCTTTTCTTGACTACCATACCAATTATATCCTTAAATTTCTGAGTCCCTTATTTTCTTTGCTAGTGGTTCTAAATATAATGCAAATATGAAACGGGAAAGAAGACATCTCTGCCTCATTCCTCTGCTCAAGCAAAAATTATCAGAGAGGACCCCATCCACTTTAATTTTCACCTCTGATCCCTCATATATCCTCCTAATCAACCTTATTTTATCAGGGAATGCAAATGCTTCCACTGCCCTGCTCATAAAGTCCCAGCTTACTCTGTATCAATATTCACCAACAGTGGTGTTTTCTTACATTCTGCTTCCCTCTGCATCATCAATGTTCTGTTAATATTGTCAAATGTTTATCACCCCTCCACAAAACCACACTGATCCATATCTATCAATTTTGGCATCACTTTTGAATCCTGAAGAAGGTACTGAGCAGAGAAAAATTCAGAATGTGTCTCCAAGTACCCTCCTTCTAAGGAACCAAAACATTCTGGAGTCAAACCCTTTCTCTACATGGGTGGTTGGAACAAGCTGAGTAGTGCCTGATCCAAAAGGGACTTCAGAACTTCCGGAAAATGAGGAAGCTGTTCTTGAGAAGATTGAGAAATGCTTGAAAAAGAAGGAAGGGATTTCCAAATCATGAAATATCCTTGAATGATAATAGAGAGAACCCATGAACCTGCGCCAGCCATCAAATAGAACCAGGATTATCCTGAAAAGGAGATTTCTGGGAGGAAGGAGTCTTTGTGGACTTACCAGGAGGAACACTTCTAGAACCATTCTTACCCTTGGGGGGGGGGGGAGTGTCTACAAACAAAGGCAAAATGAAAAGATAGCTCCTCTGAAGCTTGGGATAGGGGAAATGAAAATATGTTTCAGATCCTGCAAGGTTGTACAATTATCCTGGAGGGACTTAAATAGGTCAGCAGCAGCAGTCCCAGAAGGACTTTTATCTAGATGTGAATATAAAAGTCTGGCTTGATGTTATCAGGAAAAACCTGAAGATGTAGCCTTGAGTAATGCCTCATCACTAAACCAAAGGCAGCCCTGGAAGAGGCATCAGCTGCATCACAGCTGGATTTTACTGAGTGACATGCAACTTGAGAAGTGCAGACTAGCAGGGAAAAGGCAGAAGCCTTCCTCTTAGAAACAGGAAGGTTAGAAACTTGGGAAAGGAGGGCCATAACATACCTGGTCATGTGAGTCTGGTAGTTAATGGCGCTAAAGAACAAGGTGGCAGCAGTGTAAACTTTTTTCCCCAACCTTTCCATAGCCTTACTATCCTTATCAGAATGAAGTAACTTATATGGTAACAATTTAGAGGATTTGTTAGAAGAAACTGATACAAATGAAAGTAGAGCAGAAGGGCACTTATAAAGAAATGTGTAGTCCTCAGGCAATTTGTAGAACCTAACAGGTATCTTAGACACAGGAGGCTGAGAGTTAGGGGTTACAGAAGTTGCAGAAAAAGTATCCAAAAGGGCAGACAGAACAGGAGTGACAGCTGATGGTTTGGGAGGCTCCATCTGTAGGAACTCATAGCACCTCTTTTGAATATCAGAGACCTAGGAAGAGTCCCACTTAAAATACTCTATCATGTGGGCAATAATGCCCCCAAAGGACAACTCTTCCAAGAGGGGGTCTGGACTCAAAGAATCCTCCTCCTTTGAACCGTAGTTCAGAGCAGAAGGAATATGGGAAGAATATGCCAGGGATTTTTCCCTAGAGTCAAAATCCTCATCTGAGGTATCCAATTTCCTAGGCCTCGTAACAGAAGTGGAAGACTGGGGAAGCAGGAACACAGATTCTTTAAGGAGACATCAAAGCAATAAACAAATGCTGAATAAAATCCTGCCGTTCACACTGGGGATCCTTTACAACAGAGGAAATATTTGTTTTCATTTATTTTTCTGCGAGACTTCCACCCAAAAAAAATCATAGGGTCAGACCCCTGACATGACTCTGTAATTGGAAGGAATTTCCTCCCTCACTACAATCTGAGCAATCCCCTTCGGCCCCTCATATATTAGCCAAGGTCCCCCCTCAACATCAAGTACAGACATTGGAAAAAGCTTCCAACTATGTGCAAGAATTAGGATCCATGCTGGCCTCCAAATGGGTTGTGGCAGATGAATCTCAAACAAGCACGGATAGTCTTCAGGCCTTTCACTAGCTTCTACAGAGATGTCCAGGGGAAGATGGACATCAGCCGGATCAGACCTGACTTTTTTGGCCTTCTTCTTGGCAGACAGCTGGCCCTAAGGATGGGTGAATTCTGAAAGAGCATCCTGAGCCAACAGCTTAAGTCACTGGTTCTCAAGATAAATGGACAAGGAAGAAAGGTAACTACACTGGATTGCCTGGCAGATACAGCACTGTGTATGATTGTGGGAGGCACCCGGGAAAGAAAGACACTGGTTGTGACAGTCTTTATGGGGAATCTGCCTCCCACAATAACATTCTCCCTTTCTCAATAACATGAACACAATACCAAAAAGTAGTAAAGAAAGAGAAGAAACCCCAATGGGGCACTTATCTGAAAAAGGGCTTGGTAACCAGCACAATAGAAGGGCATTTAGACTGACGTATGGTAATGGCATTCAGACTGGTGTCAAAAGAAGTTCTGAGTGTGTGTGTCCGTATGTCATCTTCATGCCGTATGCCTTGTGCAGGAAGCACAAGTGTGACGTATGGCAACTATAAAAACTAAAGTCTTTGGTATACTTGCCAGATGTTGGGCTATCCTTGGCAGGAGATCCCTTAAGTGAAGGGTACTGCAATAGTGATACAGAAAGGCATCAACTCTTTCTTCTGGTATGATTATATCTTTACTAAAATAGGTCTGGGCTATTTTCTCATGGCCAGATTTGGAGCATCCACTCACTGTGCCTTTTCAATTAACAAATACTGCTGTGGAACACAAGTCCAGTTACTTATTTGTGCTTTCACAAAATTAATACAGTCTGTTCCTTCCAGTTTCTCTGGTACAGAAATTCTAATTTTTTTCTGTTTGCTCTGTCCTCTAACTCTATTGCTCTTTTTAAACAGTTCTTGAGAAACCAGATATTCATCCAGCTTTTTCTTCTTGTCAGCCTCTGATATTTACAGTTTTATCAGTTCATCCAAATGGCTAGTTAAAGCTTCTTCTATTTTTTTTCAGGCTTTTGTTTTGAATTGATACATTACATTAATATTTCAATTATTTTAATCACCTCTGAGTACATTTGATTTATTTTTACTGAAGCCATCTCTTAAACCAAAGCTGAAGTTGGAATTGGCTTTTTGCTGAACAGGTGCAGAATCCTTCTCAGATGGAGTTTTCTCTTCACTTTTTCTGTTTGATTTTCTTTCAGGGTTTCCAAATTTCTTCTTTGCTGGCACCCAGGCAGTGTATTTAGTAGTGAGTAACTGAATTGTTCAAAAAAAAAAAAAAAAAACATTTTCAATGGCACTCCTTTTCTTAGTTCCCGTTTTCACATTTGAAGTTAAGCTGCTGATCAGTGTGCAGCCATTTTGGAAGTTGAACATAAAAGGTTTTTGGGGGGATAATGACCATGACTCATGGTTCAGTCCAGAGATCAAAATGATGTCTGGTAGGCTCCAAGCACAGGACAGATAACCAAATATTTAGAAAGACATATCTTTTTTGCATGTTGGAAACTTGCTTCTCTTCCCACTGAAAATGCTGCATAAATTAAAATGATATACTCACTAAGTCTCTGCTTCTGTGTTGTCTTTGTCCATCCTCAACTGATGGTTCTCTGATCTGACACTGGATCCATCCTTCGCCACTTCGCTAGATTTTAGGCTCCACAGTGCTAGCTCCTCCCCTTACCCATAATACCCCTCTCCTGAGTTACCCCATATTGACTTCACCCTATATTCAACTAACTGGAGTATGATAAAGTATCATCAACCATTACCATACCCTGAGGTAAAACAAGTATAGCCCAAAGACAGAGCAAGAGAAGAAGCAGCAGCAGCAGCCCTGGAGTTCATGTAACAAGACTGATAGGGGGAAAAAACCCTCAGGACATGCTTGGAAACTGTCATATAGGAAGGGGTTTGGAGGGAAGGAAGTTGAGGAAAAACGAAAACACACAACACAGATGCAGAGTTATGGTAAGTACATAACTTTAATATCTGATTGCTGTCTTTTTTTTTTTTTTTTGTTCATTGCTCAACTGATGGGACAGAGTCACTAGCTACAGTAACCCTGGGTGGTCCTCAAAGAAGGCTATTCCAGAGTACACTGGAGCCAAATGCTGCCCTACTCTTAGATAAAATGTCAAACTTGGAATGAGTTACAAAGGTATGAGCATTGGACCATGTAGCAGCTGTACAAATATCTAGAAGCTCTGCACCAAAAGGTGGATGATGTGTCCATAAAGTTGGTGGAATGTGCCTTAGGTGATTTTGGCAATGATAATCTCTTACTCTTGTAGACAAAAATAATGCAATCAGTGAGATATCTAGCCAAGATTATTTTTGATACTGCTTTGCTCAATTTAGCTTTGGAAAAGGAAACAAAAAAGAAGTTATGTACTCACCATAATGTTCCATGTGAGTTGTTTATCTCGCCGTTATTCTCGCTGATGGGTTTGGAGCCAATCCTCGGTTCCGACATGGCCGACAGCAAAGCTCAAGGTTTGCCAGTAGCTGAAGACCAAGCCCCTTATCCCATGATACACTGCTGGAATTACCTCAGATCTTGTTTGCTGCGTATATATACCCCTGTAAAGGGTGCACTCCCCAAGAAGTAGTAGTATTGAACAACCAGGATGATACTAGCCTCTAGGTCAACTGTCAGGCAGGAGGGGGATGCAGGGAGGGACGTAAGAATAAAGGCAAGATAAACAACTCACATGGAACGTTATGGTGAGTACATAAGTTCTTTATGTGAAGTTGTTAAATCTCGCCATTTATTCTCACTGATGGGTAGCGTCCCTAGCACACTCAATCCTGGGTGGCTCACGGGAGTACATTTTTCAGGACCGTAGAACCAAAGGAAGACCTGTACCTGGATTATGAGGCTTAGATCAAGTGGCTGCAGCACAAATGTTATCAAGGGGCAATTTAGCTTGAAAAGCAGAAGATGTAGAAACAGCTCTGGTTGAATGAGCCTTTACTTTGTGTGGCAAGAGTATGCTAGCAGTTGCATGAACAAATGAGATACAATCCGATAACCATTTTGAAAGGGTTGTTTTAGCCACTGGTCTACCTTTTCTGGCTTGTGAAAAGGATACAAAAAGTTGATCTGATTTTCTAATATCCTTAGTTCTATCAAGATAAAAATCTGAGCTGTCTGTGCACGTCAAGTTTGTGCAGCATGTATTCTAATTTGTTGGAATGGTTGTGAAAAAAGACTGGCAACTCAATGACCTGATTGATATTAGACTCAGAACAGACTTTAGGCAAAAAGGAGGGGTTTGTTCTGAGAGATACTCTATCAGCATGGAAAATCATATAAGGAGGTCTGATAGATAATGCTTGAAGTTCTGACACTCTGCGGGCAGAAGTAATGGCCACTAGGAAAATAGTTTTCCAGGACAAAAATTTGAGATCACAAGATGATGCTGGTTCGAAGGGGGGGAAGGATTATTTGAGATAGCATAAAATTCAAATTCCAGGGAGAATAAGGGATTTTGACAGGAGATCTCATGTGAAAAACTCCTTTGAGAAAACCCTTAGATAACTTATGGGCCATATTTAACCCATCCAATCCAAGGTGGAAATTAGATATGGCAGCTAACTGAATCCGAACTGTGGCAGCTGCTGTTCCTTCCTTAAAAATCATTGTCAAAAACTCTAAAATGGACAAAAAAGGAGCTCGGAAAGGGTCAATTTTTTGTATACTGGCCCAAATGGAGAACCTTTTCCACTTACTGCGATATAGTTTTCTGGTGGATGGCTTATAATAAGACAATAGAATTTGTCTTGTGTCATCTGAGAGTGAATGAAGCCTGGCTGTTTGGGGAAGTGGATCAGCCAAGCAGTCAGCTTTAGAGACTGCAATGAAGGATGGAGGTCCCCTGACGGGTGTGTCAGTTGGTCTGGAACTGGGTCCAGGATCCATGGATCCTCCAGCAGATGATGGTGAAGAAAAGGGAATCAAATCGGTCAAGACCAATGGGAGGCTATAAGGATAACCGTCCTTCCCAGTGACTTTGCTTTCTGTATAAATCTGGGTATCAATGGAATTGGAGGGAATGCATACAGGAGACCCGGATGCCAATTGTGTACGAGTGCATCTCTCGGGGGATGTCCTGGAGGTGGTATTAGGGCAAAGTAGCTTCTGCATTTGGTATTGATGTGACTGGCAAAGAGGTCGCAGCAAGGCTGACCCCATTTGTGGAAAATCATGTCCGCAACGTGTTGGTTGAGAGACCACTCATGAGGCAACAGGATTGCCCTGCTCAGCTTGTCCGCTATCACGTTGGACTTTCCTGGGATGTGCATTGCTAACAGAAAATGCTGGGATAACAGCCCATTGCCATACCCTGAGGGCTTCCCGACAAAGGGGATAAGACTTGGTTCCGCACTGTTTGTTCAAGTACCAGACCACTGACATATTGTCTGTCTGAATTGCAATTGTCTCTAGAGGAAGAGAGTCCTGAAAGTACTGCAACGCCAGAACATTGATATGCAGATGTGATTCTTGATCCATCCATGTGCCTTGGGCAGTCTTTCCCTGAAAATGCCCCCCCCACCCTATCAAGGTCACAGTGGCTACTGGGGGGGCACAAACGGTCTTCCTATTGTGACATGAAGAGACGTCAACCACCACCAAAGGTCCCTCTTGCAAGACTTTGTGATGAGAATCATATGGTTAATTGGCAAATTCTGGTAAGACCAGTGAGCAAACAGGAGCCACTGAAGAATTCACATATGCATCCTTGCGAGTGGAATGGCTAGAATTGCTGCCGCCATCAAACCTAGTACCTTCAAGACCTCTGCGGCTGTAGCTCTGTTTTTTGACACCAATGAGTTGACGTGTGGGCGAAGAAGTGAGACCCTTTCGACTGGAAGACGTAGAGTGGTGGTTAAGGAATCTAACTCTGCTCCTATAAAGATGGTATGCTGCGATGGCGACAAGGCAGACTTTTCAAAGTTGATTGTAATGCCTAAGTTGTGGCAGCGTGTCAGAGTAGATTGTGTTGCCTGAATCAATTGATGCCTGGTGGTAGCGGTGAGAAGCCAATCGTCTAGATATGGAAACACCTGGAATCCTAGATGTCTCAGGTGAGCCGTGACCACTGCCATGCATTTGGTGAACACTCTGGGGGCAGTAGTGAGACCAAAGGGCAGGGCTCGAAACTGGTAGTGACTGGCTCCCAGCCGGAAATGCAGGTGATCTCTGGAGTGTCTGTCCATCTTTATGTGGTAGTACGCATCCTTGAGATCGATGGACCACATCCAATCACCTTTCCCTACAAAGGGAAGAATGGCCTGAAGTGTGACCATTCGGAACTTCTCTTTTTTACAAATTGGTTGAGTCTGCTGAGGTCCAAGGTAGGTCTCCAGTCCCGTTTTCTTTAGAACCAAAAAGAATCTTAAGTAAGTTCCTAATCCAGTTTGGTCTGCTGGGACTGGCTGGATGACTCTCTTTTCTAGCAACTTGTGGACCTCTATAGTTGCTTGTTCCCTGAGACTGGGTGGAACATCCGGGATTCTGTTGACAGGAATGGGAGGGGAAGAGAACGGTATGAAATACCCTCTGGAAATGATGCTTTGTACCCAAGTATTGGATGTTATGCTTAACCAGGCTTCTGGGTACAAAGATAAGCAACCCCCAACTGCCTCCAGAGCCGGACAGCCGGGTCTAATTTCAAGAGCGCTGATAGGGCTGACCAGAGAACTGGCCTCTGTCACCCTGCTGTTGTGGACACCCCCCCCCCCCGCCGCGTGGGCAGCATCTTCCATTATAACCCCCTCCTCAGCCTCTAGAGGGGGTTTCTCCATGTGTGACCTGAAAGGCTCCCTGTGCTTTTCGGAACCACATCTTTCCGCCCTTAGGGCCCTTGGGATAGCGCCGAGTAGGGGTAGAAAAACGGACTCCAATGGCAGATAGAGTCTTGCCTTCCTGCTCACACCTGGTTAGAGTTTCCTTTACTTTGGGCCCAAACAGGGATGAGCCATCAAATGGGGTGTTGATAAAGGAAGACTTGAGGCTCATCTGCGGAACTTGGACTTTCCTGGGATGTGCATTACTAACAGAAAATGCTGGGATAACAGCCCATTGCCATACCCTGAGGGCTTCCCGACAAAGGGGATAAGACTTGGTTCCGCACTGTTTGTTCAAGTACCAGACCACTGACATATTGTCTGTCTGAATTGCAATTGTCTCTAGAGGAAGAGAGTCCTGAAAGTACTGCAACGCCAGAACATTGATATGCAGATGTGATTCTTGATCCATCCATGTGCCTTGGGCAGTCTTTCCCTGAAAATGCCCCCCCCACCCTATCAAGGTCACAGTGGCTACTGGGGGGGCACAAACGGTCTTCCTATTGTGACATGAAGAGACGTCAACCACCACCAAAGGTCCCTCTTGCAAGACTTTGTGATGAGAATCATATGGTTAATTGGCAAATTCTGGTAAGACCAGTGAGCAAACAGGAGCCACTGAAGAATTCACATATGCATCCTTGCGAGTGGAATGGCTAGAATTGCTGCCGCCATCAAACCTAGTACCTTCAAGACCTCTGCGGCTGTAGCTCTGTTTTTTGACACCAATGAGTTGACGTGTGGGCGAAGAAGTGAGACCCTTTCGACTGGAAGACGTAGAGTGGTGGTTAAGGAATCTAACTCTGCTCCTATAAAGATGGTATGCTGCGATGGCGACAAGGCAGACTTTTCAAAGTTGATTGTAATGCCTAAGTTGTGGCAGCGTGTCAGAGTAGATTGTGTTGCCTGAATCAATTGATGCCTGGTGGTAGCGGTGAGAAGCCAATCGTCTAGATATGGAAACACCTGGAATCCTAGATGTCTCAGGTGAGCCGTGACCACTGCCATGCATTTGGTGAACACTCTGGGGGCAGTAGTGAGACCAAAGGGCAGGGCTCAAACTGGTAGTGACTGGCTCCCAGCCGAAATGCAGGTGATCTCTGGAGTGTCTGTCCATCTTTATGTGGTAGTACGCATCCTTGAGATCGATGGACCACATCCAATCACCTTTCCCTACAAAGGGAAGAATGGCCTGAAGTGTGACCATTCGGAACTTCTCTTTTTTACAAATTGGTTGAGTCTGCTGAGGTCCAAGGTAGGTCTCCAGTCCCGTTTTCTTTAGAACCAAAAAGAATCTTAAGTAAGTTCCTAATCCAGTTTGGTCTGCTGGGACTGGCTGGATGACTCTCTTTTCTAGCAACTTGTGGACCTCTATAGTTGCTTGTTCCCTGAGACTGGGTGGAACATCCGGGATTCTGTTGACAGGAATGGGAGGGGAAGAGAACGGTATGAAATACCCTCTGGAAATGATGCTTTGTACCCAAGTATTGGATGTTATGCTTAACCAGGCTTCTGGGTACAAAGATAAGCAACCCCCAACTGCCTCCAGAGCCGGACAGCCGGGTCTAATTTCAAGAGCGCTGATAGGGCTGACCAGAGAACTGGCCTCTGTCACCCTGCTGTTGTGGACACCCCCCCCCCCGCCGCGTGGGCAGCATCTTCCATTATAACCCCCTCCTCAGCCTCTAGAGGGGGTTTCTCCATGTGTGACCTGAAAGGCTCCCTGTGCTTTTCGGAACCACATCTTTCCGCCCTTAGGGCCCTTGGGATAGCGCCGAGTAGGGGTAGAAAAACGGACTCCAATGGCAGATAGAGTCTTGCCTTCCTGCTCACACCTGGTTAGAGTTTCCTTTACTTTGGGCCCAAACAGGGATGAGCCATCAAATGGGGTGTTGATAAAGGAAGACTTGAAAAGGCTCTGCAAAGGAACAAAGACGCATCCAGGCTGGTCTACGCAGGGCAATACCTGAACTAGCGGCTCTACTCGAACCATCAGCTGCGTAAGATACGAGATGCATGGACGAGTTCATAATCGAGTTTAGGGTAGCTAGCTGGGTGTTAACTTTGTTGGCAACCCCTGCAGCTACCGTACCCTGGAGAGCATCTCCTAGCTCTTTTAGGAGATCTCTTTGTAGTCTTGTAAAATGGGTTAAATAGTTCAGTCATCAAAGGGAAAAAGTCACTGAGCTAAACATGCGTTTCCCATATCTATCCATGATCCTGGAATCTCTGTTAGGAGGATGGATAGATGAGGATGTCACAGACGTTTCCTTTTTGGTGGCTGCCGCCACCAGCATGGCATCAACAGGCACTCCCTTAGTCAAAAAAGCTTTGTCCACTGGGGCAGAGATGAACTTATTTGGCTTCCAAGGGACAGGCTCCATGGCCTCCAGAGACTCCCATGCTTTATGAGAGATCAGCTCCTTGAGCTCATCGTAAAGCGGAGACACCGAAGATGTGGAAGGTTGAGACCCGAAAGCCTTCAAGAGCACTGAATCGTCTTCAGTAGGGCTTTTGGACTGCCAATCGCCCCTCTGATTAAGGATCTCTAATATCTCCGCAAAGAAGATATCCTCAGAGGGGGATCGACGGGACCCTTCTGACTCATCCAAGTCAGTGTCAGATGTCAAAGATTCCTGTGGGAAGTCCAAGTGCCTCCTCTTGCACAGTCTCTTCCTGGGTACCTCCTCAGCGGGGGCATCTGGGGAGGTCTCAGAAGAGCAGGGGGCACCCTGTGGGGTTACTTGAGGCTCAGGGTCTCTACACTTGAGTTGACCGGTAGAAGCAGGAGCGGACACAGTCACTTGAGGGGGGAAGGAAGACAGACCTGATGCTGATGATGTCTTTGGAGACAGGACTTTCCTCATGGCATCGAACACACCATGGCTCCAACGAGAAGGGGTAGACAGATCTGAAGGGACCGTCCGATCCTTCCGCACCGAGGCCATGGGCTCCAAGCCCAAGGTAGGAGCCGAGCTCATCCGAGCCGAAGCCCCAAGAGGAAGAGTCGGCACCGACAAATCGGTATGACTATCCTCTCCGGACCCGACAGGAGAGTGTCAGCTCCTACAGTCCCCGGTCAGCACCGAGGACATCTGAGTAGATGGAACCGATAACACTGGAGCAGGTCTTGGCTCCACAGGCTCAACAACCATCAGGTCAGGCTCCTTCGGCACCAAAAGTCCAGTAAGGCTCGGAGGAGTAGCAGTCATGTCCAGGTTAATGGTCTTCAGTTCCGACGAAGGCATCGGAGCCGACAACAATTTGGCAAGGCCTGGTGCCCGTAAAAGCTTCTGCACCAACCAGTCAATATCCAGATCTGAGAGGCTGATAGAAGACTTCGAGGAGTGCACCGAGGGTGCTGATTGGAGCAGAGGAGATGAGGGAATCTCAGAAACCGGCTCCAAAGCTGTGAGCTGGCTCCGAACAGAAGGGACACTCGGTTCAGAGGACAGCGGAACTGATGACCCTACACCCTCCATTTTTTTTAGCCTTTTTCAATGCTTTGGAGTCACCTGAAGACTTGGATGACTGAGGATTTGCTAGCACCATCCTGGTCACCCAGTGCTTCCGAGAAGGGGTGCTGAAGTACACCCCTATCCACCAATTTCCTCCTCCTCTCTAAAAGTACCCTGGAAGAGAAGGAGTGACAGATGCTACAAGAGTCTTGGAGGTGTAATGCCCCCAGACAATAAACACACTGAACGTGCCAGTCAGTGACTGACATTTTTTGTCCACAATCCGGACATTTTTTAAAGACAGATTTAGGATGTGGCTTCTCTTTCTCATCAGACATCTCTATTGTAAATTTAGACAAATTTAAACAATTGAAAACACACACTCAAGAAATTATCTAACAAACTACTGCTAAGAATGTGGTTAAATACAAGGCCAACTCTATAGAAAAAACCAAGCCAACACAGGGCACTTATCTAAATCTAAGTCTAAATCTATATAGAATATGTATATGTATATATATATATATATATATATATATATATATATATATATATATATATATATATAAACTACACTAACAAGAAAGTCAAGAAAAAAGTTTTTAAAACTTGCAAATAATTGAATCTATCCAATAAAATTGGTCCGAGCTATCAAACACCGAGATCTGTGCCGTGGCAAACTAGATCTGAGGTACTTCCAGCAGTGCATCATGGGATAAGGGGCTTGCTCTTGAGCTACTGGCAAATGTTGAGCTTTGCTATCGGCCGTGTCGGAGCAGAGGATCAGCTCCGAACCCATCAGTGAGAATAAACGGCGAGATTTAACAACTTCACATCATAAGTTCTGATTTTTTTAATCTTTAGTTCTGTGAATATATAGGATACAAGTTGTCTATGAACATCGAACAAAATAAGTACATATACTCCCTTGTTGGAAAAATTTGGAAAGAAGACTGTTAGGTTAACTGATTGGTTAAGAGTCGTCTCTGACACCACCTTAAACAGGAAGGAAGAGTTAGCCTGAAGGGATACTTTATCCTTATGAAAAGTCAGGTAAAGAGGCTGGAGGCTGGAAAGAAAGCAGCTGCAGCTCTGATACCCATCTAGCTGCTTTAGTGGTGACCTTGAAAGGAGTCTTCCATGGCAAAAACTTTAATTCTGCCTTGGCTGAAGACCTGAAGGGAGGTTATGTCAAAGAATGAAGGAAAACTGTTAGGTCAGGTTCCAAAGAGGAATGGAGTCCTTAACAGGGGGTCGAAATAGAAGAGTATCCTTAGGAAATGCCTTACACAACTTCAAGGAGGCTAGAGAGGAGTGATTTTCACCTAGGTACAAATTTGAGAGACTAACAAGTTGTACATTGATTGTTGAATAACTAGCTACTATTGAAAATGGAAGCAAGAAAGTCAAAAACAGTTGGAACAGGCACTGAAACGTGATCAAATGGTCTCTGAAGGGTCCAAATAAAATTTTTTTTTTGCACTTGCTCTTCTAAATTTTCCTGACAGAAACTTTTCAGGGTGATGTAAGAATGTGACAAAATAGGGAAGAAAGCCTGGAGTTTCTAGCCTTCACTGGAAGTGGAGAAACCATGCAGTCAGTTTGAGGGATTGGGTGTGCAGGTGAGTCAATCCAAATGCGTGAGACAGAAGGTCCTGAAAAGGATCCAGCATCCAGGGAGGGGAAAGTAGATGAGGCCACTGGAAGAGGAACCACACTTGGTGAGACTAGAATAGAGCAATGAGGATTACACCTTGCTCTGCTGCTGCAATGCTTTCAGGAGAAACTTGGGCATAAAGGGAATTGGGAGAAAGGCATTTAGGAGACTGGGGGACCAATCGAGAATCATAGCATCTCGGCGACCCCCTCCCCGAGGAATCAGGACAAAGTACTTACTGCACTTTGAATTGACGATAGAAGCAAAGGGGTCACAGCATGGCTGGCCCCATGACGAAGTATAATTTCTGCCATGGACTGATTGAGAGATCACTCATGAGGAAGTAAAATGGACCTGCTCAGCTTTTTCTGCTAGCATACTGACTTTCATGGGAGTATGTGTTGTCAAGAACCAATAAAAAGTGGCCTGAAGATAGCACCCATTGCCAAACTCTTATTGCATCTCGACATAAGAGATAGGATCAGGTTGTGATGACAGGAGGTACTGCTAGCCATTCCAGGAGAAATAGGGCAGTGGATTTGTAACATATGCCAGCACAGCTAGCTGGAATTTTGTAAACAATTATATGCCATTTGTATATCAAATGGATTTATACAGATGCTTGTGCTGAAAATGTATTTGTGAGGTTTGATTGTGTTAATATGTATCAACAGTGTGCCCTGCTGGATGGAAAAAAGAAGTACATGCATTATTGTAAATGTTTAAATGTATACATTGTAACAGCATATATGGGAAGCGGAGAGGTTAATCTTAATCCACCGGACTTCGCAAAATATCCTTCATTCATTCCACAAGTAATGGGACACAGCCCTCAGCTAGATGAACCTTGGGTAGTCCTCATGGAAGGATATTTTGGAGTACTGCAGAGCCAAAGGCAGCTCTGTTTCAAGAATGAGCAATAAAGGTATAAGCAGTGGACCAAGCAGCAGCTGCACAGATGTAATATATGGAAGCTTTTGAACAAAAAGTTGCAGATACAGCTATAGACCTTGTGTAATGGGCTCTAGCAAGCTTGGGCAAGGACAATCCTTTTTTACTACAGACAAAGGCAATACAATCTGTTAATCATCTCCCTAGCATAACTTTAGAAACTGACCTGCCCGATCTGCTAAGTGAGAAGTATACAAAAAAAAGGTAATTCTTCCAGAAATCTTTAGTTCTGTGGATAAAATTGAAGTTGTCTATGTACATACAAAAGATTGAGCATGTATTCTCCCTTGTTTGAAATATTTGGAAAGAAAATCATGAGGTTAATGACCTGGTTGATATTGGACTCAAACGCTATCTTAGGCAAAAAAAATGGTTGGTCCATAAGGAAACCCTGTCTTTGTAGAAAACCAGGCAAATAAATTTGGAAGAAAGCCTGGAGTTTTGATACTTGTCTAGCTGATGTAAAACAGACTAGAAAAATGGTTTTCCAAGACAAAAACTGAGGCCTGACCTGGCTGAGGGTTCAAAGGGATATTGGGTCAGAGCTTGAAGCAAAATAGTTAAATCTGAAGGAATAGAATCCTTTAGTGGAAGTCAAAGTAAAAAGGTTCCTTTGAGAAAGGTTTTGCATAATTTAGAAAAAGCTAAGGAAGAATTATTTTCATCTAGATGAAAGTTTGAAATGGCAGCTAACTGGACCTTAATGCAGAAAAGTTAGTCCCTTTTATTGAAATTTGAAGCTAAAAATTCAAGTACTGCTGGTATTGGGGGGGGGGGGGGGGGGCAGGAAAGGGATCCGGATCTTTCTAAAGAGCCCAGAACACAAATCTCTTTCATTTACTTTTGTGAATCTTTCTAATAGAAGTTTTTTGAGAGGATAACAAAATATGATGGACTGGGAAGGACAGCCTGTCTAGCAATCAGTGAAACTGGAGAAACCATGCGGGCAGTATGAGGCCTGTTAAGTCCGGATTAATCATTCCTGTTGGGTGAGACAGAAGGTTTTGATTGGGAACCAGTATCCAGGGCAGTTGTAAAAGATGAAGCCAGAGGAAGGTGAACCAATTTTGAGGAGGCGAAAAGGATGAAATGAGGATAAACATGCTCTTTAACTGGTATCCTTTCTGTAGAAATTTGGATATGAGAGGTAATGGGGGGGGGGTAAACATAGAGAAGACTGGAGAGTAAGTTGTGGACTAGTGCATCTCTTGGAGACTCTTCCCCTTTGGAGGGATAAGGGGAAAGAACCTGCTGCACTTAATGCTGAGGGGAGAAGCAAGAAGATCATCTATGGAAAATTCTCTCCAACACTTTGACATTGATAGATCCACTTGTGAAGGCATCAGAAGGGACCTGCTTAGTTTGTCTGCAATCACGTTGGCTTTCCCTGGTATGTGCTTTACTATGAAAAAGCAGCCAGAAGAGCTCACTCATTGCCACTCTCAGTGTTTATCGACATAGCGGGTAAGATCGGGTTCCTCCCTGTTTGTTGGGGTACCAGACTAAAGACATATTGTCTACCCAAGTAACAATCATCCTAGAGGGGAGAGCGTCTTGAAAGGCCTGTAACTCTAGGAGGACTGCTCTCATTTCCAGGACTTTGATATGCATCTTGGCTTCTTCTGGGGACCACGTACCTAGGACTGTCCTTCCCAAGTAGTCCCCCCCCAGTTGGCATGCATCCGTGGTCACTATGGCTGTGGGTAGGGGCAGAATAAATGGATGGTCTTGGTAAACTTCGTCTGAGTGAAGCCACCAAAAAAGATGTGTTTTGCAAGCTTGTGTGATCTTGACTGGGGTGGATAAAGGCTGCTGAAGAACAGACCACTGTACCAGTAGGGTCCATTGCAGAATTTGCATGTGAAACCTGGCTAAAGGTATTAGGATGATAGCTGCTGCCATGGATCTCAGTTCTTGTAAGATTTAGCAAAACACAAGCCTCTTAGCTTCCCTTAAGGACTCCTCTCGTACCTCTTGTAAGAACAAATCCAAAAACAAATAAAACAGAGTCCAAACTAGCTGTAATCTTTTATTATAAAACGTAAGTGCTTTCAGGTTAAAAAACCCTTCATCAGACACATTTCACATAACCATGACAGTCTTTAAATATTAAAAACATTTCTAAAAGCAACCAAT
Source organism: Protopterus annectens (assembly GCF_019279795.1). Lineage (NCBI taxonomy): Eukaryota > Metazoa > Chordata > Ceratodontiformes > Protopteridae > Protopterus > Protopterus annectens. The sequence goes on from NC_056748.1 coordinate 364,735,475, forward strand.
TACTTTCTATACTTGACCCGCCTTTTCTTTAAGGCTGGTTTTAAAGGTACAGAACTATTTGACCCAGGGGGGTTGTCAGCAGCCAACTGTATAATCCATTTTAACTCTGCATACTCTGTATCATTGACAATGTCCCCACCCCCCCTCTTTTTTTCATCCGTGCAACATGCGGAACCATAAAAACAAAAGTATGATCTCGAAAGCTAGAAACATGCTGGTACAATGCATTACATTTACCGTTCTGTCTATTAGATGACAAATGGTGCAATATTCTTGTTTTTAACTTACAATTAGTTTTTCCAACATAACAACTCGGACATGACTAGCTGCATGCCAAGTAAACCACGTTCTCTGTATGGTATGGCAATCTGCATAAAACTCAAATGTGTATTTTTTGTTTGTAACAGGATATATAAAATAATTTAAACCATTCACATTTGAACATGCTTTGCAATGCCTATAGGGAAAAGTCCCTGTTCTCATTTGTACAGAGGAAATACTGTTAGCCTTCTTATTATTTTTCAAACCAGGTTCTATGCATAACACGTTTGTCTTTTATATTACTATTTCACTTGAAGGTAAATCTAGGTTTCTCATCTAAAATATCCTTCAAGTGACTGTCACTTCTTAGTATCTTCCAATTTTGCTTAATAATATCCCATATACATTGTTACTATAATGTAGCATTACCTTGGGATTGTTGTCATACTTATTAAATGGCTTCAACTTATCTCCCTGTTGTTCTTTATTATCAGAAAACCATGGTCTAGCCCTGACTTCCCTGTTGGACATTATACCGTTCTTAGTTTTTTCTAAATGTTCCTTTGAATAACCCTTTTCCTTAAGATGTTCATTTAACACATATATTTCTTTGTGAAACTCATTATTGTCTGTGCACAGCCGAGAAACTCTGTATCCTTGCCCTTGCATAATATTATGAAAAGTATGCCTAGGATGCATACTACGTGCATTCAAATAATGATTTCTCCAGCATGATTTCCTATGCAAGGTGGTGTTTATCTTACCAATTACATTTTTATTTAATGTGACATCTAAAAAGGGAATGGTCTCATTGCTATGCTCTACTGAGAATCTAAGAAAATCTGTAGTTTTCTCCAAGTAATCAACAAAGTTTAACAGTTCATCACTGCTCTATCCCCAGGAACAAAAAAATATCATCCACAAATCTAGCATAAAAAATTGTTGAAGTCTTCCATAGATGTTCACACTTAAAAATATATTTATCTTCCCAGAAGGCTAACACTAAATTAGCATATGAGTTGGTACAGGGTATGCCCATGGCAACACACTGCACCTGCCTATAATGTGTTCCATTACAAAGAAAGAAGTTACTTTTTAACACCAATGCTAGTGCTTCCAGGATTAAAATATTGGTATTCTCATCACATATATTAACTATATGAAGTACCTCTTTCACTGCCTTTAACCCAAATTAATTTGTGATGACTGTGAACAGACTATTGACATCCATGGTTACCATCAACACATTCTTCAAATCTAAAGTTTGGCAAGCATCAAACAATTTTGATAAGAATTGTGCAGTGTCTTTCAAAATCCTAGGAAAATATGCAAGCAGATTTTTCAATTTTACTTCTACCCACATAGATAAATGTTCAGTAACCCATCCCTTCCCTGAAACTATTGGTCTCATTGGTGGGGATAGGGTATTTTTATGCATTTTTGGTAGTGCTTTAAAAATAGGAATTATTGGATGTTCAATGCTGAAAAATGCATACAGGTCATCATCTAACACTCCATTTATTCTTAAAGTGCTTAACTTCTTACCAACATTACTTATATATTGCTTAACCATCAAAGGTGAAACATTTCTTTAAGTACTAATATCACTAGTTAGGGCATCCAAGGATTGTATGTATGCTGTAGTATCCATAACTGCAACGGTCCCAACCTTATCAGCTGGTTTAGTAACTAGTCTATCATCATTCATTAGATCTAGCAGTGCTTGCCTTTCCAAATAAGTTAAGTTACTAAACCTGCATGTTGCATTATCAAGATAAAGTCTTACTTCATCCTCACAAGTTTTTAAAAAAGTATGAACTGTGGGGTGCACAAATGATACAAAAGTACTTGGATGTTTCATGACATTTCCTTGCAGATCGATTTAGTGCCAACTTCACCCCCTCTCACCCCCTAAAGGGCCTATTTCAATACCAAAAGATTGCCAAATTCCGATAATCACAGCCACACAGGTAGAAACCGCACTCTCCAAAGCTAAGAATACAGCATCCATGGGACCAGATGACATCCCAGGCTGTGTACTACATGAACTACAAAATGAACTGGCACCTCACCCAAGTGTCATGTTTAATCATAGCCTCAGCTCAGGCTTCGTGCTCACTGAGTGGCGCACAGCTACAGTTATCCCACTCCACATGGGAGGATCCACCTTGGATCCTGGGAACTACCGTCCCATCAGTCTGACAAGCCTGATCTGCAAGGGCATGGAACGCATTAGCATGGAACTTATAAACAAAGACATTGGCAACCTTCAAACACTGGACCCCACCCAGTTTGGGTTTGTGAAGGGCCGATCTTGTCTCCTAAAGCTGACTTCTTCGAATCAGTCTCCAGAGCTGTGAACGAGGGTAAGGCGGGTCCACACAGCCTATCTGGACCTCGCCAAGGCCTTCGACACCATCCCCCACTCTGGAATCATAGATAAACTTACTAAGCTGGGCATAAATCCCTACGTCACTCAATGGGTTGCCAACTGGCTTACTGACAGAACCCAGACTGTAAAAGTGGCCAACTCCAAATCCAGCTCCAGACAAGTGGAGTACCTCAGGGTTCAGTCCTGTGACCACTCTTGTTTGACATCTACTTCTCTGAAGTACAGGCCAGCACTAAGGAACTCTGGCTAACAAAGTTCACAGATGACTGCAAACTGGGAGCCGTTATTGAATCCCCAAATGATGTGGATATTCTACAAAAGGGCCTTACAGAAACAGATGCCTGGTGCCAGAGCCATGGGCTCAAGTTTAATGCCAAGAAATGTATAGTGATCTCCTTTGGAAAAAAAACATGTACCCATGAATTACCACATAGGTGGCAGGACACTAAACATCGAAAATGTGATGAGAGACTTAGGGACACAGGTGGACAGTGGTCTCACTTTCGATAACCGCATCACCACAACAGTCAGGAAATCCTATGTGGCACACCTCATCACTAAAGGCTTTTCATCCAGAAAAAAGGAGGTCATTGTCCCACTGTATTCATCCCTCATTAGACCCATTATAGAGTATATTGCCCAGTTTGGTATGTACCTCACAAGACATCTGCAACAGCTGGAAAGACCACAGAAATACCTCACTAAAAGAATCACAGGCCTAAAGCAGATGCCATATGCTGACCATCTACAAAAACTCCAGCTATACTCTGTGGCATATCGTCTACTCAGAGGCAATCTCTGCTTAACATACAAGGCCATGTTAAACCCTGAGCTGTTGGACATGCTCCACTTAAAGAAATCCCAATCCCTCAGAGCCACACGCTCCAGGGATCGAAACTTTGTCATCACAATGAACAAAACATGCTGGAGGGATAGGTTCCTGACCCAGAGACTCCCCATACTCTGGAATAGACTGCCCATACATGTCAAGCAGAGCACCTCATTGGCCCTCTTCAAAAGGAACCTTGATGATTGGATGGGAGATAGGATATTCACCCTGGGGATCATGTCAGTCGCCCTGATAGACAGGGGTCCAGAGAAGTAAATATTGTGGGAATAAATATCTAGGGCATTGTTATGGCTAGGCTTGCATAGGCCCTAGGGCCGATAGCCTAGTACCAACCTATGAATTTATTAGTATAATGGCTGTTTCCCCTAAACATGTTATTCAGAATAACATTCCACCCAAACATGTGCAAATCCAGTACAACTTCACTTAATATTGACGCCCTACTGGGTACAAATGATAATCCTTTATCTAAAACATTAATTTGTTCTTTAGTCAGTTGAACACTAGATATATTAAATACATTGCAGTCATTAAAATCAGTCAGTTCATGACTGTCATTTCACATCCCTTTGTAGAGAGCGACCTCGCCTGTTTTCTTTCTTACTGGTACTGGGAAAGTTGGAAAAGTCATAGAGCTACTCCTTGCTGCAAAAAAAGAAGATGATGAAGAAGAAGGAAGCAAGGTTGTCTGTCTTCCTCCCATGCGGATACTGGGCTGTTTGGTTCCCTGTGTAATGTCATCAGCCCGAGCCACAGTAGAGGTGTTGCTATTAGGATCCATGGCAACCATGGAACATTCTGTTGTCATGGTTGCAGCCAGAAAAGCATTGTTCACATTTTGTTGAACATTAACATTCTGAAAAACATCACTGGGCTCAGTAGACACATTGTTGGTATGCAAGTTACTTGCTACTGCTGGATTAGATTAAGTTCTAGCCTGCTCATGAGGCCATGTAAAAATACAGCCTGTCATGAAGTCTTGATGGTCCCTTTGCATTTTTTTCATCTTCGTTTGCTGCAATTTATTTTCAAACAAGGCTTTATTCAATACTTGGGTGATTTTACACAGATGTTGGTCTGTGTTATAATGCATTTGTAGGTTACTCTGTAGATCTTTTACCTCACTACAAAGTTTCTCTTCAGCAGGTGAAAAATATTCTATACGCAAATTCATATAACAAAAGCTGGTATCTATGTTTATCTGCTGCCAGCATGCTAGTAAGTCTGGACATGCATCTCCTTGTGCTAGCATACATAATACTCTCATCCCCCTAGGCACTATTTTATATTCCAAGCATGCTTCCATATGAAACCTCTGCCATTGCAGGTATTTCAATTTTCTTGTGCTATCATCTAAACAAATCAAAAGCTCAAAGAAAGTCTCATTTAATGGCTCATCTGAAGATAGGCCATTTTCCTGTGTGTAGTTCTTCATCACGTCCATCCCAAGTAAAGGATTTAAACAGGAAGAAACATTACTTTTGAATCTCTCACTTACTGAGCCCAGTGAATGTTTGTGTGGCAGGTAATCCAGTTCACCTCATCATTCTGTAGTTCAGCCATGTGGAAAGAAGATGCAACAACAAACCAAAATGTAGCAAAACACAAGCCTCTTAGCTTCCCTTAAGGACTCCTCTCAAACCTCTTGTAAGAACAAATCCAAAAACAAATGAAACAGAGTTCAAACTGGCCGTAATATTTTATTATAAAACGTAAGTGCTTTCAGGTTGAAAAAACCTTCATCAGACAAACTTCACATAACCATGACAGTCTTTAAATATTAAAACATTTCTAAAAGCAACTAATTACTTTCTATACTTGACCCACCTTTTATTTAAGGCTGGTTTTAAAGGTACAGAACTATTTAACCCAGGTGCTACCACTGCCATTCATTAGGTGAACACCCTAGGGGCTGTGGTGAGACCAAAGGGCAGTGCTTGGAACTGGTAATGACAGGCTCCCAGCTGAAAAAGCAAATACCTTCTGGAGCACCTGTTCATTTTGATGCGATAGTATGCATCCTGAGGATCTGTTGAGCACAACCAATCACCCTTTTGCTTCTTTGCTTTTGTTCGCTGCCTCTCCTGAGGATTTCTTTGAAGAGGATGGAGCTCCAGAAGTAGAAGAAGATGAAGGAAGTAGACCAGTTAGTACCAACTTATTTTTTCTTTCCACAAGAGCCCTATGGTTAAAGCTAGTACAAATCTCACAATAAATATTTGAATGTCCTGCTCCCAGGCAGTATACACATTCTGAGTGATTATCCGAGTTAGGAATTTTGTGCCTACATGAGAAGCACTTATTAAATCGAGTTGGTTTTAATGACATAGCAAAATAGATAGTGAATGAAGGAAACCCTTTGAAAACCTGTGGGTGCCTTCAGCTAGTGTGATTAATGCAATTTGTCTCGATTTATCGACATCCATCAGTTCTTACCTGATAAAGTAAGTTACACCAGGAAGAGAGACATTAACCTTAAAGGGCTATTTGAATCTAGAAAAGGCAACAACAATTCTAGAAACACAGGGAAAACATCAAAGAAACTTGGCACACACAAATGTGGTGCCTGTAACCAATGCTGCTATATGATAGAAAAGGAGAGTTATTACCTAGTTGCCAGAAAAACACATTTGCACTTCTATGGCAGATATACATGCACAACAAAAGGAGTGGTATACCTGGGGGTCTGCATGTCTTGTGACAGTTTTTATATAGGGAAAACAGAGAGGATGCTTAGAAGACATATTTATGAGCACCTCAATGACATTGAAAGAAAAAGGGAGACAAATGCTTTTTACAAGCATTTTTTAAACTGCCCTGACATGCAGCTGAAATTTTTAGTGATTGAGCAGGTCAAGCAGGATGCCAGGGGTGGCAACTGGGAATCTCGTTTAGAAAACTGGGAATTAATTTGGCAGATCAAGCTAAATGCCACCCACCACCCTGGCCTGAATGACAGCATTAGCTTGAGGAGCGTACTAAAAATAAATCGAGACAAATTGCATTAATCACACTAGCTGAAGGCACCCATAGGTTTTCAAAGGGTTTCCTTCATTCACTATCTATTTTTCATTTTCTACCTCAGAGAGACACGGCTAGACCACTCACCGTAAATTGGAACTGCCCACATTGGAGGCTTCATCCATCACATTTGTTACGTAGATACTGACTACATAGAAGGGAAGAGCTATAGAAAAATTGTATAAATATTTTAAGAACACTCTGACTATGTCTTGGTTCTAACTTCCTCTATAATGGAATACAATTAACAGTATTTAAAATTCACGCGTAAAGCATTATTATTCCGTCTATGTACTTCAGAATAAATTTTATGATATAGCTGAGAGCAAATGCATGTTTCAACATGTGAAATTTTAGAACAGTATGCCAGCACATATTTAATATAGGCTTGCATTTTTTATGAATTTTAGTATTTCTTAACTGCATTTTTTAATAGCCAAAACTCTGTCAATTGATGTAATTAGCAAGTGCTAAAAAGATCACATGATTAAATATTCAAGTATATAAAGGACAAGATTCATTAATTTAATTTAACTTGATAAAGCCTGGTACAACCAGGCGAAAGCGCTTGTTCGAAGTGTTCTGTTTTTCATTGAAAATAAAGGATTTAACCCTACCATCTGTATTGCAACTGTCGCTGTTTTTGGGCTACTTTGAAGTTCATTAGAGCTATTTACTTTGCAACAGCATCTGCTAGCTGAACCACGCTGCTTTTAGCCTTTGGGAGCAACTTGTTTATTGGACTTTCACTTGGTTTGTTTGATAGTTATGTAGTTGTTCATCATATAATACAAAAAATCTAATATAATAAATACAAAACTGTAATGAGAATTAACTGATGGTTTACTTTGTATTTATAATATTAATATATACTAAATAGTTATAAATAAAAATGAAAATAACTACTGTATTTTCAAAAGTGGCTTAATGGTAAAATAATCATTAAGTCCTGGAAAAGTAGAAGCATCAGTGTAAAGTTGCCACCACATTTCTTTATATGACAGTAAACTTTTATAATCTCCCCCTTTAGGGTCAATGTGAACATGATCCAAAATACCAAATTTAAAGTAATGTCTGTCTCCACATTTTGTAATATGCCTGTATAAAGCATTGTTCTCTTCCTTCGTCTTAATACTATATAAATGAGCATATATACATTTGTTTAGACATCTCTCTGTCTTTCCAATATAAAATCCGGGGCAGACCATACATTTGGCTAAATATATCACTAACTTAGTATTACAATTACCATATTTAAACTTAATATTTGTCCCATTGGTATTTTCTAGAGTGATACTCCTCTCCTCTAGTATTGTGTAACATTGTTTACAACTTCCACATTTCGTAGTGTGCCTATAAGAGTACACCATAGTGGTACTAATACTTTCTAAATAACTCTTAATATTTCGACCCATTTTTTCACAAATAATGGTTGAATCCCCAATAATTTTACTAAATCCTGGTCTGACTGTATAATAATCCAGTTGTCAGTCATCATTTTCTTAATTTTGTTAATATATGGACCAAATTCAAGAATGCAGGCTCTTCCAAAATTAGTACCAGCTTTGACAATCTTAAACTGATTTTCTATGTCATTTCCTCCATTACTGGAATTTAAGCCCAATAATGGTGTGCATTTTTTACCCCATTCATGTATAATGCTGGTGCAAATTTGGGCCATCATCTTAGTGTCATAACCTCTCTCTCCAAAGAGGGAAGTGATGAAAGATACCTCTTCTAACATTTCTGAGTATGTAGATGTCATTCTAATAGCTCATATGATTTGACCTATATATATATTAGTAAAAAGTTTCCTAGGATGGTTGCTAGTAAATTCTAGATAACTGTTGGAAAAAGTGTTTTTTCTGTATAATCTAGACTTAAAGCTGTTGTCACCCTTGATAATATAGGTGTCTAAATAGGGGAGGCCTGCGTGACTGTGGGATGAAGTAAATTTCAAAAATTCGCTGCTGGTGTTAAGATATTCCAAAAATATCTTTAGTTTAGTTTTAGCTTTAGTTCGGTTGAATTTCATCTAATCCGTTTATTTGTGACCTTGATGTAAGGTGGGTGTACCAAGACACAGAGGACCAGCGTTCTTTACAACTTAATAAATGCAGATAAAACAAAGCACAGACCCTATACTGGCAATTATGCTGCTCCAGGAAAAGTGGAGGGACTGAAATGTAAATATGCCAACAGTAATCCACCTTGTTCTGTGACAACATTCATTAGCAGCAACATGAGTGATTACAGAATTACCCTTTGGAACCTGATACACTGAATGTGCTCAGTGAAGTCTCAGATTCAAAATGGAATGGTATCCTCAACTTCTACAGAATGAGTAAGTAATAAGAATAAAAACTCTTCCCTCTTCTTAAGGCACAGCAGGCTCTATAACCCTTTCCATAGCAGTCTGAGACTGTTCTATCTGCTTTTTTGAGGGGGTTGCTGAAAGGACTATGTCTAAATGTGTCAAGACTGCAAAAATATCTTGTGGGGCAGGCTCCAAAATAGGTATGACACAAGCCCCCTCATCCTTCTCCCTATGACAATGTTTTCACCTTTTCTGGGAAAGGAAGAGAGATTACGACTTGCTTCACAGTGATATTAAAGAAAGAGAGTTTATCAAAAGAAAAGGTCACCTAGTGAAGTGCTAGCAACAAGACAGGTATCACTATCCCTGTCTGCTTCATAAAAAAGTTTCTAATTCTCCTGTCCAATAAGCACTGGAGGGTGGAAACTATATCCTTCTGCTAGTTCCCTGAAGGGTAGGTCAGCTCCTGAGGCAGACATCATCTGAAAACGTGGGTGTGCACTGAGACAGAAAAGTGATGGACTCCTAGGATGAGGCATATAGCAGCCAAACATAGCACTAACATACACTAGGTCTTCACAGAACACTTCACCAATAAGTTGCATTCTTTATTCTTTTTTCATGCATTTACTCACCCACTTGTCATCTCCTAAGCATCTAACTGGATAGTGGATACAACTGAAGGTTCAATGGATATGGAAGTCCCATAGGAGCTTACCCTACTCTCAATGGCGAGTCTTCATCTTTAGAGGAGGCCAAATTTCAAACTCAGAATCAGAGCACAAACACTGAAGTTTATAGTGATGCATGAGACCTCATTAAATGTGATGACACTGCTTTCTAAAAAACTCTCACTTCAATATTTTTGTAAACTGTTGAGCATTTTATGGAGCATAAGCTGAATGAGAACAATTGACCCAAAATATATAAAACCTTGTGCAAAAAATGTTTACAGCAGAGTCCAATGTAAATAAATATCTATAGCAATGTTATACAAATTTCATTGTAAACAAAATGTTCCTTTTAAATGAGTGGTGTTTCTGTTAAGCTGTACCTGTTTCTTAAGAATAAAATATCTGGGTTATCTAATGAGAGTGGGTTTTGTTTAACGAGCAACTGAATAGAATATAAAAAAAAGGCTGAAACAAGCCCAGCCAGAGAGTATTTGCTATTTATGGAATCAGATTTGGTGTTAGAGCAGCAGCTCTAGGATACAGAACCAACCACAGTGAAAGAAGGCCAGGAAGGAGAAAATGAAAACTTATCTTGCTAGAGGCATCCAGAGAGAAGGACAGAACTAACAGCACAGACTGTTTCCCAGTAGTATAACACTGATTTAAAAACACAATGTTTTTTTTTCACCTGTTTAAACCACAAGACTTTGTTTTACCTAGATGAAGAAAGTGGATTTAATCTTGTCTGTATATGATAAACTGTATTTTTTTAAGAGTGGTGGTCACAGCTACTGTAATCTATCATAAGTGATACCACAATCTCCAAATATTTAAACAATGAAGCACAGCGCAATACTTTGTCATTAGATAATTACTTTACCCCATTCATGTATAATGCTGGTGCTAATTTGGGCCATCATCTTAGTGTCATAACCTCTCTCTCCAAAGAGGGAAGTGATGAAAGATACCTCTTCTATTGCTTATTACAGCTTGTGTAATGCACTTAGTTTTTGTGCTGCATAATACCTAATAAAGTGTGTTTGCTATAGTAGACAAAAGTGATTCAATCATGGCTTGCTTAATTCTTACCCCCTGACTAAATATACATACTGGTTTAATGACTAGAAATTTTAAATAGCAGCAAAAATTCCTGCAATCTGATTATTTCATGCTGTGCTCATGTCTGTTTCTATCTCCACACTTCTTCACCATCGAATGTAGATTCTCAGGCACTACCTGTTGCTGGCGGGATGCTGGGACTGTACTGGAATGTTCAGAATCAGCACTGCCAATTGGAGGTAGCAGAGAGTTGCGGCTTAAGGGTGCTGGAGGGGATGACAGATGGTCACTTGCTGTTGATCTGCAATTTGAAAAATTAAAGACATCTTAATACTTACCAAGGCAAAGAACAAGCACCTGTCCTCAGTCCCAAACATTAAATGAACTTCAGCAGCTTCAGATAATGCAAAAAACATCCCTAACAACTTTTAGTTTATCACTACCCTGCAGCACCTTAGAGACTTCAAACATATTCTCTGTTACTAATGTTTAAACATTTAAATCATTCAACATCAACAGTGTATGCACATCATAAATCATACTTTCATTTATACTTACAATGAGGCAAGCACAGTTCTCTTAACTAAACCGTAATTATTCTAAAAAGGCCCAGATTTTAACAGTATCAGTTATAACCAGGGGTGCAACTAGGCATACATAATGAAAACCCTAGCATCAAAAGCATTATGGTCTAGTTTTCAAATAAAAGAATCAAAAAGTGTACAAGTGAAATAGCAAAGAAGGAAAACAATTCTACAGTGATATGTGATTGTTTAGTTTTATTATTATGATTATTATTATTAGCTGCCCAATTAAGATATTCTACAAGGATTTGAATATATGTGCCATGTAACGAATTACATGTGTGTGATATATGCTGGAGAACAAAGCACAGCTATTTTTGGAAGGGACAACAGCATGGGAGAGTAAAGCTGTAGATGTTTGAATGACCACTGCTGCAGTAACCTTAGCTATACGGGTTATATCCTGACAAGGATGTAACAGTTATCCAGCTTCCAAAGCTTCAGGGCAGCTTCCAAGCACCCAAACAGTTAGCTTGAGCTGAGCTGACTAAAAAGACAAGCTTGGGTGCCAAGTCCTTCAGAGGTTTCCTACCAACAGACACAGGGAGGCTAAGCCCTGAAAGGACAATGCTGGCAATAACAAAAAAGTAAATAACCACACCCTAGCATAAACAACACAACAAAAACAAGGGGGGGTGGAGGGAGGGAGCAGCTGCTGCAGCAGTGATAATTTGAACATTTACTGTTATTGTAAGTGTACTTAAACTGTACGATGTTCATCACATTGATCATTGTTGCTGTAGCCTTAGCTATATGGCTAGATTACCCTAGCTTACTACATTTCAGAGGTTGAAGGAGAAGAATCCAGGAGCACCTAGAGAATGGCCCTTGCAAAGCCTCATCAAGACCTAGAGAAGAAATCAAGCTTACAGTGTTTTGTAAAAGTATGTAGAGAGGACCAAGCTGCAGCTTCTAGAAGAGTTCAAGAATTCACTTCTGTGGCTCTACTCGACAGTGATATAGGAAAATAACTTTCTTGGGTGGCGTAAGCCAGGGAACCTTGTTGGCTAGGCTTACTTAGGCCCTTGGGCCGATAGCCTAGTACCTACCTATGAACCCTTTCCAAAAAGTTACAGATGAAGCCAAGGCCTTGGTAGAGTGGGATTTGACCTTGCCTGGAATAGTTTTCTTGTTGTGTTGAGTGTAAGAAAAGGTAATAGCCTTAGACAGCCATTTGTAAATAGTCTGTTTTGACACAGGTTATCCCTTTTTCATACCTTCACAAGAAATGTACAATTGATCTGAAAATCTGAAAGATTTAGTTCTGTCAGGATAACACCAGAGTTGTCTATGAACATTCAAGGTATGGAGCATCTGTTCTCCCTCATACTTTGGTTTAGGAAAGAAAATAGAAAGATGGATAGTTTGGCTTAAATTAAGCTTTGGGTATAAAAGAAGTGTTAGTTATTAAAGAAACCCTGTCCCTGTGTAAAATGAGATAGGGTTAACGCATCATAAGATTTTTCAACTCAGACACCATTCATGCAGTGGTTGGAGCAATCAGTAAAACTGTTTTCCATGTTAACAACCTCAAGTCAGCCAGGTTAGCTGATTCAAATGGAGCAAGTGTTAGCTTATCTAACAAAAAATTAAGATTCAAGTAGGGGGCACCAGTTTTCTTGGAAGCCTCTTATGCAAGACCCCTTTCAAAACATTTTAACTTGAGAAATCACTGAAAGAGGAGGATCCATGGTCAGACATGGTGAAACAGCTGATAAATTAATCTTGATAGAGGAGTAAGAAAGACCATAGGATAGTAGCTCATGCAAATATTGTAAAACCACAGAACAACTAGCCCTGAATGGGTCCTGGTTATGTTGTAGGCACCAATTAGAAAATCTTTCCCATTTGCTAACATATGACTTTCTAGTAGTAGGGTTTCTTGCCTGCATTAGCACCTGCTGCACATCCTCAGTAAACAGGTGCCTAAAAGTAATTAAAACCCTATCATTCAGGTAGTCAGTTGAAGTTGGTGTCAGGTTGTATCAAATACTCCTGCTCTTGTTCATGTAGGTCCAGTCTGTGAGGAAGCTTGTGGTGATTGTCCCTGGCCATTTCCAAAAGAACAGTTGCCTGGACCAGAAGGGAGTTACTACAATGATCTTGGGGGATTCCTTTTGAATCTTCAGAAGTACCCTGGATTTTCTTGAAAGCGTGGAAAAGCATGCAGGAACATTCCTGTCCAAGGAAAAGAAAAGTCATCTGTCTTCCAGATCTTCTTGTATTGAGTCCTGGAGCAGAATCTTTCCAGCTGATTGTTCATAGACAAGACAAAAAGGCCCACCTGAGGAACTCCCCACAGGTGCATGAAATCTTGAAAGACCCCCAATCTAGTTTCCATTTGAGAGGGCCTTCCCTTGTCCTGCTCAGCTTGACTGTTGCACAATTTTTCTCTGACAGAATGTAGGATGCCTGTCGAGTGAAATTGTACTGTGAAATTACTTCCCAAGCTAATGTGACTAGTCTGCAGAGGGGTACAACTTGGTTTCCCCTTGCGTGTCGATGTACCACATATATATGGTACTGTCTGTAACAACTTAAAGAGGTCATGGGCAGCAAAGATGATTCATACAGCTGACTGAGTTGATCAAGGCAAACATCTCTTTTATATTAATGTACTTGCATGTGTCCTTGGTGTCCCACACACCTTGCACTTTTATCCCTCCTGAGCTCACCAAGCAAAGCCCAAGGCATCTGTGGTGGCTGCTTTGAAACAAGGAGGGAGAAGGACAGACCTGGATTTAGTGATATCTGTTATCTCCACCAAGTGATTTCTCTTCTGACAAACCTCAGTACTAGGATCCTGAAAGGGGTGTTGGTGCTGGGACCAAAGAGACTTCAGACACCACTGTAACTTCTCATGTGGAGTCTTGTCAGGGATACCATGAAAATCATAGATGACATCAGACCTGAAATCCTGAGGTATTCCCTTGCAGTGACCAAAGTCTGAGTGGAAAAAATTTGAAACAGATCTAGATGTAGACCTATTTTTTCCCGTGGAAGAAAATGTCTTTGAACAGAGACCTCAAAAACACAATACTGTGAGGAGTCAATGACTTTTGAATGTTTTCTTGGAATATCAACTTGTGTAAGAGATCGCTCACCTAAGAAAGGTTACTTGATTGTGTTTTCCTTAGTGCTTGCACACAGGTTTCCTCTGGCTCAGCCTACCTGAAGCCCCTTCCCCCTTCAATCTGTTAGCCTATCCCACTCCACCATAGGTTTTAAAGAAGGCTGGTGCCATTTTTTCAAACAATCCCTTAGCAGTCAAACATACTCGTGGTGTTCGGGGTGAGTTTCAAATTTTCTTATGTTACTGCAGTTATTTAGCCATGTGAAGAAACAGCTATTTAAAATACTTAAATCAAGTCATTACAGCCTGTGAAGAAACTGCTATTTAAAATATCTGTAGTCTGTTGTTACTGCTTAGGCATGACTACTTGCATATGTACCTGTTTATTCTGAATATAATTGCTAACGGCGACTCTGTGTTTTAACCTGCTGCTATTGAGACTTCTTTTGTTTTTCTTTGGACAACTAAAGACGTTCTTGCTTGATAAGGACATGCATTTCTAGATTAGTGTAGTGAATTAGTAGAGTGCCCGCTCATTGCATAAACAGTCTAGATATAATATACTAGCACGGACATGAGTATATATTGATCTAATATTTAACACAGGATACCAGGTCTTATAGTGTAGTGAATTAACAGTGTTCCCACTCACTGTACAAACAATTTAGGTGTAATGTACTAATGTATTAGTATGGACTGGTTTATAAGGCATTCTAAACTGCCGGGCATACTCATTTGGAAAAATGCACCTCACCGTAATTGAATGTCTGTGCTTGCACTATTACAGCGAGCTATACATCCTAAGTGCACCAAATTCAGTGTTTAAAATGCCAGAATATACTGTTATCATTATTAGTTCTGTTCTGTGCTAAGACCATGTTATAGCGAGCTACGCATCTATAGTGCACTAAAGCAACATTTAAAATGCCAGAACATGCTGTAGCTTTATTACGCTCTATACTAAAACTATGCATGCTGCGGATACTTTTTACTGAAGAAAACTGTTGGTTCCAGTCATACAAAGCTGTTTGTGCTGCATTATCAGTTAAATATTTTTTGAAGAAAGCTGCTGTTCCAGTTATTCTAAGCTGTTTGTAACACATTTTCAGTTAAATGCAGCTGTACTGTTAAACTGTGTGTGTCGCATTTTGGTTTAATGTGATTGAACTGCATTTTCAGTTAAGTGTGGGTGTAATGCTGTTGCCTATAGACCTTTACCTATATGTTTTTGTTTAGTTTTCTATAACACTAGACCTCACCTTACTCACTTCAACATCTTTTCTTTTCCATAGCTTTTCAGCCACTTTCAGACCTCGCCTGCCCACCTAAAGCCTGCTCTCCAGGTGGTCTACTTTCCACCCCTATAGTGCCTCTCAAAGTGATAATCGCGGCTGTCCTATCTACCAAAAAGGCAGAACCTAAGTATGTAACTGCATTCTGCCTTCCACAAATAAGCTGAAAGGGTTTTTTTGTTAGAGTTGAAGTAATATAGAAACTAAAGAAACACAACGGGCTCTCTCCTGCTTACCCAGTATGACTGCTGCTAAGGCCTCCCTCCCTATTTGTCTTTTCCAAACACCTTAGGTACTGTCTGTTTAGACTCCCCTCCATTTGGGTATTTCTAGCTTTTTTATTTCTTGATCCAAAAGTATCCTCCACAGAATCTTTCAAACTAAAAGAGTAGTGTACAAATTAGTTGCAATAGCCACCAAACTTACTTGATTGTTCCCGCTCCGTTTGCCCTTCGCTTGGGCTCACTCTTCTCCCCTACCCTACTCCCATTCCCACCCACCCCCACTTCAATTACATTTATACTTCTATACACCCGACCCCCTATTACCTACCTCTGACCTCATTTCCTTTCCCCTAAACCCACACTCTCCTTACTACCAACCCACTCCACACCCCTTGCATTTACATATCCTTCCCCTCACTCAAACATGTACACCCACAACACACCCATCTCACTCTCTTGCCCATGTAAATACTATGTCTCTTCCCCACTGCTCCCCATATCATCCAACACTCTCTCTAACATTAATAGTACTGACATACCTAACATCCCTAAACTCACCTTACCGATCTCCCAAGACTACACCAGTCACCAACATACACTCTAACTCTAACCTCCTACTCTAACATATCTCCAAACCTTATTCAACCTCAGCCTATCTTCCTCTTTACACTCAAACACTTTACTTGTAACACCTATCCCCATTCACATTAGCATACAAACATCAGTCTAATGTGGCACGTAAACGACCTTGGCTAACGCCCCCTATCACTAGACATGTTCTCTCCCTATATAGAGATATTCACCCAAACCCAGGACCCAATCCTACTACCCCCAACAGCAATAATTCCCCCAGATCACAATTCACCACTATTAACCTCCAAAGTATTAGGAATAAAATTCCAGAATTCCATGCCTAGATATCCCAAACTAAACCAGACATACTTGCTACTACTGAAACTTGGCTAAAACCATATGTCAAAGACCCCCGAATTCCTCCCACCTGGTTACTCCTGCCACAGAGCAGATAGACCCCACAAAAAAGGCAGAGGCATTGCCCTATTCTTCCTACATAGCCTCTCCATTACTCCAATTCTCGAATGCTGAAATACTAATCACTTTCCTAAACTTAAATAATAACAAAAGCATATGTATTACAACCTTATACCTACCTCCAGGAAGTAACACTCCACTTCTTGAAGAAATCTTAGCTTGGATTGCCTCAAAAATTAGCAACGAAATATTCATACTTGGAGATTTGAATATAAGTTGGCCCAGCCAGGTAAACAGCTCCTTACCCCCCAATATCAACCTCTACAACTTTACCCAAGTTATCACAGATATAACCAGACCAGCTAAAAACAATAAGGATGGCTCAATCCTAGACTGGATCCTTGTTTCCAATTCCAACAAGTTCTCCAAAACAGGTATCCTTCCCTGCAATATCAGTGACCACAACCCAGCCTATGCCATACGCGAGACATCCCAACTACCCAACCAATATCATTATATACTGCGGCAAAGCCTTACTAATTTTAACCAAGACATTTTTATAGACCATCTAAAATCTATCAACTGGAACATACTAAAAACCCTTCCTCTAGATGAAGCGGTTGAATTTTTTAATTCAAGCTTCCTAAAAGTCCTAAACTACCATGCTCCTCTGCGCCGTAAAAGAGTAAAAACAAAAACCTGTATCTGGCTCTCAAAATGTACCAAGCAGGCCATGGTCATAAGAGACAAAACCTGGAAAAAATGGCATACAACTACCAATCTATCTGACCTTCAACAGTACAGGCACCGTTGCAACAAAGTCAAACATCTAGTTATCAATGACAAAAAGAACCATTATATTAAATTGCAGCATAATTACAAACAAAACCCATAACAATTCTGGGCCTGGATATCTACACTATTAAACCCTGGGTCAAAAAGTAATCCCTGTCCACACCCCGAAAAAACACCCCTAGAAATTACCACAATCTTTAACACATACTTTGTTGAAACTATAGCCAAACTAACTGTAACATTCCCACCCCCACCTTCTCAAACTAACCACACCACCTACTACAACCACCCAGAAGATCCACCCACTACCATATTTTCTCTCTCTCCAATCCCAACATCTACTATATACAAACTCCTGCTTAAACTGAAGCTGTCCAGCCCTTACCTCCACCTTAACTCAATACCATCCAAACAGACCACTTAGATCACAAAATGAAACCTTGCTCCTAGTCCAAAAACCTGCACTCCCTGCCGGACATGCACGCTACACTCTTTCTGTATTGCCAAACTCTGGAACTCACTCCCTACATCACTCAGAGCAACCAGTGCTCCCAGGTCCTTCAAAGATGGCCTCCATTCACATCTAGTTACCCAGTGGCAATGCTCCTGCTCCACAGCCCACATTACCTGATCCCTTCCATACTGCTCTATTAGCAAATTTGTAACCATGCTCTTTATAAATGTTTATCCACTACTATGACTGCCAGACTGTTATGGTACTCAAAATGTAAGGATTCATAGTCTGTCATGACTGCTATAACTGCAAAAATACACAATGCCTGCATTTTTTAATTTGCTTTAACCATATTATGTTTTACAACCTCATTCTGTAACCTAACTGTATGTCTGAACCTGTTGTATCATTCTGTAAACTAACTATGTCTGAACCTGTTGTAAAGAAAAATATTTTCTGTTTATTTGGTGTAAAGAAAAATATTTTCTGATTACTTGTTAATAAATGTCTATTTGGAGCTTTTCTCCCGAGGCCTCCACTGAAAATGGGCTCACTCCGGCCCAGTGGACACTCCTGGTAAACAAATGTAAAATAAAATAAATAAAATTCCTGACACATCAAAGACAAATCTGCAATGACAAGCAAGTCATCTAAATATGGAAAATATGGATACCCTGTAGCCTGCAATGAGCTATAACTGGAGCTAGACACTTTGTGAACACTCTTGGTGCAGTCAATAGTCCAAAGAAAGGGTAAGGCACAGAACTGACAATGTGATCCAGACGCACAAAATCTTAAGAAATACCTGAAGTCTGGATGAGTAGGAATGTGGTAAGCAACTTTTAAATCTATTGTTACCAGGAAACTTGAATGAGAAAGAAGAGGTAACAGGTTATGAAGTAACATTATTTTGAATTTGGGCACTATCACAAACAGGTTTAGGAAAGAAAGATCCAGAACTGGTCTTCAAGTATCATCTTTCTTTGGCACTAAATATATCCATGAATAAAAACTTGTTTCCCACTTGAGAAGGGGGAACTGGTTCTATCACTCTCTGGGACAGCATGTGATAAAATACAGGTGCAAACAAAAGACTCTGGTCTTGGAGATGAGGAATTAGCTCCTGGAAAGGAAGAATTTCCTCCCACTGTCATTTGTAAACTTGATGAATAACCCTCAGAATTCATTTGTATGAAACAATCTGTTGACAAAGAGAAATGTGGAGATTCAGACTTTCTGGAAGAAAAAAAAGGGCTGCCGGTGGTGGAGGAGGTGGGGAGGCAAAGTCTCTTAAATCGTCATTCTGACTTATTGGACTGTCCTTGGTTTTGGGAGTTTCCAGAAATCTTCATGAAACCCTTTGCCATTTCTTCTTAAACGTCTGTTTACCTGCACTTAGTTGATTAGGTTTGTTTTGTTTCTTATCAAAATTGGACGAGTAGTTAGAGAATCCCTTGGAAAATTTGGAAAAGGAGGGCTGACAAATCTTAAGAGATTCCCTGTCTCAGCTTACCTCTTTCATCACACGTTTTGATCACCTCTGCAGGAGAGGTTCAAAAACTAAACTCTATCCAAAGGAAAATTTAAAATTGGAGGTTTTGAAAATGCAGCCAAGCAAACCACAAAACAGTACCAGTGGAAGAAGTATCAATAGAGTCAAGCACACACTGCATATAATAAGCAGTGTCTTGAACAATGTAAGAAATTAAATTACTTAAAGCATATTTTCCTCACAAGAAGAAACTGCAGACAAAACATTCCTCATACTTTCACAATTAGGGCAAACCTTAACATAGCAGCCTAACAGTTCAAAATTCTGAAAATAAAAGTTGTGGAAGCTTAAACTTTTCACATACTTAATAATTTCCCCATGCCTATCAGAAATAGTGCGACTGGAAATAATGAAACATTTAGCAGCAGCAGGATTAACTAAAGCTACAGCTGCTTGATCAGGTTTGGGAAGAGTGAACTTTACATATCCTATCTACCTTTTTAGGGACAGCTAGCTGTCAGGAAAAATGCAGGCAGTAAAAAACACACATCCTCCAAAGCTGACAGAAATGGATGTGACATCCCCACTCTGGGCTAGTAATTGTGGAACCTGAATCCTCACCACTGGCACTGGAGAGGGACATTCACATGGAACAAAAATAGATACACCCAGTATTTCCAGATGCAGTTCTCTGCATCAAGCACAATTTCCCTTAAGGACACAAAGGGAACATACTCAGTCCAGGGTCTGGATTTCTCTGTCTCCCTCCAGGTCCCCAGTAAGACTCCCACTGGCACAGCTATACAGTTGAGACCTCAACGGAGTGTCCAAGCCAAATTCTCTAGCACCCTCTCTGTGAAACCAGTGCTTTGTGTCCCTGCTTCAAACAGCTGACACACACACACACACACACACACACACACACACACACACACACACACACACACACACACACACACACACACACGCATTTGATTTTCACAAACACACACTTGGGAAAAGCTGGCAAAATTTACTAGCTATGCCCCCTTCTGCCCAGACTATATGGTAGTTCCACAGCCACCAGACACTCCAACGCCAGCTACTCTAAGGCTCTTGCAAGGGTACCCAATTATACTGAGTGAAATTAATATTACTACAAATGGTAGTCTGACCAACAGCAAGGCTTTCAAGAGCAGCCAGAGCTGTCAACAAATATATACAAGTACTCTCAGAGATTAAAATATTCTCTAAATGACCAGCCACAATGAAAAGTTTAAATATATTTAGTAATAAATAATAAAAGAAAATGAAAATACTAGATATATACTTACAATAAACATATTTTCAATCACAGGAAATATTAATATAACACAGATGAATAGATTCATAGAGATACAGAAAAACATACTTAACTAATCTCATATATTTTCCTGACTGATCTAAATAATTACTATTCCCTGGTCGCTTACTAGAGCAAGGCAAGATGAAGTGAGTGACAGATCCTTCTATGTCAGGTTCCAAAAACAGAGTGCAATGAGACTTCCGTCTCATCTAGTATTAATCATTTTTGTCCTAGATTACAGAATGACATAACATACATCTGGTCATCTGACTTCTAGTTCCCATGCTTCCCCCTTGGCTAGAAGCTGTCAGGATTTAGCACACATATGTCAATAATACATATACACACAGAGCCTTGCTAAGATCTGTTGCAGCTCCTGGAAGTCATAAAACAATTTTAAATCTACACCCTTCCACAGCAGCAAATTAGTTCACCCCAAAGATAATGCAGGATGTTTCATAGTACAGATTTTTTGTTTCTGGCTACAATGAGAACTGTGAGATACAATATTTATGGCCTAAGCCAGGAAATTTAATTTCAAACTGTTTTCAAAGTTTGAGATTAACCTCTTCTCTTCCAGTACCCTCTGTTAAAACATATACATTTCAACAGATACAATACATGTATATTTCTTTTTATGTCCAGCAGGGCTCACTGTTGGTACATTTTTAATACAAGCAGCTTTACAAATACAATTTTCATCACAAGCATCTGTACAAATCAGTTTGATATACAAATGATATATAATTCTTTACAAAATTCTAGATAGCTATATTGGTACATGTTACACATCTAATGCCCTACTGCTCCTGGCATAGCTGGAAATAACTTGCATCATCACATCTCTACCCCCTTTGAAGACTCAAGCTAGTTGATTAAGTTACCCTTGAGAAACGTTGATTGAAAGGAATGAGCCCAACTGGGAATACAATGAGAACCCATCTGCACTGGCATTGCTGACCCCACTACAGTACTGCACTGTCATGTCATATGCGTGCAACCCTAGGCTCCACCTTAGTAACTTGGTATTTTGCTGTCTGGCTTGATGTAGCCATAGATCCCCCTTATACTCCTTCTGCCACCTACTGCAAATACTTAGCACAAGCACCTCTCTGTCTTTGCAAGTTTTCGTCATATTAACATGGTACAATGTGTGTCTTTGCCTCCTGCCTAGCAGTTTTACCATTTAGTTAAAATCACTGACCTTCCTTACCACTTTGAAGGGTCCTTCCCAAGTTGCCTACAGCTTAGTGTGTCTGACATGAATGAGAAACATAAGCTGCTGTCTTGCAGCATACTCTCAGCTCCAGCATTCCTGTCTTACCAGACCTTCTTCTGCTGTTGGGCTTCTGCTAGGTTCTCCTGGGGCAAGCCCATGGGCTCCCTAAGCCTTGTCCTGAGGTTCAGTACATATGCCAAAAAAGACTCCTTGTGGGATTGACACTCACCCTCCCATTCATCACAAATCAAATCGAAAGGCCCCCTAACCCTATGCCCATACAGAAACTCAAAGTGAAAACATTGTGGATTCCTGGGGTACCTCTGTATGCAAGCAGATGCGGCAAATATTTGTCCCGGTCGATCTTAAACTGGTCTGCAAATGCCCATAGCATGGTCTTTGGTGTAGAGTTTAACCTCTCCACAGGCCCATTAGTCTGGAGATGGTGGGGGTGGTCTTTAGATGCTTTACCCCACAGAGCTTCCACAGACAAGCCAACAGGTCTGACATGAAACTGGCACCTCTGTCAGTCACTATTTCTCTCAGGAAACCTACCCTGCTGACAATCTCTAACAAAGCATTTGCCATCTTCTCTGCTAGATGGAGGACAGAGCCATCTCCTCAGGGTATCTAGTAGCATAATCTACTACCACCAGGATATACTTCTTCCCTGTGGAACTTGGGGTACTCAGAGGTCCCACAATGTCTACAGCTACCCTCTGAAACAGCTCAATCACAGGCAAAGGCATCAAAAGAGCCTTGACCTTCTCTCCCTGCCTTGTCTACTTTTTGGTACTGCTCACAGGTCCTGTAGTTCCCTGTTACAACCCTTGCAATCTGACGCCAGTAAAAGTTCTGCATAATACGTGTCTCTGTATACTTTATGCCCACATGACCTACAAAAGAAATGTCATGGGCTATGGAAGTGTCAGAAGGTAGGCTCTAAGCATGTATTACCTCACCCTCTAGCCCTCCCACAGGAGCCCACCCCACTCTCTATAGAGTAACCCTTTGTTCCATTGTACAGACTGCCCCTTTTCACTGAGAATCAGGTGCCTCTCTAGCTACCTCCCTCAAGCATCTTAGTGTAGGGTCTAAGAGCTGAGCCTACCTCAACTCTGTCTTTGTAAGTCTTTTCAGCTCCCCTTCCAAAGCAATTTTGGTATCCTCTGACAGCAGTGCCTTACTGTCACAGCCTGGGTACTATCACTCACCTCTGCCCTTGCAATCACACTGTCCATGGGAACATCAGTACCTAGCAGCAGCTGTGGCTCACCTTCAGGCTCACTGCTACAGGGAAGCTCCATCCCTGAAATAGCTAACTCGCCAGCCCTGGCTTCAGGTGTGGGGTCTGTCTGGGTTTCCCCCAGGCTACCAGCCCCACATGCCTGTCTCCAAGCCTGACTGCGTGTAACTGCATGCACACAAGGTACTGCATTATCAAAATCATTCCCTATCAAGACATCTGCAGGGACATCCTCAAACACACCTAGTTGCTTACTTCCTTTTCCACCCTCCCAGTCAAAGTGAGCCATGGCCAAAGGTATTTGGGATGGGGTCCCTCCTAAGCTCTGACTGGAGTGGACTGCCAAAGCAAGTACTGCTCCTCTTTAACCACTGCAGGCTTCAGAATGGTTATATCAGAGGCTGTGTCTCTCTTAGCAGTGGCCTGTTTTCCATCCACTAAGACGGGATATAACCTCTGGTGATAGTTTGGTACTCCTGTTGTCTCCAGACAACTTACCACAGGCATACTGTTATTCCCACTTGCTGGCTCCCCCACCTTTTGTTCCCACCTTGCTTCTATGGACATCCATATCATACATGACCCCACTGGTTACATTTAAAACATTTAACTCTTGATCCTGGCCATGTACCTGAACTAGTGGCTTCCACTGTTACTGGCGGACTCTGTTGGGAACAGCTAGCATCTCTTTTTGATTGATATGTAGATGCATCTGACTTGCGGATCATGTGCCCTGAACACATCTTCCTGCCATATGGGCCCCCCAGGCATAATCTGATGCATCTGTTGGCAATGTCTGCCTGACTGTGGGTAAGGTGAATGGCTGTCCCGTGTTGAGGTGACAGGCTTTTGCTCACCATCGAAACTCCTGTTGCAGGCAGGGAATGAGGGTAATTATTTTTTCCAGGCTCTGGCAATGTTGAGTCCAAACACTTTTTAGATACCATTGAAGTTTCCTCATATACAGTCTTGCATATGAAATTAGTAGTATGCTGGACGCCATGAAGCCCAAAGCCTGCAGAATTTTTCTTGCAGACAACTGGGTCTCTGTTGCCAACATTTTGAAATAAGTAGTCAGTTGTCTGTGTTTGTCTGGCGTGAGATAAGCCATCTGGGCAGTTGTAGTTAAGCTTGCACCCAGGAATAATAACTCTTGAGAGGGTACGAGTTTTGATTTCTTTTCGTTTACTGTGTACCCTAGACCTGTTAGTAATCTTTTTACAAACGCCAGATGCTGTAGTAAGATGTCCTTGTTCTCTGCTTGAATAAGGCAGTCGTCCAAGTAAGGATATATTTGTATTCCTCTTTCTCTGCAAAATGCAATTACTGGTGCCAGGCATTTTGTGAAGACCCTGAGTGCAGTAGATAAGCCAAAGGGCAGTGCAGAGAATTGGTAGTGCATTGAGCCAGCTATAAATCTGAGGTATCTTCTGCATGATTGTCTGATTGGGACATGCAGGTTATGCCTCTTTTAGGTCTAAAGTCACTAGCCAAGCTTTCTTGCCCAGCATGGGCAGAAGCTGCTGCAGAGTTAACATTCTGAATTTTGGAATATCCAGGTATGTGTTTAGGATAGACAGGTCGAGTACTGGTCTCCAGGCTTTGTCCTTTCTGGGTACCAAGAAGAGCCTTGAGTAAAATCCTTGT
The DNA here is from genome assembly GCF_019279795.1 of Protopterus annectens. Taxonomy (NCBI): domain Eukaryota; kingdom Metazoa; phylum Chordata; order Ceratodontiformes; family Protopteridae; genus Protopterus; species Protopterus annectens. The sequence goes on from NC_056748.1 coordinate 364,760,389, forward strand.
CCCTGCTCTTGCTGTGGTACTTGCTGAATGGCTCTCATGTCCATGAGAGATGAAACTTGTTTTTGTGCCTCTGCCCATTGATTGCGTGGCAGGTCTGGCATACCGTTTGGCCTTGCCAGGGTGTGAAAGTGGAACCTGTAGCCTTTAGATACGATATTTAAGACCCATTTGTCCTTGGTGATCATGTGCCAATTTTGTGAAAAAAGTGCTAGTTTTCCCCCCAAAGGAGCTGCCAGAAGATAACTGCTTGGTGCTGGCAGGGGGAAGTCATTGAGACTGTTTCCTGTATGGCTGTGATTTTTCCTCTCCACTTTTGGAGGTAGAAGCACCCCGTTGTTTAGGCCTGTATGGGCCTTGGGACTGTGATCTGCCTCTGGGGTGTCTGTATCTGCCTCTTTGTGGCCTGTCTGACACTGGAAAGGACCAATTCTTTGTAGACCAGTTCCTGCTAAATCTGAGAGGCTGTACCTGTAAGAAATCCTTCACTGTTTGCATAGATTTAGCTTTGTCCTTCATTTTCTTCAACACCTCTTCTGCTTTAACACCAAACAAGGTATCATGTTGTAATGGAGCATCTAATAGTTTTGCTTTAACATGATCGGGCAGATTCTGTTCTTTTAACCAAGCATGCCTCCTAATGACAGAACCTGTAACTGCGGCCCTGCAGGAGGCCTCTAGAGAATCAAAACCACATTGCAAAGTATGCTTTCCCACCTGTTCAGCTGCATGCAATAAATCCCGCATTTCTTTGTTTTCTGCACATTCTGAATTTGCCAACATTTCCTGTTTAAGCAGTGACATAAGATATTGCTGATATTTAAGCATATGAAACTGATAATTTAAAGCTCTTACAGCCAAGGTAGCAGAAGTATAAATCTTTTTCCCCCATCTGTCCAGGGCCCTTGAATCCCTATCAGAGGGGATATGTTTTTTTGCAGTGGAAGCCTTGACCCCCTTGGGACCCTGAGAAATAGTTTCTGGGTCAGCAGCAAGGTTTTTGTAAATAAATCTATGTGAATCAGGAACCCTGTAGTATCGGTCTGGCTTAACAGGAGCTGGTGGTAAAGAGTCAGGAGACAGACCGGACTCTGAAAATACATCATATAGAAAGTCTAAAACAGGAGGAATAGCAAGGGACCTGTGTTGAGGTAATAAAAGGAAGTCTCTGAACCTTTTCTTGGATTCTTAGTAATCTTGGCCCTCCCAGTGGAAATGCTCCCTCATAGTATGCAGGGTCTCCCCAAAAGAATAATCCTCAGGAGGAGAGGCTGAAGGGATAGATTCTTCAGCATCAGAATCCTCATAGGGAGGAAGGGAATATTCCTGTTCAGAAGAGGAATCAGAGGAAATGGAAATCTGATCTGAAGATTCATATTCTATCTCTTGCCTAGGCCTCTTATCAGGAGGGGGATGGGAAACCCTGATCAAAGTAATTAGGTCTTCAGCCATTTTAAGCATCTGTTTTTTAGGCATGGAGGCCTGTCCAGGAGAATGCTGTACTTGTTTCTTTGTCTTTAGAGCTGCTTTAGTCTTTGCCTTTGAAGCTGAAGTTGGTTTTACATATAACTGTGTAGGTCTGAAAACACCTTCAGAAGCCGATACCTGCTCAGCGGCTCCGGACCCATCTGAGGGAATAGTTTCCAAGTGTCCAATACCTTGAGTTTCCAGCGGCCTAGTCGGCTCCACATGGGAGTCAGAAGCGGCCTGTGGCTCTGAGGTAGCGGGCGTCAGGGGCTGCGAAAGCACCTCACTGAGAACCGGCAAACTGGCGACAGGCCTAACAGAAGCCTCGTCGTTGGTTTTGGACCTCGGATGCCTGTCCTTTTCTTTTTCTTTGCGCTTTTTATAAACTCCGGTAGTCAGCTGTTCTGACGGCATTATATAATTGAATCTTCTGCCAAAGTAATGAAATGCAAAATCATACCGATGCTCAACAGTGCGTTGGTTAAATCTAGCACAAAATCGACAACTAGCAACGTCGTGGTCAGAGCCTAGGCAAGGAATACAGTAAGAATGAAAATCCTTATGAGGTATTTGCTTCCCACAAGAAATACAATGATTAACTTTTTCTGACATCGGTCTGGAGCAAGAAAAAAGTTTCCCCAATGGTACTTAGCTTTAATGAAGACTTCGGATCTGAAATTCGAATTTGAAAATCTCAGGAGTCGGCCGACAGGCACTTGCGAACTGCTTTTGCTTCGGGCACCACGCAGCAAGAAAGACTGAAGAAAATGGCGTCGGCTGCATCTTTTATACCCATGGTGCACTGACATCAGGGAAGTGGCGACAGCAACCGACGCCGGACCTAGACTTTGGAACTCAGGCTGACTGTGGGTAGCCTGCCAGCAGGATAACTCAATTGTAATGACTGCAACAGTGAAACACGATGAACATCTAGTGGCTTCCACTGTTACTGGCGGACTCTGTTGGAATGGTTTAGGCTGCCCACCACGGGTTCCCTTATATCCATGTACAGCACTGGGTATTCCCTTCTTGTACAGTGATAACCTGCTTGCTAAGTAGAGATCCCCCTTTTTAACCAGCTCATCTGCAGAGTTGCACTCCTGGTCTGCCAACCTGATTCTCATGTCCTCAGGCCAAGTGCTAATGGCTTGTTCTCTCAGCAAAAGGTCTGCTAGCCCTTTAAAAGTGGTGACCTGACACCCACTCACCCACCTATGAAAATAAGTGCTTAAATCAACAATATAATCACACACTTTCATCTGCCTTGTATCGATGCTCACGGAACTTTTTTCTGTAAGCTTCCGGTGTTAACTTAAAACATTCAAGTAAACATTTATTTACTTTATGATAGCTTAAATAATCAATATCAAACAATTTAGTTACAGCTTTACCATGGAGTATGGGGGTCAGGAACCGTACCCAGAGCCCTTGGTCAACATTATACTGTTTACATACTCTTTCAAATATATGAATAAAATTATCAAACTTATCACCCTCTGTAAATTGTGGAAAAATTTACTGACCTTTAATGCTTCTAGGGTTCAGTTATTTCCTTCCCCACTACCTCCATGACCCTAGCGAAGAGCCAGCATTTTCCCCTCATGTTGATGCTGCTTCTCATTTTCTTCAGCCTCCAAATGCCGTAGTCTCTCATTCTCTTTGACCTCCAAACCATAGTCTCTCTTTTTCTTCAGCCTCCAAATGCCACAGACTCTCTGCTGATTCTAGTTCCAAATGTTTGGCCTCCAGTTCAAGTCTCTAACTCCAAACGAGGAAAAGGTGAACAGTCCTGTTTCTGAGGGTTGCAAATTCCCATCACCAGACTGGTTATCCTCATGGCTGCTGGTCTTTGATGTGACTAAGGCTGAAATAATTTCCTCTTTAGTCAAGTTGGCATGCACCAGTTCTTTGGCTTTGCACACCTTGCCCAACTAGCTCTTTGTCAGCTTGCCAAAATCCTCTGCTGACATCTTTGCCTACTTTCCCTGATTAAACTAAACTTACAATAAATAAATAAAATTGTTGTGAAATTAAACTCTGAGTGTTTACTTTGTGGCTGCTGAGAATACACACACCTTCAGTGACAACTGCCTACAGGCTACAGAAATTCAATTAATATACACAACACTGCTCACCAATATGTGACGTCCCCACTCTGGGCCACTAATCAATGAGCCTGAACCCTTACCACTGGCACTGGAAATAGATGTTCACTTTGAACAAATCTGGATACACCCAGTATTTCCAGATGTAGATCTCTGCATCAATCACAATTTCCCTTAAGAGCACACAGGAACACACGCAGTCTGGGGTCTGAATTTCTCTGTCTCCCGAATAAGACTCCCCACTGGCACAGCTACAGAGTTGAGACCTCAACTGAGTGTCCAAGCCAAGTTCTCCAGCACCCTCTCTCTGAAACCAGTGCTTTGAGTCCCTGCTCCAAACAGCTGACACACACACCCTTTGAAATTTGATTTTCACACACCTGGGAATGTCTGGCATAGATTTACTAGCTATGCCCCCTTCTGCCCAGACTGCAAGGTAGTTACACCAACACCAGACACTTGAAAGCCAGCTATTTTAAGGCTCTTCCAAGAGTACCCAATTATACTGAGTGAAATTAATATTAATATAAATAGTAATCTGACCGACAGCAAGGCTTTCAGGAACGGTCAGAGCTGTCACCAAACATATTTAAGTACTCTCAGAGATTAAAATATTCTCTAAAGGACCAGCCACAATGAAAAGTTTAAATATACTTAATAATAAATAATAAAAGAACGTGAAAATACTAAACATCTACTTACAATAAACAACAGAGTTTCAATCACAGGAAATGTTAAAATAACACAGATGAACAGATTCACACAGATACAGAAAAACTGTACTTAACTAATCTCACTATAATTCCCTGATGACTTACTAGAGCAAGGCAAGATGAAATGGGTGAGAGATCCTTTAATGTCAGGTTCCAAAAACAGACTACAAAGAGACTTTATTCTCATCTAGTATTAAAAATTGTTTTTGTCCTAGATTGCAGAATGACATCACATACATCTGGTCATCTGACTTCTGGTTCCTATGCTTCCCCCCGTGGCTAGAAGCTGTCAGGATTTAACACATATGTGTCAATAATACATGAACACAGAGCCTTGCTAAGATCTGCTGCAGCTTCTGGAAATCATAAAACAATTTCAAACCTCCACCCTTCCAGAGTAGCAATTAGTTCGCCCCAATGACAATGCAGGAAGTATCCTAGTACAGACTTTTTGTCTCTGGCTGCATTGAGAACCGTAAGATACAATCTTTACTGCCTAAGCCAGGTAATTTAATTTCAAACTATTTTCAAAGTTTAAGATTAACCTCTTCTTTTCCAGGATCCTCTGTTAAAACATATACAGTTCAACAGTTACAGTAATACACGTACATTTCTTTTTCTGTCCAGCAGGGCACACTGTTGGTACATTGTTAACACAAGCAGCTTTACATTTTTCAGCATAAACATCTGTACAAATCTGTCTGATATATAAATGACATATAATTCTTTACAACATTCCAGCTGGCTGTGCTGACGTGTTATGCATCCACTGCTCTACTTCTCATGGTGTAGCTGGCAATACCTCACATCGTCACACTGGAAGAATTGGTGCAGGTTCTGGAAATTCCTTCTTTAATAGCTCAACGTATTTTTTTAGGGGCTAAGAAACCTCATTTGTCTCCCAACTAAAAGAACGTCCCACTCTAGATATAGTCTCAGAAAAAGTACCAACCTCCAACATTTGGAGTCAGAAACTGAGCTCTCCTGAGTCTGAATCAAAAATCTAAAGAGAAAGCCCTGTATCTTTCTCTACATTCTCCTGTCGAAATTTAGAATCTTGAATCTCTTCAGGACAGAAGGTATCTGTCTTTTGTTTACCAGAAACAAGTTTACAAGAAGGATCAATAACCTGAATTAAACCCTAAGCCATGCACAGTAAACTACTCCTGTCTAAGGAATGTTGAAGAGGAGTAGATATATGTTTAGCTTTCCTGTTTCTTTTTGACAGGAAAATGGGACTGATAGTGTTATTAATGGCAGCAGTAGCTTCCTCAGGGATAACCACAATATAGGTTCATAGGTATGTACTAGGCTAATGGCCCTGGGGCCTTTACACCCCTAGCCATGGGATTACCCTGGCATAGTGCCATCTGACCTTAGTTTCCAGTGCCTCTGTTGAGTAGAGCCACTGGAGTTATCCCTGGGGTGAATTTTCTGTTTCCCATCCACTCATCAAGATTTCTCTTGAAGAGGATCAGCGAGGTGCTCTGCATAACATGTATGGGAAGTCTATTCCATAGCATGGGCAGTCTCTGGGTTATCAACCTATCCCTCCAGCATTTTCTGTTAATTGTGGTAATGAGGTTAAGGTCTCTGAAGTGTGTGGTGCAGAGGGATTGGGATTTCTTTAGATGTAGCATTTCTAACAGAGCTGGGTCAGACATGGCTTTGTAAGTCAAGCAGAGATCACCTCTAAGTAGGCAATATGAGACAGAGAATAGTTGGAATTTTTTGAGCCTGTCCATATAGTACAAGTGTTTAAGGCCTAGGATCCTCTTTGTGAGGTACTTTTGTGGCCTCTCCAGTTGTTGCAGGTGTCTAATGAGGTACATGCCAAATGGAGCATTGTACTCGATGACTGGCCTAATGAGGGAAGAGTAGACGGAGACAATGACCTCCTTCTTCCTGGATGCAAAACCCTTAGTAATGAGATGTGCCACATAGGACTTTCTGACCACAGTGGCAATTTGGTGATCAAAAGAGAGGTTTCTGAAACCTGTGATCCCAGATCTCTTATAACGCCTTCTGTGTTCAGTGGACTACCATCAATGTGGTAATTCATGACAACAGGGTTTTTCCCAAAGGGGATGATGACACATTTTTTGTCATTGAGCTTAAGGCCATGGTTCTGACACCAGTCGTTGGTCTCAGTGAGGCCATTCTGTATGATGTCAACATCACTAGGGGAGTTAATAATAGCTCCCAACTTGCAATCATCTGCGAACTTTGTCAGTCAGAGTACCTTCGTGTTGGTCTGGACTTCAAAGTAGTAGATACCAAACAGGAGAGGACCCAGGACCGAACCCTGTGGGACTCCACTCGTGACTAGTCGGCAGTCTGACTTGGAGTCAGCTACTTTCACACTGTGGGTTCTATCTGTGAGTCAGTTTGCAACCCACCTAGTGACATGGGGGTTAATGCCTAGCTTAGTGAGTTTTTCTATGATTCCTGAGTGGGGAATGGTATCAAAAGCCTTGGCCAGATCAAGGTAGGCTGTATGAACCACCTTGCCTTCATCCACAGCTCTGGTGACTGACTCAAACAAGTTGACCAAGTTGAGCTGGCATGATCTACCCTTCACAAAACCAAACTGTGTGGGATCCAGAGTTTGGAGATTCCCTATATCCTTGTTTATTAGGTCCATGATGATGCATTCCATAGTTTTGCATATCAGGCTTGTCAAGCTAATGGAGCGATAGTTCCCAGGGTCTGTAGTCACTCCTCTTTGTGGAGAGGGTTGACTGTAGCAGTGTGCCATTCGGTAGGGACAAAACCTGAAGTGAGGCTGTGACTGAACAGGGCACACAGGTGAGGTCCAATAACCCAGAAGAAAGCACAAAAAACTATGAAGACAAAGGAAGATCACCAGTTTGGTCCTAGTCCACACCACCACAAAAATAGAATTGGGAACCAGTGTTCCTGGATCGTCTCCTCTATACGTTCTTCAGTAAAAAACCAGCACGAAAACGTTGTACACTGGAACAAAACTTCTTTAATGAACACAAGATAAAACAAAGCGCTTTCACCTGAGAATCCCAGGCTTTTTCAAGGTACATAAGCTGTGTGGCCATGCAGTTAATATAACACACAAAATTGGCCAAATCAATCAATTAAGACCATTGAAATTGATCAATTAAGAACACCTTGTGTCCTAACTTAGGCATACAAAATACTTAAAGTGCCACGGTACTTTCAAAAGATATCAGCATTAAAAAATTAAACCTTAAAAACATTAAATCTAATAAAGTACTAGTTTAAAAAATATATATATATATATATATATGCTAATAAACATAATTTTGCATAAATATATAAAAGTTTTAGTTCTTAAATATAAAAGATATATATATACCATAGAAAATGTATGATGCAAACTAAATGCAACAATAAACAATACCGTAAATATATTGGCATTACCTCAGCTGAGGTATACAGTATTGCAGTTGTAATAAAGAATGTCAACACTGTTTATAAACTAACCTAGGAAATTCATGGACCAGATTCTAAAAAAATAATTATAGTCTGTTTCTCCTCATTTTGAGTAAGCTCCTTAAACTAATAGCATCGTTCATACCTGGAGATCTAGTTGCGTCCAGGGTAAGTTGCCATGTTAATTCCCTACTTTCTAAAAAGGTTTCCCAGGAAAAACAGGAGAGGACCCAGGACCGAACCCTGTGGGACTCCACTCGTGACTAGTCGGCAGTCTGACTTGGAGTCAGCTACTTTCACACTGTGGGTTCTATCTGTGAGTCAGTTTGCAACCCACCTAGTGACATGGGGGTTAATGCCTAGCTTAGTGAGTTTTTCTATGATTCCTGAGTGGGGAATGGTATCAAAAGCCTTGGCCAGATCAAGGTAGGCTGTATGAACCACCTTGCCTTCATCCACAGCTCTGGTGACTGACTCAAACAAGTTGGCCAAGTTCAGCTGGCATGATCTACCCTTCACAAAACCAAACTGTGTGGGATCCAGAGTTTGGAGATTCCCTATATCCTTGTTTATTAGGTCCATGATGATGCATTCCATAGTTTTGCATATCAGGCTTGTCAAGCTAATGGAGCGATAGTTCCCAGGGTCTGTAGTCACTCCTCTTTGTGGAGAGGGATGACTGTAGCAGTGTGCCATTCGGTAGGGACAAAGCCTGAAGTGAGGCTGTGACTGAACAGGGCACACAGGTGAGGTGCCAGTTCACTCTGTAGTTCATGTAGAACACAGCCAGGGATACTGACAGGTCCCATAGAAGTTGTATTCCTGGCCTTGGACAGTGCTGTTTTAACCTGTGCAGCAGTACTACTAGGTGCCTGGCAATCTACTGGTATTGTGATTGGTCCTTTGGGGGGGAGGGGTAAAGTTGGCACTGAATCTGTCGGTCAGTATACTGGCAAATCTGTTGGCTCAACAAAACAGGGAAGCCTTCCCCGTTCTCTCTCCTAGAAGTGACAAGACTATCTCTACTTTGTCCACTAAGGGGACTACAACAGCTGCAGAGAACATGGCTACCTCCCTGACCACAGCAGCTATAAGTGCTACACCAGAGGGATCAAGGGAAAAAGATAAGAGGTCTGAAGTACAACTAATAGCCACAGAAGAGTTGAGTCACCCAACTGTAGCTGAGGCAAATTGCTAGCCTGCTGTAATGGCAAAGGCTGTTTGCTTAACTTTTTCTTTTTGTGGCTAGAAGAAGGACCAACCATGGGACTGACAAATTGTTCCATGCTCAAGCTAAAAATGATGCCTCTTTACCAGGAAAAACAAACACCAAATGTTGGCAAAAACAAAAAGTTTTTAATCTAAAGGACACTTTTTTCACAGTCAAACACAGCAAAAAGTACTTTAAAACACTTTGTCAGTCCCACAAATTAAACTGAACAAAATGTCTTCACTGAAAAAAATGGTTTCAGTTGCTTCAAACAACTTTTAAACTTACAGGCAAAACAGAGATCCTGTTTAAAAAGTGCAGAACAGTCTCATGATAGTCCATTAAAACACAAACTCATAGCTTTTAAATAACTTTCCAGAGGAAAGTAAACAATAATAAATAAAATGATTAAATGGAAATTTTATCCCTCCAAAGGAAGAGCACAAGCCAACTGTCAATCTTTTAAAGCCTCAGAGAAGTGTACTCTTTGATGGCAGCAAAGCTCTGGAGGGCTTAGTGCTCAAACTTGTCTTTTAGTCTGCCTGATAGCTTGGGTATATGGAAGGTGCCCTGAGGCTTTGGAAGCTGGCTGTCTTTTATACCCTTGGCAGGCTATAAACCATATAGCAAAGGCTACCGCAGCAGTGACCAACATGATAAACAGAAATTTCTGGCTACATCTCCGGATCTAGCTTTTATCTATATCCAGTATTTCTGAATGATGACAGTATTATTTTCCAAGATTTTACTTCTAGGAAGACCCACGCTGCCATGATATGGGTGGATATCTATAGCAAGAGCAACGAACTGCCTAACTTTCTATGTGCTCTTCGTCAAGTGATGTCAGCTAATACTGGTGTTAAAACCATTCCATGCTTTATATATATATATATATATATATATATATATATACAACACAGGGTCACTGATACTTAGATCTTCACTATCAGCTCTGACATAATGCAGTCTCTATCACCTTGCCAACCCAACACAAGTGAATACTGAAAAGTCAAGTACAGTTGTGTACACTTACCATAAATGTAGATGTTCGAGTGTATTCACTGTTGGAGTCATTACATTTGGGTAATCTGCTGGCAGGTTGCCCTCAGTCGGCCTGAATTCCAAAGTCTTGGGTCCTGCGTCAGTTGCTGTCTCCTCTTCTATTACGTTAGTTCGTCAGGAGTATAAAACATGCAGCCGATGCCATTTTCTTTAGTTTTTCTTGCCCCCGATGTCAGGTGCCCCCAAAACGGTAGCAAAAAAAAAAAAAAAAAAAAAAAATATATATATATATATATATATATATGTGTGTGTGTATATATATATATATATATACACACACACACACACACACACACACACACGCACACATGCATCAATATAAACTTTACCTTCATCTACAAGCAAATACACCACATAGGTTGTAGAATATACAGAAGGAAAGATAAACTCCAGAATGACAGGGGGATGGCGGGAGGGTAACCTGGACTGCAACAGTGAATACACTTGAACATCTACATTTATGGTAAGTGTACACAACTGTACTATGTTCTTCATGTTTCACTGTTGTAGTCATTACATTTGGGTAGAATCCCAAAGCTATGGTTGGGTGGCTGGAGCTAAACAGCATTAGGAGCGGCTATAAGGCCCTGCAGAACTGCCGTGGCACAGCCTGCTCTGGATTTAGAGTAAAGAAGCAAATGATAATGCTTTGTAAAGGTGTGAACAGAACTCCAAGTAGCAGCCTCTAGAATGTCTTTGGCTGGTACTCTGAAGTAGCTGCAGCTCTGGTGGAATGAGACCTAATGCCCTTGGGAACAGGTTTACCATGGTGTAAGTAGCAGAAACGGATGCAGTGGCTTATCCACTTTGAAATTGTCTGCTTTGAAATAGCCTTGCCCTCTGATTCTGCAGCATATGTCACTAGTAATTGCCCAGTTTTTCTTAGAGCTTTAGTCCTGCTTAAGTAGAATCTTAGTTGTCTGTGTACGTCCAAGGAATGCAGAATTCCCTCCCCCTTGTTCTGCGGATTTGGATAAAAGGTTGGCAGATGAACAGCTTGGTTCAGAGCCACACTGGAAACCACCTTAGGCATAAAAGTAGGATTTGTCCACAGAGAAACCCTGTCTGGGTAAAAAATGATAAAAGGCTCTATAGCTATAGATAAGGGAAAGGAGATACACACGGCTTACCTTGACCTTGCTAAAGCATTTGACACCATTTCCCATTCAGGTATTATTGATAAACTAACCAACCTGGGCATAAACCCATACGTCACAAGATGGATCGCAAACTGGCTCTCAGACAGATCCCACAAAGTAAGAGTAGCGGGATCTATGTCCGAATCCAGACCAGTAACGAGCGGTGTGCCTCAGGGCTCTGTCCTGGGGCCACTCCTGTTTGGCATATACTTCTCAGAAGTACAGGCAAGCACTGAAGGGCTGTGGCTGACCAAGTTTGCGGACGACTGCAAACTGGGTGCTATAATAGAGTCTCCGGCCGACATGGATATCCTCCAGAAGGGCCTTAATGAGACTGATGCATGGTGTCAAAGCCATGGTCTCAAGCTAAATGCTAAAAAATGCGTAGTAATCCCCTTTGGAAAAAACAGAGTACCCGTGAACTGCCACATAGGAGGTAACCCCCTGAAATCTGAAGAAGTAATAAGGGATCTAGGGACCCAAGTAGATAAGTCAGCTTTCCTTTGATAACCATGTTGCCAAGGTGGTTAGAAAATCCTTCTATGTGACCCATCTGATCATGAAAGGGTTTGCATCAAGATCTAAGGATGTAGTGGTGCCCCTCTACTCTTCCCTCATCAGACCCATTATTGAGTACAATGCACCAATTGGAATGTACCTGGCTAGGCATCTCCAGCAACTGGAGAGACCACAGAGGTACCTCACTAAGAGGATCACTGGCCTCAAACAGTTGCCCTATGCAGCACGATTGAAAAAAACGAAGACTTTTCTCTGTTGCATACCACCTTCTCAGACGCAATCTCTAACATACAGAGCCATGTCCAACCCAGAACTGTTGAACATGCACCATCTTAGCAAAACCAAATCTACTCGAACTACATGCTCTAGGGATATAAACCTCAGCACAACAATGAACAGAACATGCTGGAGGGATAGATTCCCTTTGCAAAGACTTCCCTTGCTATGGAACAAAGTCCTGATCTACATAAGACAGAGCCCCTCACTATCACTCTTCAAGAGGAACCTTGACGAGTGGATGGGTAACAAAGTTCACACCAGGGATCATACCAACAGCTCTACTAGATAGGGGCCAAGGGTACTAGCTGCTAGATCAAGGGCCTAGGGAACTAAGCAAAGGGGCGGTGAATACCGCACAACGTGGCTGGGCTAATATATGCCTTCGGGCAGATAGCCCAGTACCTACCTATGAACCTATAGCCATTAGGGCCTGTAGCTCTGAAACTCTTCTTGCTGAAGTAATTGCTAGTATCAGAGCTGTTTTCCATGATAAGAACTTTATATCAGCGGTAGCAGCTGGTTCAAATGGAGGCAGGGTAAGCTTTTCCAACACATAATTGAGGTCCCATGCAGGCAATGGTGATCTTCTAGGAGGCCTTACATTTTTGGTTCCTCTAAGATACTGCTTTAGTAAGGGATGAGAAAAGATTGGTGGCTCTGTATTGTAATGAGCCGAGATGGCAGAGGCATGGATTTTAATTGATGAGAAAGATAGACCTTTGTCAAGCATCTCAGTTAAGTATTGCAATATCTGAGGAATATTGGGTTCTGCTGTATTAGTTCCTTGTGCTCGATTCCAAACACAGAATCTCTTCCATTTGTCAGCATAAGATTTTCTAGTACTAGGCCTTCTGGCTTCCAAAATTACGTCCATCACAGCTTTACTGAGAGGTGTTGTTTGTATGACTACATGATCAGCCATGCTGCCAGGTTCAGAGTCTATAGTTGATTGTGCAGGATCAGATTGTTTTGCTGGGATAGTAATTGTAGTCTTTGAAGCAAGGTCTATGCTGGGTATTGAGACAAGTTCCTTAGGATTGGGTACCAGTATTAGCAGGGCCAGTCCGGGGCAATTAGTATCATCTTTGGTTTCTCTTGTCTGACTTTTAGGAGGACCTTGGGGAGAAGAGGCAGAGGAGGAAAGGTGTAAACTGATAGGTTTTTCCAACTGAAGGATAGGGTGTCCACTTTCCATGCTTATCTGTGATAAGTCCTTGTGCAAAATCTTTTCAATTGATAATTTTGAGGAGAGGCAAATAGATCTATGTCTGGGCTCCCCCATTTCTCTGTTATCATGCTGAAGACTTGTGGATTTAGTTTCCACTCATGAGGGTCCATAAGGTTTCTGCTTAAATCGTCTGCCAGAGTGTTTTGTTTTCCTGGCAGGAATTGAGCTTGAAGATATATTTGGTAGGTCAAAGCTGTGTTCCATAGTGCCATGGCTAATCTGCAGAGGGGGTATGAGTGTGTGCCCCATTGCTTGTTTATATACTACATGACTGTGGTGTTGTCCGTCTTTATCAGTAGTTGTCCTGGATGAAGTAAGTCCTTGAAGGCTGTTGGGGCATTTTGAACAGCTAGCATCTCTTTCTGGTTGATATGCAGAGGCATTTGTTTTGGTGACCATAAGCCCTAAATGCATCTTCCTGCCATGTGGTTCCCCCCAGGCATAATCTGATGTGTCTGTTGCCATGATTTGGCTGGTAGGGGGTAGAGTGAATGGCCGTCCCATGTTTTGGTGACATGCCTTTACCCACCATAGAAACTCTTGTTGCAGGCAGGGAATGAGAGGAATCATTGTTTCCAGACTGTGAGAATGTTGACTCCATAAACTTTTTAGGTACCATTGAAGTTTCCTCATATGCAGTCTTGCATATGGAATCAGTAGTATGCAGGATGCCATGAAGCCCAGAGTCTGCAGAATTTGTCTTGCAGAAGACTGGGTTTTTGTTGCCATCAGTTTGAAGTAAGTAGTCAGTTGCCTTTGCTTGTCTGGCGTGAGGTAAGCCATCTGGGCAGTTGTATTCAAGCTTGCACCCAGGAATGTTATCTTTTGAGAGGGTACCAGTTGTGATTTCTTTTCGCTTATTGTGTACCCAAGGCATGTTAGAAGCCTTTTCACAAACACCAGGTGTCGAAGAAGAGTGTCCTTGTTCTCTGCTTGAATGAGACAGTCGTCCAAGTAAGGATATATTTGCATACTTCTTTGTCTGCAAAATGCAATTACTGGTGCCAGGCACTTTGTAAAGACCCTGGGCGCAGTAGATAAGCCAAAGGGCAGTGCAGAGAATTGGTAATGCATTAAGCCAGCCTTGAATCTGAGGTATCTTCTGCACGATTGTCTTATTGGGACGTGCAGGTATGCCTCTTTTAGGTCTAAAGTCACCAGCCAATCATTCTTGCCCAGCATGGGCAGAAGCTGCTGCAAAGTCAGCATTTTGAATTTTGGAATGTCCAGGTATGTGTTCAAAATCGATAAATCCAGTATTGGCCACCAGGCCTTGTCCTTTCTGGGTACCAAGAACAGTAGAGTAAAAACCTTTTCCTTTTTCCTGTTCTGGTACTGCCTGAATGGCCCCCATATCTATGAGGGACATAACCTGTTTCTGTGTCTCTGCCCACTGATTTTTTGGCAGATCTGGCCAACCATTTGCCATTGGCAGAGTGTGGAAATGGAATCTGTATCCCTGTGTTACGATGTTTAGTACTCACTTGTCCTGGGTTATTAACTGCCAATTTTGAGCAAAAAGTGCTAATTTTCCCCCTACTGGTGCTACCAAAACATAAGTGCTTGGTGAAGGCAGAGGGAAGTCATTGGGATTGCTTTCTGTAGGTTTGCGCTTTATCTCCTCCAGATTTGGAGGTGGAAGCGCCCCATTGCTTTGACCTGTATGAATCTTGCGCCTGGTATCTGGAACCCTTAGGGCATCTGGATTTGCCCCTTTGAGCTCTGTCTGACACAAGAAAGGACCAATTTTTGGTAGGCCAGTGTCTACTGAATCTTGGTGGCTGCACTTGTAAGAAGTCTTTAACAGTTTGCATAGACTTAGCTTTGTCTTCCATTTTCTTTAAAACCTCTTCTGCCTTAATACCAAACAGAGAATCATGCTGTAGAAGTGCATCTAGCAACTTAGCTTTAACATGATCAGGTAAAATTTGTTCCTTTAACCAGGCATGTCTCCTAATCACAGATCCAATAACTGTGGCCCTGCAGGAGAGCCTCTAAGGAATGAAAACCGCATTGCAAAGTATGCTTTCCAACTTGTTTAGCTGCATGCAATAATTCCTGCAATTCTTTATTTTCTGCACACTCTGAAATCAACATCATTTTCTGCTTCAGCAATCCCATAACATGTTGTTGGTACTTAAGCATATGAAATTGACAGTTTAAGATCCTGATTGTCAAGATTGCAGATGTATAAACCTTTTTTCCCCATCTGTCCAGTGCCCTTGAATCTCTGTCAGAGGGGGTAGGATTTTTTGCTGTTGAGGCCTTAACTCCCTTTGGACCCTGTGAAATAGTTTCAGGATCAGCAGCAGGGTTTCCAAATAAAAATTTATGTGAGTCAGGGACCCTGTAATATCTGTCAGGCTTACTGGCAGCTGGATGTAAGGAGTCCGGGGACAAGCTTGACTCCGAAAACACATCATCCACAATGTCTAAAACGGGGAATGGCTAAAGGCATGTGCTGAGGGAGAAGAAGGAAATCCCTGAGCCTCTTTTTTGATTCTGAGTAGTCTTGATTCTCCCAGTGAAAATGCTCCCTCAAGGTATGCAAGGTTTCTCCAAATGAATAATCCTCAGCAGGAGAGATGCAGAAGGAATAGACTCCTCAGCATCAGAATCCTCATAGGGAGGTATAGATAATTCCTGATCAGAAGAAGAATCAGAAGAAATAGAAACCTGACCTGAAGATTCATAATCAGTGTCTTGCCTAGGCCTCTTATCAGGAGGGGGATGGGTACCCCTGATCAGGGTAATAAGGTCTTCAGCCATTTTGATAATCTGTTTTTAGGCATAGAGGTCTGTGCACGTGGCTCATGCGTCAGTTTTTTAGGTTTAGAAGTTGCTTTTGTCTTTGGTTTTGCAGCTGTCGTCAGTTTGATATACAAATGTTGAGGTCTGAGGACACCCCAGAAGCCGGTGCCTGCTCAGCGGCTCCGGACCCATCCGAGGGAGATACATCCATCGGTTCAATACTTTGAGTATCTTGCGGCATGCCAGACTCCACATGGGTGTCGGTAGAGGCCTGCGACTCGAAGGTAGCAGGTATCAGGGGCTGCAAAAGCACCTCACTGAGTACCGGCGACTGGCTTAGGAGAAGCTTCGTCGGTTTTGGATCTCGACTGCCTTTCTCTGTCCTTTTCTTTGCATTTTTTATGTACTCCGGTAGTCGGATTGCTATCCGACGACATCTCTGGATAGTTAAATCTATTTCCAAAATACTTTGATGCAAAAATATACCGACGCTTAATAGTGCGTTGGTTAAATCTAGAACAAAACCGACAGCCAAGCACTTTGTGATCAGGGCCTAGGCAAGGCATACAGTATAAATGGAAATCCTTATGAGGTATTTGCTTCCCACAAGTAATACAATTATTAACTTTTTCTGACATCGGTAAAAAGCAAGAAAAAAGTTTCCCCAACGGGGTACTTGGCTTTAGTGAAGACTTCAGTTCTGCAACTCAAATTCGAATATTTCAGTAGTCGACCGACCAAAACTTGCAAAATGCTTCTGCTTCAGGCACCGCATGGCAAGAAAGACTAAAGAAAATGGCGTCGGCTGCATGTTTTATACCCCTGATGACCTGACGTCATGGAAGAGGAGACAGCAACCGACGCAGGACCCAAGACTTTGGAATTCAGGCCGACTGAGGGCAACCTGCCAGCAGATTACCCAAATGTAATGACTGCAACAGTGAAACACGAAGAATATATGTACCTAAGAGTCCTAACTTGTAGGGCAAAACACCCACAATATCTCTCTTAAAGAACATTCTGTAATATATGGGATAAAGCTCCAGGATCAATTTCAAAAGATTCAGTCTAAGGAATCTGTATAATCAATAAGCTAGTACCAACCATATTTTGCAAAAATGTCCACACTTTTATGAATCCAAGGTATATCAGCATAAAAAGCTAATACATCAATAACAGCATGATAGTCAAAGGCAGTTAAGGTGCAGTGCTACAGTTCATATGTATGTCATGATTATGGTTCACAAGTGTGAAGGTTCTTTTACAGGCTGTACTAGAAGCATAAATATATACATTTTGTACTTAAATTTGCAGATTCTGAAACAAAGTTGAATATTTGACATAGCGGTGATCTATCTTTCCTGTTGAAGCCATCTGAGTGGCAAATTATCAGCATGCACTCTGACCTATTTCAGCTGTGTGTGTGTACTAGTCTGATTCAGCATATGCAATATTCACTGTTAAAAATGTGTAAACTGTTTACATTATAATGGTCTATGATACCACACTCAATACTATGTTTCTATCACTTGTGCATCTGCTTGGATAGTCCTTCTTGGGAACTCACATGAAAAGTGGCCATGGGTTCTTCAGAAAAATGTTTTGTGTTCCTTGAAATCAAGTTAAAGCCAGAAGACACTGTAGTTACTATTTACTAAGTTAAGCTATCACTTTAGAGGCCATGCCAGACGACCGTCTTAGTTTTCGTTAATATACAAATGAGCAGCAAAATGTGAACATTTAAAGTTACTTACAGTCTAGTTCCCCTGATAATTTCATCCATGGAGCCTGGTGTTCCAGAACGGGAGTTAGTAAGATGTAGAGGATACAGTGTGCGTGGCAGGTTACGCCTTCTGGCAGAATGGACAGTACGTGAAAGGGATGATGTGCTGTGCTCGTGAGTACGACTTGCTTGGGATCTGTTTGACTGGACAAGACTAGAACCTAGTCTCATAACAAGTATATCTTCTGAATTTCTAAAAGCAAAATTTCAGAATTTTAGATAATTCCTTGTGTTTTGGTTAAACACACACAATAAATAAATGTAGAAATTAATGTTTAGTGATTTGTTTTGGAAGTCACTACAAACTGCATCCTCAAAATTAAAAGTCAGCATATCCAGTGACTGTATCATTACAATACAATCATAAAGAAATAGTCAATGACTTATCACAACGGGCATCATGGTTATTCAAATAAAGTCACATTTGAACCAATGTAAATGTGTAATGGCGGTCTTGCACACAATGTGGCTTTGTTTCTCAGTAAAAATCTCAAAATGCCTATAAGTGCTACATCATATAACAGCTTAGTGTCCTTGTGTGATAATTTTAATTAAGGAACAGTTATGTTTTCAAAAGAATTCTGATAGAAAAGCTCACTTTAAGTACTCTGTTTGAAAAAATATATATACATATATTCACAATGAGTACACCGTAAAGCTGAGGAAACTCTTAGTATACTTCCGACTGAACAAGCTGTAAGTGAGTATATTTTAAGTTTTGTTTTGATCTCCCAATAGCATCACAAAACATAACCATTTGTGCTGCTCATTACAGCTTCATCATTTATCTTCTGGGTGGCATAGTGGCTTAGTAGTTACATGTCTGCTTCCCAGCACCAAGGTTTGGGATTCAACACAAACTCAAGTCTTCCCCATGTCTAGAGGGGTTTCCAGAAAGTCCTCCAGTCTCATCCTACTGCCCACAGACATGTAGGCTAAACTGGCTACTCTTCACTGTCTGTATAAGTTCTGTGTTTACCTCTGCACATAAAGCCTGTGTCAAGGCTAAAGAGGGTCTGAAACAGACCAGTGTGTGTGTGTGTGTGTGTGTGTGTGTGTGTGTGTGTGTGTGTGTGTATATATATATATATATATATATATATATATATATATATATATATATATATATACACACATGTACACATATATATGGATATATGGATCTATTTCTCTCAAGGAAACTAACCACTTAGCCACCAACAATTAAAACAGAAACATAAGCAAATTAAATCCACTGAGGTGGGGGGGGGGCCTTCACCCCCCCTCAACTAAACATACCGACACTCAGATCGCACTTCAATGGAGAAAAAGGCAAAGTTCACCATGGTGGCCAAGTAAAGAAGTTATGTACTTACCACAACGTTCCATGTGCGTTGTCCATCTCTGCCTTTATTCTCACACGTGGGCCGGATCCAATCCATGGGATCCATCTCGGCCTTTTACAAAAGCTAGAAGCCTTCAGCAAAGCTGGTGGGCATTCTACCTTACCCATAATGCAGTTCCCTAACTCCCTCAGATCTTGTTTGCCCATGATAAATAATATTAGAGGTAAAGCTACTCATAGCTTAAAAGGAAGGTGGTTTCTGAGGCTAAAGAGTTCAATGAAAGATGATTAGTATTACTCGGTCCCTCAGGAGCATAGGCAGGGGGGTATGGTGGGTGGGTTGTGAGAATAAAGGTGGAGATGGACATCACACATGGAATGTTATGGTAAGTAAATAACTTCTTTATGTAATGTTGTCAACCTCCCCTTTATTCTCACTTGTGGGACTGCGTCCTAAGCTACCTGATTCTTGGGTGGCTCATGGGAGAATATTCCACAGAACCATAGAACCAAAGGATGCTCTACTCCTGGAGGCCAAATCTACTTTATAATAAGTGCTAAAGGTTTGAGGGTTTGCCCATGTGGCTGCAGCAGAGATATTGCCCAGAGAAATCCTAGCTTAGAAAGCTGCAGAAGCAGCTATTGCCTTGGTAGAATGAGCTTTGACAGGTGCAGTGAGTTTAGTTTTTAGAATTATAGATAAAGGAAATGCATTCAGAAAGTCATTTGGATAAGGTAACCTTAGATACTGGTAGGCCTTTCCTAGTGTTAAAGTAAGAAACAAACAGCTGGTCTGATTGTCTGAATTCTGCAGTTCTATGTAGGTAAAAACGTAACTGTCTAGGAATGTCCAGTAGATGTAATGAGTATTCTCCTTTATTTTGAAAATTTGGAAAGAATACTGGTAACTCAATAGACTGACGGAGGTTACTGTCAGATACAACTCTGAGCAGAAAAGATGGGTTGGTTTGCAAAGAAACTCTGTCTTTATGAAATATCAGATATGGTGGCTTGGCAGATAAAGCTTGCAATTCTGAAACTCTCCTTGATGAGGTAATAGCTACGAAGAGGAATGTCTCACAAGAAAGATACTTCAAGTCACAGGTATCAGAACGTTCCAATGGAGGATAGATAATATTCGACATAACACAATTCAAACCCCAAGGTAGGGATGGGTCTTTGTATTGGGGTCTTAGCATTGTAATTCCCTTCAATAATGCTTTACAAAGTCTGTTTGACATGATTCCACATCCATTTTCTCCTATATGAAAGTCTAAATTGAGATCTGGAAGATCTGCCCCACTCAGAGTATCGTCTCCCTGGGGAGGTATAAATAAACTAGGAAAATACTCTGTCTTGGTGGCTCTGTCCTGACCAAAAAGGACAGTGGTCTAGGGTGTGCGCCTGTTGATCCACTTACAGTCCTGGAGGTAGAGGTCTGAGATGGCCTTGAACAAGCCATGGTCGTCAGTGAGCTGGATCTCAAACTCGGGTGGAGTCTTTAAAAAGACTGCGTACAGTATCCGGCAGGTCATTAAAAAAGATCTGGGACAGGCTAGGCTGTACTTATGCTGGGTCTCCAACTTAGGAGTCTTTAAAAAGACAGAGTACAGCCTCTGGTGTGAAAATAGCTTAGACCTAGACTCGCCCTTAGCCCAGGTAGCCGTGGTGACAAGAAAACCTGGCGTATTCTTGCTTAGTGTATCCGCCTATATCATTTAAGAGCAGGGTCTTTAAAAAGACCTAAACCAGTCCAATGCAGATAGCAGACAAAGTTGAGGAGGTGTCTAAGCTTAGACCAGAACCAGGCTCCTGTAGTGTCAGAGTTTATAGCCTGTCTATGTGGGGTCTTTAAAAAGACCATAAGTCCTATGTACCATGCCAAATTTGCGGCAAAGTAATGTAGATGGCCTTTATAAAGAATTATCAGCCTTTTGAGGACCTTGACAAGTCCTGTGTGCCACACCGCAGATGAGGTAAGGTAATGAAGATGGTCTTTAAAAAGACCGGCATTCAGCCTTTTGAGGAGCTTGAAATAATTACAGACATGTCAGTCTATGTAGAAAAGACTCTTTTACTGAATTGTCCAAAGCGATTTACAGAGTGAAAGAGCTGGTAATAAGCAGTGATATTTATACCAAAACAGGGTTTGTGTCAAGTATGCCCCAATTGGGTGGGTGTAACCTTTAATAGGGATTGGAGTGTACCGACAAGCACGATGGTGGGGGGGCCCATCCCTTGGATTCTTGCGTTCGTGATGGTTTTTATTTTTTTTATATATTTCTTAAAAAATAGTTAGAGCGTAGTTGTAAAAATCTCACCCTCCAGTTCATTAAAACCGTTGAGGGCAACATTTAAATTGAGTGACAAAACAGTTGTGCTGGTCATAGCTTTTTTAAGGGAAAAATCCAATTGTAGCTCTGGGGTTTAAAAAGCACTTTTCGTCCTAAGACTTCCTCAGGGGACAATTCAACTGGTGGTGCATAGTGGAGTAATTAAGTTAACTAAGTAGTAAACATAAGTAGTAAAAATAAAAATAGAACACGAAGACAAGCTAATTTCAGGAGTAGGGAATGTGAGCCAAGGTGGTGTGGACAAGATAAGTTTGTCAGGTGTGGGTGCTTTAGAAATGTTAGGTGTGGCTGTATTATGGAATGGCCAAGTAGGTCTGGGCGTGCTGGGGAATGCATGTGGGAAGCCATGGTAAGGAGAGGGGATGATAAGTGTGTGAGAACGAACTGGATCAAGGCAGCGGTGAAACCACAAATAAGAAAGCATGAGGAATGGGAATTGAAATAAAGCCAGTGAGCTAAAAAACATATATACATTGACATAATAAAAGAAACATGATGAACACAAATATAGGGAGGAAAAGCTGAGCGGTGCTTGTGGGTAAGGGGGAATGGGGGAAGGGAAGTGGAGGGTCCAGGAATAGGGATCTTATAAACGAATGTAAAAACAACAAAAATAGCCAGCAAAGAAGCCAAGAGGGTGAACGTTGAATGTATGTGAGGGTTGCAAGGGTCTGGGGAAGGTAACGAGATGAGAGGTAAAAGGAGAGGTATTGAGCCAAGTGGAGGGTCAAAGGGGAGAGAGAAAGGAGAACAATGGATAAGTGGAGATACAGAGGGGCTAAACGAGAGCGGGGTCCAAGTGTAAGCAGGCTAAAGCCAGAAACCTAAAGCTGGATAAAGTGTTTGTGCTAAGGTGTGGATGTAGGCTGGGGAAAACAGTAGTTGGGGATAACACAGAAGCACAGTAAGGAAGTAAAAGAAAAGCTGTGGGAGGTGAGCTGAATCAAAGAGAAACTGAAAAAAGAAACCAAACCGATACAGACTTGGAAGAATAGCACTTTCAAACCTATAAATACCCAAAGCGGCCTGAATAGGTGGACCGTGTATAAAGCAAAGGCAATCTGCTCATAAGGAAAGAGGTCTAGATTAATGATTAATGGGGAAGTCACGGCAGAAAACCTAATGTGAGTAAAACATCCAACAGTCTAATGCAAGGCAATCCCAGAGTCTAATGCATGGCAATACAATGAATAATTGGCAATCCATTTAAAGTCTAAAGAGCTAAATGAAAAAGGACCCTAACAGAAACAGTTTTCGGGTGGCCCAATAAAGGTGAGCCTGGTTCTGGTCTAAGCTTAGACCCCTCCACAACTTTGTCTGCTATTTGCATTGGACTGGTTTAGGTTTTTTTAAAGACTCTGCTCTTAAATTATATAGGCGGATACACTAAGCAAGTTGGAGCCTGGTTCTGGTCTAAGCTTAGACCTGTCCTCAGCTTTGTCTGCTATCCGCATTGGACTGGTTTAGGTCTTTTTAAAGATCCCACTCTTAAATGATATAGGCGGATGCACTAAGCAAGAATATGCCGGTTTTCTTGCCACCATGGATAACAGGGATAAGGGTGAGTCCAGGTCTAAGTTACAGGCACACCGGAGGCTATACTTGGTCTTTTTAAAGACCCCTAAGTCAGAGACCCGGCATAAGTACTGCCTAGCCACCCTGTCCCAGATCTTTTTAAAGACCCACTGGATACTGTACATGATCTTTTTAAAGATCCCACCCGAGTCTGAGGTCCAGCTCACGGATTACCAGGTCTCGTTCAAGGCCACCACAGACCTCGACCTCCAGGACTATAAGTGGATCAAGAGGCGCACACCCTAGACCACTGTCCTTTTTGGTCAGGACAGGGCCACCAAAACAAAGTATTTTCCTAGTTTATTTATACCTCCCCAGGGAGTCAATACTCTAAGTGGGGCAGATCTTGCAGATCTCAATTTTGATTACACTGTGACCTTTGGCCTCAGCCTCTGGAACACCCATGTGTAGCCCAAGTGATCCTTCACAATGGAAACCTTATGGTTCAACAACCTCCTGGCCATCCCGGAGATAACGCTAGAGGAAGCTCCACCGACACCTCCTCCAGGTAACAACACAGAACTCGCTACCAATGCCTTATTTAAACTGGAGAACCTTCTCAAGGACATGATCTGCCTAAAATGGGAAAGCTTCTACTTGAATACATGTATCGACAAGAATCTAATTCCCAAGGGTTCTCACCATCAACAAGCAACCCTTTTGCAGAAATGCTGACATTAGCTTTAAACAACAATGGGACCAGATCCTGAGAGAAACCAGCAATAAGCTCATCAACCTTCTCAGAGACCACAACCAAAAACAGAAAGAAAGGACCACCAACGACCTCCGAACCAAAGAGAACCTCTGCAACCAAACACCTGATCACTTGGAACATTTCAGGGACATCCAAGAGAAGATCAAAACTTTTGAGAAGAAGATACAAGATAGGAAGATTCATAAACTCAAGAGAGAGATGCCCAGTTCCCAACAGAATAGTAGAACAAACTATCTCCTCACTAAACCATCCAACGCCAATAGCCAGGAACAGTTTTTTTCCAAGGGACCTGGAAACACTAGAAACGGACCCGATGACCTCCACCTCCTCCCCTCGCATATCGACGGACAACTATGCAAGTAACAGCCACCCACAGAGTTGGACCGAATAGAAGAACTGCCCACAGGGGGCGCACTCACAACAGAGATGGAGACCACTGAGACTGGAATCACCAAAAACCCAACACCAATGGAGGGACAAAACCTGGCAAGGCAAACAGGACCTGAAACATCTGGGACAAATCCCAGAACCTCTAAACAGAAGGGGGGACAGAAACCTGAGAACCGATCCCCAGACGCCTGGAATAATTTCTCCAAACCACTGACCGATGCAGAGTTAAAGGTCCTACGGAAGGGCCTTACCTTCGTCTCCCAAGAAAAGCGAGCCTCTCCAACAGCATTATTGATCTATGACTTTTTACTTGTAAACTAAAACTGTTCTTTCACAATAACAAAAAAGAGGGACAAGGGCTGGACTCTCGAGCAATAAGGACTATCAAATGAAAGAAACCTAGCAGCTTCTGTCCACCCTTGAATGGGGTTATCCAGGCCTTTCAAGATAAGTACGAAATGGATATCTGGAAATTACTGAACCAATCCCCCAGAAAATGGATCTACATCACCACCCAGGAAGAACTCTCGGCACTTAGAACTCTCTCTCAAGACAAAACCAGAAGAGTCATGAAAGTCATGGACACTGCGCCTCATACAATGACAAGATTTTCACCATGCTACGAGACACCAGATACTACGAACCTGTGGATCTCCAATAAATTCAATCTGCATATCAGAACACCAAGACCAGCTTGGAGGGATTGATCAACATTAAACTGATCGACAATGGTATCCTGGAATTTCTAACCATTGACAACCCCAGATTACCACAATTTTTAGGGATCCCAAAACCCCATAAGAACCTACTAGACCCTTCCTACAGATCAGTGGTCACTTCAGGTGGACCGATTATGGAAAATCTCACTCTTTTTGGACTTCAGCCTGAAGCCTCTCGCTGAGAACAACCAATCGTATATATTGAACTCTATGGACTTAATTAGCAAAATTAGGAACCTTCCTACCCTGGAAAATTTCACCCTGGTCACGACTGATGTTGAGTCACTGTATACTGTCTTGCCACATGGATACTGCATTCAGGCAGTGAAGGAAGCCTTCCAGACTGACCATGCAGCACTCCCGGGCAAGATTGAGGTACTGGGGAGATTGCTTTCACTCCTACTAGAGAACAACTACTTCAGATTTAATGACCACTTCTTCAGACAAAGCACAGGCATCCCAATTTATCCAGCACTTAGGAAATGGGAGAACTACCACATATACCATTCAGAATTCTTCACCGACATGGGTTGCTATTTTTGTTTCATAGACAATATCTTCTTTATCTGAAATGGTACCCAGGCCACGTTGCAAGACTTTTTGATCTACATCAACCACGCCACACTGTTCCTGAGTTTCACTGCCAAACAAAGCCAGGATCAGACAAAATTTCTACTGTAAAGACTGGGGAAAGATGGGTGAAGGCTGCCAACCTAGTCAAATAGAATTTTTATACATAATTCTATAATTTGTAAATATAAATGTAAAATACAGGCTTGTGTTCTTAAATGAAAGAAAACACTAAAATGTGAACTTCAAGATTGTAGCAACATTTCCATCTGCTGTAAGGAAAACTAAGCCAAGCATTTCATCTGTTCTTTTGAAGTAAAAATTATGTCTTGAGTACCCTTTTGATCTAAATAGTAGTGTCGAAGAGGCTAACTGAACACATTCTTTCTATTGTCTTAACTTAAGGAATAATTACTAGACTGTACATGTGAAATGTCTTTTATTGTTGTAGTTTCCTAAGCAGGTGTTAGATTTTTAAATAATGTAGCCTTTTGGCCTGAGAACTCCAGACCAAGTGTCAAAATGATGTAATGTGTATACTGGAAAACTTAAGTGTCAAAATGATGTAATCTGGGAGGGTCCAGCAGAAATGTGTTAGTGATTTTAAAAACTATTGTTGAGAGAGAGACTAAGCATTTTGATCTTGATGTCCACTTTAAATGTATGTTGCATATAATGGATATTGGTTGATTGATTAATTGATATTTTTGAATAATGACTGTTTTGTATAAATGGCGGCTAATTCTTGTTTTGCCATCTGGTCTGATGAAGCTCCTATGCGAAAACGCTTACCTGATTGTACTTTGACAATAAATCTTGGACTTGGTTTGTGCCTGGACATTACAGTTAATAGCTGTGTTTTACTCCGTTGGCATCTCCACATTTTATTTTATTTTTATATATCCTTGTGCCTACGGAGGATTTACCTTGTGGAGTACTGGCAGTCTTTATCTTATTTTAAAAACTACTGTTGTGAGAGAGACTGTAAGCATTTTGATCTTGATATCCAACTTATCTGCACTCTGCCTGTTGTCTTAAGTTATTTCAGAAGTATGTTATCTTGTAGTAATAGCTAGGAACTTAAAAGAGAGTTAGACTCTGTTAAAACAATACGGTAGGAAAGTTCTGATACAAGTTTCTGTGTGATCTCTGAACTCTTAGATATCACTGTGGTGTAGTAGTACAGTCTTGTGTTTTTAATTATTATTGAATATTTTAAAACCTTTTACCTGTGGCTGGTTTGTGTAGAGATAAGTAAGCTCTACAGTACATTGCATATTTATAGAGTTTATTGTACAAGGCCACTCTAATAAGCCTTAGACTGATTAGTCACACTACCAATTGGATAATAATATTGCACAGTAATAACTGGACACCCCTTTAAGGACCTTTGGGTAGCTGATAAGTATTAGCTGGGGTGATGGCAGCAATTACTACTGTATAGTCTGGGTAAAGGGGCACAGCTGGAGAAGCTGTGTCAGCCTTTCCCAGGAGTGTCTGTGAAGTTGTACAAATACTTATCTCAAAATGTGTGTAGTGTGTCAGCTACCTGGGAAGGGACACGAAGCATTAGTGGGACAGAGAGGGTAATGGAGGTTAGCTTGCCAGTTAGGCTGAGATCTGGACCCTATAGCTGTGCCAGTGGGGAGTGTTATTGGGGACCTGGGAAGCAAGGGAGCAACCAGCCCCAGACTGACTGTGATCTCTGTGTGCACTTAAGGGAAATTGTACTTTGCTGTATTTGCTATCCTTTCCTTTCATATGAGCCACCCTCCCTGGTGTTAGTGGTGAGAACTGAGGCTCCTTGATTGCTGGGCCAGGGCACGGTTGTCACATTGTGGGTGGCAGTGGTTGGGATAAATATCCTCACTTGTGGTTTGCAGTGGTGTGGGTAGAGTGAATCCTGTAGCTTATGTACAGTGATCTCTGAAGGTGTTTTGTACTCTAAATCAGCCATGTAGTGAATACTCCAAGTTCAGATCACAGTTGTTTTATTTCTTTTGTTAGCTTAGTTAGTCAGGGTGAGCAGGCAGCATGTCAGCAGAGGAGTATGGAAAGCTGACAAGGAGCCAGCTGGTGGAGATGTGCCAGGCTAGGGGGACTGGTGCATGGAAACCTGACTAAGGCAGACCTGATTGCAGCCTTGGTTACAGCTGCATCAGAAAACAGCATCCAGAAGGACAATCAGACTGGCAGTGGAGATACAATATCCTCAGAGAATGGACAGCTCAACCTTTCTGCGAAGGACAATCAGACTGGCTGTGGAGATGCAATATCCTCAGAGAATGGACAGCTCAACCTTTCTGCAGTGGACTTAAAAATTCAGCTGGAGCTAAAGAGACTTGAGTTGGAGGCCAGGCATTTGGAGATAGAAGCTGAAGAAAAGGAGCATCAGAGGAAGCATGAGAGGGAAATGCTGACTCTTCGCCAGAGTCATGGAGGTAATGGGGAAGGGAGTAACTGGACCACAGAAGCACAACAGGTCAGTAAATTTCTTCTGCAATTTAAAGAGGGGGATAATTTTGACAGTTTCATTCACATGTTCGAAAGGGTATGTTGACCAAAGGCTCTGAGTATGGTTCTTGACCCCCTTACGCCATGGAAAAGCTGTAACTTGTATATCAGAAATGCCTGACTCTGTCTGTTTTGATTATACTGCTGTAAAAAATGCCTTTTAGAATGTTTTAAGCTAACACCTGAAATGTATAGGGAAAGGTTTTGTGAGCATAGACGCAAGGCAGATGAAAATATATGTGAATATGTTGCAAAACTGAGCACTTATTTTCATAGCTGGGTGAGTGGATGTCAGGTCACCACTTATGAAGGGCTGGCAGACCTTTTGGTGATTGAACAAGCTCTTAGCACTTTGCCTGAGGACATGAGGATCTGGTTAGTTGACAGACAATGTGCTACTTCAGATGAGTTGGGGAAGAAGAGAGACCTATACCTGGCCAGCAGGGCAGCCCTGCACAGGAAGGGGACCCCAGTATTGCTCATGGGTCTAAAGGAGCCCATGGTGGGCAGCACAGACTGCCACAACAGAATCTGCCAGTAGCAGGGGAAGCCACTACTCCAGGTACACGTCCAGGAGCTAGAGTGAAATGTTTTGAATGCAACCAGTCGGGCCATGTGGCATACAGGTGCCCACGGAGGCAAGGTGGGGAACCAAAGGCGAGGGAGACAGTAAGTGGGAAAGACAAAATGTCAATCGTAGGTTGTCTTGAGACAACCGGGGTATGGCACTACCATCCTGCAGATGTCCTGAGAGGGAAGGATTTGGATGAGGCAGTCCCATGTACTTATGCAGTTACACACAGTGAGGCTAGGAGACAAGCATGTGGGTCTGGTAGTCTGGGGGAGACCCAGACAGACTGCATACTTGCAGCCAGGACTGTTGAGGTGGTTACTTTAGGAAGGGAGCTAAGATGTAGCAGTGAGACTGAAGGTGAGCCAGAGCTGCTTGTGGGTACTGATGTTCCCTCGGACAGGGCAACTGCAATGGTAGAGGTGAGTAGTAGTACCAGGCTGACAGTGAGGCACCACTGTCAGAGGATGCCAGACTTCCTGTGGAAGGGGAGCTGGGAAGGGTTACAAGGAGAGAGTTGAGACAGGCTCAGCTCTCAGACCCTACATTGCAAGGCCTGCGGCAGGTAGCTAGGGAGGCACCTGATTCTCAAGGGAAGGGGAAAAATGTATACTGCGACAAAGGATTAGTATACAGAGAGTGGACCGCTGAGGGAGGGATGGAATGTGAGAGAGAACAGCAGTTGGTAGTGCCTAGAGCATACAGTCTGCTGCCTCTAGCCATAGCCCATGATATTTCCTTTGCAGGTCATATGGGCATAAAACGTACAAAGAGGCATATTATGCAAAACTTCTATTGGCCTGGAATTTCCAGAGATGTAGCAGAGTACTGCAGGACCTGTGAGCAGTGTCAAAAGGTAGGCAAGGTGGGAGACAAGGTGAGAGCTCCTTTGATGCCTTTGCCTGTGATTGAGGAGCCATTTCAGAGGGTAACTATGAATATTGTGAGTCCTCTGAGTACCCAAAGTTCCACAGGAAAAAAGTATATCCTAGTGGCAGTGGATTATGCTACACAATACCCTGAGGCAGTGGCTTTGTCCTCCATTGAGGCAGAGAAGGTGGCAAATGCTTTGTTAGAGATTTTCAGCAGGGTAGGTTTCCCAAATTAAATACTGACCGACCGAGGTGCCAATTTCATGTCAGACCTGCTGGCTTGTCTGTGGAAGTCCTGTGGGGTGAAGCACATGAAAACTGCCACCTACCATCCCCAGACTAATGGTCTTGTTGAGAGGTTAAACTCTACAATCAAGTCCATGCTACGGGCATTTGCAGATCAGTTTAAGAGGGAGTGGGACAAATATTTGCCCCATCTGTTGTTTGCTTACAGAGAGGTTCCCCAGGAATCCACCAGTTTTTCACCCTTTGAGTTGCTGTATAGGCATAGGGTGAGGGGGACTTCTAGATTTAATTTGAGATGAGTAGGAAGGTGAGTGCGACACTCACAAGGAGGTTGCTGTGGCATATGTCCTAAACCTCAGGACAAGGCTCAGGGAACTCATGGGCTTGGCCCAGGAGAACCTGGCAGAAGCCCAACAACAGAAAAAGGTGTGGTATGACAGGAATGCTCGAGCTACAGAGTATGCTGTAGGGCAGCAGGTAATGGTTCTCATTCCTGTCAGACACAACAAACTGCAAGCAGCTTGGGAGGGACCCTACAAGGTGGTAAGAAATGTAAGTGATGTTAACTACATGGTAGAAGTGCTAGGCAGGGGCACAAACTGTACCATGTTAACATGATGAAACTTTACCATGATAGGAAGGCCCTTGTGCTGAATATTTGCAGTGGATTGCAGGAGGAGTCTGAGGGAGATCTGGGGACTGATCTCCTCAGTGAGGCTCGGGCTGACACCTCGGTGGAAGGGATAGCAATGTCCTAGCAGTTATCTCCTACCCAGGTTTGAGAAATCTGAACAGTGCTGCAGGAATTTGGGGACATGTTCACTGGGAAACCAGGGTGCACCCACCTGGTGCAGCACCAGGTGGATACAGGACCCCAGAGGCCTATTAGGCATACCCCTTATAGGGTGCCTGAGAGAGTCAACCAGACTCTGAGGGAGGAGGTACAGGAGATGGTGGAACTAGGGGGTGATTCAAGAGTCCAACAGTCCCTGGGCTTCCCCAGTGGTGTTGGTGCCAAAGAAGGATGGCAGCACCAGGTTCTGTGTGGATTACAGGAAGTTAAATAGTCACACAGAGTCGGATGCTTAACCCATGCTTAGGATAGATGAGGCCGTAGTGCAGTTGGTTGGGGCTAAGTATCTTATAACCATTGATCTTACCAAGGGTTACTGGCAGGTGCCCTTGACTCCCAGTGCTAGAGAGAAGTCAGCCTTTGTGACTCCATTTGGCTTCTAAGAGTTCACAAAGATGCCCTTTGGGATGAAGAATGTCCTAACGATTTTCCAGAGGCTGATGGATAATATCCTAGCTGGAGCAGGAGGGTTTGCCCTTGTTTACCTAGATGATATTGCCATCTACAGCCATTCCTGGCCAGAGCACATTCAGCATGTCAGGGAGGAGCTGGGCAGACTACAGAGGGCAGGGTTGACCATTAAGCCCAGCAAATGTCAGGTGGGTATGGCAGAGGTCTCCTACCTAGCACATAGAGTGGGAGTGGTAAGATAAGGCCAGACCCTGCCAAAGTGGAAGCTATTCAGGCATGGCCTGCACCTGTTACCAGAAAGCAGGTGAGGGCATTCTTAGGGACAGCAGGGTACTACAGAAAGTTTGTCCCTAGTTATAGTACCATAGCTGTTCCCCTCACAGACCTGACAAGGACGAACAGGCCAGATAAGGTTGTGTGGACCCCCAGCATGTGAGCAGGCATTCCAGAAGCTTAAAGAAGCTTTGGGAAGACCTCCTGTGTTAGCCAGTCCAGATTACAGCAAAGAATTTGCTGTGCAGGTGGATGCTTCGACCATGGGGTGGGGCTGTACTTAGCCAGATTTCTTCAAAGGGAGAAGAGCACCCAGTGGTTTATCTCAATCGTAGGCTCCAACCCAGGGAGGAATGCTATGCAGCCATGGAAAATGAATGTCTAGCCATAGTGTGGGCACTGCAGAAACTTCAACCTTATCTGTATGGAAGAAAATTCACTGTAATGACAAATCACAACCCCCTAATATGGTTAAACAGAGCCAGCCAGCAAAATGTCAAGTTGCTAAGATGAAGCCTGGGGTAGCAAGCATATATGTCAGTGCAGCACCACAGTGGGAGTAGCAATACCAATGCAAATGGGCTCTTAAAACCGGGAATGGGGTGAGGTACACAGAGAAAGACCTAACCCTCTCAAGCGGCGTTTCTTAAGGATCACTTGAAAGACTAGCTTGAGTTCTCCAGGGGGGAGAGATGTGATGATTGGGGAAAGATGGGCAAAGACTGCCAGCCTAGTTAAATAGACTTTGATACATAATTCTACCATTTGTAAATATAAATGTAAAATACAGGCTTGTGTTCTTAAATGATAGAAAACACTGTAAAATGTGAACTTCAAGATTGTAGCAACATTGACATATGCTGTAAGGAAAACTAAGCCAGGCATTTCATCTGTTCTTTTGAAGTTAAAATTATGTCTTGTATACCCCTTTTGATCTAAATAGTGGTGCCGAAGAGGCTAACTGAACACATTCTTTCTATTGTCTTAACTTAAGGAATAATTACTAGAGTGTACATGTGAAATGTCTTTTATTGTTGCAGTTTCCTGAGCAGGTGTTACATTGTTAAATAATGTAGCCTTTTGGCCTGAGAACTCCAGACTAAGTGTCAAAATGATGTAATGTGTACAATGGGAAAACTTATGTTAGTGATTTTAAAAACTATTGTTGAGAGAGAGACTGTACACATTTTGATCTTGATATTCAACTTATCAGCACTCTGCCTGTCATTTCAGAAGTATGTTTTCTTGTAGTAATAGCTAGGAACTTAGAAGAGAGTTAGACTAAGTGTTTTTCTGTTATATCAGACTTTCCTACTGTATTGTTCTAAGTTTCTGTGTGATCTCTGAACTCTTAGATATCACTGTAGTGTAGTAGTATTGTCTTGTGTTTTAATTATTTATTATTAAATATTTTAAAACCTTTTACCTGTGGCTGGTTTGTGTAGAGATAAGTAAACTCTAGAGTACATTGCATATTTATAGAGTTTATTGTACAAGGCCACTCTAATAAGCCTTAGACTGATTAGTCACATTACCAATTGGATAATAATATTGCACAGTAATAATTGGACACCCTTTTAAGGGTCTTTGGGTAGCTGGTAAGTATTAGCTAGTGGTGGCAACAATTACTACCGTATAGACTGGGTAAAGAGGCGCAGCTGGAGAAGCTGTGTCAGCCTTTCCCAGGAGTGTTTGTGAAGTTGTATAAATACTTACCTCAAAGTGTGTGTGGTGTGTCAACTACCTGGGCAGTGACATGAAGCACTGGTGGGACAGAGAGGGTACTGGAGGTAAGCCTGCCAAGCTAGGCTGAAATCTGGACCCTATAGCTGTGCTAGTGGGGAGTCTTATTGGGGACCTGGGGAGCAAGGGAGCACCAGCCCCAGACTGACTGTGATCTCTGTGTGCACTTAAGGGAAATTGTACTTTGCTGTATTTTTTATCCTTTCCTCTCATATGAGATGCCCTCCCTGGTGTTAGTGGTGAGGATTTGAGGCTCCTTGATTGCTGGGCCAGGGCACGGCCATCACATCTACATTTACTCATCAAGAAAAGCAAGGACCTGATTGTCTTATCACATGGCCTTTACAGGAAACCCACCAGGGTCAACTTTTTCCTAGAAACATCCAGTATGCATCTCTACAAGCTCAAACAGATTGTCATCAAGTCCATGGGACTGAGAATATCCAGGGTCTCAAAAGAACTCTTGGACTTTCTTAAAAACATAAAAGATCTCCACAGGGACTTTTTACCTAGGGGCTATTCTAGCAAACTCATCAGCAAAATTCTGGATCCCATCACAAGGGAGAGGTCCAACGGACACCACCAACCACTTTCCAACTCCAGAATTACCCGCATTCTGGATAAGGTTTATGAGCGTAACTGCATAATGGAGTTTCCGCTTGACTACAGGTATATCATTGATATCATCAAGGACAACTGGCCCATTATAAAGAACAACAAAACCTTTGGACACATCTATCCAGCACAACCAGCCTTCACTGCGTGGAGAGGCAAAAGTATTAGGGACCATCTTGAACACCCTACTCCCACAACCAATAAAGCCAAGCGCACATACCCCTGTAGTGACCCATGTCACAAATGCAGCCACATGAGTGGCCAAGACCAGTTCTACTGCCCGAACAACAGTATACTTTTCAGCCCCAACATTATAGGAGACTGCAACCTCGAATGCGTGGTCTACAGAGCAGCCTGTACTCACTGCCAGGCCTTCTACATCAGGAAGATAAATGCCTTTAAAGCCAGGAACGCCAAGTACCTGTTTGATCTAAGACATCTTAACTGAACTAACCCCTTGGCAGTCCATGCTCTTAAACATGCAGGCCACAACATTTTTAAGTTCCACAAATTGGACCACATCCCAAAAATTCCATACATTGGGGACTTCAATGCTCAAATTCAGAAAAGGGAACTCATCTGGCAAATCCAACTCCAAGCCAGAAAACCACCAGGTCTCAAGTATGCCGAACTGATTATTCCTGTGCTGAACTTAAGGAAGCTCGACCATGAACTCTTCCACTAACTCCTGTTGACTAGCTCAATATCAGACAGTTTTGATATTTGTTTTTTCATGTAAAAAAGCACAAAAGTCCACAAACTGTAGAAAAACAAGTCAGCACTCCTGGAACCACACACTTCAGCAACTCAAGTAAATCCCTGTAGTAAATGGCCACAAAACACAGAGCAGTGAAAACACTTTTTATTAAACCAAAATAACAAATAGATGAGCGCTTTCATCAAGAACCTTCTCAACTTCATCAGATAAGAGCAAATCCAGGAAACATTCAAGTACATCCTGCAAGAGCATTAATTAAGTAATAAACCAATCCCATCACACAGACTAAAAAGGACATCCCTGAACTCAAAAATATTCATGAAATGCAATCATAAAAATATTCTTAAAAAGACACTCTTTAAAACCAGCATTTAAATGTCATTAACAAGTGCAAAGATGCTGAAAATAAATATAAATGCAAATACACACAATGTATAAAATTGTGTTTGTATAAAAATGAAAGTAAATATAAAAAATCAGAAAAAAATGTTTCAGGGTGCTATAAAACACTAGTAACCAACAAAAAGCACCCAGTGGCCATCAATGAAAAAACTCCTTTATTAACGAGCAATAGAAAATAACCTCCAAAATTAGTTAAGTGCTTTCATCATAGTATAATGACTTTGTCAGAACAGGTTAAATAGTTAATATCCCTCAAAATGCACAATTTATATATTCCAGCTGATTCATGATTAATTGATCAATTAAAAGTTAAAACAAACTGTGCAAAATTCCATAAAACAATCTGTTCAAATTTGTATATAAAATGTAAATTGTTAAATTCTGTAATAATACAAATTATAAAATTCCATGTATAAAGAGTATAAGAAATAAATATAACCCACTAACGTATGAATTGATTGTTCAAAAATAAAAAATATATATTGTAGTTAACAAAATGTTAGTTTAAATATGGAAATACACGCAAGGATGTTACAAAAACAAATCAGGAATATAATCCTGTGTTCAACACAGAACCACACTTCTTAATAAATGTTCTATCTTTAAGGGCTGGTACTATAGAGACATTGTCATTAATACCTGGGGGGAAACTGGCGGCAAGTCAAGCTGCCATATTAATTCCTTTTTGCTTAGTTGATCCTTCCAACCCCCCCCCCAGGTTCAACGTCTACACTATCTATTATACCAAACTTAAAACCTTGGAAGTTTTCACAATTTAATGAGTGCCTATAAAGGGCATTAGTTTCCTTTTTATTTTTTAGGTCATATAAATGCTCATAGATCCTGCGTCTAAAAAGATCTTTCCGTTTTCCCTACATAGTAGGCCGGACAAGAATCACAGATTGCTAGATATACAAGCCATATGAATCAGCTGGAATATATAAATTGTGCATTTTGAGGGATATTAACTATTTAACCTGTTCTGACTAAGTCATTATACAATGATGAAAGCGCCTAACTAATTTTGGAGGTTATTTTCTATTGTTCGTTAATAAAGGAGT
The DNA here is from genome assembly GCF_019279795.1 of Protopterus annectens. NCBI lineage: Eukaryota > Metazoa > Chordata > Ceratodontiformes > Protopteridae > Protopterus > Protopterus annectens. The sequence continues at coordinate 364,795,997 of NC_056748.1, forward strand.
TTTTTCATTGATGGCCACTGGGTGCTTTTTGTTGGTTATTAGTGTTTTATAGCACCCTGGAACCTTTTTTCTGGATTTTGAGTGACATTTTTGGTTCCTGGCCACTATGGATTCTCCTTCTACACCAGAACTAGTGTTTGGCTCCAAGCAGGCCTCATCATCCGAGGGTTTGTCCCTAGGGCAGGCATCGGAGTTAAAGGAACCTAAACAGGATGTTCTAATGCTTAAAGGGGAACTTTCACGTCTTATCGATTTGCTCACAGTGCAAAGCATTGGACATACAAGGCAAAGTAGTTTGATTTCTCCTGTTAACGGTTCACCAAATTTACGAACAGAAATTCCTTCAGGTCCTCCAACAGGCCAGCAGCGTTGTGACATTATTACTAAGGCACAGGTTCATCATGCCAATTGTGAGGGAGGACGAAAGGGTAACGGAGCTGTTTACAATGGTCGGGATGCTGTTTCTATCGTGGATGTACCATTTGTGCCAACAACTAGTACAGGAACAGGTACTGTAAATACCAATAATATCCAAAACAAAAACTTTAACTGTTTAGCAGATCCTATACTCTCTTCGGAGACTAGTGTTTCTTCTAACAATAACAAAGTGTTTGGGTCTGCAACAGGGCAAAACGCTGGGTTACCTGGCAGCAAATTTTACAGTTTTATTCATTAAAATTATACCTTTTCAAAGGAACATTCTGACAAACGGGTCAATGGTGGTAATAATGACAAAATGTAATTTAAATCCTTGAAGGATATTATTTTTACTTTTGAAAAGAAATTGTATAAATTTAAAACTTCTCAGCTTGATTCAAAGTATTTTAAAGAATGTATTAAGGCTAATGTAGTACCGCAAGATCTATGTATTTATAAATTTCCTTTTGGTATTTATTACGATGAGAGTGTTGTTGATGATTCTGTTAACATGTTTAATGGTTGGGGAATTGAAATGTTGCAAAAAGTGTTTTTCTACCACGATAAAATGCAAATGGAATTACAGAAAGAACTGGATGTACTGAATACACCAATTACTAGTGATTTGTTGTTTGAACAATATGAAATGCTTTATTGTAAAGTTTTAGAAAGGGTTGAGAAAAAATGTAAAGTTATACATCAGAAAAAAAGTAGGAAACTTAACAGGGACATTAAACAGTACCAACTTAGAGAGGTTTATCCCACTAATAAAATTTTATTTCAACCTCACAATAACCCAATTGAAGTGCAAGAAGAACCACCATTTTGCAATGATGAGACACTTGTAAATGATGATTTTGAGTTTGAGGGGATTCAGGAAAATGTTGCCAATGAGGGTTTTCCCCCATTACGTCGCTCAGAAAGAATAGCAAACAGGAATTTTGGATACAGCCACATGGGACAATATCCCAGCAATAATCGATACAGGGGGAGGGGCAGACCTCATTATTAGTTTCAGCTTTTCTTGGTGAAGGCAAAAACATTATTTACACCTTTGAAGGATTTAACATTTACAACTACACTGATCGACCCATTACTCACAAAAATTGTTCCCTTTTTTTTGAAAGGACTTAAGCTTGTACCTGCCAAGACTCCAGACATTGCTGATGTCGTCCTAGATGTACATTTTTATACTAGAAAACTTAATTTTCAGGTCATGTTTTCCAACAAGGAGGCACTTAATTTTGGTAAGGTTGGGCTTAAGAAGACTAGTTCATTCAACCCACCTTTACATCCTTTAATATATACTTTTGAGTCAGCAGTCAAGGAGGATGTATATGAACTTTGGGCAGGACACAATAATTTTACTTCCAATCTTAATCACGAAGAAAGACTCCTATTAAATCAAATTCAAAGGGATAGGTCGATATGTATCATGACCTCCGATAAGGGAGGGGTATAGTTATTTTCAATACTACTGATTATAATAATGCTATCCAAGATATTTTATTCGATGAGGAAGATTATATACAGGTTTCCATCAATCAGATACCTACTGGGTATCAACGTGTCAACAGTTTTTTGGAAGAATTTTTAATGGAACAACGTATAGATCAGGATACTTATTTGTTGAAAAATACACACCCCAGAGTCCCCACCATATCTGGCATATCCAAAAACAATAGTGTGTCACCACCACCTTTTCGACCCATTGTTTCTGCCCGAGGGTCCAAGACACACAATCTGTCCAGTTTTGTGGAATTTAAGGTCAAACATATTGTGGAAGGTTTTCCCCATTTGATTAGGGACTCATGGGAGTTTTTGGGACAACTTAGTCATGATATTTGGAGTCCGGACCTTATATTTTTGACCATAGACGTTAAAGATTTATTCACTTGCATCCCTAAAAAAAGTGGGTATGGAGTATTTTGAGGAAATATTATTTCTTGATTCCACTTTGATACATAATGAGGTTTTTTTTTAATTTGTGAACTAATGTCAATGGTCTTAGATTATAATTTTTATCTATTCTGATGGGCAGTACTATCAACAGATTTCTGGAGTGGCGTTGGGCGCAGTTTGTGCCCCAGTTTATGCCGATATTGTATTACTTGCCTGGGAGCTTAATTATGTGCTTAAGAGTACCTGGTGGGCTGAACATATTTTGTTATACAACCATTATTTGGACAGCATTTTTATTTTATGGAAGGGGGACAAAGACAACATTCCAAAATTCATAGAATACCTAAATGGTACCACTACATTTTTGAAATTTACACATTCTTACGATGAACAACAGATATCATATTTGGATACTTTGATTGTCCATAATACCCAGGGTTTTACATCTACGCTTTTTCATAAGAGCACTTTTTGTAACTCCTACCTCCATTTCTCTAGCCACCCACCCTTTCACGCAAAAGTATTATTAAAGGTCAAGCTTTACACAGTGTGCTCGAATGATCTCTGAATTGGGTGATGTTCAAAAGGAATTTGGTACCTTATTAAATATGTTTATGCAAAGGGGATACCCCAAGGACATAGTAGAGCCAATTTTGGACACAGTGTACCAGGAATGGGATAAGAAATACAAACCGTTGTTAGGGGCTGGTTATTTATTAAAATCTTACATGGGCCACTCTAAATCCAATGTTGAACCAGTGGCATATACTCAAGCATGTACTATACAACATAGTGTATTTTCTAAAAACCTTAAGACCATTCTATACAAAAATTGGAGCATTTTCAAAACTAATCATGATATTTACAATGAGATGGGTAACCAAACTTTCTTTATTAATAAAGTGGGAATGAACCTCAAAAAGTTGGTAGAAATACCTATCAAGGCTATGAAAAATAATAAAGGGACTACACGTTGTGGTTGTTGTCCACAGTGCAGTTATATTGTTAAGGAAACTGCCATTAAACTGGGGGACAAATTGAGGAATAACATTATTTTTAGAAGTAGTAACTGTAAAACCCAGAGGCTTGTATATCTAGCAATCTGTGATTCGTGTCCGGCCTACTATGTAGGGAAAATGGAAAGATCTTTTAGACGTAGGATCTATGAGCATTTATACGACCTAAAAAATAAAAAGGAAACTGATGCCCTTTATAGGCACTCATTAAATTGTGAAAGCTTCCAAGGTTTTAAGTTTGGTATAATAGATAGTGTAGACATTGAACCTACGGGGGGGGGGGGGGGATTGAAGAATCAACTAAGCAAAAAGGAATTAATATGTCAACTTAAGACTTGCCGTCAATTCCCCCCCCAGGTATTAATGACAATGTCTCTATAGTACCAGCCCTTAAAGATAGAACATTTATTAAGAAGTGTGGTTCTGTGTTGAACACAGGATTATATTCTTGATTTGTTTTTGTAACATCCTTGCATGCATTTCCATATTTAAACTAACATTTTGTTAACTACAATATATATATATTTTATTTTTGAACAATCAATTTCATATGTTAGCGGGTTATATTTATTTCTAATACTCTTTATACATGGAATTTTATACTTTGTATTATTGCACAATTTAACATTTTACATTTTATATACAACTTTGAACAGATTGTTTTCTGGAATTTTGCACTGTTTTTTTTTACTTTTAATTGATCAATTAATCATGAATCAGCTGGAATATATAAATTGTGCATTTTGAGGGATATTATCTATTTAACCTGTTCTGACGAAGTCATTATACTATGATAAAAGCGCTTAACTAATTTTGGAGGTTATTGTTCATTAATAAAGGAGTTTTTTCATTGATGGACACTGGGTGCTTTTTGTTGGTTATATATATAAATATTTTTTTATATATTTTACCTTTCCATTGCTTTTAGTTTTAACAGGCAAGCAATGGAGAGTGAATCATTTAATCCTGGCCACTGCCCCGCATTTAGGCGGACCTGCCAAATTAATTCTTTCTTTTCCAAAACCAGCCCCTATGGGCCACCTCTTTTATCCAAGTCAACAGTGTCCACAATGAAAAATTTGAAAGAGTGGTCTGATTTTTCTGTGCAGTGTTTACTCAAGGCATTTGTGGATTTCCCAAGTCTGATATCCCTTAAATGCTCAAATTCTGTTTTTAAATTTCCTCTCAGTCTTTCTGATATAAAAACATTCACGAGTTGCACACTGCACAATAAACAACTCTTTCAGTATGACAGTACACCTTCTTATTCACCTGCATTTTAAAACCATTCACCATGAATTTGTGACCTTCCATCACAAAACTACACTGAGTACAGAGACCACATTTTTTTCATAGACCCTGCATGTACAATGTTTCTGTTAGACTCTAAAATGCATTTCAGGTTCATCCCTCCCTTAAAAAGAATATTTGGTTTAGTTCCAACACATTCTCTGCTATCCCTATCATTAAGCAATATAGCCCAAATTTTGAATAAAATATTCAACACACCCTTACTGTTACTGTGAAAAGTAATAAAAGCACATTTAAAATTTGAATTCGGTTCAACACTGGATTGGGTCAAGTCAGTTCCTACGCCATTAATAAACCAGCCATCAATAGGGGGCATGCCCTGGGCAGGTATCACCTCATGGTGACCTAACAAGGGTTTAAAAAAAAAACTCTTTCTCTTTTCTTGACCACCTCAATCATGACTTCATTAAGGAGCCATAACGGGTAACCCCTCTTGCAAAACCTAGCTTTCAGATGGTCACACTCATCTAAGAAGTTATCAAACAAACTAACCATCCGGGCTGCCCTTACAAATTGGCCCTTTACTACCCCTCTTTTTTGTTTAAATGGGTGTGCACTATAAAAATGCAGAAAGCTGATTGAATAGGTTGCTTTCCTATGCATTTGTGCTACAAAGGCCTTCAACTGACACACTTTGTTCAGTAAGATGTCCAAATATGTCCAAATATGCTATTTGTTCACTGTTAACATCATGTGTAAACTTTAAAAAACTGGTTGAATCATTGATATATTCTAAAAATAGGGGGATCTCTTCTCTCGGACCACTCCAACAAATAAAGACATCATCCAAGAACCGTGTATACAATGTACAGAACTTAAACCATGGAGTATTTATTAAAAATCTCCTTTCCCATTCCAACATAGATATGTTGGCATACAAACCAAAGCACAAGACCCACGGTGGTGGTGCTGCGGTAGCGTTGTCACCTCCCAGTAAGACGCTGTCCAGTTCAATTCTCAGCTAGAGCGTCTTCTGCGTGGAGACATGCGTGAATGGGCGTACCTTCGTTGAAGGTTGTGTGTCAGGGCTGGTAACTCGGCATGTAAAAATCAAGTACCAATCATTAGCGGACTGCAGTTCTGCTGTGGTGACCCCTAACCGGGAAAAGCCGAAAGACTCAACAACTGACCCCATTGCCACACCTTCAATTTGTAAAAACAGCTAATTATTGAATAGAATGAAATAATTTGTGAATACTAGTTCTAATAAAGTCTCATAGGTGTTAACCAGTGGCTGGGGAAGATCCTTACCCAGCAAAAATTCACAAAACCATTCCATGCACCATTCCATGCCTACGGTATGGGGTATTATTGTATATAAATCTCTGACATCGATTGTGATGAAACTGACTTTCATCAAATTTTAACACACTAATCCTTTTCAAAAAGTCCCATGAGCCCTTACATAGTAAAGGTTCATGTTGCACAAAGTCCTTCAATCTGATCTCCAAGATTTGGCTATAGGGTGGGTAATGGATTCCCTTGCATCATCTATGGGCCACATAGGTGGATGGTCTAAGTCTTTATGTATCTTGGGTAACCCGAAAATGACAGGGATCCTAGGCTGTGCTATACTTAAAAAATTTAATTCATCCAGCGAGAGACTACCTTCAATGAATAAATCATGTAAAACACTTCTCACTTTCTTATATGCACCATGCAATTCATTAAACAACCTATTACCATGAAAGGAATAACAAAAAGAAATTACTTTTGAAATCCAAGTAGAAATAGTTTGCTTGGATACAGCTAATCCTAAGAACCTAGGATGAAAGGAAACAAAGAGCTGATCTGATTTCCTAATAGTCTTAGTCTTATCCAAATAAAATCTGAGTTGTCAGCACACATCCAAAGTGTGCAGCACCTTCTTGCTGGCAGACTGTGGAGATGGGAAAAAAGTGGGAAAATGAATAGACTGATTAAGGGACAGCTCATTCATCACCTTGGGCATAAAAGGATTAGTACACAAGGACACCCTGTCCTTATGAAACAACACAAAAGGAGGACAAGTCACAAGGGCTTGAAGCTCAGACACCCGTCTGGTAGAAGTAGGGCTAACAAAAGTCTTCTAATTGGAATGTTGGAAGGAAAAAGCAGAAGCTGTAGGCTCTAAAGGATCCTGACTCAATTTTTCCAAAACAAAATTAAGACCAGGGAGGAGGAACAGGCTTCCTGGAAGGCCTAATATGAAGGGTGCCTTTAAGGAATTGTTTAGCCTCAAATCTAGGGGATAAAGGCAGACAAGCAGAGATAGCTGATAAGTGGGCCTTAGAAGAAGAATAAGCCAACCCAGCATTGAGCAATTCACACAGATAAGAGACAACCAAAGCAACATCCACAGAAAGTGGATCCAGGTTATGAAAAAAAAAAAAAAAACACCAGGATTTCCTACTTTTGGGTTTCCTGGCCTCATGCAGGACCTTAAGCATATCCTCAGGAAAAAAGGTGTCTATATGGAATCAAAATCCTATCACCCACAGTGTCAGTTGAAGAGTGGACAGGTGTGGGTGGATGAGAGCCATTGCCCTGTGTGAGTAGGTCCACCCTGTGAGGTAACTTGTGATGATTGCCCTTGGCTAAGTGCAGAAAAAGAGGGAACCAATGCTATCTCAGCCATACTCTGGAACAAACTACCTATCTATATCAAACAAAGCTCCACATTAGCACTCTTCAAGAAAAATCTTGATGACTGGATGGGAGAAAGGAAATTCACCCCAGCGATCACTTCTGTGGCTCTGTTTGACAGGGGCACAGGAAAATAATATTCTTGGGTGGCGAAAGCCAGGGTACCTTTTTGGCTAGGCTTATATAGGCCCTAGGGACAATAACCTAGTACCTACCTATGAACCCATAATATTTTGGGAGCATATTGTTGAATTTTTAACAAGACTTTTGGAATGAGAGGAAGGAGAGGGAAAGTGTACAGAAACATCCTCTTTCAAGAAAAACCTAGGACATCCACTTTCCAAGCCAGAAGACCTGGGACTCTGGCACAAAATAGAGGAAGCTGTCTGTTCGGAGAGGAGGCAAAAAGATCTATTTAAGGAGAACCCCACTGCTGGACAATGTCTAGAAACACATCCCTGTGAAGCAACCACTTGTGGGATTGAGTTAAGGACCTGCTCAGTGTGTCTGCCACAATGTTTTGACCTGACGGAATGTAAATTGCCTGAAGAATCATTTGATACTGGGATAGCAAGATCTCACGCTAGCAGTGCCAACTGGCAAAGACAATATGATCTTGTCCCCCCTTGTCTGATTATATACCATATCACTGTGGTATTATCTGTAAATACTTTGAGAGGTCCTGGGGAGAAAAGAGGATGAAAAGCCTGAAGCACCAACAGAAGAGCACTCATCTCTAACTCTGATGTGCTCTTTCTGATGAAGAGGTGATCACACTCCTACACCTTCAGGGCGCCAAAAACTGCTCCCCATCCCATGTCTGAAGCATCTGTGAACAGCACCTAAAAGGGAAGAGGGTGATGAAAAGGGAGTCATGGATTCAGAGACAACTGCTGGATGCACCAGTGAAGTTCTTTCTTGATGCAAGGTAGAAGAGAAATTACAAATTCTGAGGGATGCGCATGTTGAAGCCAAACTGACTTCAGAAACCACTGAAAATTTCTCATGTGGAGTTTGGCCAGGACGATAGGGATGGTGGATGCCATGAACCCCAGAACTCTCAGAAATTCCATGGCTGTTATAGAGGCCAGAGGAAGTAGAGTTTGAAAGAAGGAAAAAAGAAGTTATATGTACTCACCATAACGTTCCATGTATGTAGTCCATCTTGCCGAACATTATAACGTGTGGGTTTGGAACCAAACCTCTGCTCCAACTCGGCCGCTTTTAGAAAGTCTGAAAACTTCTGACTGGTTCGTGGCTAGGAGGTATCCCATGGTGCATGAGCACACTCCCAAGATCTTGTTTGCTGCTAGTCTATATAAGGAGAAAAAGTAGAAAGTTGAACAAAGGTTTGGAAGAATAAACCCTAATAAAAAACTGTCCTTTATGAAATAAACCACCGTAGAAAACTGTTTCCAGATCTTCCAGGAAGGGGGCTGGTGGGTGGGTTCGTAATAATGTTCGGCGAGATGGACTACATACATGGAACATTATGGTGAGTACATAACTTCTTTATGTTATGTAGTCCTATCTCACCTCCATTATTCCGTGTGGGACAGCGTCCCTAGCATCTTGTATGGGTGGCTCACTGGAAAATACTCCTGAGCACCGTGGAACCAAATGAGGCCCTACCCCTAGACGTTAGGTCCAATTTAAAATGGGTAATGAAGGTATGAGGGGTAGCCCATGTTGCTGCTGCACATATATTATCAATAGGAGTCCTGGCTTGGAAGGCAGCAGAAGTAGAAAATGATCTGGTAAAATGTGCTTTGACTTTAAGGGGTAACTCTCTTCCCTCAGAAGTATAAATGAAAGAAATGCAGTTAGAGATCCAGTTTGATAGTGTGACCTTAGAAACTGGCAAACTCATTCTTGTTTCAGCAAAGGAAACGAATAGCTGGTCTTATTTTCTAAATCCTTTAGTTCTGTGGATGTAGAAACGCAATTGCCTATGCACATCCAATTGGTGAAATCTATATTCTGCTTTACTGGTGTGATTGGGGAAGAATACTGGCAATTCAATAGTTTGATTCAAGTGAAAATGGGAGCAGACCTTGGGGATAAAGGAAGGATTCATCCGGAGAGAGACCCTATCTTTGTGAAAAATTAAGTATGGAGGTTTAACTGATAGAACTTGCAGTTCAGAAACTCGTCTGGCTGAAGTTATCACCACCAGAAAAAGAGTCTTCCACAACAGAAATTTTAATTGACAGCTAAGGAATGGTTCAAAAGGTGGCAAAGTAAGTTTAGAAAGGTCTAGATTTAGATCCCAGGGAGGAATGGGATCTTGAATGGGAGGTCTTAACATCATAGAACCTTTGAGAAAGGTCTTGCAAAGTTTGTGGGACATAAGGTTAGAATCGTTAATTCCCACATGAAAAGTAGATAATGCTGCTAGCTGAACTCTGAGTGTAGCAGCTGCTGATCCCTGGCAAAAAAATTCTGATACGAACTCTAAGACAATAGGAATGGGAGCTGTAAATGGATTAACCTTTCTGTTATCTGCCCATATAGAAAATCTCTTCCATTTACTGCTGTACAATTTTCTAGTCGAGGTCTTATGAGAAGAGGTAATGATATGGGCTACAGTTGAAGACAGATCATGAAGCCTGACTAATGACGGAACTGGAGCAGCCATGCTGTCAGTTTGACAGTGTGGAGACAGGGATGAAGAGAACCTGACGTGTGTCAAGAGGTCTGGTACTAGTTCCAGAGTCCATGGATAGTCTAACAGGTGAGGCCCGAGGAAAGGGAACCAAATCTGACGAGGCCAGTAAGGAGTGATGAGGATCATCTTGCTTCCCAACAACATTGCTTTCTGTATAACCTTGGGAATGAGTGGAAAAGGAGGAAATGCATAAAGAAGTCCTGGGGGCCAATTGTGGATGAGTGCATCTCTCGGAGACTCTCCCGGAGGGGGAATGAGGGAGAAAAAAGTGCTGCACTTGGCATTGATGGGGCTGGCAAAGAGATCGCAGCAGGGTTGTCCCCATTTGTGGAAGATCTGTCGGGCTACTTTCTGGTTCAAAGACCATTCGTGAAGTAACATAATTGCCCTGCTTAGCTTGTCTGCTATCACGTTGGATGTCCCCGGGATGTGCGTTGCAATGAGAAAGCGTTGGGAAGAAATCGCCCAGTTCCAAACTCGCAGGGCCTCTCAACATAAGGGGTAAGATCTGGTTCCTCCTTGCTTGTTTAGATACCATACCACCGACATGTTGTTTGTCTGGATAGCTATCATTCCTAGAGGGAGAAAGTCGTTAAGTGATTGCAACACTAGAAGCACCACTCTCATCTCTAGGACACTGATATGCAGATGGGCCTCATGATCTTGCCATGTGCCTTGGACAGTCCTGCCTAGATAATGCCCCCCCCACCCTATCTGAGAAGCATCCATGGTCACAGTGGCAACGGGTTGGTGCGGTAAAAAGGGAGTCCTTGTGGTAAGGTGACCTGGCTGAATCCACCAACAGAGATCCTTTTTGCAAGAATCTGTGATTAGTATCTGGTGATGCAGGGGCAACTGCTGAAAAGACCACTGGAATGACAGAAGCCATTGGAGTATTCTCATATGTAGTCTTGCTAATGGTACCAATGTTATAGTCAATGCCATTGTTCCAAGACGTTGTAACACCACCTTCACTTTGACTCTTCGAAGGGAAAGTAATCTGTAAATCTGCTGTGAAAGATTTTGTATTCTGTCTGTTGGTAGTCTGGCTATCATAGAGACTGTGTCTATGTTTGCTCCTATAAAGGTTATAGATTGAGCGGGCAAAGTTAAGGATTTTTGCCAATGTATAGAGACTCCCAACTGGGAACAGAGCTTGATTGTGGAGTCTCTGGATTGAACTAGAAGATGCCTGGTGGTGGCGGTCAGGAGCCAATCGTCCAGGTATGGAAAAACTTGGATTCCCTGACGCCTCAGATGGGCTGTCACTACTACTATGCATTTGGTGAACACCCGGGGGGCTGTGGTGAGACCAAAAGGCAGCGGCGAAACTGGTAATGACTGCTCCCAGCCAGAAGCATAGAAAACTCCTTGATGCTTTGTCCACCTTGATGTGGTAGTAGGCATCTTGGAGATCTATTAAGCACATCCAATTTTCTTTCCCTAACATAGGGACTATGGATTGTAGAGTGACCATTCGGAACATGGACTTTCTTTACATACTCATTTAACCTACTGAGGTCTAAAATGGGTCTCCAGTCTGCTGTTCTTTTTGGAACTAAAAAGAATATGAAGTATGTTCCGAATCCTGTCTGGTCTGCCAGGACCTTTTGGATGACTCTTTTTAACAGCAGCTTTTCTATCTCTATGGCTGCTTGATCCCTGTGATTGGGTGGTACATCTGGGATCCTTTTGGGAGGGTGTGGTGGGAGGGAAAAGGGTATAGAGTAACCTCTGGTGATAATGTCTTGTACCCACTTGTCTCGGGTGGTATATAGCCAGGCTTCTGGGTACAAAGACAGGCGACCCCTGACCGGCTCCAGGGACGCACAGCCGGGTTCCACATCAGGAATGCTGATAGGGACGGTCACGAAAGGAATCGCGACCTCCCTGATTTTGTGGACCTCCCCTGCCTCTAGGGTGACGTCTACCATTTGTTCCTCCTCCCCTGCCTCTGAAGGAGGAATCACCCTGTGTATCCTGGAAAGATCTCTGTGATTTCTTGAACCACATTTTAGATTAAGGTCTAGAAGGGACGGTAAAATGGACTCCCATGGCAGAGAAAGTCTTTCCTTCTTGTTCACACCTGGTGAGGGTATCTTTCACCTTGGGTCCAAAAAGAGAGGATCCGTCAACCGGAGCATTGGTGAATGTAGACTTGAAAGGTTCAGCAAAATTGCATAGATGCATCCAGAAGTGTCTCCTTAAGGAGACTCCTGAACCCACTGCCCTACTCGCACCATCAGCTGCGTATGAGATCAGCCTCATGGAGGAGTTAACAATGAATGTTAAGGTAGCCAACTGAGTAGATACTGTAGATGGGACTCCTTCAGTCGAGGTACCTTGAGGAGTATCTCCTAACTCCTTCAGGAGATCTCTCTGAAGTCTCGTGAAGTGTGATAGATAATTCAGCGATCGGAGTGTAAAAGCCGCTGAAGAGAAGATATGCTTCCTGTATCTATCCATCGTTTAGGATTCCTTATTGGGCGGATGGATAAAGGAAGAAGTCTCTGCTAGCTCCTCCTTAGTGGCAGGTAAGCCCTTGGATAAAAATTCTTTGTCTTTAGGGGCAGAAGGACACTTGTTCGGGCTCCTGGGGACTGGTTCCATGGCATCAGAAGTCTGCCATGCATTCTGACTCACACGATCCAGTAACTCGTCAAATGGGGGAGACACCCGTGAAGCTGAGGGTTGAGAATCGAAAGCCTTCAGGTACACTGACTCCTCATCAGATGGGGTAACAGTGGGCCAGCCGCCTCTCTGAGGATCTCCAAGATGTCTGCAATGCAGACATCTTCAGAGGATGACTTAGGGGACCCCTCTGACTCATCGAGGTCAGTGTCAGATGGGAGAGACTCATCAGGGCAGTCTACATGCTTCCTCTTACATGATCTCTTCCGAGGGGGCTCCTCAGCGGGGATTTCTGTGGAGGCCTCGGAAGATTGGGGGCCACCCGAGTGGGGATCCTGAGGCTGTGGATCTCTGCCATCCGAGGGGAAGAGAAGATGCTGAGACTGTAGTCGCCACTTGAAGGAGTATAGTGTCGGTACTTCTACGTGGGGCAGATGAGCTATCCAGCATGCTCCTCATCTTCACGAAGACAGATTCCTCCGGCTCCGAAAGACGCCTCGGTTCCGAAGAAACCATAGGTGCCGCTGGCTCCAGAAGGATTGGCTCCGAGAACGATGTAGGGTCCGAGCTCACTCGGGCTGATGCACCAAGAGAGACTCAGCACTGAAGAAGTTTGGTTCCAAGTGTCCCCATCGGGGCCAACCGAGGAGCTTCAGACCCTAGACACTTCAGACGGCGCCAAGAGTGTCGGAGCAGAACTTGGCTCCGAACCAACCACACGAAGTGCTGGAACCGAAGACTCCACTGTAGTCGGTACCGGCAATATCAGCTCCGAAGGCCCAATCTGGGTTGGAGGAGGAATGAAAGCAGGATAGGTAGGAGTCGGCTCCGAGACAGAGTGGGTCGGAGCCGATAAAAATTTTGGCAAGGCCAATGACTTAGGTTCATAGGTTCGTACTAGGCTATCTGCCCTAGGGCATTTATAAGCCTAGCCAGAGTGTGTGTGGCTTTCACCACCCCTTAGGATGAGAATACTACGCCCATTTAGGGTTTTAGTTTACTGTGCCTCTGTCTAGTAGTGACACAGAGATGACCCCCGGGGTAAACCTACGATCTCCCATCCACTCGTCAAGATTTCTCTTGAATAGAGTTAGTGAGGGGCTCTGCCTAACATGGATTGGGATTCTGTTCCAGAGTGGAGTCTGAGCACCACTCTCTCGATGTCTTCTTCAGACAGACTCCTGGAGGACAGCATGGGTGACCTTGTTCTCTGTAATATCGGGGACTTAAGGCTAGGGGAGACCGGTGGAGTATCCGTTGACTGGATCCGAAGAGGGCTGATAGTGATCAGCACTGAAACACTGGCTACCAATACTGCAGGTTCTATGTCCAAAATCTCAATTGGCCCCGAAGACTGTCGAGCCGAAGAGAAAGATACCAACTCCGCTTTTTGTAACTTCTGTGGTGGTTCAGAGGCAGAAGTTGGAGCTGGAGAAGGCCATTTTGAAGTTTTTCCCTTATCCTTCCTAGAAGACTGCGACTTAGAAGAGAAAGAAGAACTGGCTAGATCTTCGAAGGAAGGCTTCAACAGACCTTTTAAAATAAGTTTATTCTTCCACTCCTGGAGCACTCTAGGGCTAAAAAAAATGGCAGAAAAGGCAGGTTTCTTGCAGATGTATGGCCCCTAAGCAATATACACAAACGCTATGTCCATCAGTGATGGACATTTTTTGTGAACACTTAATGCACTTCTTAAAGCCTGACGGTTTGTGTTCCTTAGATTCCTTAGACATATTGACAGCAAAGGAAGGCCAACACACTCGCACAAGAGAGGAACTAGATCCTCTAACTTGCACAGATTTAGACTTATCACACTCTAAGAAAAAGGGGTGGGGAAGAGCTAGGTCCTCTAACTTAAACGGACCTAGTGTGAAGAACAAAATGGGATGAAACTAGAACCTCTAACTTAAATGGTCCAGTAAAACCAAAAAAAAACACAAACAAGGGATACCACACGCGAACAAGCAATAGGCCCAGAAAATACAATATCCGATAACCAAGTCAAATCCGGTTGAAGTCACAAATCAGAAGTCACAAAAAATGACCGTCAGTAATGAGCTACAATAGAAAAACTCTCTATAAGCAATAAATTCCTAAAAAAGAAGTAATAGTAGTAAAAAAGGTATCACTTAGCCACGGCCAATCAAGAAATCTTCCAACTGAAGACATGGCAAACGAGATCTGGGGAGTGTGATCATGCACCACGGGATACCTCCTAGCCACGAGCCAATCAGAAGTTTTCAGGCTTTCTAAAAGCGGCAGAGTCAGAGCTGAGGATCGGCTCTGAACCCACACGTAATAATGGAGGCGAGATAGGACTACATAACATTGAGTGTTAAGGCCTTGGGAGGAGGCAGGGATGTCAACATAAGCATAGCCTTTATTCTTCATCCCCAGAAAAACATGGTCTTGAGAAGGTCAGAAAATACTTTTTGACATTTATTGTGAACCCCAGGCTTTGCAGAAGAAAAATGGCAAAGTGAAGATTTTGTAACAGGATCTCTGGACAGGATACCTGAAACAGAAGGTCGCCAAGTACAGGCAGTCCCCAAGTTACAGACATCCAACTTGCAGACGACCCATAGATAACAACGGGTTGCCTTAATGTCAGAAATAAGGTGAAAATAAAAATCTTTAAAGTTGTCCAAATCTAAACTACAAAATGAAGAATTCTGTTGTACTTTCCTTTCCCCCATTTGTGAAGTTGCTTGCACGTCTTGTAAGAGCAGTTATTTCCACCTTCATGGAGAACAAGAGATCCGCTTGGTTAAGAGATCGCTATGTTGTCGATCTGATATGTCAAGATTACTGGCTTGCACAGTACACAGTATTGAAGCAGTTACTGTACTGTACAGTAGAATGAGCAAATGACATTGGGGCTCACTAAGGTCTAGGTGACAGCAGGAGGTCTGTCAGACATCTGAAAGTTCAGGAAAGAATAGAAAACATTCACAGTCGATGCCTGTAGTACAGTAATGTGAAGTGAAGCTTAAAAAGAGATAAGTTTAACATATTTGTTTTGTATGGAACGTTCTACTGTATTTTAGTACTGGACACTCTAAATTGGCCCTAGGCATGAGTGTGTGTGTGTGTGCCTTCTATGGAAGGCTGGGCACCGGGCTGGCAACTCAACACCATAAAATTCCACTGCCAATCATGAGCGGACAGGTGATCCGCTGTGGTGACCAGGAAAAGCTGAAAAGAGGAAGACAGTAGAACGTTCCCTGTATGTGTTTCAACTTGCATATAAATTTGACTTAAGGACAGACTAAAAAATGGATCTCGTCCTTAACCCAGGGACTGCCTGTAAAAAAATACTTGGATCTTCTGAATCCTGCAAAAAGCAATCACAGGAGCAAGGCATTTGGTGAATACCCTTGGGGCAGTAGAAGGGTCAAAGTGCAAAGCAGAGAACTGAAAATGCCATGAAGGAACAGAGAAATGTCAAAACTTCTGAAATGGGGATGGATCAGGATACGGAAATAAGCATCCTTGAGATCCATAGACACCATGTAAGCCTGAGGAAGCAAAGGAGGGAACAAAGTCTGAAGGGAAAGCATTTGAAAGGAGGGCACCTTCAGAAAAGTGTTTAGATGAAACAGGCCTACAATTGGCCTCCAAGTACCCTCTTTTCTGTGCACTAGAAACATTCTGGAGTAAATCCCCCTCCCCCTTTGGGACACAGGCACCTCTTGAATAGTACCCTGAATCAAAAGGTCCCAAAGCACCTCTGGAAAGAAGGAAAGCTGTTTCTGAGAGGGCTGAGGAATAACCATAAAAGGGGGAAGAGATTTCTAAACTATGAAATACCCCTGGCAAACAATAGACAGGACTCAGGAATCCTGAGTAATCTGTAGCCAAATAGAGAGCGAGAGAGAAACAGAAAGGTGAAGAGAAAGCGCAAAGTGACTGGGAAGAATACGATAGATTGACAGCACCTGGTTTCAAAGTGGCTGGGAAGACTAGGATAGACAGCACCTGATTTACTTGGAAAAGGAGACTTCTAATGAATAGACGTTTGAGTGGCCTTAGCAGGAGAAGCCCACTTGCCACCCTCTTTACCCTCAGGAGGAGGGCAAGACTGCCTGTGTACAAAGGCTGGCTTATTGAGATAGTTTGAAATTTATGCACAGGAGAACCAAACACATGTTTAAGTTCCTGTAAAGCTTTGCCCCTATCATCAAAAGGGGCATCCATCAACTTAACCTTAATATAATCAGGCAAAGGTTGAAGCCGAAGCCAATACCACCTCCGCATCACTGGCCCAAAAGCAGCAGTCCTAGAAGATGCAGCTGCTGCATCATAACTACATGTAATAGAATGATGACTCGCCTGGGAGGAAACCCCTAACAGGGAGAGGGTAGACGTTTTACCCTCAGAGTCTGAAAAATCAGAAATAACCTGACAGGACTGGGGTAGGAGAGCCAGTAAATACCTGGACATATGGGTCTGATAATTAACAGCCCTAAAAGCCAAGATAGCAAAGGTAACCTTCTTGCTTAACCTTTCAGTGGCCCTGCTACAACTTGGAAAAAGGAAGCAATTTAGAGGGCCTGTTAGAAGCTATAGACACCACTGAGGGGTCAGCAGAAAGACATTTGTACAAAGATGTACAGCCCTTAAGCACCCTATAGAATCTATCAGGTTTCTTAGGAGCAGGGAGCTGGGAGTCTGCAGCCTTAGAAGCAATGGAAAAAGCTTCTAACAAGGCAGCCAAGACAGAAGGCACAGCAGAAGGTTTAGGAGAATCCATCTGCAGCAACTCAGAATATCTTTTATGAACCTCAGAAACGTGAGTACAACTCCATTTAAATAACTCCATCACCCTGGAGATTGTGTCCCCAAAAGAAATCTCTTCAAAGGTATTATCAGGACTGGTAGATTCGTCTTCCTCTGATCTGCAGTTCAAAGGAGGGGGAATCCAACAAGATTAAGCAAGGTATTTCTCATCCAAATCCAGCTCCTCAGAGGAATCTTGTTCCCTGGGTCTTTTGGGGGGGGGGTTGGAATAGAAACTCCCTGAGGAGGTTTCAATGCCATCAAAGCACTAAACAAGCCCTGAGTGAAGGGATCCTTAGGAGCAGGAGTAATATTTATTTATTTATTTCAGTTTGATGACCAGGGAAGTCCACTGGGCCTAGAACAGTCTGTTTTCAATGGAGGACCAGGGAGAAAAGCTCCAGTGACAATGACAAACATACAAAACAAAGAAGTCATCAGCTTCATGCAGACTATAAAATATTAAAAAGTCATTTACAGAATATAAAATCTTGCAACTATACAGTCTTAGAGTCATTCACAGAGTGTAACATTTAAACAAATAAAAAAGATTGCTGGAAATTAAATATTAACAAAGTTTGGAGTAAGTTTAAAGAGAAGTTGCAGGGGAAAGGCTGTGAGTGCAGCATAGATGTAGGAGTAGGTTAGCACTGTATAGTATAATCAGAAAAGTTAGAAGTTTAGGTGTAGCTATAAAAGGGACTGAGGTTGGAAAAGAGCATGATCATTCCAACTTTGAAGATAGATAGGAGTAGAGGAGGGATTTGAAGTTGGAGTGGTTTTGAGTATTTCGAAGGGAGGGAGGAAGTGAGTTCCATAGTTTAGCTAAGAAGCAGGACAGCAGAAGGTGCCCTGGGGGCCATAAAGATTTGTAGATTTTAAGGAGGTTTTGATTTTCTGATCTAAGTAAACAATTAGAAATAAAAGGGATTAAGGTAGAGAGAGAGGGACAGCTGGATGGCTTGAATATGAGCTTATGGGCAGTGGTAAGTTTAAGAAGGTTCAGGTAGTTAGGAAGCTCGAGCCATTGTAGAGAGTGGAGGGACAGTGATGGGATGAATTTCTAGAGTCGGTGGTGAATTTGCAGATTATATTGTAGCAGGCTTCCACTTTGGTTTGTAAGCCAAGCTGAAGATTAGTAAACAGAGGAGCACCGTACATGAGGGTGGGGAGAAGGTATGAGGAGGCTAAGGTCCTTCTAGTGGAGAGAGTAAGTTAGCGTTCATGCCTATATAGGAGTCCTAGTTTTTGGTGGTTTTTTTTTGATGTTTGTTTGGATGTGGATATCAAATTTTAGATGTTCATCAATGATGACACCGAGCAGTTTAGTGTGTGGCACAACTTCAATGGGTATGTTACTCTGGCTTATTATTCTGAAAGAGTTTTTATCAATGGTGGAGTTTTTAGGCGGAGAAACGATCATTAATTTAGTTTTGTTAGCGTTTAGGGCAAGGTGGTTGTTTTGCATCCAGGTTTCAGTTCTTGAGAAAGCTGGCTGAGTTTAATGCAGAAGGTCGGAGGGGTTGTGAGCTGAACAGATGTTTGTTGAATCATCAGCATACTGGATTAATGTGGTATCTGAGATGGAGTGGCGAAAGTTATTGATGAATATATTGAAAAGTAAGGGTTCAAGGACAGAACCTTGGGGTACACCAGTAGGGGTGTGTAGGAAAGATGAGGTGGAATATTTCCATTTAACAGCTTGTCTTTCAGAGAGGTAGCTAGTGAACCAGGCTATGGTGGAAGGGGAGAGATTAAGGGAGGACAGTTGAGATAGGATTATAGGGAGGGAGACAGTGTCAAAGGCTTTGAAGAGGTCTAGGAACAGGGTAGATACGATTTTGCCAGAGTCGCATGGGTAATGGTCTCGAGGAAGGAGAGGAGGGCAGTGATGGCACTGTGGTCAGGATGGAATTCATGCTCCAGAGTTTGGAGGTTACCAATATCTTTGTTTGAGTTCCATGGCCTTGCAGACCAGGCTCGTCAGGCTAATAGGTTGATAGTTCCCGAGATCAGTGGTGGCTCCCCCTTTGTGGAGTGGGATAACTGTTGCTGTGCACCATTCAATGGGCATAAAGCCTGATGCGAGGCTATTATTGAACATAGTGCTTAAGTGGGGAGCCAGTTCGTTCTGGAGTTTGTGTAAAATGCAGCGTGGGATGTTGTCCGGTCCTGTGGATGCTGTGTTTTTGGCTTTAGAGAGTGCAGCTTTTGCCTGCGTAGTTGTGATTACAGGGACTCTGCATTCTTCCTGTATAGATATGGGGCCTTTAGGGGGTGAGAGGGGGGTAAAGTTAGCACTGAACCGATCTGCCAGGATGTTGGCAATATCAGTTGGTTCTGTAATTTTCGTGCCTTTGTGCTGTAACTCAGAGCAGATCTGGGTTTTGCCATCTAGATTCTTGACATAACTATAGAATGCTTTGTGGTTGTCCTTGGATTTAGTGGCGATTTTGTTTTCGTAGCTAGCTTTGGAGGATCTTATAAGGGATCTCAGCTTTTTACTGAGGCTGACCAGGGAGCTCCTCCACTCATTAGATTTTACTCTCTTTTGCAACAGTTTCTTCCTTCTGTTGTACAGTTTGTTTATGGCAGGGCACCACCAGATTGGCTTCCTTTTATTTGGAGGATAGTGTCTTGGTTCTGTTTGGGATAGCACGATCCATGCACTCATGTAAGTGCTTATAGAGTGCATTTGTGTAGGATTCAGCAGTTGTAACTGCACTGTCCATCTGCATGGGTGTCATGAAGTTTACCACTTCTGTCTTAAGAAGCATGAAGCTGACTTTGGAGAAATGTTTTATTGTGGTTTCCTTAATGGGGGGTGGGGGTGGGATGTGGATATCAAGGGTGATAAGCTTATGGTTGGATCGGACCAAAGAGGATTTGACTTCAGGTGTGGAACACCGGTCACTCATGTTGGTAATGACTAGGTCTAGGATATTCTTGCCCCTGGTGGGGGTGTGGATAAGTTGATCTAGGGCATTGGAGTTTATGAATTCCAGAAAGCGTTGAGCTAAGGAGTTGTTACACGAGTAGTTTTCCCAGTTAATGGTGGGGTAGTTGAAGTCGCCCATTATTAGAGTGTTTGGTTGAACCCTAATATTTTCCAGTACATCAAGAAAAGAGGAGTGGGAATCCTGGGGCATGGTGGGGGATCTGTAGCAAGCTACAATTTGGATTGCAGTTTTGCCCAGAGTTAGTTGCACTTGGATAACCTCAGATGCATTATGCTGAGCAACTAGCCTGGAGGTGTGGATATCCTTAATGAATATGGACACACCTCCGCCTTTGGTGTTTCAGTCCAGGTTACACGGCCAAAAAGTGTGGTATGAGTTACAGCCTAGTAGTGCAGGGTTGCTCTCTGGAGCCTTGAACCAGGTCTCAGTCACTGCACAGATATCAATGTTCTCCATTTTAAAGAGTGCCTTGAGTAAGAGGGTTGTGTTAGAATGGTAGGGTTCGTGAGTTACAGAGGAGATGGAGAGTGGTATAGTATGTCGGAAATTGGATGTGTAATGTAGTGGTAAAGTTTGGGAGGGATTAGGGAGGTGTGTAAGGTAACCAAGGGTGCAAAGGAGTGTTATGAGTAATGTCAAACTGAGGAAATGTGTTTTGGTGTGGGACATTGTATAGGTGGAGTTAGTGTCTTTAAGTTTGGATTGTGAAGAGTAGGAGGAGTGATGGGTGATTGGATAGAATGATGGCATGGAAGGAGTTAGGGATAGATAAATGTACAGGTAGTGGGGGCAGGGTAGGTGAACGGAGCAGGCAGAATCAGGCTGGAGAGATCTCAACAGAAGACAATCTAGTCACTCAGGTAAGAGCATCTCCAGCTTATGAAGTGGACTACAAGGTAAAGTTTTACCCAGAAATGTATTTAAAAAGACAAGTAGAAATAATATATCTCAATTTGGAGAGTAACACTAAAAATAAAGTGAGAAAAGGCCTGATATGAGGGGGGAGATTTAAGAGAGCAGATGGGGGGACTAGAGCAAGTGTCTTGGCTAGGTGTGCATGCCACAGATAATGTTAGGCTAATGGAGAATACAGAATGTCACTTATCAGTTAAAACAGCTATAAATACATGCAATGTAGCTAGAGAACAAAAGTGTCTCAGCACAGTAAAGGTTTCCTTTTATGGTGTCCGTAGGAGGAGGACAGTATGTTATGGCCAGCAGACTAAAATACAGGGCAGTGGAAAAAAAACAAAGTATATAGCAGACAAAAAGGTAAAGGTTAAGTTATCATATCACAGTCGTGAACAAGTTCCAAACTAGAACAAGTACATTCCAGGTAGCTAACAATCACTTATTATACAGCAGGTATAGCACTAGCAACAGGCATAAGTTAAATACAGAAAACACAGGATTCAGAAAGGGTGCAGTGATATCAGATAAGGGTGAGTTACACAGGTTTAAACAAACCGTTAACTGTCATTCATAGATTCGGCAGAACCTAGGTTTGACAGGAAAACACAGCGGTTACTACATTTATGGTTAAAAAGACAATGCAGTTTCAATAAAACATACCTACTGAGTAACTATACAATTGCAATTCTAACATTTGCAGTAGGTGACAGCTTTCATAATTACAGCAGTACATAGTTTGTAATCTGCAAAAACAGTTGCCTGGTTCACCTTCTAAGGACTCAAAACACAAACGGAATCATAGTGTAAACAACTTAGCAAGGTAGTAATAGAAAGTAAGTAAAGTTCTACTACGCAGTCTCACTTATGTGGAGAGCACACCACACCAGGGACAGGCTGGGGATGTTGCAGTAACTAAAGTTAATTTAAAAATGGAGCCAGTGGGTCTGTGGTGTATTATAGACTCTGGAGGGTATAGGGTGTGGTTTTAGAGGATTACCTACATTTCCAAAGACGGTCGCGGTAACTCTCAGGAAAGTGAGGGGGATGGGAAACCGGTCTGGAACTATCGCAACAGAAGACCGTCTATTGACTCAAGTAAGAGCATCTCCAGCTTATGAAGTGGACTATAAGGTAAAGTTTTATCAGAAATGTAGTTAAAAAGACAAGTAGAAATAATATCTTTCAATTTGGAGAGTAACACTAAAGCTAAACTGTGATTTTATTCCTTTGGTAGCAGCTGAGAAGGGAAGTGAGAAAAGGCCTGATTTGAGGGGGGGAGATTTAAGAGAGCAGATGGGGGAGGAAACTAGAGCCAGTGACCTGGTTAGGTGTGCACATCACAGATAATGCTTGGCTAATGGTGAATACAGAATATCACTTAGTTGAAAACGTTATAAATACATACAATGTAGTTAGAGAATAAAATTGTCTCTGTGCAGTAAGTTTCCTTTTATGGTGTCTGTAGGAGGGGGACAGTATGTTACAGCCAGCAAACTGAAGTACAGGGCAGTAGAGCGATAGGTCAAAAATGTAGCTAGAGAATAAAATGTATCTGCGCAGTAAAGGTTTCCTTTTATGGTGTCTGTAGCAGGGCGGCAGTATGTTACAGCCAGCAAACTGAAGTACAGGGCAGTGGAACGATAGGTCAAAGTGGCGAGCACACCCCATCAGGGACGTGCTGGGGTGTTTTGCAGTAGCAAGAGTTAATTTAATACTTTTAGTCTTTTGCTGTTTCTTCAATGGGATGTCTGCCTTATAAAATATGGAAGACTCTGACCCAGGACTTCATTCAATAATGGTAGTAGGGACCTCTTCTCTGACTAATATCTGAGGAACACCCCTAGACCCCTCGAAGATAATCAGCCATAGCTTCTCCCTGAATGAACAATATGGATGTCTGCAATGCTTCCTTGGATGTGCTTAAACTCAGATCCCCGCTGGCCACTAACCTGGTCGTGGCAGAGGAATCCAAAGATAAAGCCAGGTGAACCTCCAGGCATTCACTCGCCTCCAGAGAGACGTCCAGTGGAGGCTGAACAGCAGTAAATTTCAGCCTAGGCTTCTTGGCCGCCTTCTTCACTAATAGCTGTCCCTCAGAGTGGGAAGTTCCCTCCACTGAGTCTTTCTAAGATGCTGGTTTTCAAGATAAAGTGCCAAAAAAAGAGCGTCTGTTACGCAGGGTCTTAGGTACAAAGCCTGACAGATTGAACAGGACACATGGCGGTCTTTAAGGGGAATTCGTCTTCTAAACCGGCATTTACCCTTCATGAATAACATGAAACTCTACAAGCAACAATAAAAGAAAGATAAGTAAAAAAGAACCAAAATGGGGCACTTATCTGCAATGGCTCAGTGAACCAGCAGCAGAACAGACATTCAGATCGATGATCATGAGATGGCGTTTGGACTGGCGGCACAGAAATTCTGAGGATGGTATGTCCAGGTGTCATCTTTATGCCCCATGCTATGCAGGGAGCATAAGTGTGACATGCAGCATACCTTAAAGCAACCTAAAGGCTTTGGTATATTGGCTGAATGTCAGGCTGCCCTTGGCAGGGGATCCCTAATGTAATGAATCCTGCAACAGTGAAATGGAAGGACATCTGAAGAGTAAGATCAAAGCTAATAAAAGAAAGATTGCTGTGTCAATGAAGTATAAAACTACATGGCATTTTAATCATGCAACAAATCTCAGAAAAAATACTTGGGGTTACACCAAGCTTGTCTCTATTGGCAACATCCACTCAAACCCACAGCTAACATACTATCAAGATAAATTAATCTCCAAACTTCCTAATATTTATTTATTTAATTTTATTTTTACATATGTTAACCGGGTTAGTCCAACTGGCCCCAGAAAGCTCTTTTTCAGTGGAGACCCAAGGAAAAAAGCTCCAGAAAAGTAATTAGAAAAAATAAGAAAAAAAACTTACAATTCAAGTTGTAAAATACATAACAGTATAAAAACAGAGAAAGAAAAATATACAACAGGAATATTTACAAGGCAAAAGTAGAGTATTTTTGAGAATGCAGTAGCAATATGTTTGAGAAATTTGGTTAGAATTAAGATCTACACAAGGAAATATAGTGAATGCCTTAAAATAAAAAAATTCTAATATGTAATACACAATTCAGAGTAACATCATGACATAGTACATCGAAGATGTATTCAATGGCATAGGTGTTATGCTGCAATATAAATGACATTACGTCTGAACAGATAATAAAGCAAGCTTCAGGACCAAAAACACAAACCTTTTGGGTTCAGACAACATAATGAACACTTAGCATTCTACACCAAAACGTACCAAACCAACACACATCATTGCAGACTGGTAAGAAAGCTTACTACTTTTCATGAAGCCACTTTTATTAATGCACTACACCTCCTAAAAATGAGTCACTAAAGATTCTCCTCATAGATGAAGTCTCTGAGTTTAGTAAAATCTTCCTAGGTGTTTGTAACACACTAGCACCTCTCAGAGTACAAAAAATGTCAACACCAACCATTCCTAATGGCAATCCTTAGCAACTAAACTCATGAAAGAATCAAAGCATGGAAGGTCTGACAATAAATAAATAAATAAAAACAGCTCCTACTTTACTAGCACATGGACAACTAAGAAACCTAACAAAACAACTTACTGCCAAAGATAAGAAAACCTACTACTCAACCAATCAAAACATACACACTAATAATCCAAAACTATTCTGAGCCTCAATCAAACTATTACATCCATGACAAGCTACAAAGGCAACACCAAAACACACAGAAATAAAAAGGATACCATAGCCAAACAACTCAATACCCACTTTATACAAACAGCACCATCAACACCTAAGCTCTTGATGACTCTTCTCAAATAACCTCCTTCAACATTTCTCCTTTCAACCAGTTTCCACGCACACTATAAAAAAAAAAATACCTCAAAAATTAAAGTCTATTACAACTGCCCTTGACAATCTACAGGACGAATACCTTAAAACAGCAGCGGAGGCTACTGCATATTCAGTTTCAATTCTGATAATTCAGTCTAGATCTGAAAATAAATTTCCCTCATGCATTCAAAGATCTTTCAAACTACAGGCAAAACTGGCATTTTTTCTTTCCTTTCAAAAATATTGCAAAATATATTCATAAGCAACTTCTCAACTATCTAATAATCAGCTTCTGTCTTCAACACATTACAACAAGACTACTGCTTTGTTTTATTTATACTTATTTTGTTAATACTTTGAACACTTATAGAAATGCTGAAAGTCTAGTCTCCACTATCTTCATAGATATATCGGAAGACTTGGATATTGTCTCCCACAAGAAACTCTTACATAAACTCTCATTCTTAGTGCTTACAGACTCGTCACTGCAATGGTTACACATGTACCTCTCAAAAAGAGCACAAGCAATGAAATGGAAAACCAGGTTCTCCAGCTTCGCATCTGCAACTATTTTATGGTCCACAAGGATCTGTACTAGACTTCATACTTTACAACATATTCATCAATGACCTCTACACTGCTACAGAAAAATGCTATCCTAGTTCAATACTCAGTTGGCTCAGCATTAATCTGTTCGGACAAGTCTCTCTCTCTAAATTCCAAGATCTTCTAAAACAATCCTCGTTGATTCAAACTTAGCAAAAAAAAAAAAATCACAACTACTACTAAACCCTTACCCCCCCTCCCCAAAACACACTATATTACTACTCTTTACCCCAAAACACATCTCTATCCAAACAGAAATATTTATTACTGTTACTGCCATCAACACTGTGGTACAAAAAGTTTTCCACAAAAAAAATACTTGGTATAATCATAGATATCCAGTTAAATTTGGCCACCATGTGTCACATATGGTTAAAAAAGATAATCAGAACTAGGTACAGTGTAAAGAATAAAAAATACCTACCATACTGATATAGCCAGAAGACATATAGCTTCTGCTCTCTTATCGACACCTCTTCTTCTATGCTACCTTAATCTTCATTACCCTTTAAGTCTCACAACTGTCCTAACTTGAGCAATATTATAATAAAATAGAAACATTTATAGTAAACTATAACAATAGAACATACCACTGCCTAGTCCTCTGACAATTAAACTGGTTGGAATTACCACATCACTGAGCACTTTCTTAGCTAACTACAATGCACAGACTTTTCTTTAAGCCAGAAAATTGCCCAGCCCTTAACAATTTAATACAACACTACTCCTTAATAGAATTGTATGCTCTAGAGAAAAATCACTAATCACTATAAACATAACCAATCAGCTAATACTGCAGGTGACTCTCTACATTCATATAGCATAGCAAAACTATTGAACCACACCCCACTGCCACTGAAATCCATTCCTAATGCAAACTCATTTTAAACGCAACTAAAACTTTACCTATCAAATCCATGGATCTGTTCCTGTATATCTCCGGGATAAATGTCACTGCTATCGTCAGCTTGCTATATGGTCAAACCATTGTTCCACAACCAGTCTCCACCAATACCTACATAGTTTTATTAGCATCTCCCAGCCATACACATACAGGTAAGTGTCAATGCTCACCCCCCACAGCTATACTTCTACTGTAAACTTTATGATACATATACATACACACAGATATATGAATCTGCTTTATACCCAATCCCTTAACTAAAATACAAACCTTTTCTACCCTAACTAGTTCCTTCCCTCAACTCCATTTCTTTATATTTCTAAGCACTAATCACATAATCTATCATCTGTTCTACAACTCCACAAATCACACCTCTTAAAATGCTCAGTGCTCACCATCTGCTAATGTATAGGCATCTTTCATAGTGTAACAGTTGCCTTTATTTCATATGAAAGTAATCTAATTAGCAAACGTATGTTTAACTGTTAATGTATATTACTTAATGTCTTTTTAAAAATATCTGTAATATGTTGGAGCTTTTCTCCCCACGTTTCTGCTGAAAAGTTTTTTTTTTTTTTTTTTTTTTAACTAAACCCAGTCAGACAAACCCAGTAAACAAAATTAAAATAAAATAGTTAAATAATGAGCTGTTTCCTGGTGAGTATGAAACACCCCCCTGTTGTATCGCCTCTTTAAACTATTCAACCAAAGCCTCTTCACTGAATTCATGTTACAAGCCTGGAGAACAGCTGTAGCAGTACCGCTCCATAAGGAAGGCCCTACCTGTAAAATTTATGTCACTACACTGAAAGGTAGTCTGTACCATTACTCAATGAAAACAATTGAGCCGGTTCAATCTGATATGACATTCCTTTTACTGCATACAAAGTAACATCTAGTATAACAATGAAAGATACACATGTAGCAAAACCGTACTTCAGCATTACAGCATCAAGACTGCAAGAATCAATGTCTCTCATACAAAAGTAAGAAGTCCAATTATAGTCTCTTTTCTGCCTGTATCAGCAGTTTTGAGAATATGCAAGAATAATAAGTATTTCCCTTGAAGCTGGTCTGCTGACAGTTTGTTGACAATTTGTTTCCTATATTTCAAACATTTCGTTCCTGAAGAATAACTCCTCGGCCTTGCTCTTATCTTGCATGTCCTGTTGATAGAGACATAGCTGCATACAAGAGTTCGTCCTGACCTGCTTGTAGAGAGAGAATTTCACAAACTGCATAGTTTATAAAGATAAAATATTTTACTTCTGATTTCTAACAATGAATGCCAAGCCACATGCCTTTTTACCGAGTATAAACTATGCGCACTTGTACTACACTAAAAAGCAGAGTATTTATTTTACATTTTCAGATATATCCATTGAAAGCCATTTTTAACTTGTTCATTGCTGAAAGCAGAATATGTCAAATCTCACAATTCCCTCTTTTCAATTAAAAGGCGGAAAAATGATTGTTCATTTTTTACTTCAGTTGCACACATTGAAACCTTTTCCAATTTATCCAGGTTAACCATCATGATTTGTTGGATTCTGTAAGTTTTTTGCAAATGACAACTTAAATAGCAATTCCAGATAGTTAATATGACTATAATGCCTAAAACTACTACTACAGGTTGTATTAAACAATTCAACAAATTATTTCCTGATGTGGACCAACCCGTAAAGATATCCCACCAATTGTGAGCAGTGTCTTTTTTGGTCTTTTCAGCCAAATTAAGTAATTTATCTTTTGCAATGATGCTCAATGCTTCATAATACAGAATACTTTTATTTCTTTTTTCCAAATACTCTCTGAGAATCTTAGTATTATTATTTTCCCTAAATTAACCAAAGATACAGATATATTGAAAAGCTGTATTAAATCATAACTCCAATTTATGGAAGCATTCACTTCTATGGTTTTAGTAAACACATAGCTCTGATTATTCCATTCAAGGAATCAATATGTGATAAACATCCTACAAAAGGTAATTGTAAATTATGACCTACAATGGTCCACTTACATAAGTTAACAGAATGCTGCAGTAAGCATGATTCATAGATAGGCGAATGCTGCCCACAAATTAACCCATTTTGAGTCTGTGTACAATACTCAATTTTATGTGTTTTTCTCCTCAAATCTATATGATTACCTTCAAAATGTGGCAACCAATACTCATGTCCTTCTGGAACTAGAAATGTCATAGGTAATACCGTAAATTGACACATAACAGTGGTATCAGTAACATTATAACGTGAAAACTGTCCTGTGCAGTATTGCGGAGTACAATATGTTACTTCAGTATATAATTTAATCCAAATCTGTATCAGGTGCCCATTTATGAAACAGTTGTCACAAAACATTTTCATTCTGTAACATCAATTCAGTTTGTATTTTATTCTTTTGAATATCTACATACAAAGATTGCAAAGTGCATTTTGTCCAATTTACAAAAGTAGTCATGCTACCATCAAATTTTAACTGATGCAACTGCATAGCATCATAATTGTCTAAAAATTGCTGCTGGTAGTTTATATTATGCAGGTGTGCCTTCCATATCTCTGGATTCCAAGATGCTTGTAAATGTACAATCTGAGAGATATCTTCCCCCACTGTTTTTAAATGATTATTTCAATATTAGCTGCATTAATAACTCTAATGCATATGCCTAGGCCTCCTAGCAGAGTATTATACCAAGCTCTTTTGTATTGGCATTTGCCTGTGTACTGGCTATCTACCTTTTTTCAAGTAGAAGGGATTTTAACCAAATGGTCTGTATGGACAGAGTAGGTTTACCTGTTAATATTGGTAGAACATATGCCTAATGTATGCTGCCTGTAATGACTGTGTTATTCGCACATATACTTGTACCCACCTTTAGCTGGGGGTAATATACCTGCAAAGTCAATTTGGATGGCATTCCAAGGTCCATCCGCTGGAGTTAACTTTAGTAACTGTGGCTTTTTTAATTGAGCATTAACCTGCAAACATATTAAGCATTTAGCATGCACTAAATCACATATTTTCTTTGATTGTGGATGCCAGTACTTGTTCTTTACAATGGGTTATACCTTTTGTGTGCCCAAATGTCCCATTACCTGATGATTAAACTTCACTAACTGTTGTGCCTGTTGGTACAGAATATAAGGAAGACTAGAACCATCTTTAAAACATTTTGCATAATATTGCCCTGGACTAACTCCTACAAGAGTACATTTCTGTAATTGTTCCTTCAGTCCAAACTTAGTTTGGATCTGTAGCAAATCATGTTACGAATTCTGAGCTGAAAATGTCTGTATGGCATGTACTGCAGTAGTTTTATCTGGTACACCAGAAAGATGTTCTGTAGGATACAATTGCATTCATTCACTGGCTTTTTTGCCATTTGATCTGCATAGTTATTTAAGTGAAAAATCTTATTTGTAGCTTTCTGATGAGCTTTTACCTTTAAAATACTGTAGTAACCCACAAGGGACTAACTACAAACTAAATTTTAAATAGTCTGTAACACAGAAGCATGCTTGAGTGGTTTGCTCATATTATTAACAAACCCTATTCTTGCCCATGTAGACATATGCAGCTGCAGAGAATTAACTACATAATCACTGTTTGAAAAAAAAAATTCCTTCATATTCCATGAAGTTAGATAAGTAATACTTATCTCCTGCCTTTACTTGACACTAAATAATGCCAACCATTTTGCAAAACACTGCTTGACAGACATCATGAATCAGTTTATTTAACTGAGTCTCATTTAACAAAGCCTGTATGACATAATGTGGTGTCTGCACTATAATGTCTTTGGAGAAAGCTGTTACTCAGTTTGTTTCAAACCCCAATAAATGGCTAAAAGTTGCTGAATACATGGGTGATATCCCCTCTCAACATATCATTTTTTTACTGAAGAATTCAAAGTCTTTTTCATTTTAGCATCAGAGCTTTGAGGCCACTCCTGTAAAAGCACAATAGAGAGTGTGTTGGGTCCATCTGCTGCCTGTAACACAAAGGGACATGTTTAACTTGGAGCTACTAGCTCTGTAGCCATGGCCAATGCTGCCTTTAAATCACAAAAGGCTGTATTTTTCTTTGGTCCTTACTCCAGAAAGGGTAATTCTTTCTGACTAAAAAGCATGTCATGACATGAATTGTACCTTTTTACTTTTAACCTTTAACCTTAAACCCTGCTGTATCACTTTAGCTAAATGCTTTTTTTTTTTTTTTTGCTTCAGACACAGTGTATGCTTGCCCTTTGGCTGTTACCTACCCTCCCTTTTTATATTTTAACTGCGTACCATAGCCCATGTACTGACTGTACTCGTAGTAGTATCTACTTGCAAACAGACTATTAATGACATGTATGCACAAGTATGACATCTTATTACAACAATTTTAACTTGCTTAACTATGCATAATACTGCTTTTGAATACTGTTTTACCTGGAGTCTTTGCTATTTTTATGCTATCAAACAATTACAAAATATTGTAAGAAACAAAAGAGATACATTTGCTGTTGTCTGTCGTTTGCTGCACTTTGAAAAAAAATGCATGCATGCCAGACTTGTGACATCATGTCTTTACTGCGTTTAACTACTGTAGTAAATTATTTTTTATCAGTGTAGTTAACTGCTGTTGCTTTAACTCTTTACTAGCCGGATAATATTTGTCAGTATTCTGTTCTGCTGACTTTAAAGGTCTTATGTACTTCTGAAAAAGTGTTTACATATGTTGTCTGAACTTTTTGACCTCACTCTGACTATGTCTTAGAAGTTAATTAAATCTGTTTGTCAGTTTACCATGAACCTCGTCTCTGTTAATGTACAGTGCTTTTATGCCACTTTTGCTGTATATAAGCCATGAAACACTGAGGAATAAAATATCAGAAGCAACACTCAAGTGTATCATTGCATACAGTGCCTACAGTTTTAAGAACCCAAGCTTTAAATGTAATCATGTTATTAAAAACACCCTTCTGTTCATCCCACTTAGGGAGAGTTTTTAACATTAGTTAAATATGCTGTTTTAGCAGCCTCAGATTCCTGTGTCTCTGACCTCCTAGTCTCCTCCCTTGCAACAATTATGTCATACTGTGAGTCAGCCAATTGCCTGTCATATGTTTATTGCAAACGAATAGTTAACCCTTTTATTATACAAATAACTTTACTGCCTTGTTTAATAACAGTTTATGTCTTAATTTTAGTCTGTGAGACTTTCAAGAACTGAGAAAATTCTTTTGTACATTTAGCAATGTCAGCATGCATTTTACCAGACACATTGCATTTATCACAGTAAATCTGAAAGTGACCCATGAGGTCAAGATAAACTCCTGGAAATCAGACTGTAAAGTACAAACTTTGACATCTACATCACCCTCAAATAAATATTTAGAGACAGAAACCACTGTCTGCTTCAAGCATTACTTTATCCTGGTTGTGTTCTAGGTTTTGTACAATACGTTTATGACAAGGCATGCAAAAAGCAACATTTAAATAAAACATTTCTGTACATTCTGTGACACTTCTGCCCAATGTAGTAAAGACTTACAGGTGTTAACATGCTGATTATACTATGTATTTAAATAATTCCACACATGTACATATAATTCAGATACATTAACAGTAACATACTTTGTGCACTTCTTGGCATTTTCATGAATTGCATTCATTGTTAAAAGAAAAACAGAAGAAAATATTCACCTTGTCCTGAACATTTGTGGTAATCAGACTTGACACGAAGATCAGTTGTGGAAGAAATTTCTGCTGTTGGTCACTAGCTGCTGGTGATGTTAGGTCAGGCAGTATGACCCACACCGTATTTCACCAACTGTCTGAAGAATTACCGTACTGCCCTGTACTGCACCGCAGTGTTTTCATCCGCCAGGCAATGGATGAAGTAGTGGGAAAAAAAGAGCCGACTCAAGAGAAGAACTATGCAGGACTGTCACACTGTGACAGGTACCTCTGCAGGTCACACCTCCCTGATTTGCTCGAATTGGCCTGGTCTCGCCACTGTAAAATTTATATCACTACACTGAACGGTAGTCTGTACCATTACTCAATGAAAACAACTGAGCCGGTAAAATCTGATATGACATTCCTTTTACTGCATACGAAGTAACATCTAGTATAACAATGAAAGATACACATGTAGCAAAACTGTACTTCAGGTTTACAGCATCATAACTGTAAGAATCAATGTCTCTCATACAAAAGTAAGAAGTCCAATTATAGTCTCTTTTATGCCTGTATCAGCAGTTTTGAGAATATGCAAGAATAATAAGTCTTTCCCTTGAAGCTGGTCTGCTGACAGTTTGTTTCCCATGTTTCAAACATTCCGTTCCTGAAGAATAACTCCTCGGCCTTGCTCTTACCCTGCATGTCCTGTTGATAGAGACACAGCTGCATACAAGAGTTCGTCTTGACCTGCTTGTAGATACAGAATTTCACAAACTGCATAGTTTATAAAGATAAACTATTTTACTTCTGATTTCCAATAACAATGAATGCCATGCCATATGCCTTTTTACTAAGAGTATAAACTATGTGCACTTGTACTAGACTAAAAAGCAGAGCATTTACTTTACATTTTCAGACAAATCCACAGAAAGCCATTTTTAACTTGTTCACTGCTGAAAGCAGAATATGTCAAAGTTCACACTACCATGGATCCTACCCACTACAGCCTTATCAGCCTAGTTTGCAAGGTGATGGAATGTTCCAGCATGGACCCCGTCAACAGGGACATACGGAACATATAATCTCTGGACCTAAACAAATTGGGTTTCAGAAAAAGTAGACTATGCCTATTAAATCTAGCTGACTTCTTTGAAAGTCTTAGAAGCACTAGATGAGGGTAATCCATACACACAATTTACCTTCATTTAACCAAATTCTTTGACACTATACTCTACACTCTGGTATCACTGACACAGTGGTCACACTCTGTATATATCCATAGATAAGCCACTTGATTACCAACTGGCTTACTAACAACCTGCTCTATTAGAGTTGCTGACAAACTATCCTCAAAGAGACTTGTCACCAGTGGTGTACTCCAGTGCTCTGTTCTGGGACCACTTCTATTTGGCACCGACATCTGTGATATTAAAACCACTACTGCTTTAAAGGCCTTTGGATGACCAAGGCTGCAGTTAACTGTAAACTAGAAGCCATCATCAGCTCTCCAGAAGACCCCTTCATCTTCTAAGAGGGCATAACTCAGAAAAACTTGTGGTGTTATGATCATGGTCTAAGGCTCAACATGAAAAAAAGGACAGTACTATACAATCTAGGGGATAGGAACACTCACAAACCTAATTCATAAATGACACCACCTTAAAACACAAAATGTCAGTGGAAACCTTGGCAGGCACCTTTGAGATAATGAACTCTCTTTTTAGCATCACATATCTGCTATCACTTCCTCACCCAACAGATTACCAAAGGGCTTCTCCTCCTGGCTCAAAAATGTAAACATTCTCTTATACGCATCTCATCAGAAACACAGTAAAGTGCAATGTGACCATTGGCATTTACCTGCCCAAGCCACCTAACCTAGGTTTGTGCATCCGTAGTGGTTCCTCACCAAAAACATACTGAGCATGAGATCTCTAAATTACCAAGAGAATCTAAAAGTTCTGTTTCTGTTCTCCATCCCGTAGACATTCTTAGTGTGGTAATCTATGCCTAGCCTACAAACCAGAAAATGACTGAATCCTGCTTGCTCTACTGCATATTCTCAAGACCAGCAGTAATGCTATCAAGGGATTAGGGGGAACTAAATCTGTATTGCAACATAAATAACACTTGTTAGCATGACAAATACCTCTCCCAAAGAATCTGTACCGCTGGAACAAGCTCCCCTTTTGTAAAGCAATATGCTCTTTGATCATCTCCAAATTTAACTTTAATGATAGGAATCAGCAAATTTACCCAGCCTAGTCCCCCTAACCCAAATGGAAAGGGTCATTAAATCAGAATAGAATTTAAGTCAATTGGTGTTCCTCAACTGCTACCTTATGGACAGGGAGCAGCAGATCAGACCTGTATCTAGGTCAACTGTTGCCCCTGGCAAAGGCCCCATCTGGCACCCTCCCAACTATTTTGAGGCTGAAAAGAAGTCCGCCAGAGTTGGGGATACACAAAGAGCTATTTGTCTACACAGCGGCATTACAGTTTTTGCTACACCTTTCATTAACTTCACACCGACAAGGGCACAGCTGGCATTGTACAAAAGTTGCCAATCAGTCCTGCTGCAAGCAGTATGGGAATTACTGCTTGCAGCCTTTAAGTCAAGGACTGACCAGCAACTGTCATGCAGTGTCAACTGCACCCCCATCCAGCAAGCCAAACACTGACCGTCATTTAATCAGTTGCAGCTGTAATCATAGCTGCTTAAATGATTAGATGCATTGCCTGCAAGGAGTGATGGTCACATCTTCTACAGTGTCAATCACACTTCTAACAGAGCAGTCCTAGAGCAGTCATTTCCTTCTAACCATCCTTACTATGCCTCTGGAGCTAGTAGATGGGTATAGCAGTGAGACTGCAGCGATAAACTTCAAGTTACTACTGCCTAGTGGAAATCTATGAACCTGCTGTAACATTGTTTAAAATGACTTGCAGGAAGCCTTGTATAAAGTTGTCCTGAAAAGGTTGTCAAACCTCCATACCCTACTTTCATGTTTTTCAGGCTGATGTTTAGAAAACTTTCTTTTTGAGACCAGTTGCCCTGCACTAACAGATTGGCTTAGGATGCCAGACTCAAGCATCTAAAGAGTGTTTTTGCTACTGTATTACCAGAGAAGGATTCAGAAACATTCATTTGGAAAGGGTACAAGGGTCTAGTATCAACCAAAGTAGTTCCTTTTTTCACTGGATCAGGAAGGTGAATCATTGTCCTGAGGAAAGGTCCCAAACATTCCTGAAGGTCTACTGTGTCATTCTCATCTCAAGATTTACATGACTGACTAGGTGAATGTAGAATGACATTTTCCAAGATATCTTAGATAATCTCTTGCTTTAATTGCTTCAGTCTGTTAAACTTTCAGCACATTCTAAATTTCCAGATGCCTTGGGGAAGAAAGTTTCATAAGAAATGTCTACAAGTGCACTCACAAATGTTTCTGATTATGAATAGTTTAGGTATAACTTCTTGTAATTTACAATAACTTTCAAGACCTGCTACAAATGATACTGTCAGGCTGATGTGCTGAGCCAACAGTTTATAAGACTGGGATACTAGGAAGCAATTATCCAGATATAGCAAGACAGTTATGTTTCGTTTCCCAAGATGTATGAACACTGGAGCTAAACATTTGGTAAATACACTGAGGGCTATATAGCCAAAATGCAACAGGTGAGAAGTGAAAATAAACATAAGCTATTTGAAATCTGAGGTACTTCTTGTAAAAAGGCATTACTGGAATATGTCGATAATCTCCTTCTATGACCAGTGATGCCATATTAAGACCACTCTTTCACATGAAGCAGCAATGCCTTCAATGTCAGCATTTTGAACTTCTTTGCTTGAGCAAGTGTTCAGGTTTGACAGGTCTAATACCAGTCTTAAAGTGCTGTCATTTTTAAGAGAAAACAAGACCACCAATAAGATGGCTGGATTGTGTGATAAGATGTTAACAGTCATGGATGACTGTCGAAAAGGGTATAAGAGTTGCCCCAATCAGCAGAAGTGACAACAGTTGATTCAACACCCTGATCCCATGTAGAAAACGGAAACATGAGGATTCATGATGATGATGATGACAAAAAGTATGAAGTACAAGCCTTGGCTCTATTTCTACACAGTGTTTTCCACTACACTACCTTCTTTGGCAACAGCTGATCCCATCAGCTATAAATTCTGAGTTATTCTGTTTTATGGAGTGTGGGAAATGTGAAATAGAAGTTTTGACAAACCTCTAGCATAATCTTGAACAACTTCTTCTTTCGGATTTTTCCCGGTTAGGTGTCGCCACAGCGGATCATCTGTCCACTCATGATTGGCAGTGGAGTTTGTACGGTGTTGAGTTGCCAGCCCACCACCCAACCTTCCACAGAAGGCACACACATGCACTTTCAAGCCCAGGGCCAGTTTAGAGTGTCCAATCTACCTACAGCATGTCTTTGGGATGTGGAAGGAAACCGAAGCACCTGGAGGAAACCTACACGACCACTGGGAGGACATGGAGACTCCACAAAGAAGGCACCCCAGCCGAGGATTGACCGGAGAACCTCTAGCTGTGTGGTGGCAACACTAACCACTGCACCACCGCGGCCACCCTATGAACTTTAAACTACCTCTATTCATTGAGTAGCAAGAAAAATCAGAAACTTTTTTTCCTACATTTATGAAGGGCTGAATTCACTCACTGGCACTCAGGACAGTGCTTGAAATTCTGCCCAACTCCCAGTCCAGTAGAGGCAATGCCTGTGCTGCTCTTGGCTTAATTTACTTGGTACGCACATTAACACTACAGGTTTTAATGCTTTA
This sequence comes from Protopterus annectens, assembly GCF_019279795.1. Lineage (NCBI taxonomy): Eukaryota > Metazoa > Chordata > Ceratodontiformes > Protopteridae > Protopterus > Protopterus annectens. Next base: position 364,833,095 of record NC_056748.1, read on the forward strand.
AGCATCAACAACGGGATACTTTCTGTAACAAATCTCAGGACTGAGATCAGGAATGTGGGAGCATGAGACAGAATTGTCAGGATCACGGGCTATGTAGGTCCCCCTAATGCTCTTAATAAAATGTAATGGAAGAAAGGATAAACCCAATCACATGATTCATGGAGGATGGCACCGGATGTCAGAGAAGGCTTTATTGCCCCTTTACACACTACAGTCTGAGCTTGTTCTAGAACCACTGCACTTGGAATATGGTAACTAAGTGAAACCCCTCCCCAACCTATTCTCCTTTGCTTACCATCAGATCTGTCCCTCCATGAGCTCACTCATCCCGTAAAAGCCTTATGGCCCATTTATTTCCTGGGGCAAAAGTAAGGTAAACTTGTAGTAGATGTTATCCATGCTCGGGAGATTAGATTTTCTACTTTGCTCTACCATCAACATACTTGCCCATAAGTGCTGAGGAAGGAAATGCAGTGGGCCACAGCAAGGTGCTTCTGTAGCAATGCACTCACAGCCATCATTTTTGGTTATGACAGTACAGAGTGATACCCAGTCTCCATTGGGGATTCTAGCATCTAACATGCATCTTCTTACCCCCCTCACACCAAAAAAAAAATGCAGACAGGCAGAAACTAGTCATTCCTCTTCTCCCCATGCACAACTTCAAGGTTCTTGATATTTTAAAAGAGGGAATAATACATAATCATCTTTCGGCTTTTCCCGTTAGGGGTCGCCACAGCGGATCATCTCTTTCCATTTCTTCCTATCCACTGCATCTTGCTCTGTCACACCAACCGCCTGCATGTCCTCTCTCACCACTTCCATATACCCTATCTTAGGCCTTCCTCTTGTCCTCTTACTTGGCAGCTCCATCCTTAGCATCTTTTTCCCAATATACCCATCATCCCTCCTCAGCACATGTCCAAACCAATGCAATCTCGTCTCTCTTGCTTTGTCTCCAAACTGTCCAACATGAGCTGATCCTCTAATATACTGATTCCTAATCCTATCCACCCTAGTCACACCGAGTGCAAATCTTAACATCTTTAACTCTGCCACATCCAGCTCTGACTCCTGCCTTTTTGTCAATGCAACTGTCTCCAACCCATATAACATTGCTGGTCTCACTACCCTCTTGTAGACCTTCCCTTTCACTCTTACTGGTACCAGTCTGTCACAAATCACTCCTGACACTTTTCTCCACCCATTCCACCCTGCCTGTACTCTCTTCTTCACCTCTCTTCCACATTCACCATTACTCTGTACTGTTGATACCAAGTACTTAAACTCGTCCACCTTTACCAACTCTACTCCCTGCATCCTCACCATTCCTCTACCCTCCCTCTCATTTACACACATATATTCTGTCTTAGCCCTGCTGACCTTCATTCCTCTGCTCTCTATAGCATATCTCCACCTCTCCAGAGTCTCCTCAACCTGATTCCTGCTCTCACTACAGATCACAATGTCATCTGCAACCATCATAGTCCACGGGGCCTCCTGTCTGATCTCATCTGTCAACCTGTCCATCACCACTGCAAATGAGAAAGGACTCAGAGCTGATCCTTGATGTAATCCCACCTCCACCTTAACGGATCTGTCACTCCCACTGCAGTCCTCACCACTGTAACACTACCCTCGTACATATCCTGTACCACTCTTACATACTTCTCTGCCACTCCCAACTTCCTCATACAATACCACAACTCTTCTCTAGGCACCCTGTCATATGCTTTCTCCATGTCTACAAAGACACAATGCAACTCCTTCTGACCTTCTCTGTATTTCTCCAATAACACACTCAGAGCAAACATTGCATCTGTCGTGCTCTTTCCTGCCATGAAACCATACTGCTGATCACTAATCATCACCTCCCTTCTTAACCTAGCTTCTACTACTCTTTCCCATAACTTCAAGCTGTGACTGATCAGTGTTATCCCTCTGTAGTTACTGCAGCTCTGCACATCACCCTTATTCTTAAAGATAGGTACCAAAATACTTTTTCCTCCACTCCTCAGGCATCCTCTGATTTTCCAAAATTTCTAGTTAAAAATTCCACTGCCATTTCTCCTAAGCACCTCCATGCTTCCATTGGGATGTCATCTGGGCCAACAGCCTTTCCATTCTTCATCCTCTTCATAGCTGTCCTTACTTCCTCCTTGCTAATCTGTTTCACTTCCTGATTCACTATTCCCACATCATCCAACCTACTCTCTCTCTCATTCTCTTCATTAATCAGCCTCTCAAAATACTCTTTCCATCTTCTCAACACACTCTCCTCTCTTGTGAGTACCTTTCCCTCACTATCCTTTATCACCCTTACTTGTTGCACATCTTTCCCAGCTCTGTCCCAATACAATACATGCATATTCCCTCTTTTGTTTGGCCTTAAGCAGATCTTAGGGGAAGGACATCTCTCTAAAGAGGATATCACCCAGAAGGGGATATGCAGAAACTTTCTTTGTCTGGGCCACAAGTCAAGGCTTTATCCTCATATACTAATGGAGCTGGCATGAAGCCATTTCTTGGGTAGGAAGTAAATGCCAAGCAACACGGTTGTCCATGACCTGATGTAGAACCCACTGATACTTTACTTATTGATATCCCTCCAACCTAGGGTGAATGGAGAGCTTCCTTGATCCTGATTTGGGGGGATATGACAGCTTTTCCAGTGCTTGATTTACTACAGAGGACTGGAACTCATAATCTTGAACTACTGTTTGTAAAACCCACTTCTCTGTGGCTATTTGTTGCCAAGCAGCTAAAAGTTGTTGGAAGCTTCTTCCCATTTGTGAAGGGAAAGGAATGAGTATGTAATCACTTTGATGACTTCTTGTGGTATTTCTGCTCTTCTCCAAAATCTGGGTGACTGTTTCACTCTTTGCTGTTTCTGCCTTCAGTTTCCCTGAGCATATCTTTCCTTTTGGTACAAAAGAAGAATGGACTCCTAAAGAAGTACAATTAATACACAATTTTTTGTGTAAACTGTCTTTTGGAATTTAAATTAAAATGGTCTTCCAAAGCTGAACAAGTTATTACACAGCAAAATAAGTTTTCTAAACCTTCAAACTCAGATTCTAATAACTAGTTTTTATGCTGCATTCTGTCACAACATACAAAAGGCTATAAAATGTACTACTGTGTGTAAGGTACTTAGCACAACAGTAGATCTTCAAAGATAGTTCAGTGTAAGAGCTGTGAAGTCCCTCCCCTGGGACAGTAATCAAGGAGCTTCAATCCTTACCACCAACACCGGTGGGGAACTTTCACTTAGAACATAAATTAATACACACAGTATTTTCAGATGCAGCTCTCTGCATCAAGCACAATTTCCCTTAAGATCACACAGGAAACACACTCCAGACCTGGGGCTAGACTTCCTCTCCAGACCCAAAATAAGAGTCCACTTTTCTCTCTCCAGAAACCACTTCCCTGTGTCCCTGTTCCAAGTATCTGACATACACAAACACTCTGAGATTTGATTTTCACGCATATATACACACACACCTAGGAAAGGCTGGCACAGATTTTCTAGTTATGCCACCTCTGCCCAGACAATAAGGTAGATTCACTATTGCCACAAGCTAGCTACTTTAAGGCTCTTACCAGGGTACTCTTAATAAAATTAATACTTATGCAAATGGTTGTATTAGCCGAGCAAAAAGACTTTTATGAGCATGAAGCTCACAGTGTCACCAATTAAATGTACTTACTCTCAAGGGTTAAAATATTTTCTGAAAGACCAGCCACAATGAAAGGTTTAGACATATTTAATGGTAAATAAAAAAGAAAACATGAAAACATTTAAATAAACACTGGAGTTTCTATTCACAGGAAATACAAAAAAATAACACAGATGAAAAGACTCAGACACATGCAGAAAAACAGTATTTAACTAATCTCGCTATATTTTCTAAATAAATGAAGAATTACTGTTCCCTAGTTAAGTTACTTACAAAAGCAAGCCAAGTTGAAGTGGATGCGCGTCTTTGTTGTCAGGTTCCCAAAACGGAGTGCTGGGTGTCTACTATCACGTCTCTCACAAATATCTAAAGACAATTTCAGTGCTGGCAATAGAATGACATCACATCTGGTCACCTGACTCTGTGCTTCCCACACTACGCCCCTGACTAGAAGCTGAACCAGAATATAGCACAGATGTGTCACAATACACACCTAGAGCTTTGCTAAGGCATCTAGAGACTATAAAGCAGTTCCAATACTTTCATCCTTCTTGTAGAGACTAACCAGTCATTCTCTGCCACCCCAGGGTAGCAATTAGTTCGCCACTAAGGACAATAAGAGCAGGATCCCAGACCAGACATAGTGTCTCTGGCTGCATTCAGGCCTGTGAGATAAAATCTATATGGCCTAAACCAAGTAATTTAATTTCAGACTATTTTTCTTAATGTTAAGCTGTGCTGAGCTTAACCCCTTCCCTTCCAGCATCCTCTGTTAACATATATACACATTTCCTCAGTGACAACAGTACAGTCTGATATAAATGTGTATTTATTTTCTGTCCAGCAGGTCCCACTGTTAATGCATTTTTAACACAAGATGCTTTAGAAATGCATTTTAACACAAGTATCTGTACAAATCAGTTTGATGTACAAATGACATAAAACTCTTTACAAAACTCCAGCTAGCTATGCTGGCAAGTTACACGTGCACTGCCCTACTCTCTCTGGCATAGCTGGCACTATCTCACTTTGTCAACACAGCAATCATAACATTTGGGTTTAGATAACCTTCTGTTTCCCGTTTTACAGCCTGACCATCTCCAAGCAGTGGCTTTCACCATGACAACTAGTGCAGATCTTTCTTCTGCTAAGGTGATGATGTAGGTGGCATGAAACTCATCCATATATAACATGCACTGATGTGCATTCTCTTCAGTTCTTCAAGCCCTGGATTCCAAGAAGGAAAGTATGCTTCTGGCAGACAAACAGTTTAAGTACAGCACTGGTTTGATTTATAGTAAATGTATTCAGCTAAAACTAAAACAATGGACTATATGTGTGTAAAATCAAATCAATCTAACAGGGTGTTATAAAGGTTCATAATGGGCTGCTGATTCTGTGGATCATTTGTAGACTAGTCAAAGATTTCCACCAATTTACCAAGGCAAGAAATAATACCAGACCACAACCTAGTTTTGGCTACTTTTCTATAATGGCTAGAGGGGCCAGACTGGAGGGGGTATACTTACAATTTCTCATCCAGGATACACTTTAAAAGTGTCATAGAGCTATTATAAGTTACTCCTAATGGGAGTCTATTTCATACAAAAAGTTATTCCCTGCCATCTATCCCCCCTGTGAAGCTCTATATTTCAGTGGTAGTTTAGGCCTTTTGAGCATAGTTTTAGGGTGGTAATAGTTTTGTGGATGTGTAGGACATCGCACAGGACCAGATCTTTCAAGGCTCTGTAGGCAAGGCAAGGCAGAGATCTCCTCTCCACAGTCAGTAGGAAATGAAAAAGATAAGAGTGCTTCAATACAGTCAAGAAGAGGGCAAGTCCTTGATTTTTTTTTTTTTTTTTTTAAGTAAATGTGTTCACTTGAGCAGGATCATATGCCTAGCCAGGTACATACCCAAAGGGGTCATTATATTCTGTTCTAGGTCTGATAAGGGAGGAAAAGAAAGGGACAATGACTTCCTTTGATTTAGAAGATGTGTCCCCTGATGGCAAGTCAAGCTAAATAAAAAAAAAGAAAGGGACAATGACTTCCTTTGATCTAGAAGATGTGTCCCCTGGTGGCAAGTCAAGCTAAATAAAAAATTTTCTAACAGTGGTCACATGGTGGTTAAAGGATAGTTTACTGTCAATGAAAGCACCCAGGAGCCTAATGTAGAGTCTAACTTTAAGGGGGTGGTATCACCTATCTAAAAGGAAAAGGGGTGCCTGGATGTGCCAAAGGACACAATACTGCATTTTTTGGCATTTAGTCTGAGGCCGTGGTCCAAGCACCATTTGTTATGATGAGTTTGACACTCCTGGAGAACTCAAGGCCATCTGGGGTAAATTATGAGAGCTCCTAGTTTGCATTCATTGGCAAACCTTGCCAGCCTGCCAATCCCTGAGAGACACCTCTGGTAATTAATCTTTTGGTTGAGAGGTTCTGTTAGTGAGACAGTTTGCTCTATATATATATATATATATATATATATATATATACATATATATATATATATATATATATATATATATACATATATATTAGGTGAAACAAAGGTTTCCATTTAACTGGAATATCTTTTTTAATTTATTTTAAACATCTTTTTTGAATTATCAGTTGTGATATAGGCAAATTTACATTTATATAAAAGTAATGAAACTGTATTAATACGTTCACATTTACAAACATTATACTTCACATATATTGCTATATATCATGTAACCTAAGCAACATTACATAAATTATTCAATTCCTGCTATTTTTAAACAAGAAGCATCTTTATTAAACCATCAGCTAAGACACAGGCAATCATACATTTCTATAAATGAAAACATACCACACACTCCCAGTTGCAAACATTATACATCACTTATAATTTACCTAATCAATTTCAGTCAAAAATTATATAGCTCATTTAAGTCCAGCCTTCCTTTAAACCTCGTTCCTCCCTTGTATGCATTGCTCCCACAATTCCCATTTTTCCTATGCAGTTTGCTCCTACCCTTTTCTAAAGATCTCATTTCCAGTTGTTTTATCTCTGTTACTATATTCACTACTTCTAGTATAGTTGGTTTAGATTTCGACTTCCATTTTCTAGTAATTGCTTTATTGGCAGCCACCATAATTACATACAGCAAGGCATTACCATGTCTAGACAATTCCGATTCTGTATCATAGCTCAGAAAAATAATCTCCCTCGTCACACCAATCTGCTCACCCAGCATCTCCGACAGTGCATCCCATAGGGAATCCTTAAAGTATGTCAACTCACCACACTCCCAGATAATATGTTCCCAATTACCTCTTTCTTCCCAGTCACGCCTCCAACATTTGCTGTCTACCTGAGAGAAAACTTTCTGGAGTCTACTTGGGGTATAAAAATATCTACGTAAACATTTCCAAGCAAAAATCCTAAATCTTCTAGATTTCATTGCATATATCCTCCCATTGTTTCTTTGTGAATTGCTTATCCTTTCTAACCTCCTCTGGTTGATTCTTATAGTTATCATGTAATATTTTATACGCTGTACTAATTACTCCTTTTTTTAATGCCAGCTTCTGTTCTAGATTCTACTACAAACTCTACCAGCGCTGGTCTTTCAATTAGGACCCCCCTATTTCTCTTTCTCTATACTCTGATATCAATCCTTAATAGGGAAGGCAATCTCTTACCTGCAGTCCAAATAAATTTGTGGCGTCTTCCCATTCTATCATCTTCTCCTCTCTAGCTATTTACTCTCAATGCCTTGGTTGCTTTGCCAGTTTTCGCCAATAAATTCCAGCCATCTCTTGCTTATTTGCTATATCCCTAATTGCAGTCAACCTTATTGGCAGAATCTCCTTTCACAATTCCCGTGTTGGCTTAGTTCTTAGGATACTTTCTGCTACCTTACAGATATAATATTCTGTATGATTGTTGTTATTCTCCTTAAAGGCCTGCATCCAAAATACCAGTCTCTCCTTGCTTCTTGAGCCTCCTCTCTATTTCATTATTATCCCTTTCCACTTTGAATTATTGATCATCTTTTTTTAATTATGCCCGAGTCTGGAATAGTATCAAAGGTTTTACCCAAGTCCAGATATCTCTGTGTGAACCAATTTACCACAGTCTAATGCCCTTCTGAGTTGTTCAAAAAAGTACATTGGGTTTAAGATGAAGGATCTGCCTATATGAGTAAAAAGGTACAATGTATACTAAAACAGTTGGCAAATTAGGTAGTACAAAATCATATGTTCTTGTCTACAAGGATGTTAAGTAAAATAAAGGAGGTTAAAACTGCTAAAGAGATCAAATCACATTTGCTCATCCTTATGACAAACAGCAGAGTTTAGCAGACATTTCAGAAAAACAATCCTGGAAGAAGGGACAAAATAAGATTTCTGAAAGTTGATTTGAAAAGCCAGACTGAGCAGAAGATCCTGAACAGTTGTTAAAGACTCTTTTGAGATGGAAAAAGAGTCTGCAAAGATAAGACTATCTTGCAAATATAGAAAACTGAATGCTTTGATGTCTGCAATAAGCAAGAAGGAATTACTGGTGCCAGACACATTGTGAATACCCTTGGAGTAGTGGAAAGTTCAAAGGATAAGACAAGAGAACTGCTAAATATAAGCCAGACACAGAAAATCTTAAAAAAAATCTGAATTGCTTGCAAGTGGGAATGTGGCAATAAGCACTCTATGTCTGGAGAAGGGAGAAGAGGTAAATGGACTGGAGAGAAAGTATATTGAACTTTGGAATCTTTACAAAAAGTTTTAAAAAGGAAAGGTCTAGCCTGGACATGCTGGCAAGATCCTTCCCTCTTTAGTATGAGAAAAATCCTTAAATAAAAGCCTTTGCTCAACTGGCATGGAGGCAATGGTTCTACTACACCCCTTGCAAGCATACAATGCAGAATAGGAAGAAACAAGCAGACTTGGTTCACTGGGTAAGAAATTCCCAATGCCAAGTGTATCTCTGCTGAATTACATTTAAAACCCATTTGTCACCACGATGGAAGATGAAGCCTCATAGAGAAGAAGAATTGCCGGGGAGGGGTGAACAAACAAAAAGTCATGCTGACTGGAACGACTGTCTTTTGACTTATTTTTGTATGTATTTTCCTTCTTTTTGAAGCTTCTTTGTCACTGCTGCTTTCTGAAATCCTGTTTGATGGCTCCTTGCTGCTTTAACTGCTTACTGAACTTGCTTACTGAAAAAAGGAGATGAACAAGAAAGGAATGTTTTATTTGTCTTAAAAAAGAGGTCTGAAACATTTGAGGCACTCCTTGAATCAACTTTCCCCTTTCATCACACTTCTTGAGCACCTCAGCTGCAAAAGGGCTGAACAGAACTTCCTTCTGTATGGGAAAATTTTACATTTCAGATTTAACATCTACTGGAAGGTTTTGAGAACAAAGTCAAGGCAATTGCCTCATTACTGACCCAGAAGCAGAGACATCATAAGCAGACAGTCAAATGAGAGACAGATGTTAAAGAGGCATTGAAATAATGAATCAAACAGAAAAAGGCTCAGTTAGTGTCCGACCCTCCAGGACTATGCCTATATAAGATAAAACAGTCCACTCCACATAAATATGGCAAGCAAGCCTCTTTAATAAAAAGTTAAGTGCTTGTGTCCCTTCTAATCTGTTCAGACATCATCAAAACCATGATAAAAGTATTCAGCCAGCTTATATCATTAAAAAAACATCCTATGAGAAAAATATCATGTTTGATTCATATTTTTTCTGCTTGGCTGCATGGACACACGTTCCTTGTTTCTGGTTCTTTGGCATTCAAATTATATTTTATCCCAGTAAAAGGAAATTTAGCTATTAACTTTTGCAAGTTGTCAAAACATAAAAGTAAAAAACTTTAACAAATGAGCTTAACAGTTTAAAATCCTGAAATTTAAACTACCAGACGAAAAGTTTAACTTGTCACATGCTTTCCCATTCTTGTCAGAGATGATGGAATTAACAGTAGCAACCTGTTTATCAGAAGCAGATTTGAATAGGGAAATCTCTGCCAGATCTGATTTCGGGTTAGAAAATAAATACTTATCAAATTGACAAACCCTGTATAATTTATCAGACTTCCTGGCAGCAGGAGGCAAACTAGAAGCCTTGAGAAAAACTCTCTCTACAGCAAGGCAAAACAGGAGGACCAGCTGAAAACTTAGGCATATCCACTTGTAATAAATTGTAATATATTTTCAATGCAAGAGGAATTTCATTCTGCTCCCACTGGAAAAAAAGTGTCTCAGAAAAAGAAAAATCTTCAAGGGGTAGATCTGAAACAATACTTTCCACAGAATCAGAATGTCATCCCTTTGCACAAAGGTGGTGCCACTGCTGTCCCGCGAAACTACCGTCCCATCAGCTGGACTAGTCTGATCTGTAAAGTCATGGAACATATTATTATGGATCTCATAAACAAGGACATAGGCAATCTCCAAGCACTTGACCCCACCCAATTCGGATTCGTCAGAGGCAGATCTTGCTTATTGAACTTAGCTGACTTCTTTGAGACTGCCACCAAGCCCCTGGATGAGGGAAAGTCAGTGCATACAGCTTACCTTGACCTGGCCAAGGCCTTTGACACAATCCCCCAATTGGGCATCATCGAAAAGCTAACGCAACTTGATGTTAATCCCTATCTAGTCAGATAGGTGGCCATATGGCTCACTGAAAGGACCCACAAGGCCAAAAATAGGCACTGCCACCTCCAACAGCAGACCTGTCACTAGTGGTGTTACCCAGGGATCTGTCCTGGGACCCCTACTGTTTGGAATATACTTCACAGAGGTCCAGGCAAAGACAAAAAGCCTGTGGCTGACCAAGTTTGCAGATGACTGTAAGTTGGGTGCTGTCATTGACTCCCCAATTGATGTTAACATACTGCAAAAGTGTCTCACAGCTACAAATAACTGGTGTCAAAGTCATGTCCTTAAGTTAAATGCAAAAAAATGTATTATCGTACCATTCGGCAAAAATACGGCCCCTACTGACTACCACATCAATGGCAACCCCCTAAGCACACAACCTGTGGTGAGAGACCTGGGTACTCAGGTTGACAACAATCTCACATTCGACCATCATGTGGTGGCAATGGTCAGAAAAGCCTTTTATTTGGTTCATCTCATAAGTAAAGGGAGTGCATCCAGGAAAAAAAGGAGGTTATTACCTCTCTGTACTCCTCCCTTATTAGACCTATAATTGAGTATAATGCCCCATTTGGTATGTACCTTTCCAAACACCTGCACCAACTGGAAAGGCCACAGAAATACCTCACAAAAAGAATCCATGGCCTCCAACTCCTATCCTATGTAAACAGGCTTAAATCACTTTCACTCTACTTGGTATCATACAGATTGCTCAGAGGTGATCTGTGTCTCACCTACAAGGCAATATTGGACCCTGCCCTATTAGAGATGCTCCATATCCGTAAATCTAACTATTCACGCATCACCCACTTGATAGGCCTAAATCTAATATGTGACATCAACAAAACCTGCTGGAGAGACAGGTTTTTCTCCCAGAGGCTGCCCAGTCTCTGGAATAGAGTTCCCATACATGTCAAACAGACTAATATAACTATGTGTTAAGACATATACATGGAAATTACAAGTAAATAAAAGTGGCACTGCATAAATGATTATAGATGAACTTGAAACTATGTGTGACAGAGTATGACTACAAAAAGCTGAACTTCCATGAAGTAAAGGAAATGCTGTGTAAATAAGCCTTTATACTAGATAACCTTGTTACTGGGGAAAACCGCAATAATGTTACAGAAGGCAGTCTTAAATTATCCATACTTACAGGCTATCAAAATCAACTGTCTCAGTGAAAAATAAAATTACTTCTAATTTCCAATGCAAGTAGTATAAGCAGTTTAAAAAAGTACAATTCAGGCCTGTGAAATACTGTGTACCAAACAAGCATTAGATGAATTAAGTTTTCATGACAAAACAATATTTTTTGCAAATGTTAAATAAAAGATGATAGAGTCCTATATAAATATTTAAATATTCCAAAACCAGTGAGATGCTAACTACTAATTTGTTTAGCATGTGAAATGTATACATACATCTCTGAAAGACCTTCAGAGTACAACTGTGTTGTCAAAAAATAAAAACAAAAAATAGTTAAAAAAAGAAATGTATACATAGTAAAACTAGTTCATATCTAATCACTTCTAGCAGCAGGACCAAATACACATTCCTACAAAAAAGTTACTTTTAATGATCTTTTCTGGAGACTGGTAAGAAAAGTGTTTTATCTGCTACAGTATACTTTACTGGGATGAGTTTGCTAAACAAGTTTTGATTTTCCAAGGGGCAAACTATTAGAAATAGAATAATTCCCATAAAGGAGTTTCTTGTAAAGACTTGAATTTTACATTTCTTAGCAAAACTTTTTTTAATCAGACCAGTCATTGACAAATAAAAACAATCCATAGGAATATTCAGTATCTGTGATTTACATTATGCTAATTTAGCTAATCTCACCCACGCATACCTCCTAAAAAACAATTCAAACACTGCTACCCTGGGCATTGTGTCCAAACAATCATAAAAGCATTTAAATATATAATCCTATTCTCTTAGATGATTTTATTAGATGCTGTACCTCATATGTTGCCTTTGTATCTGACATTTTACTTGGATTGCACAGCAATAGCACCAAAACTAATTTGTGATATAACATATAAGCTAATTAATTACTGTCCTTAATAGCCAAGGTACTGATGTACAAATTTTACTTCCATACCTTTTCAAAAATCTCCATTCAACCTCAACAAATCAGAACCCCAGGAGACAAAATAATCTCATCCAAATAAGTTGATGGCAATGCCAGACTTGGATTAGATTTTAAATTACAGTACAAATGTCTGCCTCTTTGGTACGTAGGAAAAATGCCATAACTATGACCCAGAAGGCCCATAAGACCCGCATTCATCTAACAGCTTGGGTGGTGGAAGAAACAAGTAGGAGAGGATGTGAGTGACAGGCTAATTGACGCACACCTGTTCAGAGGAGAGAAAGATGGTTAGGCCTGCTACTTCGCTGACACAAAGCTGGGTGTTTACCAGGTGTCCAACAGTGCAACAGCAGCTGAGCAATCACTGAATGTGTGCCTTTAAAGAGCAGTGTACATAGTAACTAAAGCAAGGTATGAAAATCAGTGCAAGTGTATGGAGAACAGTGTTACAAGTCATCCTCGTTATCCAGTTAGATCCAACAAAAAAATCACCCCTGATGGCTGCCTGGATGATGGCCTTCTATAGTTGGCTTTTGCCATGTAGGGAGAGTGGCTCTCAATTGGAAGTTTGATGGTTATGATGCATAAAAAACAATACTGACATAAATGGCAGCATTAACATTTTGTTGCAATTTACATATGATTATTTATACAACAAGTTCACATGCCAACAGGCTGGTTTAAATGTGTCTAAATTTATACTTTTATACTGTCACTGATCTTGGAAAGTTTTAAACATGGACAGAGCCTGGTTAAAGAACTTTGCCATTTTAAGCATGTTAAACACCTCTTTTTAGTAAAAGATAACTTTGGGGTAAGCCAACTTAAAGTACATATCCTCAATGGCTGTAACAGACTTTCACCTCTTTTGAAGCTATTTAATAATTTTTTGAAGATTTATTGAAAGGGACCTGCTACCCAAAAGCAACATCCAGGACAAGAGTCATCCTGGAAGGGAAAAAACCTCAGCCACATTATCTAATGAAAAAGCAGGTTAACAACTTCTCATAACTACTGTATCAGTATAAGTTAAATGCAGAATGAAAACAGAGACAACCACAGATGAACTTGAATGTAAAGCTTTCTCTACAGACTCCATGACCACAGAATTAGGGACCTCTGAAAACGTCTCCAAATCATGATCCAGAAGTGGGGCTGAATTTAGAACCAATAAGACAGTTGCACATCCTAATATAACCATATGGGTTTTGTCTTAAGAAGAATCATTAATGTCTCAAAGCTTCCAAGTGGATTTTGAAATTTGGAGTATATTACAGTTTTGGATTTTTTATCTCTGTATACTTTGTTGTTCTGTGACTGTTTCCTAGTGTGGACTACTAGTTTACTGTCAGTCAGTAGAGTGTCTGAGTTCTTCCAGACTACAAAAAGTATTCTTAAGGACCACTTCAAAGGACAGAATAACTCAAGGCTCCTCTTTTCTGTTTTTCCTAAGGTACCTTTTGAGGCTGTTGTATTATAAAAGGAAAAAGGCAATCAATCAGTTGACAGAGGACTTCATGAGCCAAAGGGTCTCGCCAATAGCAGAGTCACTTGGAGGTGTACTAGTGACAGAAGAGGAGTCATTTTTTTCTGTCCATCTCAAAGACAGACATCAGTCCTCAGCCTCCCCTGCAGAAAAGGACTTTGACACAGAATGAAGAAACTCTGGAAGCTAATGGGTATTAGCATCATAAAAATCAAAGCTTGCATAAGCAAAGCATGCATGTGTAGAACTTATTCAATGACTATGTTTGATCTTGTAGATTTTGCAATTTAACCTGTAGTTGTCAACCCTGGAGTATGATATAATAAATGGTGTGCATGGGGTGAAGTCCATTACATAGATGGATGTTCCTCCCACTTTGGTTAGGCATGCTTTTTTCATTAGGTTCAAATGAGTGGGTTTGAATAACGGTTTCAAGTAAGCAAGCTTCAGTTTTCATAAAATACACTCTTGTCATTACCAGTGTAATATTGGCAGCAGCTGTAGCTCAGAAGCATAGCAATGATCTGCACTATGACAGAGAAGTAGTTGCTCTGGTGGTGGTACTAGGAGGCAAGAGGGTAGCACAAATCCCAGTGCTGGCATCTAGTGGTATTTCCTGACAGACTACTCCTTCACCAGCTTAGATATCACTCACAAAGTGTGGCCCAAGCCCTGTAAGTCCACTGTGTTATTTATTTATTTGAGCACACGAATAAGCTGAACTTCAAGGGTCATTTTTTAGCCATGATGAAACTTACAGTAAAATTAAAGATAAACAAGTATAAACAAGTATTAGTAGCCAAGTATACAAACAGTATTAGGCAAGCTTTAGAAAAGATTTAGGTAAGCATCATACGTAATACTGATACTTCAAGATAAAATAATGATATTAGTATGAAATATCACCAAATGCAAACATGTTTACTGCTGAAGACTATAGCTGTGAATGCTCCTACACAACAGCACTTAAACAGCTGCATTTGTCTCCAAGTCTAGTGAATAATCTATGCTAAAAGGTGAATGCCAATAAAGTGGACAGCTTTCAAACAGAACAATGAAGGACTTGCTCAATAGAGGGTCCATAATTGATGCGGTCTTGTCTATGTAGGTTTCTCTGAAATGGAGAACTCTAATATGGATTAGAAAGTTTGCTGATGAATGAAAATTGCAAGGATTTTTGGATGCCATATATTTGTGGTCACTGAGAAAGCAAATGGATTTAATGCCAGGAAAACTAAAAAGTTTGCACTCTGGCAAACAATCCATGTTATTCATGCACTACAAATAATGTTGTACTTAAAAGTGAGGGAGAAGATTAAGGATTTGGGTATTACTATAGATAGGGGATTTTTGTATGAGGATTATGTTCAAATGACACCCAAAAAGTACTACATAATTATAAAGGATCTCTTACAAAGCACAACCAGTAGGGTAGAATTAGAAGTTATGTACCTACCATAACGTTCCATGTTAGTTGTCTTCTCTCGCCTTCTTTCTTGCTGGATGGGTTCGGAGCCGATCCTCGGCTCCGACTGCACTGCTAAGCTCGAGAGCTAATTTTACCAGCTCGAGGCAACCCTATATCCCATGATGCAAGGCGGAGATTACTCAGATCTCGTTTGGTAGCTAAAGAAATAGCAGTATTGTCTACCAACTTAAGAGGAGGAAGAAAATAAGGATACTAAATAACATCATAACCCTCTAGAAAGAATCAAAATAATCTAGTGACACTAGGAGATGAACAGCTAGAAAAGGGTAATAACCTCTTAATAGAAGATGTATAATCTTCCCGGTCTGACCAGGCTAGGGGGATGGGGGGGCAGGACGCAAGAAAGAAGGCGAGAGAAGACAACTAACATGGAAGGTTATGGTAGGTACATGACTTCTAAATGTTAAGTTGTCAATCTCGCCTTCATTCTTGCTGGATGGGACCACGTCCCTAGCACCTCTATCCTGGGTGGCTCAATGGAACAGACTCTTGAGAATGGTGGAACCAAAATTTGCTCTGTCTCTGGAGACCAAATCTAATTTGTAATGTGAAACAAAGGTATGAGGAGAGGCCCATGTGGCTGCTGCACAAATAGTGTCTATTGGAAGTCTAGCTTGAAAAGCTGTAGATGTAGCTAGAGCTCTGGTAGAATGGGCTTTTGGGTTAGAAACCAACTCTTTGCCTCTGAGCTGATAAACGTAAGTGATTACAGAAGACAGCCACCTAGATAAAGTTACCTTAGAAACTGGAAGGCCTTTCCTGTTCTCTGCATAGGAAAGAAATAGTTGATCAGATTTCCTAAAAATTTTTGTCTTATCCAGATAATATCTGAGCTGACGGTGAACATCGAGATAATGTAACTTTTGTTCAGCTCTATCAGAATAGTTCAGAAAAAATACTGGAAGATCAATGGATTGATTTAGGTTAGTTTGTGATGCCACCTTTGGTAAGAAAGATGGATTAGTTCTTAGGGATACCCTGTCTTTGTGGAATATTAGATAGGGAGGGCGAACACAGAGAGCATGAAGCTCAGATTCTCTTCTGGCAGATGTAATGGCAACTAGAAAAAGTGCCTTCTAAGAAAGCAATTTCAAAGAACAGGCAGCTGCAGGTTCGAACGGGGGAAGAATCAGGGATGTTAAAATTAAATTTAGATCCCACTGTGGTGGGGGGTCTCTAATCGGAGGTTTCAATAAAAAGATACCTCGAAGGAATGCCTTGCAAAGTTTATGTGACATAATGTTGTGGTCCAAAAAGCCTATATGAAAATTTGAAATGGCTGTCAGTTGAACTTTCACTGTGGAAGAAGAGGATCCTGAATGAAAAATGTCAGCTAGGAAGTCCAATACCGAATGAATTGGAGCAGTATAGGGGTCTATGTTCCTAGCTTTTGCCCAGAAAGAGAAACGTCGCCATTTACTAGTGTAAATCTTTCTGGTAGAAGATTTTAGGGAAGCTACTATGATATCCCGTACAGGATTAGAAATCATAGGAAGCCTGGCTAAGGATGGAATTGGAGCAACCAAGCAGTGAGGTTGAGAGAGGGTATGGATTGGTGCAGTTGACCCGATCAAAACTAATAATAAATCACAGTTCACCTGGTAGAAGCCGAATCCTTTAATAAATAGTACAATAAAATGACATAATATACAGGGTTTCCCATTCTAATAAAACCAAGTTAGCATAAATGGGGGCGCAAGCCGCCCCCATAGCAACTCCACTTACTTGTTTATAAAGAACACCCTCAAAAATAATGAAATTGTTATCCAAAACAATTTCCATTAATTCTAATAATAAACATTTCCTATCCAGTATTAATTCTGAATATTTGTGAATGCTTGCCTCAAAAAATTCAAAACCATCCTTCCTGGGGATACAAGAAAATAAGTCTTTCACATCAATAGTGATGAAAAGACTCTCTTTGGCCCATAAATCGTTGTTAATTCTTCCCAAAAAATCCCATGAATCCTTAATAAGATGTTTATGTTGGTTAACTATTTTGTTAAAATTTTGATGAAAACTGCTAGAGGATGAGTCTTGGATCCACGAGCGGAAACTATAGGCCTAAATGGAGGTTGACCAATATTTTTATGAATTTTTGGTATCCCAAAGAAACCAGGAATAGTAGGATGAAGTTGTCGAAGAAAATGGTAGGTAGTCTGATTGATACGCTGTTCAACTAGATATTCCTCGAGAAGAAAATCTATTCTGTTCTAAGCAGTCTGAATCTCATTGTAAGAAACCAAACAATATGTATCCTCCTGTGTCAAAATATTTTTTAAGGCATTTTTATAGTCAGTTTGTTTGAAAATTACCAATCCTCCACCTTTATCTGGTTCCATGAAACGTAGATTTTTATTGTGTTTTAAATCCTCTAATAGGTTAGCTTCATCTAATTTTAAGTTGTAATTCTGCCAAAAACCATTGGTATTTTTACCATATGATTCATATATTTCTCTAGTGACTACGTTCTCAAAAGTATTTAGAAGTGGATGGAGGGGGGGGTTGTATACACTCCTTCTAGTAATAACATAGTTGTCACTGTTCCCCATAAACTTTTCAGGAACCCCTTTGTTATGTATAATTGTAAGGTTTAACTTCCTGAGGAACAGTTTTAGATCTATTAAAATTTGAGCCAAATCTCCTTTGAAACTTTTTACAAATTTGAATCCTTTGGAAAACAAGTTAAAATGAGTTTTTTCCAATTTCACATCAGTATAATTGTATATTTTGTATCCATGATATTCGGAGACTATTCCATTCGGATGTATAGTTATAGCATCTATCTCTCCCTGTTCCCCCTGTGATTCCAATCCTGTTTTTTTAAATGAGAATCTGAATTGGGGGCATTCTGATGTTTGTTGGCTAGGCGTTCTGACCTCCGTGGACCTAAAAAAAATTAGAAGAATTACTGCTTACAACAGAATAGATTTTCTTCTCGAGGAATATCTAGTTGAACAGCGTATCAATCAGACTACCTACCATTTTCTTCAACAACTTCATCCTACTATTCCTGGTTTCTTTGGGATACCAAAAATTCATAAGAATATTGATCAACCTCCATTTAGGCCTATAGTTTCCGCTCGTGGATCCAAGACTCATCCTCTAGCAGTTTTCATTGATCAAAATTTTAACAAAATAGTTAACCAACATAAACATCTTATTAAGGATTCATGGGATTTTTTGGGAAGAATTAACAACGATTTATGGGCCAAAGGGAGTCTTTTCATCACTATTGATGTGAAAGACTTATTTTCTTGTATCCCCAGGAAGGATGGTTTTGAATTTTTTGAGGCAAGCATTCACAAATATTCAGAATTAACACTGGATAGGAAATGTTTATTATTAGAATTAATGGAAATTGTTTTGGATAACAATTTCATTATTTTTGAGGGTGTTTTTTATAAACAAGTAAGTGGAGTTGCTATGGGGGCGGCTTGCGCTCCCATTTATGCTAACTTGGTTTTATTAGAATGGGAAACCCTGTATATTATGTCATTTTATTGTACTATTTATTAAAGGATTCGGCTTCTACCAGGTGAACTGTGATTTATTATTAGTTTTGATCCATTTTCCGGTTTTGTGGCGTTTTTTTTTAAGCATTGGACACAGGATTTTTTTCAACATGCAAATTAATAATAATAAATGTTTGTTAACCGGGTACACCCACAAGACATGCAGTCCCTTTTTAGGAGTGACCCAGGAGCAATGTCTGGTTAAGTGACTTGCTCCAAGATCACACAGGAAGCAAATGAGAGCTGAGGGAACTACACATCGCGGCCTTAATCCTCTGCACCAACTTCCAGAAAATTGCCCAAGGACTAAGATAAAACTGCACAAGCATCCACAAAGTACCAAGAAGTATGGAATAGATGTGTCTTCTAAGTCCATAACACTGGCATTTTGGTATGTGACAGTGGGGACACAAGCCCCCAGAAGCAGGACCTTGACAGCTAAAAGAAATGTCATAATGGGAATCTCAGACAGGAGATCTTGTTAGACTGAAAAGGTCCCTCAAAATAAGATCTAGTATAATACTTTTGTTAATATATACTGAAGTATTTTGTTTGCATAGTATATGTATCACAAAGTAAATAGTCTGCATAGAAACACAAAATGAGTTACTTGCTAACAGGTTCATAAGGTAATCATCTGTACAAATTATTACAGTCAAGCCAGTTCTAAATGAAGCTTTAACTTCTGAACTGTGGAATTGACCATTAACTTTCTTATCAGTAGCTTCTGAGAGTCATGTCAGATGTCAGTCTACCACCACTGCCTTTGTATTAAACATACAATGCCATTTACACTATGGTACCAATTACAACAATTTATACAATTATGTTAACTTAAGAAGTAGATTAATTCTCAGAAATAATTTAACAAATAATGTGCTTAAAGTAAATCAAGAATTCCCCAAACTTTTTAAAAATTATTTCATTTAGTCATTAAATACAATTTCGCACCTTAGTCATTAACAAGCTTTACATTCATGCTTTCTAGGAAGACTTCCAGTTTCATAAAGTTTAGTATTTGATTTGAAAAGCGTTATTTGTACTGAACTATTCATACTTACTGCAATGGTTCTCCCAGGGGCAGGTTTCTTTGTTGTAGTGGAATTCCCTGAATGACCATTAACCCATTGAGATTGTGCTGTTGACTGCCATTTTCAGTGTGTAACCGATTTACCTGTGCAATAAAATAAAGCAGAACATATTTTAAAGCAAACTAAGAAAACTGCAATCAAAAATAGCTTAGAACAAAAAATATAAACTCGATTTACTTTTAAAATAGAAATGCTTTAGTTGGCATTACTGAGGTTTAGTTTTTAGAAAAGATTTATGTTGGGATTACTGGGATAGGCTGAAAAGTGTGCTGTAAAACACTGAACTGTAATCAGTTCTAGAAACTAAGAAGCACAATTTTTAACTAGAAAAAAAACAGTACAACAAGTCTGTGATGTAGACAAACTGCAAAAATACATTATGTAAGCCACTTTCTGAAAATGTATTTATGTATGTACACATGTATGTATATATGTTAGTTAATCAGGTCAGTTTTTTCAGCCATTTCCTAGGTCACAAGGCAAATACATCTGAAACAGTATTTAACAAATGTTTATAGAGAAATTATAAGTCATATTATGCATACAAAGTAATACTAGCAAGTCATTTTTCAAACAATGCAAATGAAGTACAGAAAACAAGTAAAAATTTCACTAATTTTTTACATACTATTACTGCATGTATTATGTGTCTACAGTAAATAGAATAGTTGCATTACATAGGCTGGCTAAGTAATAGCGGCTGTTATACTACTGGTAACTACTGAAATTACATTCTTGAGATTTTAACTGTTTTAATAAATTATGACTTGAAAACACAAAGATAATCAGCAGATAATTCATGGACATGAGAAAGTGTCCGTCTTCCAGACCGGTTTCCAAAGAATCCTGGAGCAGAATTCTCTAGCTGTCTCTTCTGAAAGGAAGCAAACAGATCTACTTGAGGTGTTACCTACAGTTGGATCAATTCTTGTAAAACCCCAAGATGAAGTTCCCATTTGTGGAGGGTCTGTCCTGGACTTGCTGAGCTTGTTTGTGATAAAAATTTGCCCTAACAGAATGCATGAAGCAGGCAGAGTAAAACTGAGCAGTGTTGCTATCTCATACGCTCTCAAAGCCTGTCTACAAGAATGTTAGGATCTGGTACCCCTTTGTTTCATTATGTACCACATCATTGTGATGTTGTCTGTGCACACTTACAGAGGTCCTGGAGACAACAGACAGCTTAAGGCTTTAAAAGTATTGATCACTGATAATATCTCTATTTCTCTCTCTGACATTTATGTGCTTCTCTACATTTCCACTTTTATCCATTTGGAAACTGCACCCCATGCCAAATCTGATGTATGGAGGTCAGAATAAAGACTGGGAGATCTATATTGCAAGAGATTTGGTCTATCCACCAAAGAATATCCCTTTTTACAAATCCTAGAACTGGGATCTGAAAAGACAAAGGGTGTACATGCTGAATCCAGACTGATCTGAGGTACTACTGCATTTTTCTCACGTGGAGTCAGGCCAGGGGTTAGCATGAGAGAGATGGAACATTTCTACTTTGCTGGAAGGAAGAAAGGTTCTTCCCACATCCAAATCCAATAGACTTTCCTGGAATAGATTGCTGTGAGAAGGGATGAGAAAATATTTCTGAAAGTTAATTTGAAAACCCTGACTGATTAGATTCTGGACAGTATGAAAAGACACTTGACAACTAAAAAAGGAGTCTACAAAGATAAGACAGTCAACCAAATATGAAAAGATGTGAATGTCTTTAAGCCTGCAATAGACGATGACTGAAAGACATTTTTTGAATACCCTTGGTGCTTTGGAAAGCCCAAAGGGAAAGACAGAAAACTGATATTGTATAATTCAGAAACATTAAACCGTAAAAAACACCCAAGTTTCTCACCAATGGAAATTTAAAAGGCATCGTTTAAATCTAGCGTTACCAAGAAGGAATAATTGGAGATTAGAAGAAGGGCCTGCAGGGCTAACATTCTGAACCTGGGAATCTTGGCAAAAAGACATAGAAAGGAAAGCTCCAGCAGAGGCCTCCTCACAGGCTTCCCCTATTTGGTGCCAGAAAAAATAATTAAATAAAAACCTTTGCCCAAGGGGAAAAGAAATACAAGCTCTATAACTCCTTGGGCCAGCATCTGGTGCAGAATAGGAAGAAAAAAAGTAACTTGGTTCACTGGGAAAGGAGGAAACCTTTGGTAAGGGGAGGGGAATTCTCATTGCCAAATGTGACTGTGCTGAATTACTGGCAGAACCCATCTGTGTGAAACAATCTAATGCCACAAAGGAATAAGAGGTTGCTAGGGTGGGAAGAGCCTAAACAGGCAGTTACACTGACTGAGACAATGGTCCTTGGCTTTTAGAGTCTTTTCTTTTCTGTTTAGAGCCTCCTTTCGACTGCTTTTTAAAATTTTGTTTGCTGGCTCCTTGCTGCTTAAATGGCTTATTGAAAAGGGGGGCTGAGGTGGAAGAGGAATTATTACTTCTTTTGAAAAATGAGGGGTGAAAAATCTGAGTTACTTCTTGTAATAATTTTCTCCTTTCATCGTGCTTCCTTTAAACCTTAGCATCAGAAGTACACAAACTCCAATTCTAAGTGAGAATTTAAGCTTTACAACTTCAGGGTAGTTTTTTTTATTTAAACACCTTTATTAAATTATAACGCAAGACATAGGCAAACATACATTAATAGAAAAGAAAATAAACCATGTAACATTTTACGTTTACCTACATTATACATAGGTTCATAGGTAGGTTCTAGGCTATCAGCCCTGGGGCCTATATAAGCCTAGCCAAAAAAGTTCCCTGGCTTTCGCCACCCAAGAAAATTTATTTCCTGTGCCCCTGTCAAGCAGTGCCACAGAAGTGATCCCCAGGGTTAATTTTCTATTTCCCTTCCAGTCATCAAGATTTTTCTTAAAAGACGGCCAATGAGGAGCTTTGCTTGACATGAATGGGTAGTTTGTTCCAGAGTATGGGAAGACTCTGGGACAGGAATCTATCCCTCCAGCATGTTCTGTTTATTGTGAGGATAAGGTTTAGGTCCCTGGTGCGTGTGGTTTGGAGAGATTGGGATTTCTTTAAGTGTAGCATGTCCAACAGCTCTGGGTTTGACACAGCTTTGTATGTTAGGCAGGGGTCGCCTCTGAATAGGCGATATGTGACGGAGTAGAATAAGAAGTTATGTACCTACCATAACGTTCCATGTTAGTTGTCTTCATCTCACCTTCTTTCTTGCTGTTTGGGATCAGAGCCGATCCTCGGCTCCGACTCGGCCATCTTCAATAGCTCGAGAGCTGTTTACTGGCTCGAGGCTACCCCTTATCCCATGATGCCTAGCGACAGCTACCCAGATCTCATTTGAAATAGCTAATCCCAGACATAACATGAGAGAAACCAGTTAACAAAAAAATGGTTATTCCATACATCCTAAAAACTACAATAGGTTAGGAAGACCTAGGCAGAAGAGTAACAATAAAGAATACTCAGCCAGTGAAGAAGGACTCCTCTCAATCCACTAGGATGGGGTGATGGAGGGAGGGACGCAAGAAAGAAGGCGAGATGAAGACAACTAACATGAAACGTTATGATAGGTACATAACTTCTTTATGTTAAGTTGTCTATCTCGCCTTCATTCTTGCTGTTTGGGACAGCGTCCCTAGCACCTAACATCCTGGGTGGCTCAGTGGAACAGACTCTTCAGAACAGTGGAAGCAAAGTCAGCTCTGCTCCAGAAGACCATATCCACCTTGTAATGAGAAATAAAGGTATGAGGGTTTGCCCACGTGGCAGCTGCACAGATGGAATCCATGGGCAACCTAGACTGAAAAGCTATGGAGGTGGCTAATGCCCTAGTAGAATGACCTTTCAGTTTAGTTGGTAACTCTTTGTTCCTTAACTGGTAAATAAAAGTAATAGTGTGGGACAACCATCTGGATAAGATCACCTTGGAAACTGGGAAACCTTGTTTATTTAAGGCATAAGAAAGGAATAATTGGTCTGAATTTCTTATTTCTTTAGTTCTATGTAGGTAAAAACGCAATTGTCTATGAACGTCCAATTGGTGAAGCTTGTACTCTGCCTTGTTGCTATGATTTGGGAAGAACACAGGGAGATCTATAGACTGATTTAAATTATTTTCTGAGCAGACTTTAGGAAGAAATGAAGGATTAGTCCTCAGAGCAACTCTGTCCTTGTGAAACACCAGGTAGGGAGGACGAACACATAGTGCTTGAAGTTCTGAGTCACGCCTAGCTGAAGTGATAGCAACGAGAAAAAGTGTCTTCCAAGACAGAAACTTGATGGAGCAGGATGCTGCTGATTCAAAAGGAGGCAGAATTAAGGAAGTTAGGACTAATTTAAGGTCCCAAGGAGGAGGGGGATCTCTCACTGGAGGTCTAAGAAGAGATGTTCCTCTCAAAAAAGCTTTACGGAGCTTATGAGACATGATGTTAGAATTTGTCAAACCGATATGAAAATTAGAAATGGCCGCTAATTGTATCCTAATCGTAGCGGAAGCGGCCCCGGAGTGAAAAAGTTGTGCTAGGAATTCCAGAATTTCGTAGACTGGGGCTGAGAAGGGATCCACATTCCTAGACTCTGCCCAACAAGAAAAATGTTTCCATTTGCTAGCATAAGTTTTTCTCGTTGTAGATTTATGAGAGGAAATGATAATCTCACCGACTGCTGGGGAAATGCTTGGAAGCCTGGCTAAGGTTGGAAGTGGAGCAACCAAGCTGTGAGCTGGAGAGTTTGGAGGGATTGACGTAACCTGCCTGACTGATGAATCAGGAGAGCTGGAATCGGGTCCAGAGTCCAGGGCTGATCGAGAAGGTAATGGTGCAGAAGCGGGAACCATATCTGTCGAGGCCAGTAGGGGGCAATGAGAATCATTTTGCAACCCAATGATTTTGCTTTCTGTATGAGTTTCAGTATCAGGGGAAACGGAAGAAAGGCATAAAGTCGTCCCTGAGGCCAATCGTGGACTAGAGCGTCTCTGGGTATGTTACCTGGAAGCAGAAGAAGGAAGAAGTAGTTGCTGCATTTGCTGTTGAAAGGGGTGGCAAAAAGATCGCAGCAAGGCTGTGCCCATTTGTGGAAAATAAGATCTGCAACTCCCTGATTCAGAGACCACTCATGAGGTATGAGGATAGCTCTGCTGAGCCTGTCCGCTATGACACTGGATCGCCCAGGGATGTGCGTCGCAATCAGAAAACATTGGGAGGAAATCTCCCACTGCCAAAGTCTGAGCGATTCTCGACACAGGGGGTAGGATTTGGTTCCGCCCTGCTTGTTGATGTACCACACCACTGACATGTTGTCTGTTTGAATTGCAATGGTCCTGGAAGGAAGAGAGTCTTGAAGGGCTTGCAACGCTAGGAGCACAGCTCTCATTTCTAGGACATTTATGTGCAGATGGTACTCGTGAGGTTGCCAAGTGCCTTGGATTGTCCTGCCCAGATAATGCCCCCCCCCCCCATCAGGGAGGCGTCTGTAGTCACTGTGGCTACCGGAGGGGGCTGTATGAAAGGTCTGCCCTGAGTCACTAGTGGAGAGACCATCCACCAAGAAAAGTGCCTTTTGCATGCCTCCGTGATCAGGATCATGTGAGACATGGGTAGCTCCTGGAAAGACCACTGCGTGAAAAGAAGCCACTAAAGAATTCTCATGTGGAAACGGGCTAATGTAAGTAGAAGAATGTCAGCTGCCATGGAGCCCAGAGTTTGAAGGACATACCTGACTTGGATCCTTTTGCTCTGCATTAGGATTTGCACTTGTTGACGAATTGTGGACACTCTTTCCAGTGGTAACCTTGCTAACATTTCCCTTGTGTTTAATTCTGCTCCTATGTATGTGACAGAATGACAGGGCAACAAGGCAGATTTTTCGAAAATTATTGTGATACCTAACTGGGTGCAAGATGTGATTGTGTAATCCCGCGCTTGTAAGAGTTGATGCCTGGTGGTAGCAGTGAGGAGCCAGTGGTCTAGATATGGAAACACCTGGAATCCTTGACGTCTCAGGTGAGCCGTGACCACTGCCATACATTTGCTGAACACCCTGGGGGTTGTGGTGAGACCAAAGGGCAGAGCTCTGAACTGGTAATGACTGGCCCCCACCCAAAAGCGAAGAAATCTCCTGGAGCATCTGTCCATCTTGACATGGTAGTATGCATCCTGAAGATCTATCGAGCACATCCAATTGTCCTGACCCAGGAAGGGTAGAATGGACTGTAGCATGACCATCTGAAACTTTGTTCTTTGTACAGATTTGTTTAGTCTATTGAGATCCAGAATCGGTCTCCAGTCCCCTGTCTTTTTTGGTACCAAAAAGAACCTTGAGTAAGTTCCGGATCTGTGCTGGTCTGCAGGGACTTCCTGAATGGCTCTTTTTTCTAGCAGTTTTGAAACTTCTATTACTGCTTGCTCCTTCAGATTGGGTGGAACATCTGGAAGGGCCTTCTTTGACTGTAAGGGGGATTGATGGAAGAGAATTTTGTAACCTCCGGATATAATGGACAGTACCCATCTGTCTCTTGTTAAATTTTGCCAGGCTTTTGGGTACAGCAAGCCTTCCTCCAGCTGCCTCCAGAGGTGAGCAGCCGGGCAGCCCTTCAGGGATGCTGGAAAGGCTCGTCAGAGAATGATTCTCTGTTGCCCTGGTTCTGCAGACCCCCCTCTGCCACGAGGGCAGCGTCTATTATTGTTGTTTCCCCCTCTGCCTCTGGAGGAAAAATTGCTACGTGTGTCAGGCAAGGCTCCCTGAGATTTGCGGAAGCACATCTTCCCACTCTTCTGACCCTTGGGGTAAGGTCTAGAGGGAGTGGAAAAAATGGACTCCCAAGGCAGAGAGAGTCTTGCCTTCTTGCTCACACCTAGTCAACATGTCTTTCACCTGTGGCCCAAAGAGGAAGGAGCCATCAAAGGGGGTATTGGTGAAGCACGCTCGAAAGGGTTCCGCAAAGTGACACAGCCGCATCCAAGCATGCCTCCTGAGGGCCACACCCGTGCCCGTGGCTCTACTCGCTCCATCACCTGCGTAAGAAATGAGCCTCATGGAGGAGTTAACTACAGAATTAAGAGTCGCTAGCTGGGAAGCTACTTTGGCTTGTACCCCCCCTCAGCTGTAGGATCTTGAAGGGTATCTCCAAGCTCTTTAAGGAGATCTCTTTGAAGGCAAGTAAAATGACAGATAGGTTCATAGGTTCGTACTAGGCTATCTGCCCTAGGGCATTTATAAGTCTAGCCAGAGTGTGTGTGGCTTTCACCACCCCTTAGGATGAGAATACTACGCCCTTTTAGGGTTTAGTTTACTGTGCCTCTGTCTAGTAGTGACACAGAGATGACCCCCGGGGTAAACCTACGATCTCCCATCCACTCGTCAAGATTTCTCTTGAATAGAGTTAGTGAGGGGCTCTGCCTAACATGGATTGGGATTCTGTTCCAAAGTGTAGGGAGCCTCTGGGTTATGAATCTGTCCCTCCAGCATGTCCTATTTATTTCTGTGTTGAGGTTTAAGTCTCTTGCTCTCGTGGCTCTGATGGATTTGGATTTTCTGAGGTGGAGCATGTCCGTTAATTCTGGATTGGACATGGCCTTGTACGTCAGGCACAGATCACCTCTGAGTAGGCGGTATGTGACTGAATAGAGCTGGAGTTTTTTCAGTCGGGCAGCATATGACATATGTTTAAGACCCTTTATCCTCTTGGTGAGGAACATTTGGGGTCTTTCCAACTGCTGCAGGTGTCGGGTAAGATACATCCCAAATGGGGCATTGTACTCAATCATTGGCCTGATAAGAGAAGAGTACAGGGGCACAATGACCTCTCTTGATCTAGATGTGAAACCCTTCATGATAAGGTGGACAATATAGAAGGTCTTCCTAACCACTTTGGCAATGTGAGTGTCAAATGAGAGGTTACTGTCAACCTGGGTCCCTAGGTCCCTGATTACCTCTTCCATACTTAATGGATTACCACCTATGTGGTAATTTGTGGGTACCTTGTTTTTCCCAAAGGGTATGACTATACATTTTTTGGCGTTCAGCTTAAGGCCATGGCTCTGGCACCAATTATCCGTTTCTATGAGGCCTCTCTGAAGGATGTTTGTGTCCGCTGGAGTATCAATTATGGCACCCAGTTTGCAGTCATCTGCGAACTTTGTCAGCCACAATCCTCCTATGTTTGCCTGTACCTCGGAAAAATAAATGCCGAACAAGAGGGGTCCCAGGACTGAGCCCTGTGGGACACCGCTTGTGACTGGCTTAGAGTCTGACATAGCTCCAGCAACTCTGACCCTGTGGGTTCTGTCCTTGAGCCAGTTTGCAACCCATCTTGTGACATATGGGTTTACATTTAAGCTGGTGAGTTTGTCTATGATGCCTGAGTGGGGTATTGTGTCAAAGGCTTTTGCAAATTTAAGGTAGGCTGTGTGAACTGCCTTACCCTCATCAATGGCCTTAGTGACTGTTTCAAAAAAGTCGACCAAGTTCAAAAGGCAGGATCTGCCCTTGACAAAGCCAAATTGGGTAGGATCCAATGTCTGTAGGTCCCCAATGTCTTTGTTTATGAGTTCCATAATGATCCTCTCCATAGCTTTGCAGACCAGGCTCGTCAAGCTTATGGGGTGGTAATTTCCAGGGTCCGTAGAAGCACCGCCTTTGTGAAGTGGGACCACTGTTGCCGTATGCCACTCTTTGGGTATGTATCCTGTAGTAAGGCTAAGATTAAACAGCAGCCTTATGTGTGGATTTAGTTCCTCTTGGAGTTCATGTAGCACACAGCCCGGGACACCGTCCGGTCCCATTGATGCTGTGTTTTTAGCTTTAGAGAGGGCGGCTCTCACCTGGGCATCTGAGATGTTAGGGAGGCTACACTCTGCTGGGATAGTTATTTCTCCTTTTGGGAGAAATTTGCACTGAACCTGTCTGCCAGAATGTTGGCAATGTCAGTGGGTTCAGTGTATTTTGTGTCATTTTGGACTAACTCTGAGCATATCTGGGAGTTTCCACCCAGGTTTCTAACATAGCTAAAGAAGGCCTTGTGATTGTCTTTTGTGTCTTTTGCGATTTTTCTCTCAAAGTTGGCCTTGGATGATTTTATGAGTGATCGTAGTTTCTTGCTAGTACTGATCAGAGATGCCTTCCCTTTTAGGGATTTTGCTCTGTCATGTAGTAGCTTCCTCCTCCTGTTGTAAAGTTTGTTTATGGCTGGGGTCCACCAGACCGGGCGCCTGCCTTTGGGGGAATGGGTCTTGGTTTTATTTGGGATTGCATGATCCATGCATTCTTGAAGGTGCCCGTAGAAAGCATTTGCAAAGGATTCAGCAGTGTGGGTTGTGGTTTCCACTGGCCCAGGGGCCTTGAAGGATACCACTTCAGTCTTAAGAAGTGTGAAGTTGGCTTTTGAGAAGTTCTTCACTGTGGTCTTTTGTGCAGGGGGTGGGGCCGGGATGTGGATTTCCAGTGAGATTAATTTATGGTCTGATCTTACCAAAGAGGGATATACTTCCGGTGTGGAGCATTTTGTCCCCATGTTTGTGATGATCAGGTCTAGTATATTGTCTCCTCTTGTGGGAATGGTGACTAGTTGTTCCATTGCATTTGAGTTTATGAATTCTATGAACCTTTGGGCTATGGTGTTGGGGCTTGAGTAATGTTTCCAGTCTATGTTTGGGTAGTTAAAGTCTCCCAATATGATGGTATTTGGAGAGACATTCATACTCTCCAGTGTCTTCAGGAAGGCTGTGTGGGGCTCCTGAGTTTGAGAGGGTGGTCTGTAGCATGCTACAAACTGTAAGGCAGTTTTGCCTATGGTTAGTTGCACCTGGATGGTCTCCGATGCTTCGTGCGTTGCCACTAACCTGGAGGTGTGGGTATCCTTGATGAATATGGATACTCCCCCTCCTTTTGTGGTTCGGTCCAAGTTTTGGGGCCGGAAAGCATGATATGAGGTAAAACCTGATAGTGCTGGGGTGCTCTCAGGAGCCTTGAACCTGGTTTCAGTCACTGCACAGACATCGATGTACTCCATACTGAGGAGGGCCTCGAGGGCGTGCATCTTGAGGTTTAGACTTCTGGCATTGAGCAGCATTACCCTTAGTTTTTTCCACTTGTGTTTTCTAGGGAGGTAGGTTTGTCATTTGAGCCTTGCCTAAAAAAGGCACTATGGGGGTGGCAAGAGCCTTGGCCAATATCCGGAAGCCCAGGGGTGACAGGTGCAAGCCATCCCTTGTGAAGCAGTGTGGCTTGTCAAGCATGTCATCCCAAGCAGACAGACACTGGATACCCTTAGAATGACACCAGTAATTAAGCCAATTGTTAAAATTGATCATTTTGTCTTTGTACTATGGCATCATTCTTGGTGAGGGTAAGATGCTGCTCAGGGTCAGGGTCATACCGGCCTGGGCTACATAATCAGAGAGCTCCTCTATGTCTCTTTTCATGTAGTCCAGGGAGGTACGTCTCAGGTCGTTCACACCGGCATGTACAATGACCGAGTCATATTTGTACTTGCTGTGGAGTGACCTGAGTGCTTGTGTTATGTGGCGGATTCTAGCTCCTGACAGGCAGCTTACTGTGACCTTTTCCTTGTTCAGTCTGGTGAGCGGGACGTCAGTGTGTCTGACTATGGAGTCACCTATTACAAGTGTGTCTGGCATGTTGTTTGGCCTTAAGGGCTGTGACTGTTTAGCACACTGACTTTGTGAACTATGTGTTGCATGTGCTATGTCTTGAGGTGGCGGTTGCTTGGGTATCTGCTTTGGAGGCCTCTGTTGTTTTGGTAGATTTTTAATCAGCGCCTCCGAGTATGTTTTTGAGTGTTTATGTGCTTGGTTTGCAGTTGTGATAGTTCTATGTGAGACTGGGTTTGTGGTGTGCGTGGTTACCTTCTCCTCCTGACTGGTCTTGCCAGTACTGAATTGAGAGAGCTCAGCCTCCAGTTTGGCTATATAGTTGCATCTCTCGCATATATTTGTATTTGTTGGGAGGAGGAGAGGGTTGTCTGTGTACATGAGGCAACTGTAACATTGCCTCAAGATTCCCAGATTCACCAGCTGAACGGGAGAGGACGCCAGCAACTGACCCTTCGACATGCTAGAAATAGTGAAAAAGATTGCTGTGTAACTGAGTCAGAAAGGACCTATAGGGAAATGGGTACTCAAGGGAATTTAGGTGAATGAAGTACTTTCTTTTGTTTAAGAATGCTTTACCTGTATAAAAACTGCTTTAGGAGCAAGTGCTGAGCTTTTCAGATAGAGTATAGGCTGTATAGATTGCAAGTAGAACAGTTCTAAGGGAAAAATTGAAGAGCAGACTTTATGGAGCCAGAAATAGTTTAAACTTGATTAACCGGCGCTGCCCTATGCTGCTCTATGAGCAACTTCGCGCTAAAACGCACTAAAGCGAGCAAAAGCATGCAAAGGCGGGCTTTATAACAGGGGGTTGGAAAGAGCCAGGAATTGACCCAAAATGGCCAATAAACTACAAGTTGCTGGGCTGGAACCAATCCTCTAGGGACAAATAGGTTGCTCAGTGCTCCCCACTCCCACTGGTGAACAAAGGAGCTTCCTCTTATCCAAATAAGGATATGGATAGCACAGGAACTAAGACAAAGCCCAGAGATCAGCAAAATCTGAAGACTGGACTATTCTAGTTCAGAAAAGCGGGAAAACAAGGATATTTTTTTTGTTTTTTTTACAGAGAAAGGAGAAAAAGATACAGTAACAAACAGTAAATGCTATAAAACGGCTAGTGCACTTGAGTGTGTTAGCCTAACAATTAAATTAAACAAAAAATAACTTTTTAAAGTGCTAACAGTATAAACTCAACACAAGTACAGTAAAAACAATATGCAGAGCTGTTTTTTAAGTGAAATGCAGTCGAGATGCAGTAATTTAAGCGAAAGCCAGAAAAAATACTTATAAATCCAGGAAAGTCACTCTTTCACTCTCTGCTGCTTGTAGAACTCTGCAGGACACCACGAGGAGCTGTGCTGAGTCTTTTACAAGTGAAAAAGCTTGCAAATGCGGGCTTTATAGCAGGGGGTTGAAAAGAGCCAGGAATTGACCCAAAATGGCCAATAAACTACAAGTTGCTGGGCTGGAACCAATCCTCTAGGGACAAATAGGTTGCTCAGTGCTCCCCACTCCCACTGGTGAACAAAGAAGCTTCCTCACAGTTCAGGAACCTCATGGTGAAGGTCGCTGAAGCAAACATTCACTTTCCATACCTGTCCATCGTCCTAGACTCCTTGTTAGGAGGATGAACAGATGAAGAGGTCTCTGCTAACTCTTTTTTTGGTGGCTGCTGCTACCACCATAGCATCAACGGGCACACCTTTAGAAAGGAATTGCTTATCCTGGGGGGGGGGCTGTAATAAATTTACCAGGTCTCCTCGGAGTTGGTTCCAGTGTGTCCGGATCTAACCAAGCCTTTCGAGCCACTACAGACATAAGTGGGTCGAAAGGAGGAGAAAAGTACAGTTTTGTACCTACCATAAATGTAGATGTTCGAGTGCTAATACAGCTGCAGTCATAACAGACGGGTTCTCCTGCCGTCAGGCGGGTCCTCGGTCGGCCGAATTCCAAAGTCTAGGTCCGGCATTGGGTGTTGTCGCTTGTTCCCTGACGTCAGTGTGACAGGGGTATAAAGGAACCAGCCAACGCCATTTTCTTCAGTTTTTCTTGCCCCAGATGTCAGGTGCCCCCAGAAGGAAGCCAATACATAAATTTGTGTAATAAAGCAATGCAATATAATCAAAATACAGTAGTTGCAAGCAAATACACCATAAATGAATACCCCAATCAGGTTGTATGAGGAGGTGTTAGCCAATAGGCCTGTCCCAAGAGGGGAAGGAGGGAGGGAAACCTGGACTGCAGCTGTATTAGCACTCGAACATCTACATTTATGGTAGGTACAAAACTGTACTATGTTCATGTTGCATACAGCTGCAGTCATAACAGATGGGTAGAATCCCAAAGCTAAGAAGGGGTGGTAGGCACTAGGTGGAACTAGGAGGAGCTAGGATGCCCTGCAAGACTGCAGTGGCAAAGCTTGCTCTAGTTTTGGAGTATAATGGTAGGTGGTAGTGCTTGGAAAAGGTATGCACAGAACTCCAAGTGGCTGCTTCCAAAATATCTTTGGTAGGGACTCCTCTGAGGAAAGCTGCAGAGGTAGCTGTGGCCCTTGTGGAGTGAGATCTGATGCCTGTAGGTACAGTTTTGCCATTAAAAGAATAGCAAAAGCGTATGCAGTGGGCTATCCATTTTGAGATGGTCTGTTTGGAAATTGGCTTTCCTTGAGCTCCTATAGCATAGGACACAAAGAGCTGTTCTGATTTTCTGAAAGGCTTTGTTCTGTCCAAATAATAACGCAGTTGTCTGTGGATGTCCAAGGAATGTAGTAATCTCTCCCCTTTGTTTTGAGGATTAGGATAAAAGGTAGGTAAGTGTATGGCCTGATTCAAAGCTACCCTGGATGCCACTTTTGGCATAAAGGACGGATTGGCTCATAAGGAAACTCTGTCCTGATGGAAGATGATAAAAGGCTGCACAGCCATGAGAGCTTGTAGTTCTGAAACTCTACGAGCTGAGGTAATAGCCAGAAGGAAAGCTGTTTTCCAGGACAAATATTGCAAATCTGATGAGGCAGCTGGCTCAAAGGGAGGCAAGGTCAGTTTTTCCAGAATGAAATTGAGATCCCAAGCAGGGATTGGTTGTTTCCTTGGGGGTTTTAGATTCTTAGCCCCTCTGAGGAACTGTCTTAAGAGAGGGTGAGAGAATAAGGGTGGATCAGTGCTGTAGTCTGCAGAAATGGCTGAGGCATGGATTTTGATGGAGGAGAATGAAAGTCCACTGCTTAGCAGCTCAGCTAGATACTGTAGTATTTGAGGTAAATTCAGTTTTCCAGGATCCTGGCCCTTTTTCTCATTCCAGACACAAAACCATTTCCATTTTGCGGAGTAAGCTTTTCTAGTTGACGACCTTCTGGCCTCCAAAATGAAATCCTGCACCTCCTTGGAGAGTAGGGTCTGCTGTGATGCTAAGGAATCTTCCATGCGGCTAGACTGAGTGTTTTTAGCTGGCTGTGAAGAGTTTTGAAGCTGTGCTGAGTCAGGAGAAGAGGCATTAGAGGCAGGGTCCATGCTGGGGAATGCGTCAGGCTCCTCAGGAGTGGGTACCAGTGTCTTGGCCAGTCTGGAGCAATGAGAATCATCTTTGGTCTGTCTGCTCTGATTTTCAATAGAACTTTGGGCAGCAGAGGAAGAGGTGGGAAGTCATAAACTGTCATTGATGTCCAACTGAAAGAGAGAGCGTCCACTCTCCAGGCCTTTGGATGGAAAATCCTTGAGCAGAATTTTATCAATTGGTGATTTTTGTGGGAGGCATATAGATCTATGTCTGGCCTTCCCCATGCTTGGATTATCTCTGTAAAAACTTTTGGATGCAACTTCCATTCGTGTGGATCTGTCATATTTCTGCTTAGGTTGTCTGCCAGCGTGTTTTCCTTGCCTGGCAAGTACTGTGCTTGTAGTTTGATTTGTAAGTCCATGGCCATGTTCCAAAGTGACATGGCAAGTCTGCATAGGGGGTATGAATGGGTTCCTCCCTGTTTGTTTATGTACCACATAACTGTGGTGTTGTCCGTTCTTATCAATAGTTGACCTGGTTGCAGAAGGTCTTTGAAAGCTATAATAGCATTTATTACTGCTAGCATTTCCTTTTGATTGATGTGAAGGTGCTTTTCTTTTTGGGACCATTTGCCCTGAATGCACCGATCTGTCATGTGCGGCCCCCAGGCGTAGTCAGAGGCGTCTGTTGTGATGACTTGATTTGCTTGCGGCTTGCTGAATTGAAGACCTGTGTTTGTTTGGCATGCTTCAGCCCACCACAGAAATTCCTTTTGAAGACATGGAATTAGTGGTATTATTGTTTCCAAACTGTGGCTGTGTTGAGACCATAGGTTTTTCAGGTACCATTGAAGTTTCCTCATATGCAGCTTTACACATGGGATTAGTAAGATGCAAGATGCCATGAATCCCAGAGCCTGCAGGATTTTCCTTGCAGTCAGCCTGGTGCAATTTGCTAGTGCTCTGAAGTATTGAGTTAGTTGCCTCTGCTTCTCTGGCGTGAGGTAGGCCATCTGGGTGTTTGTGTCCAAGTTGGCACCCAGGAAAATTATTTTCCGAGAGGGTATTAGTCTTGATTTCTTTTTGTTGACTGTGTATCCCAGAGAGTTCAACAACATTATTACATAAGCCAGATGTTTCAGAAGAATGTGCTTGCTGTCCGCTTGGATCAGGCAGTCGTCCAAATAGGGGTATATTTGTATCCCTTGAAGTCTGCAGTAGGCAATTACTGATGCCAGGCATTTCGTGAATACTCTGGGTGCAGTAGATAATCCAAAGGGCAATGCAGAGAATTGATAATGGGTTGAACCTGCAAGAAATCTGAGGTATCTTCTGCAATTTTGTCTGATTGGACCTCAAGGAGGCTTACCTGCATGTCCCAATGTTACCAGCCAAGACTCCTTGCCCAGCATGGGAAGAAGCTGCTGTAGAGTGAGCATCTTGAATTTTGGTACGAGTAGAAATGTGTTTAGGATGGATAGGTCCAAAATAGGCCTCCAATCTTTTCCCTTCCTTGGTACCAGGAATAGTCTGGAATAAAAACCTTGACCTTGTTTGTGCATAGGTACCTCTTGAATAGCTTTCATGTCTATTAGATCTGTAATTTGCCTTTGTGCCTCTGCCCTTTGATTGTGTGGCAGGTTTGGCATGCCTCTCATTTTTGGAAGGGTGTGAAAATGGAATCTGTAGCCTCTGTTTATAATGTCCAGGATCCATTTGTCTTTTGTGACAATATGCCAATTTTTTGAAAATAATGCCAGTTTTCCTCCTAAGGGTGCTGCCATTTGAGTCTTGCTTGGCATGCAGAGGGGAAAGTCATTGGGCTTGCTTTCTGAATGGTTGTGAGTTATCCTCACCACCTCTTTGTGTAGGAGCTTGCCATTGTCTGCCTCTAAACGATCCTTGGGATTGTCCTCTGCCCCTCGGGTGCCTGTATCTACCTCTTTAGGGTCTGTCCGTGGCTGGAAAGGACCAATTTTTGGAAGGCCAATTTCTACTGAAATGTGGGGGTTGTACCTGTAGAAAATCTTTCACAGTTTGCATTGATTTAGCTTTTTCCTCCATTTTCCTTAATACCTCCTCAACATTAGCACCAAATAATACATCCTTTTGTAGAGGGGCATCTAGTAATTTTGCTTTGACATGATCTGGCAAGGTTTGTTCCTTGAGCCAGGCATGTCTACGTATGACTGATCCTGTAACAGCAGCTCTACATGAGGCCTCTAGAGCATCAAAACCACATTGTAAGGTATGCTTACACACTTGTTCTGCACTATGCATCAAATCCTGCAACTCCTTCAAGTCTGGTTGTTCAGGTTGTGACATTTTACTTTTCAATTGTGATAACTTGGTAGGCGGAGTGAAAGGTAAGTCATTGTGATTATCCCTGTGGTGCAGGTGTACTACCTGTGCCATTTCTTTCATTTTGTGGTTGCCATTGGCGTCCCCTGTAGGAGCCTCTGTATTGCCCTCTACCTCATGCACGCCTGTTCTTTCCCCTTTGAGACTTGTCAGAGTCTGGAAAGGACCAATTCTTTGAAGGCCAATTCCGGCTGAACCTGGACTAAATCCTTTACTGTTTGAACTGATTTTGCCTTCTCTTCAATAGATTTCAACACATCCTGAGCATTAGCTCCAAAAAGCTTCTGTTTATCCAGAGGTGCATCCAGGAGCTTAACTTTAACATGATCTGGCAGCGGCTGATCCTTCAACCAAGCATGTCTACGGATAACAGCCCCTGTCATAGCTGCCCTACATGAAGCCTTCAATGCATCATAACCACACTGTAGAAAATGATTACTAACCTGCTGCGTATTATGAACCAAATCCTGCAATGCCTTTCTATCTATAGGCTCAGGAGAGGCTATCTTTTTCTGCAAATCATCCAGTAAATAATCCTGGTACTGGCAGTTAAGAGACCTCATGGCAAGGGTGGTAGAGGTATAGACTTTTTTACCCCATCTCTCCAGGGACCTTGCTTCCCTGTCAGCTGGCAGTGGGTTCCTGGCTGAGGAGGTAGCCACTCCTTTGGGGCCCTGTGAAATAGTTTCTAGATCCACAGAGTGGGCCTTAAAGAGATGCTTGTGAGTGTCAGGGACCCTATAATATCGGTCTGGCTTAACAGGAGCAGGAGGGAGAGAATCAGGGGAGGCACTGGAGTCGGAGAAAACATCATCCAGGACATCCAAAACTGACGGAATAGCTAAAGGTCTGTGCTGGGGTAACTTAAGGAAGGTACGTAGCCTTTTCCTGGAATCAGAAAATTCCTGACCCTGCCACTTAAAATGCTCCCGCATGGAGTGGAGGACTTCACCGAATGAAAAATCCTCTGGAGGGAGGCAGAGGAATAGATTCCTCAGCATCAGAGTCCTCATAGGCCTGGAAGGATTCTTCTTGGGTTTCTGAATGCTCTGAATCCCCAGAGGCTTCATCTGAAGAGAGGTTGTCTGCCTGCTCAGTTCTAGGCCTTTTTTCTGCAGGAGGCTGAGAACCTCTGTCTGGGTGAGGCTGAGACCCCCTAATAAGAGAAATAAGATCTGCAGCCAGAGACATGATTTGTTTGTCAGAAGAAGTAGCCTGAAAAGCAGGCTTGGGATGGGCCTTGGCCTGGCTGGCGGCCTTAGCACGTGCAAATGCCTTGATTGACATGGATACAGGAGGCCTAGCTGCCAAACATGCAGGGGTAACTTTGTCCACTGGAATGGTGTCGGGTAGATCCAGAACTTCGGTTTCCGGAGGAAAATCAACAACCGGCACCGGAGTAGCCTCTGAGACCGAGGGATAAGTTAACGCGGTGTCGTCGGCCTGGAGCGGTTGAATTACCTCTTCTGAAGGGACCGAAGCACTCGCGGAGGGCTTAGGCATTATATCGGTGGAAGACGTGGGCCGCTGATGTCGGTTCCGGTCCTTTCGTTTTTTGGTAGTTTGTGCTGTTGGTTGTTCCGACGGCATGTTGTAAGCGTAAGATTCGCCAAAAAAGTCTTCGGCAAACTCTGCCCGGCGCCTGAGAGTGCGCTTATTAAAGCAAGCACAGGTGGCACAGGCCGAGACGTCGTGGTCTGGGCCCAGGCAAGGGAGGCAGTAAGAATGAAAGTCCTTATGAGGTATTTGTTTACCACAAGACAAACAATCATTAACTTTCTCAATTTGTTCTGACATCGGCTGAGGCAAGAAAAAATGTTCCCCAACGGGGTACTTAGCTTTTAGATGACTTCGGTAACGAAAACACAGGAGCTGACCGACCGGCACTTGCGAACTGCTTCTGCTTCGGGCACCGCGCGGCAAGAAAGACTGAAGAAGATGGCGTCGGCTGATGCCTTTATACTCCGGCCGCTCTGACGTCGGGGAGGAGGCGACATCGGCCGACGCAGGACCCAGACTTTGGAATCTGGCTGACCGAAGGGCTGCCTGAGGCAGGACAACCCATATGTCAGGACTGCAGTTGCATTCTTGAAGGACATCCACATTGTAAGGTATGCTTACCCACTTGTTCTGCACTATGCATCAAATCCTGCAACTCCTTCAAGTCTGGTTGTTCAGGTTGTGACATTTTACTTTTCAATTGTGACAACAAAAACTGTTGGTATTTTAGCATATGGAACTGACAGTTTAATGCCCTCATGGTTAAGGTAGCCGAGGTATCTACCTTTTTTCCCCACCTTTCTAAGGATCTGGAATCTCTCTCGGAAGGTAATGGATTTTTAGCAGTGGAGGCCTTAATTCCCTTGGGGCCCTGTGAGATGGTTTCTGGGTCAGCAGCATGGCTTTTGTATAGAAATTGGTGTGAGTCAGGAACCCTGTAGTACCTGTTAGGCTTGACTGGGGCTGGAGGTAGGTTAAGGCAGCCCTCCGAGTAAACATCATCTAGGATGTCCAAGACAGGAGGTATAGCCAGAGGCCTGTGCTGAGGTAGCAAGAGAAATTCCCTAAGTCTTTTCTTGGAATATGAATAATATTGGCCTTCCCAGTGGAAGTGTTCCCTTAAGGTATGCAAAGTTTCCCCAAATGAGTAATCTTCTGGGGGGAGATACAGAAGGAATGGACTCCTCTGCATCAGAGTCTTCAAAAGGGGAGTAAGAATGTTCCTGATCATCAGAGTGCTCTGAAATAATGGAGCCCTGATCAGAGGAGGGGATTCTTCCTCCACTCTGGGCCTTTTGTCCGGAGGGGGTTGAGAACCCCTGATAAGAGTAATTAAATCCTCAGCCATTTTAAGCATCTGTTTTTTAGGCATGGGGCCTGGAGATGGGCCCTGTGTAGCTTGTCTCTTAGAATGCATGGCTGCTTTAGACTTAGTGAAAGCCTTGATGGAAAAAGAAGAGGAAGGTCTGAAGACACCTTGAGAGGAGGTAGACCTGTCCACATTTTGAAATTCAACGCCAAGAGTGGCTTCGGTTTCTGTAGTCGGGGTGTGGGCCGAGGAGCCTGCGACCTCGGGCACAGGAGACACTGCCAATGAAGTGTCGTCGGTAGTCAGGGGCTGCGTAGGAGCCTCGCTGAGAACCGGACCACGTGTAGTCGGCTTTGGCATGGTGTCGGTAGAGGCCGCGGACCTCGTGTGTCGGTCCTTATCTTTGCGCTTTTTAGACAAAACTGGAGTCTGAGTATGCGATGACATAATATAGTTAAATGTTTTGCCAAAATAATGCTGGGCGAACTCCGCCTGACGCTTAATGGTGCTTTTGTTGAATGTAGCACAAAAGCGACAGACCGAGAGGGAATGGAAATCCTTATGCGGTATTTGCTTCCCACATGAAATACAATTATTAACTTTGTCTGACATCGGTCTGAGGCAAGAAAAGTTTCCCCAATGGGGTACTTGGCTTTCAAGAAGACTTCGCTTTCAAAATTTTCGTAATTTCAGGAGCTGGCCGACTGGCACTTGCGAACTGCTTCTGCTTCGGGCACCGCGCGGCAAGAAAGACTGAAGAAAATGGCGTCGGCTGGTTCCTTTATACCCCTGTCGCACTGATGTCAGGGAAGAAGCGACGACAACCGACGCCGGACCTAGACTTTGGAATTCGGCTGACCGAGGACCCGCCTGACGGCAGGAGAACCCATCTGTTATGACTGCAGCTGTATGCACGATGAACATCCCAGGAGGTGGAAGGTCGGAAACCGAAAGCATCCAGGAATACAGACTCATCCCTGGTGGGGGCTAGGGGATTCCAGTTCCCCCTCTGCCTAAGCATTTCCAGGATGTCCGAAAAGGAAACATCTTCAGAGGGGGATTTCGGGGACCCTTCCGATTCATCTAAGTCTGTATCAGAAGTGACAGACTCAGGGGAGTCAATGTGATTCCTCTTGCACTTCTTCCGAGGGAGCTCCTCTGAGTGATCAGGGGAGGCCTCGGAAGAAGAGGAAACACCCAATGGGGTGTCCTGGGGCATCGGTTCCCTACGCTTGGGGTCTGGAGGAGGAGCAGAGGATGGCACAGACATTACGGGGGACGGAGCCGGTGGGGCTGGAAGTGAAGCTGTCTCAGGGGACAGCACACTCCGCTTGACCTCAAAGGCATCCCTGCTTTGCAGCAGAGAAGGCTCCGGCTCCGAAGAAATAGGAATCTTTCTCCATGCCGAGGGGGATGGCTCCGAGGCCGATGTTGGAGCCGAGCTCACCTGCGCTGATGCTCCGAGAGGAAGAATGGGGTCGGACAAGGGTCTTATGCCACTCGCCCTCTCCGAGCCGACAAGGGAGCCCTGGTGTCCAGATTCCTCGATCGAAGGGACTATCGAGGTAATTGGAGCCGAAGTTGGAACCGAAGGAGAGAAGGTGATCAGAGCCGATGGTTCCACTACTCAAGTCGGAGGAGTAACATACTAGGAGGTGGATGGAGCCAATACCTGGTGAGGAGGGCTAGAAAATAATTTTGCTAGTGCCTGTGATTTAAGCACCCTACTCACTACTCTCTCCACATCATGATTCGACAGCCTAGAGGATCGAGAGGAGTGTGATGAATGGTGGCTACGTTCACTTTGCAATAATGGAGACCGAGGAGCCAAGTGAACTGACTCTAATGAAGGGGACCTCAGCTTCTTATGGCTCCAGGATGGCTCCGAAATATCCAATGGAGCCGATGGAGGAGTTGTCTTGTCGGTGCCAGCCGGAACCAACATACTCAGCAAATCCTGTACAGGAGTCGGCTCCGAAGGTGGAGCCAATGGTTTTGTGGATTTTGGGGATTTCACTGGCTGGGAACTCTTTGCCAGTGAATCCTGAGGCTTTAACAGACCCTTAAGAATCAATTTGTTCTTACGTTCCTGCAGGACCCTTGGACTAAAGGCATGGCAAACAGAACAAGAGTCGTGCAGGTGAACAGTGCCCAAACAATAAACGCAGCTAGTGTGCCCATCTGTCAGAGACATTTTCTGACAGCATGAGTCACACTTTTTAAAACCAGATACTTTAGGCTTCCTTAGACATGACCCAACTACAAAAAAAACCAAGTACCACAAGGTAAGCACAGACAGACAAATAAGTACTATTCTAAACAAGATACACCTATGTCTTTTTTTTTTTTTAAGATAGCAAAACAGGAAAGGAAAGCCTCTAAGTTAAACGGCTATCCTAGGGAATGGGGCAGGGGAGGGAGAACTCTCCAACTTAAACGAGTTCTAAATAAAAGGGAAACTAAGAGGAACGAAGTATTACAACAACACGTACAGAATAAAACTAAGAACATTAAATATCTATTAGTTTAAAAGGGGTCTAAGACTATTTTTACACAAAAATTTGAAATATACAAGTCTGAGCCAGAAAACGAAACACCTCGCAGCTGAAGCGGCAAACGAGATCTGGGTAGCTGTCGCTAGGCATCATGGGATAAGGGGTAGCCTCGAGCCAGTAAATAGCTCTCGAGCTATTTAAGATGGCCAAGTCGGAGCCGAGGATCGGCTCCGATCCCAAACAGTAAGAATGAAGAAGAGATAGACAACTTAACATCTGGAGTTTTTTGAGACAGTCTGCATATGGCATCTGTTTGAGGCCAATAATCCTCTTAGTGAGGTGTTTCTGTGGCCTTTCCAATTGTTGTAGGTGTCTTGTGAGATACACGCCAAATGGGGCATTGTAGTCTATAATGGGTCTGATGAGGGATGAGTAGAAAGGAACAATGACCTCATTTTTTCTAGAGGAAAAGCCTTTTGTGATGAGGTGTGCCAC
Source organism: Protopterus annectens (assembly GCF_019279795.1). Taxonomy (NCBI): domain Eukaryota; kingdom Metazoa; phylum Chordata; order Ceratodontiformes; family Protopteridae; genus Protopterus; species Protopterus annectens. Next base: position 364,875,368 of record NC_056748.1, read on the forward strand.
GTAGAAGGATTTCCTGACTACTGTGGAGATGTGGTTATCAAAGGAGAGACTACTGTCCACCTGTGTCTCGAGGTCTTTTACCATACTTTCGGTGTTTAGTGAGCTTCCACCTGTGAGGTAGTTCATGGGTATCGAGTTTTTCCCAAAGGGGATGACAATGCACTTCTTGGCACCGAGCTTGAAGCCATGACCTTGACTGGATCTGTCTCTGTGAGGCCCTTTTGTAGAATGTCTACATTCTAGTCTGTGACAGGTGATTCTAGGGTCTATATCACGTCATCGAATGCTGAAAACAGCGAATGATGAATCATCGACCCCATTTCACTAAAAGCTGAAAATATCGACAGCTCAGAGCAGCGATTTCTTTCAGAGGGAAAGAAATCACTGTTCCAAAAAAAAAAAAAAAAGCAGTTGAAAACATATATCCACCTAACTTAACCCTACTTCTAACCCCCCCCACAAAAAGTAAACATATAGACACTTAACTAAACCCTACTTCTAACCCTAAAGTGTACGTTAAATACATTACTAGATATGCACTTACCTTAACCGCACCCTAACCCTAAAGGTCAGTAACTATTGCACATTTATGTTCGGGAACCATACCAGATAAGGGAATCTGTGAGACCGCACTCCGAGACAGCACTACAGTACAAAACATGGCAAACTAATGAAGCGGCCAAGCGACTTCTTTCCCAGGGAAAGAATTTGCTGAAAAGCCGCTTCGCTATGCCAGTTCGCTATTTACAGTTCGGTGAAAAAGCATTTGATAGAATGCGTTTTCGTTAACGTAATAGGGACCTGTGATTCTACTATGGCTCCCAGTTTGCAGTCATCTGTGAACTTCGTCAGCCAAAGACCTTCTGTGTTGGCCTGCACTTCAGAGAAGTAGATGCCGAACAGGAGAGAACCCAGGACCGAACCCTGCGGTACTCCACTCGTCATTGGTCTGAAGTCGGACTTGGAGTTGGCTATTTTTACTGTGTGGGTTCTGTCAGTGAGCCAGTTGGCCACCCATCTTATGACATAGGGATTTATGCCCAGTTTAGTGAGTTTATCTATAATTCCAGAGTGGGGGATGGTATTGAAAGCCTTGGCGAGGTCAAGATAGGCTGTGTGCACTACCTTGCCCTCGTCTACGGCTCTGGTGACTGCTTCAACGAAGTCAATCAGGTTTAGTAGACATGATTTACCTTTTACAAACCCAAACTGAGTGGGTCCAGGGTTTGGAGGTTACCTATGTCTGTTGATAAGTGCCAAGATGATAAGTTCCATGGCCTTGCAGACCAGGCTCGGCAGGCTACAGGGGCAGTAGTTTCTGGAGTCCGTGGTGACACCCACTTTGTGGAGTGAAATAACCGTCGCTGTGCACCATACAGTATGCACATAGCCTGAGGACAGGCTATGATTGAACATGGTACTCAGGTGGGGTGCCAGTTCGTTCTGTAGTTTGTGCAGTACGCAGCCCGAGATGTTGTCTGGTTTCATGGATGCTGTGTTCTTGCCATTGGAGAGTGGGGTCTTTACTTGTACATCTGTAATTACAAGGGCTTTGCATTCTTCCGGTATTAAGATGGGCCCTTTGGAGGGTGAGAGGGGGTAAAGTTAGCACTGAACCTATCTGCCAGGATGTTGGCAATATCGGCTGGTTCTGTATATTTAGTGCCATTGTGCTGTAGCTTAGAGCAGATCTGAGTATTGCCATTGAGATTCTTGACATAGCTGTAGAATACTTTGTGGTTGTCTTTGGAATCAGTGGCGATTTTATTTTCATAACTGACTTTGGAGGATTTTATGAGGGATCTCAGCTTCTTGCTGAGGCTGACCAGGGAGTTCTTCCAATCTTGGAATTTTACTCTTTTTTGCCACAGCTTCTTCCTTCTGTTGTACAGTGTTTATGGCAGTGGACCACCAGATTGGCTTCCTTTTTTTTTTTGGAGGATAGCATCTTGGTTCTGTTGAGGATGGCACCATCCATGCACTCATGTATGTGCTTATACAATGCATCTGTGTAAGATTCAGCAGTCGTACCTCTATTTTCCATCTGCATGGGTGTCGTGAAGTTTGCCACTTCTACCTTAAGAAGCATGAAGTTGGCTTTGCAGTAGTTTTTGATGGTGGTTTCCTTAATGGGGGGTGGGGGTGGGATATGGATGTCTAGGATGATTAGCCTGTGGTGGGATTTGACCAGTGAGGAGTTGACCACTGGCGTGGAACACCAGTTTCTCATATTGGTAATGACCAGGGCCAAGATATTGCTGCCCCTGGTGGGGGTGTGGACAAGCTGATCCAAGGCATTGGAATTTATGAATTCCAGAAAACGTTGAGCGAATGAGCTGGTACATGAGTAGTTTTCCCAGCTGATGGTGGGGTAGTTGAAATCGCCCATAATTAAGGTATTGGGTTATACCTTAATATTTTCCAGTATCTTAAGAAATGAAGAGGGGGAATCTTAGGGCATGGTGGGGGATCTGTAACAAGTTACAACCTGGATTGCAGTGTTGCCCAGTGTTAGTTGCACTTGGATAATTTCGGATGAATTATGTTGAGCAACTAGCCTGGAGGTGTGGATATCCTTAATGAATATGGACATGCCTCTGCCTTTAGTGTTTCGATCCAGGTTAGGTGGCCGAAAGGTGTGGTATGAATTACATCCTAGTAATGCAGGTGTGCTCTCTGGAGCCTTGAACCAGATCTCTGTCACTGCACAGATGTCAATGTTCTCCATTTTAAGGAGTGCCTTGAGTGAGTGCATTTTGAGGTTTAGACTTCTAGCACTGAGTAGCATTACCCTCAGAGTTTACTTGCTTGTACCTGTTACGGTGGTAAATTTGGCATTTGAACCTTGGCTAAAAAAGGCACTATAGGGGTGGCAAGAGCCTTAGCCAGTACCCGGAATCCCAGGGGAGACAGGTGCAGGCCATCTCTGGAAAAGCATTGTGGTCTGTCGACCATGTCATCTCAGGCAGATACTGGATCCTCTTAGAATGACACCAGAAGCTTAGCCAATTGTTGAAGTCAATCATTTTACCTTTGTACTGTGGTATCATTCTAGGCAATGGCAGGATGCTACTCAGGGCTAGGGTCATACCTGCCTGGGCTACAAGATCCAAGAGCTCCTCCATGTCTCTCTTCATGTATTCCAGGGAGGTACATCTCAGGTCATTCACACCTACATGGATAATGACAAGAGTCGTATTTATACTTCTTGTGGAATGACCTGAGTGCGTGCGTTATGTGGCGGATCCTGGCACCCGACAAGCAGCTGACAGTAACTTTCTACTTGTTTAGCCTGGTGAGTGGGACATCAGTGTGCCTGACTATAGAGTCACCTATGACTAGTGTGTTGGGTACACTGTTTTGCCTTATGGGCTGAGGTTGAGTGGCACACTGTTTTTTTTTTTTGGTCTGTTTGTCATTTGGGTAGTGTTGGGGGGTGGTGGTTGTCTGAGTTTCAGCTTAGGAGATCTCTGTTGCTTAGGCAGATTTTTATTGAGAGCCTCTGTAAATGTAGGTGTGTGCTTTATGTTTCTATGTGTGGGTTTTGAAGGACTATGTGTTGAGTGTGGTGTGGTGCAGGTGTTAACCTTTTTCTCTTGACTGTCTAGTCCAGTCTTGGCTGGAGAGAGAGCTTGGCTTCCAGTTTGGCTATATAAGTGCATCTCTCACAAGTTGTAGGGTTGGGGTGGGAGGAGAGGGTTGTCAGTGTACATAAGGCAATTGCTACATTGCCCCAAGATGCCCAGATTCATCAGGTGGACAGGAGAAAACACCGGGAGCTGACCCTTGGACATGTCTGGATAGGTACTTATTAATTTAAGTACTAAGAACTGTTTTCCTCTTGACAAGTGAGGAAAGTAGAGTGCTGTAGTAATTTGTAGTTTATTTAGTGCTTACAACAAGTTCTGAGCAAGTGCTGAGCACAAAAAAAAAAAACAGTTTTGAGTGCTGAAACTAAAAAACTGGCTAGTTCTAGCTAAAACTAGCTAGTTTTAGCACCAATCCCAAGAAGAGAAGAAGGCCACAGCCTGTTTGGTGATCTACAGTCTTGTCCCAGATGATGCAAGGGTCTGCAGGCTTGTAGCCTTTTTCTGGTAGATGTCTTGAATAGCAACCAGACCAATCAAGTATGTTTAGCACAGACACATTACATATGTTTTCTTTCTAAGGAAGATTTTGAGAATGATCCCAAGATAGTCTTCTCAATACTGTATCAGAATCAGCAGCTCTAAAGAAGAATCGGTAAGATCATAAGATAATTTTAAATGTGCTTAATCTACTAAGTTTTAAACAAGAAACATCTTTATTACATTATCATGTATGACACAGGCAATGTTACTTTTACATAAATGAAAATAAACCATAGCGATACAATCTCAGTTGTAATCATTATACATTCCAAACCGTGCCAATGCAACTTTAGCTGCAAACATTATACATCACTTTTAATATATCCAGTCAACCACTACACAGCTCATTCAAATCCTGCCCTCTTTTAAACCTTGTTCCTCCTCTGCATGTGGTAATCCCACAGTTCCCATTTTCCCTATTTAATTTGCTTCTACCCTTTTCTAAAGTTCCCATTTCCGGGTGTTTTGTCTCTGTTACTATACTCGCTACTTCTAGTAAAGTTGGTTTAGACTTCGATTTCCATTTTCTAGTAACTGCTTTTTTAGAAGCCATCATAATTAGACTCAGCAAGGCCTTTCTATATCTAGGCAATTACGATTCTGTATCACAGCTAAAAAATATAATTTCCTAGTTATCCCAATCTGTTCACCCAACATCTCTGACAGAGCAGTCTGCAGGGAATCTTTAAAAACTACCAACTCATTACACTCCCAGAAAATATGTTCCCAGTTACCTCTTTCACCCCCATCACACCTGCAACATTTGACGTCTAGCAGACAAAAAAATTCTTTGGCGTCTGCTTGGGGTATAAAAATACCTATGTAAACACTTTCAGGCAAAGATCCTAAATTTTCTAGATTTTGTTGCATATTTGGGAGGCATGCATATATATAGCCCCCCATTGTTTCTTCGTGAATTGCTTATTCAAGCTTGTTCCCAGTCCTTCTTACTTCCTCCGATTGATTCTTATAGTTACCATGCAATATTTTATAGGCTCTACTAATCATTCCTTTCTTAATGACAACTTCTGTTCTAGATTCTACTAAAAACTCTACCAATGCTGGTCTTTCATTTAAGACCCTGCTATTTCTTTCTCTTTGCCTATACTATGATATCAATCCTTGATATGGAAGGCAATGTCTAGCCTGCAGTCCAAATAAGATCTCGACGTCTTCTCATTCTATTACCTTTCCCTCTATAGTTATTTGCTCTCAATACCTTGGCTCCTTTGCCAGTTATCTCCACCCCCTCTTGCCTATTGTCTGTATCCCTGGTTGCAGTCATCCCGATCAATCATCAGAATCTCCTTTCTCCATTCTCATCTTGGCTTAGTTCTTAGAAAACCTTCTGCTACTTTATGAATATAATATTCTGTATTATTACTGTTGTTATACTTAAAGGTCTGCATCCAAAATCCCAGTCTTTCCCTGTTACTTGAACCCCCCCCCCCCCCGCTTCATCATCATCTCTTCACTTTGAATTACAGTTTTCTCCTTATGCTAAGTATAAGAGCCTTAACTGTGTTGGTCTTAAATACCCCATTCAACTCGGGTAAATCCCAATTCACCCTGTTCTATTGGAAGAATAAGCTTATCCCACTTGATTCTTGCTGTCTTCCCCTCCCAGATAAAATAATTCAGCTCTTTATTAATGGCTATCCACAGCTTCTCTGGTTGATAAAAATATGCCTGACCTGTGTATAAGACTAAAGGGACTAAAAACATTTTAACTGCTTGCATCTTACTATCAACAGCCATATAAAAGAGCTTCCATTTTCTCAGTTTTTGTATTATCCTTTGGTTAGTCTTGTCCCACATATCCTTAGCTGCCACATCGGTATCATTTTTAATCCATACTCCTAAATACTTCATTTTATGACATCCCCATAAGTATGGACATTGCTGAACCAATTCATATGTGGCTTCATAATTTATTACTATTCCTTTTGTTTTAGCTGCATTAATTTTGTATCCCAAAAAGGTCTGAAACTGTCTCAGTATGTTCCACAGCATTGTAATGGCCCTTTCTGGGTTTGTCAGGTATAAAATAATGTCATCTGCAAATAGAGCCAGCTTTTCTTGACTACCACACCAATTATATCCTTGAAATTCTGGTCCATTATTTTCTTTGCCAATGGTTCTAAATATAATGCAAATAACAAAGGGGAGAGAGGACACCCCTGCCTGGTTCCTCTGCTCAAGCAGAGATTATCAGACAGGACCCCACCCACTTTCATTTTCACCTCCAATCCTTCGTATATTCTCCTACTCAACCTTATAATTTTATCAGGAAATGCAAATGCTTCCATTGCTCTGCTCATAAAATCCCAGCTTACTCTGTCAAATACCTTCTCTGTATCAAGACCCATCAGCAACAGTGGTATTTGTTTATATTCTGCTTCCATCTGGATCATTACTGTTCTATTTATGTTCTCAAATGTTTGCCTCCCCCTCCACAAAACCACATTGATCCATACCTATCAATTTTGGCATCGCTTTTGCCATTCTTTTACCCATTATAGGCATAAATACTTTACAATCATGATTCAGTATTGAAATTGGACTGTATGAAGCTGGATCTGATGGATCTTTACCCTTTTTAGGTATTGCAGGTACTACCTTTTTCTTCCAGGATGTTGGTACTTCTCCTCCTCGTAAACTAGTGTTAAACAAAACCTTCCAGATCTCTCTCAGTTTTTTTCCCCTCCTAGCTTTCAAACTTCAACAGGAACACCACCTATTCCTGGGGACCTTCCTGTAGATTGGCTATACATCACATTTTTATCTCTTCTCCTCCTATCCTGTTAGTAATTGAGCCTCTTCTCCCTCTAACCTTGGCATATTGAATTATTTCATAAACATTTCCAGTTGTACCTTTTCTTGATTTCCATATTTCTCTGCTTTATACAGACTTTCATAGAATTTCTGAAATATCTCTAATACTTTTACAGGATCCCTTATCTTCCTTGTTATAAGCTCTCTTAAGCTTGGTGACAGTCCTTTCTACTTTCTGTTGCCTGAGTCGTACTAAAAGATTTTTGTCTCTAGGATTATCAGAAAACAGTTGGGTAACAGCAATCTTTTTAATCTCATGCATATTATTGAGGTAATCCCTTATTTTCTGTTTAGCATTCTACAGTTGTTCCTCTTCTTGTTCTGTGAGATTCCCCCCTATTTGCAACACTTTAATATTTGTCTCTCTACAGAATTCTTGTTGCTTCTTAACCATATCTCCCTTTCTTTTATTTCCACCCTATTTTTTAAATTCTGCTTTAATTTTATTCCACTCCCTAGTTATATTTCCAGAAGTTTCTATCTTTTCTAAAAGCTCTTGAATAATTTCCACTACCCTTTCCTTAAATTCCTCTCTCTCTTCATCAGATAGGTGCAAAAGTGCTAGTGTCTCATTTTTATATCATTATCCTGTGTTTTTATTTTAGTTATCATTAACACATGATCTGAAATAGTTATTGGGTGTGTATCAAGACTTTCAATTAATTGCCATGTTCCGGTGAAATGTAAATCCTGTCTAGCTTAGTCCAGTTTTTGTATCTTGGGAATAATATGTAAATTCACTCTGAATTCCTAGTACTGAATTCACATCTTCCATGCCAAATATTTTCATAAATTTCTTTAAAAATCTACCCTCCTTTGTTATATTTCCTTTCTGGGCCCCATAGACACATCCTCGCTGTTGCAAAGCAAATTCCAGTCCCCACATATAAGCAATATTCTTTGCTGAAAGCTGATTATTTCCCCCATTATTTTTCTTAAGCTCCATTATAACAGTTTTCGGTGGAATGCAAATACATGCCGGTGTAATCGTCCTCCCTTGCAGTAGCCCCTAAGTATTACAAATCTACCATTATTGTCTTTTTTTCCTCTTTTATTACTATTGGAGCTCTTCTTTCAATTAATATAAGTACTCCTCTCTTCCTTTGCCCCTGGTATTCCAATGAATAACCATGCTGAAAATCTTTCTTTATCAAATTCACATGTTCAGTTCTTTCCAAGCATGTCTCCTGTAGCACAGTTATCTGCACTCTACATTTTTTTAATATAGTACACGCCCCTTTCTTTTTTGTATTTATCTGAGAGACCATTAATGTTTAAAGGCATTATAGAAAGAATTATATTCTTGAGGGATTATTATTCCCAACTTTTACGTATAACAGCTTTTTTATTAAACATCTAGTTCCAGCTTTTGTGTTATATGTGTGCACTGTTTGGCAGGTTAGTCTTTTATACAATTGCTTCTCATCTTCATTGGAACCTATGTCACACCTTGCAGAACTTTATGTTTTATTGAAAACTGTTTAAACAAAAATACACACACCCAATACTCTCTAAAACCTACTAACCTAATAATAACACACAAAACTATGTACATCTTCAAATGTTGAAGTTTTACCCTCCTAAAAGGAACAAAAGTTCCAAACTGACAGCCACACACAGAGACTCGAGCTAAACAAAAAAAAATGTTTATCCATGCTGAGATGCATGGTAGAGCTTGTGATTATATTAAGTGCTGTCTGGTTTTGTCTTATCTTTATATCTCTCCCAGCTGGGAAAACATTTGAATGCTTTCAGAAAACGTTTTCTCCAAGCCATTTCTCTTTATCAGATTAGTAAAACAGAAGTCACTGGAACCATGAGCAGCTGGTCATGAAGAGGTTTATTAGACTCAAACAACTTGTTCTGCCTTTCTTTATCAGATTGTCCGCTGGTGACATAAGAATCATATACAGGACTGTTTACTAAAAAAGACTTTATAATATTCTTTTTCATTTACTTGCTTTCTGTAAAACTTTAATTACAGTATAAAACTAACCCCCTAACCCAGTCATTCCCCTATGCAAGAGTGAGAAAAATCCCACTGATTTTCCTTTGCCATGCTCTTTTAAACAGATTTTTTACAATGCCTACATTTCTTAAAACTGAAGAAGAAGAGAGAAGGGAGAAAGAAACAAAAAGAATAAACAGAAGCACCTATTTACATTAGTATCCCATTACATGTAAAAATAACTGAAAAAACTTTACTTTATAACATGCAAAGAAAATCATGCACCACTTAAATAATACTGTTAAGAAAAAATTGTTTTACTTACAGTTAACTCTCTCCTCCTCCTTCCCTTTCCCGAGTATTTTTCTGAACATTAATGACACGAAGTAGGGCATATGCTTTGGAGTCCCCCTACAAGTTTAACAAAGTCCAAAAAAGTCCAATATTTCCAGATTTTCTTGTTCTGTCCTGTTTCACAAATGTAATTATTGCATTGTAATCCCACATTTGTCATTTTCTAAGTTCTGATTTTAGTCTCCAAATGTTAATAACATGATGTAAGGCATATGCTTTAGAGTCCCCTACAAGTTTAACAAAGTCCAGTATTTCCAGATTTTCTTGTTCTATCCCTGTTCATTCCCATCTCCCAAACACTGTCACTGCTTCATCTCCAGTGCACTCTAGATTCTTCTAGTTAACTCCTGTGCTTTTTCCCCTCTCTCAAGCATTTTCTGTTGAAATACTAGGAAAGGTTTCACTGGCACAGTCTCTCTATTGTCTTTATTACCAGAAGAACAAGCAGCAGAATCTTCTGTTTCACAGCTCACTTTGTTGGACAAACTTTTGTATTTCTTCCTTAGCATGTACTTAATCAAAAAAGGTTTTTGTTCCTCCAGGGAAAAAAATATTTTGAAGATAGCTGAGTACATCTGTTTGAAACTCACACCTGCTTCTTGACATTCCCTACACAACTGAATAAATGTACTCCTCTTCTGCCTGGTGTACAATGAGTAGTCATTCTCCACAAACACTCTGATGTCTCCCATTTTTAATACTTTGTCCTTCTGCCACAGTTTTGTCAGAATTAACTCATTCTGCTGGAAACATTGCATTTTTACTATTAAAGGTCTAGGTTGTTTCCTCATAGCCAAGTTTGGAGTGTACACACTTATGTGCCCTTTTAATTAACAATTCCTGTTGTGGAATACCAGTCCAATTGCTTATTTGTACTTTCATGAAATTAATACAGTCTGTTCTTTCCAGCTTCTCAGGTACAGTAGAAAATATCAGATTTTCTCTATGTGCTCTGTCCTCTAATTCTATTATTTTTAAAACATCTCTTCTTGTGCAGTCCCATATTCAGCCAGCCTTTTATTCATTTTGACCTCTGAGTTTTGCAGTTTTATCATCTTATCTGAGTATCTGTTTAAAACCTCTTCCATTTTTTACAGCCTTTTATTGTTTGAGTTGATATACTCCATCAGTGTTTCATTTAATTTAGTCAGATCTGTATGCAATTGCTTTATACTGTCCTCAAGGTTACTGGAAGCCACATCTGGAGCTTGCACTTCTTTTTGCTGAACAGCTACAGCACCAGTCTTTTCGTCACCTTTTGTAGCGGACTATTTCAGGTCCTCTGTATTTTTTTCCTGGCATCCAGGCAGTGCACTTACTAGTCAGATACTGAAATTTACTCAGAAATCCAGATCCACTGGCTTTCTCTGCTAAGCTTCTGTTTTCACACTAGGAGAGCTAGAATTAAGTTACTTAATGTGTAGCCATCTTGGAAGTCCTCCTGCTTAATTTATTAAGAAGCAGATGAAACAGAGGAATTCAAGAATGTTTTACTTCAGAAAATGGAATGTTAACCATTGACTTCTGCATGTTATCAAAATATAAAAATTAAAAAAAAAACTTTAGGAAAGTATCTTAACAGTTTAAAATCCTGAATGTCAAAGTACTAAAGGAATAGGTTTTCATTTCCAACTTATTCATTGCTTTCCCATCCTTATCAGAAGAAATGGGGTTTAGCAGCAATAAAATGCTTTACAGCAGAAATATTGGATGACAAAATCATAGCAGTCAGTTTAAGTACCCTATATAACATGACAATCTTCCTGACAGCAGGAAAATGAACATCAGTAAACTAAAAGCTGTGAGAAAAACATTTTCTAAACTATGTAACAGGAGGAACAGCTACAAAAACTGGCATTTCCAACTGTAAGAAATTATAATACATTTCCTGTACTACAGGAATTTCATTCTGTTTTCAGTGAAAATTTTCCTTCATCTAAGATAAAGTTTCTGAAAATGATATGCCTTCAGGAGGGAAATCTGAAACCATACTTACATCAGAACCAGAATGCTCAGATTGTGAAGAAATTCCTGAGGTACAATTTTCCTCCTGGTAATGCCTGCTCTTTTGACTGAACATTTACGTTAGAAAGAGAGGGAGCTCTTTTCCTTTCTTGCATGAAGAAACAGAAAGCAAGGGAAAAGTACCAATACATTTCTTAGCTAACCTTAATAAATCTCGTTTGTCCACAGAAATAGTAACAGGAGACTGGAAAATTTCAAAATCCAAATAACCTTTTCTTGAGGCACAACACGACAATAAGAAGTTTGAACTTTTATTAAACGCACTGAACTAAAGAACAAAAACAATAAAACATCCAGTAAGCGCTTTCACATTCTCTTGAATGCTTCATTAGACTGTTAAAAAAAGCGAAGCCATTTCTGCATTTAAATACCTTTGCTGTTGCTTCATCAACCAATCATTACTGTTCCTTACTTGATGACATTAGTGCTTAATTGATTAAAAAATGAATTAAAAAATTGCTGGCTGAAATTCATGTTCAAAACCTCTGTGATTCTTTATATTAAAAACAAATCTTTAATTTATAACAGATACTTCAATCTTTGTGGTTGATTCATTTTGCTTAACTCCGTTTTTATCACTGAAGCAAGGGACATGACGGAAGTGACCAGTGAAAAGGACATGGTGAATTCAGATTTTTCTTTTAATGACACTGTGACTGATACCAATGAAACTTTAAGAAACTGTTATTAGCTGACAGTAATCCTTTACTGAAATTATCAAGGATTGATTTAACAAGTAATGAGAGGGGAACCAGCGATATTGACAGAAATATTAATGTTATACAACTAACGAGGAAAATAGAACAAACTCTAGAGAAACTGAAATATACACACAATGGCAACGTAGGCATATGGAAGTCTGCATTCATTTTAAAGTAGTTCCACGTGGTTTACATATACTTAAGATGCCGAATTTCGGCAACACTTACCCTGAACTACTTAGTAAATGGTAACAACTCAATCTTGAGACCAGCTGTGGCTATATGAAATTACTAGTAGGGCAGTACATGTCAATAGAAAAAGACTTAATGTTTGAACTTACTAGATTACGTGAAGAATTGGCTGGTTTTATGACACAGGGAGAGAGGAGTGATTTTTTGGCAAACGCTAGTGCTAATGTCTCATTACTTGAGAATAAATTGATGCAGGGAAAGAAAAAGAAACTTGAAAGGGACTTCCTCGATTTCCAAAGGGGGAATGTGTTCGCTTGACCTCGCAAACCAATGAGTGGGAGAGGCAATAATAAGCAACAGACGGCCCACCAATCCGTAGATGGAAGAAGAGACGCATCACTTCCGATAGCTCAACCAATTAGGGAGCCTGATATGTCGAAGAAGGGAGTAGAACTGCCTACCAGGAAGGAAGTAATGACGAACAATAATATCACATGTAACAACGATGCGATGGATTATCAATAGAGACCCGCCAGCTCCAGCGGAAATGAGTAATGTAAGAATTCTGAATCAAGATGTATGCAGGAAAGAAACAAATGTTGTTAGTTCATCTACTACTACTTCTACAGAGGTTTTTTTTCTTCTTTCCCCTTACCCATATGGCTGAACATGAAAACGCCATGGTCACCGTTACAGGGAACCAAGAAATGCAAATTTCCCGAAGAGACTGGAGTTTCAGAAAAAAGTGCTGAAACCTGTAAGTCAAACTTAAGTTATTAACATTTCTAGTTATTTAACATTGTCAGAAAGAAGCCTTTTAAACAGAGGCTTATCTTTTATTCCAGCGAAAGATGTTGACTTTACTGATATGCTAATTGATTTAAAAATGTTTACTAGAAATATAAATCTTAAAATGTTATGTGGAGACAACGTATGTGAGAATGTTAACAGAATTTTCAAGAAGCCATCAACTTTTATTCCTCAGATGCACCCTTTAGTAGAGTCGTTTGTGAAAGCATGTGAGAGAGACCTATTGAAGTTATATGATAATAAAGAAGCTAAAGTCAAACGTGATTTTTATAATCTGAATAGCGATGAACAACAAGTCTTGAAGAATTTACAGGAAAACAAGGGGATTGTCATTAGAAATACTGACAAAGGGGGTGCAGTAGTAGTATTAGATACTGAGATGTATAAATCCAAAATTCAGACTCTTTTGAATGATAGTGAGACATACACGAATATTGATGGTGTGAAGCTTAACAAAGTTATTAATGGAGTACATGATGAACTATATGACTTATGTGCAGTGATAGATTCAGATCTTTATAAATATTTTTTTAATAGAAAAAACAACTATACTGACTTTTAGGGGATTACATAAAGTCCATAAGAACACAAAGTCCACCCTTGAGACCTATAGTTTCAAGCAAGGGATGGTTAACAGAACAATATCTATATATTTGGAGAAACAATTAAGAAGCATAGTGGAACAAACTCCTACAGTAGTAAGGGAGACACAACAATTTCTGGAAAGCCTTACAAACTATATACCTAGTGATATAGAGACAGTATACATGGTGACTTTGGATGTAACATCATTATTTACATCTATTCCTAATGATACAGAGGTGGACTACATGAGGCTGTTCTTGACTGAGAAAGATATGCCAAGAGAATGAATAATAACATGTGCTTTACTAATGGATTTGGTTTTAAAAAATAATGTGTTTGCGTATGAAAACCAATATTTTATCCAACAGAAAAGAGTGGCAATGGGCACTCCTTGTGCGAATTCATACGCAAACATAGTTATGGCATATTGAGAATACACCTATATTATACGTAGTCCATATTATGAGACAAATATATTATTATATAAAAGGTTTGTTGATGATGTTTATTTAATATGGAAAGGTGATGAGCAGACACTAAAAGAGTTCATTCAATATATAAATGGCACCACAAGTTTCCTGTCTTTCACAGGGAAATGGTCACTACACGAAACTGAATTTTTGGAGGTCATACTAATGAAAGAAGGCAATACTGTACAAACACAGTTATTCAGAAAAGAATGTAGAAGAAATTCTTTGCTACATCGCACTAGTATGCACCCCCCACATATCTATCGCAATATAGTAAAGGGTCTAGCACTTAGGGTCTCTAGACTCACCACAGATAAGACTAGGTTTCAGGGAACCATAGAGACCTTATCTACTGAATTCAAAGAGAGAGGGTACACGTCAGAAGAAAGAAGGAGTTTGCATCAGGAAGAGGTTGTAGATAGGAGAGTAAGTGGAAAACCCTACATATACAGAGGTAGACAGATAGATCATCAAAATGAAAGAAGAGCCTTGTTCAGGCCACAACAGCCAGTAATACCATATACAAATAATAATAAAAAGATCAGGGAGATCTTCCACAGAAATTGGAATATTCTCATAATAGATGATGATATACAGCTACTTGTGGGTGATAAACCTAGATTTACTTACAAGAATACAAAATCACTCAAACGACTATTATGTTATGAGAGAAATAATAAATTGGTGTTAACATCTGATAGAAAAGGAACCTATGCTTGTAGGACATGTAACCAGTGCAGTTACATGTCTAATAGCAATAGTTTTGTCCATCCTGACAGTGGAAGATCGTATCATTTTTCAATTTATGCAGACTGCAAGTCACGGGATTTAATACACCTAGTGGACTGCACAAAATGTAGTCATTTTTATGTAGGAAAGACAAATAGGACCCTTCGAGAAAGAGTTAGAGAACATGTCTATCCTATACACAGGGAAGATGACAGCAATGCCCTAGCTAGACATGTTATAAATGAAGGGAGTACACATGGTTTTAAATTTACTGTGATTGAGTTTGTATATAAGAACATTAGGCTAGGTGATCACAGAAACTACACTGAACAAAGAGAGACAAGGTGGATCATGAGGCGACAAGCAGACAGATTATCTGGTTTGAATGACAGGGTGTCCATGAAACCGTTCTAGATAGCAAGGGAGAACAAGCATTAACACTGTTTATAAGCTATTAGTCTAGTGTTTCTCAGGATGGCTCACGAATCTATTAATAAACAACATATATATTTGATATATTTTTATAGTATACATTTATACATAAGCACGTTTTTTTAAATAGTGGAACATATAGTTTGAGATGTGTTGTATATATGTTTTTAAGCTGCATGAGGTTGAAGTATCTATCATAAATTAAATATTTGTTTTTAATATGAAGAATCACAGAGGTTTTGAACATGAATTTCAGCCAGCAATTTTTTAGCTAATTTTTTAATCAATTAAGCACTGATGTCATCAAGTAAGGAACAATAATGATTGGTTGATGAAGTAACAGCAAATGTATTTAAATGTAGAAGTGGCCTAGCTTTTTTAACAGTCTGATGAAACATTCAAGAGAATGTGAACGCTTACTGGATTTTTTATTGTTTTTGTTCTTTAGTTCAGTGTGTTTAATAGAAGTTCAAGCTCCTTATTGTCATGTTGTGCCTCAAGAAAAGGTTATTTGGATTTTTAAACTACATTTTGCTCGAGGCACTTTACCCTTTGTGGTTGATTCATTTTGCTAGACTGGAAAGTTTTCTCACCAAGTTTTCCTTTCCGAGGCAACTCCCCGGAAAATAACTCACCCCACAAACATTCAAGTCCCAGCAAATGGTCCTGTATGCAGGCTAAATGAAGCATCTTCACCATGCTCTTCTCCTAAGACTGACAAAAGGGGTTCTCCCTCATCCACCATGGGCATCCCTGCAGCTGCAGAGGATGTGGCCATGTCTCTGCCTTTGGTAGCTGTGTATGCTACATCAAGAGGATGGGAGAAAAAAAAAAGAAGTTATGAATACACCATAATGTTCCATCTGTACTGCCAGTTTTTAATCTCTCCTCACATGTGGGGGTCGGATCTGTACCCCAGGATCCAACTCAGCCGTTAGGAAGCTAGTGGAAACCAAAAAGTTCTTGGTTACCTCCCTCTTACTCACAATGTATCTCTCCCCATTACCTCAGACCTTGTTTGTTATAAATATAATAATAGGAAGAGAAGGTTTAGTATTTAACACACATCTTAAGTGAAGTGCTTTCTGGAGTCTAATGAAATTTAATCTAACCATAGAAATCATCCACCCGTTCAACCAGATATCTAAGGATGGAGGCTGAGGGTGGGATTGTGAGGACAGATGAAAATTCGACAATACAGATGGAACATTATGGTGAGTACATAACTTCTTTATCCGATATTGTCAATTTTTCATCTTCTCTTCACATGTGGGACAGAATCCCCAGCTACCTTTATCCAGGGTAGATTCACAGAAGAATATTCCTCTGAACTATTGCGCCGAAGAAAGCCCTTCCCCTGGAGACCAAATCTAATTTGTAATGAATAATAAATATATGATGGTTTGCTCAAGTGGCCACTGCGCAAGTATCATCCAAGGAAGCACTGGTCTGAAAGACCACAGATGTAGCCATTGCTCTAGTAGAATGAGCTTGAATGGAGTTGTTAGGTTTCATGCCCTTTGAAGAATAAATAAAGGAGATACAACTAGAAAGTCACTTGGATAAGGTAACTTCGGTAACTAGTAGGCCTTTCCTAGGACCTGCGAATGTGATA
The DNA here is from genome assembly GCF_019279795.1 of Protopterus annectens. Taxonomy (NCBI): domain Eukaryota; kingdom Metazoa; phylum Chordata; order Ceratodontiformes; family Protopteridae; genus Protopterus; species Protopterus annectens. Next base: position 364,892,194 of record NC_056748.1, read on the forward strand.
AACAACTGTTTTGTCCTCTGAAACTCTTTAGTTCTCTGTAAATATAAATGTAACTGTCTATGAACATCCAACAGATGCAGTATGTATTCCCCTTTATTACTAAAATTAAGAAAGAATACAGGCAAATGTATAGTCTGATTAAGATTTGTTTGAAAAACAACTTTGGGCAAAAAAAGGAGGGATTGGTACGCAATGAAACTCTGACCTTATGGAAAACCATATACGGAAGATTAGAAGACGGTACTTGAAGTTTTGAAATCCATCTCGATGAGTCACCAAAAAGACAGCCTTACAGGAAAGATACTTAACGTCATAAGTTGCTGCAGGTCTGAAGGGGGGCTAGCTGAGTAATCAGATGCAGAAGCAGATTTAAATGCCAAGGGGGAGAAGGGTCCTTGTAAGGAGGTTTTAACAACAAGGTCCCCTTTAAGAAGGCTTTGAAAAGTTTATGGGAATTCAAGGGCAAGTTATCGACCCCAATATGGAAATTTGAAATAGCTGCTAACTGCACCTTAATAGTAGACGCCGCTGCCCCATTACTGAAAAGGTGGGCTAGGAATTCCAGAATAAAATGAATAGGGCTGTGATGGAATCCATACTGTGTTGCTGTGGCCAGAAAATAAATCTCTTCCATTTTCTCCTATACAGTTTCTGAGTAGACGGCTTATGGGAGGACATCAAGATATGACAGACTGGGGAGGAGAGCATAGGCTGTCTGGAGATCAATGGAACTGGAGAAACCAAGCTGTCAGCTTGAGATTGAGAAGGTTGGGAGGAGTCATTCCTGTTGGATGTGACAACAGATCTGGAAAGAGATCCAGAATCCAGGGATCTTTCTGTAGTTGAGGCCACAAGAAGGGAAACCAGATCTGTCAAGGTCAATATGGGGCAATGAGGATTTCTGTCCTCTTCAACCTTTTGGCTTTCTGAAGAAACTCGGGGATCAACAGAATGGGGAGAAAGGCATACAGACATCCAGGGGCCAATCATGTATCAGAGCATCCCTCGGGGCTTGTCTCTGTGGGGGAATAAAGGTGAAGTAGTTGCTACACTTATTTAGGGGAGAGGCAAAAAGACTGCAGCAGGACTGGCCCCATGTGCTGAAAATATTCTCCACTACATTCTGGTTCAGGAACCACTAATGTGGCATGAGAATGGCTCTGCTCAGCTTGTCCGCTATGATGATGGATCTCCCCAGAATATCTGTTACTATTAGACTGCGGCTGGATGAGATTGCCCATTGCCACACTCCGAGTGCTTCCTGACAGAGAGGGTATGATCTGGTTCCTCCTTGCTTGTTTATGTACCATACTACTGACATGTTGTCCGATTGAATTGCTACCATCCCTAGGGGATGGGAAGACTGAACTGCCTGTAATGCTAAGAGCACCGCCCTCGTCTCTAAGACATTTATGTGGAACTTGGCCTCGTCTGCAAACCAGGTACCTTAAACAGTCTTGCCCAAATAATGACCCCCACTTTATCTGGGAAGCATCCGTGGTCACTGTAGCCTATGGCGGAGGTGGAGTTAAGGGTTGGCCTTGTATTACCTGTTGAGAATGAATCCACCAAGAGAGATTGTTCTTGCATTTGTCCATTATGAGGATCTGATAGGACATTGGCTTTTGCATTATTGACCTCTGTGAGTCTAGAAGCCATTGCAAAATTTGCATATGAAAACTGGCCAGTGGGACTAACAACTGCAGCAGGCATGGAACCCAAGGCCTTAAGAACATGATGGGCAGCTACCCTTTTGTTTCTGATCAACCTTGCAGTCTGCCTCTAGACTGTCAATACTCTGGAAGGAGGAAGTCTGGCAATCATCTGGTTTGTGTCCAGCAGGGCTCCTATGAACTCTATTGTTTGAGTGGGTGCCAGATAACATTTTTGGTGATTTGTTATTAAGCCTAGTTCTGAGTAAAGTTGAAGGACAAATTCTCTTGCATAGACTAGTAGATGCCTGTTTGGGCCAGTAATGCACCAGTCATCTAAGTATAGAAACACCCAGGACACTTGTCATCTCAGGTGAGCCGCAACCACTAACACATATTTGGTGAACACTCGGGGTGGTAGTGAGACCAAAGGGCAGCATTCTGAACTGATGACTGTCTCCCAACTGGAAGCGTAGATAACTTCTGGAACATCTGTCCATTTTTTATGTGGCAGTACACATCCTGAGGATCTACTGAGCACATCCAATCACCCTTTTCTAAGAAAGGAAGTATAGACTGCAAAATGACCTTTCGGAACTTGCTGCAATGGACTGATTTGCTAAGTTTGCCAAGATGCAGAATCGGTCTCTAGTCCCCTGTTTTCCTTGGAAGTAAAAAGAACCTTGAGTAAGTTCCAAATCCTCTCTGGTCTGGGGGAATCCCTTAGATGACTCTTTTTTTCTAGCAGTTTTAAAACTTGTGAAACTGCTTGATTCCTTTGACTGGAAGGAACATTAGGGATTTTTTTGCTGGGAAGAGATTATTGGGAAAAGGGAATTTGATAACCCCTGGATATTATCCTCTGCAGCCATACATCGGAAGTTATGTTTTGCCATGCTCTCCCAGTGCAGGGATAGATGTCCCCCTGATTGCCTCTAGAGGTGGATATTCAGCCTTCCTTTCAAGAGCGCCGAAAGGGTTTCCCAAAGAATGGTTTCCAGGACCCTTGGTTCTGTAGACCTTCCTTTGCTGTAAGGGCAATGTTTTCCATTGTTGTTTCCCCCACTGCCTTTTGGGGAAAACTCTCCATGTGTGTCCTGGTAAGACCCTAGAGACATTGTGAACCACGTTTTTATTACTAACTCTATGACCTTTGGGATAAGGTCTCGGAGGAGCTGAGACACTCCTCCTCTGACTTCAGAGCAAGTTTCAGAGCTCATGGATCCGATATGCCCGGTGCCTTTGAGTTTGGATCACAGGATGTTATCTTCCTCGGATCAGACTTCAGCTCGGAGCTGCAGAAAGGGTTTTACCATCCTTCTCACACCTGGATTGCATATCCTTGACTTTGGGCCCAAGAAGAGACATGCTGTCAAATAGAGCATTAACGAAGAAAAACTTAAAAGGTTCCGCAAAATAGCAAAGACGCATCCAGGCATGCCTTCGCATGGAAATGCCGGAACCTGCAGCTTTGCTCATTCCTTTGGCTGAGTGGGCAATGAGCCTCATGGAAGAGGTGTCAATTGAATGTAGGGTGGCTAACTGGGAAGCTACTTTTTCTGTAGCTTCCTCAGCTACTGCTCCTTGAAGAGTATCCGATAGCTCCTTGATCAGACTCCTTTGTAACTTGGTAAAATGAGATACATTATTCAGTGATTGCAGGACGAAGGTCACTGAGGAAAAGACACACTTCCCACATCTATCCATCATCCTAGAATCTTTATTGGGAGGATGGATAGTTGAACTCTCCTTGAAAAGTTCTTTCTTGGTCACTGCCACCATGACTATGGCATCTACTGCAACCCCCTTAGTCCAGAAAGCCCTATCAGAAGGAGCAATTATAATCTTATTTGGTCTCCGGGGAATCAGCTTGATGGAATCTGGGGTATCCCATGCCCGCCATGAGATTAGCTCTATAAGCTCATCGGTGGGTGGAGTCACCCAATAGGTAAACAAGCAGGAATTGAAGGCGCCCAAGTACACCAACTCCTCGGGCAAGGGGTTTCTGGACTTCCAGTCATCCCCTCTGCTTGAGAATTCTAAAATCTCTCCAAAGGAAACATCCTTGGGGGGGTGACCATGGGGAATCCTTGCCATCATCTAGGTCGGTGTCTTCAGTGGCGAACTCCTTTGTGGAGTGCAGATGCTTCCTCTTGCATAGCTTCTTCTGAGGAACCTCCTCTGTGGGATAGCCTGGAGAGGTATCAGAAGAGTCAAGGGTACCTGATGGGTATCCTGGAGCCTAGGTTCCCACAGTCCCTGTGGAAAAAGATGGGACGAATAAGAGTGCTAGGTATCTGCCTGGAATAATGGATCTGAATGAGTGGGTGACTTTTTTGTACAGTGGCAGCCATAGCCCTCTCCAAAGCTCCAAAGGATGACTTGCTCCTGGAAGGATGGGGACTCCGGACCCAACAAGCCATGCTTTTAAGATGGAGACCCGACCCCCCCCCTCCAGAGTCCAGAAGACAGCTCACTCAGGGTTAAAGCTGGAGCCGAGCTCACTTTCGCCAAATCCATGAGAGGCATCAACCCCGCCGATGACCTGGGAGTTGACAGAACCCAAGGTTCACAAAGCTCACTTCAGCTCCAGGAGCTCTGTGACTCCAAAAAGGCCAATAAGTTTCGAGCTGATGTCTGATCTGAGGAAGATGACCTAGGATCCAAACTCAAAGGCACCGGGCATATCAGATCCATGAGCTCCGAAACTTGCTCTGAAGTCAGAGGAGGGGGAATTGACGGTTTAGGTAGACCTGGAGCCAAAAGGGGCAACGTCGAGGAAGACCTAGTGATACCCTGCACCCACAAGATCTTGTGCACCATCCGTTCCACCTATTCTTCAGTAATACTCCTTGTCAAATGGGAAGACATAGCAGAAGGGGATCTCAGCCTCTATAGAAGGGGGGAACGGTACCCTCAAAGGTACTTGGTTGTAAGAAGGACTCTGTCCTTAGCAAGGTCAATATTGGCTTGAAAGGGTTAAACATCGGTTCAGACCTCAACGGATCTGACCCATCCTTGCCAGATGAGGTCTGAGTTGAAGAAGCCAGATCCGATGAAGAAGTGGTTGGAGCAGAAGACTCTGATCGGATTTGACACTACCCAGATGAGAGAGATTTTGTCTTCTTAGACTTTGGCTCAGAAAAATCAGTCAGTGCTGACAAAGGTCTTTTCTTGGCCTTGTCTGAAGATTTGGAGAACAAGGACAAAGCAGGGCTGGAATGAGCCAATTTAGTTTTAGAGGTAGAATTTGTTTTATCCTCTGCTCCAGAAATGGCTTCATCAAAGGCTGAAGGCAACATCCCTCTTAAAATGAGTTTGTTCCTTCGGTCTATTAGGGCTCTATTACTGAAGGAGCGACATATTGCACAGTCTTCCTGTAAATGCAAAGGCCCAAGACAATATACACATAAGGAGTGCAAGTCGCTAAACAGGATCTTATGTCCACACTTCATGCACTTCTTGAAGCCAGACATTTTTTTCCTGTTTCTCCATCATAATAGAGGAGAAGGGGCAGAACACACACAGAGACACTCACTCAAGAGAAAAGAACAGCAGAAGTTTTTTTTTTTTTTTTTTTTTTTTTAACAGATAGAGGGAAAGGAAAACCCTACTAATAGTAGGCAAGAAATACATCAGTGGTAAAAAGGGAAGGAAATTAACCTATGAAAAAATGGTTGCTGGTGGGAAGGAAAGGGAAGAAGTAAAACTAAGTTAAATACAGTAACGAGCAACACAGGAACAGACCAACAAGTATGAAAGGGACAGAGAAAACGTATACTATTAAAATCTACAAAGATTTGAAAAAGTTTGAAGAAATTTGAATAAAAATCACAACCTAACACTAAGAGCTAGCTGGAATGGCCAAGTCTTCGCAAAGCAGCAAACGAGATCTGAGGTAATGGGGAGAGATGCACTGTGGGTAAGGGGAGGCACTTAAGAACTTTCTGGTTGCCACAAGCTTGCTAACTGCTGAGTTGGATGCAAGGATTCAGATCCAAACCCCACATGTGAGGAGAAGATGAAAAACTGACAATATCAGATGATGAGTTATCTAAGGATCAATGAGCGCCCAACAGCAGAGTCATCCAATAGAGGATGAAGCACAAGAGCTAGACAAACACCCAAAGACTCCTTAAAAACTGGGTATTGCTCCATTGATAACTGAAGAAAAAGACCTTGAGACTGGATGGCAGAGACTGGATAAGTTGGTAATGTGTACAGTGGAGAACAAGTGAATTTGAGGAAAGAAAACCACTGTCAGTCCCCAAAAAGCACAGTATTCTGACCCCAATAGACAAAACTTTAGAAAAACTCTGGTCATTAAACAGAAATTTCCTTACAAAATATTCACATAAGCATGTGTTGAAGAAATGCTCTATGGTGGCAAAAAATTTCTTTTTGTACTCCAGCTGTCTTTTCTGCTCAAGCTTCTGACAGATGGAGCATGTGGAAGGTGACCTTGGCACTAAAAGCTGGCCTGTACTCAGGGGTGGGGTAGAACCCATTTAAATTAAGCTACTTTTTTGATTACTCAACCAAACACAGGAAAACAGCTAATGCATAACAAAAAGACATGGAAAAGTCAACCATAATGATACAGATCCAGAACAGATACATCAATCCATAGTAACTGGGTAGGCTTTGCTTAGCCATATGTAAATAAGCAAAGGGGCATGCACAGCAATTGTCATGCAGTTCAGAGACAGACAGCTTATGTACCAAAGCAGTCACAAGATACTACATTGCAACATATTACTGAGACAAAAGCCAACCCTCTGCTACAGTATGGTAGCTACTAAAGATGACAGTCAGCAATAGTTGCAGGCCATAGACATATATACCTCTCCCACAAGGTCTGAGCTCACATACTTGTGATTTTCCCAAATATACATGTATACATACTCAATGCATATCCACTTATACATAAACCATACACATATATACAGAGCAACAGTTATACATACACAAAGTGTACACAGTGCACAGCAAGGGACAGAATGACAAGCCCAACTTTTTGCCACTGCTGTCCATACACAACAGCTATTTAGTTATGCTAGAACAGAGATGTGAAGTTTATTTCCTGTACCCAGCCTAACAAGGATCAATGGTGCCTTTAGGCATTAAATCATTGTGTACAAAGCTCTAATAAAATGTCAGCAATGCTGTAGAGTGCAGTCTAGGGCATGCATAACTGATGTAGACCAAACTGCACCTGTAGTTTGTGTTGCAGTAGCTGTACTTAATGGTCCAAAGATGTGGTTGCTCCAGCATATAATGGTCCAGAAATGTAGTTGCTGCAGCATCCCCATGCCTGACATGTGGCGTACTATGAGGCAGATGCTCCCATGGGATCTGTGGGTTGCCATGGTACATAGACATAATCCATCTGTGTGTCATCTCTTCAACACAGAAACAGAACAACTGTCTGCAGGTAACTGTACAAGTGAGGTGTTCTCAACTTGATCTAGTTGTGCCAAGCCACTTTTAAGAAAACTAGTGGCAACCAGTGTAGGAGTCACATTTTGCCCTGTAGGCCATACCTCTGTGGACACTGCCACAGCCTGCTCCATGCAGCTATATGGGTAAATTACCCTAGCTTATTACATTTAGGAGGTGGAACGGGAAGAGCCCAGCAATGCCTGACCTAGACCTAGAGAAGAAAAAAAGAAGTTATGTCTTACCATAACGTTCCATCTTTATTGTTGATCCTCGTTCAGTCATTACGTATGGGTATCAGTTCCGACCTCGGAACCAAGCCGGCCATCTTCCAAGCTCGCATCAACTACAAACTCTCGAGCTAAACTCTTACCCAGAATATCCCTCTCCCTGTTACCTCAGATTGAGTTTGCAAGTCAAAAGAAGGTAGACCTCTGGTCAAATGACCTAAGAGAACCGGATGGTGAGATCCACTAGAAGCCACAAGAGGGGGAAGGAGGGAGGGTTGTAATGACTGAACGAGGATCAACAATACAGATGGAACATTATGATAAGACATAACTTCTTTATCTGAGATTGTTAATCCTCGTTCATTCCTTGCGTATGGGACAGAGTCCCCGGCTACCTCTATTCGTGGAAGGCCATTCCTGAGCACCATAGAACCAAAAGATGCACTTCCTCTGGAGGCCAAATCCATTTATACTGATTGATGAAGGTATGAGGCGTAGCCCAAGTTGCATCTGCACAGATGTCATGTAAAGAAGCTCTGGCATGGAAGGCAGCAGAAGTTGCCACCGACCTTGTCAAATGAGCCTTCATGGTAGTAGGCAATGGGATAATACGTTGTGTATAAATGAAGGTCACAGTCTTTCAACCATCTAGTCAATGTGAACTTAGCAACAGCAGATCCTAATCTAGGTCCAGAATAGGCCAAAAATAACTGGTCAGATTTACGAGAGGACCTAGTCCTGTTCAAGTGGAAGCGGATTTGCCTGTGAATATCTAGGGTATGTAGGCAATACTCTCCTCTGTTTGAATGATTGGGAAAGAAAACTGGCAATTCAACGGTTTGATTAATGGACATTTCAGAGATCACTTTTGGCAGAAATGAAGGATTAGTTCTCAAAGACACTCTATCTCTATGAAAAATCAAGTATGGACTCTTGATGCATAAAGCTTGAAGCTCAGAGATACGTCTGGCAGAAGTAATGACGACCAAAAACAAGGTTTTCCATGACAAATATATGAGGTTGCAAGAAGAAGCTGGTTCGAAGGGTGGCATTGTCAGAGCTTGTAGAACTAATGACAGGTCCCATGGTTGAATAGGTTCTCTGAAAGGGGGCTTCAAATGCTTCACACCTTTTATGAAGATCTTGCATAATTTGTGTGACATAAGAGAGGAGTCTTGGACACCCTCATGGAAATTAGATATTGTAGCCAAATGAACTCTAATGGTAGAGGCCGATTGAAATAGGTCAGCCAAATACTCTATTATTATCGACACTGGTGCTGAGAAGGGATCTACTTGTTTTTCTTTCAGCCAACAGGTAAATCTTTTCAACTTGCTTAGATAAGTAATTCTAGTGGAAGACTTATGAGATGCAATAAGAATGTCCCGTACTGGTAAAGAAAATTGTTCGGTCTGGCAATCAAGGGAAAGTATAGTCCTAAACAATTGTATAAAAAGTAGGGTGTTTTTTAAAAAAGGTAACTGTAAGACAAAGGGAGTGGTATATTTGGCACTGTGTAAAACGTGCCATTATTATTATGTAGGTAAACTGAACGTATGTTAAAGTGTAGGATATATGAGCATTTAAATGACATTAAAAATTCAAAGAATACAAATGCTTTATATAAACACAGTATTGTTTGTGAAAATTTTGATAAATTCTTCTTTGGTATTCTTGAAATTGTGAAAGTGGACACTAGAGGGGGTGATTGGAAGAACATCTTAAAAAAGAAAGAAAGTTATTGGCAATTTAGGCTGGCGTCCACATTTCCACCAGGTATAAATGACAGTGTTTCTTTAGTGCCCATTCTAATTGAAAGAGCAAACAATATAAAATAGGAAGAAACACACTAACACATATTAAAGAAAACAAACAAAAAACATGAAATAATAAATTAAACAAAATATTTATTTAAATGTATTGGTACTGAATATATTTAAAGTACTAAATAATTTTAAGAATGATATTTATTAATATTTTATGTTTAAATTGGAGTATAAATTTGAAGTTTTTCTTATATTTTATTAACATTGCATATATTTTAGATGAGTACAGATTTTAAAAAATACTTTAAACATTGTGTAATTTATTGTGGAACCAGGACCAAACGTGTATATCTTTAAGAAAAGTATTTTTACAACAATGTCATGGTGACATCATTAATTGTTTAATTAGAGTGGTTATTTAAATGAGTCTTTGGTTTTAAAGCATTGTTTCTTATGAAGTCTCACTTAGAGATGAAAGCGCTTAAACCTGTTGCCAATCTGTTTTAATTTCTGTTATTTGGTGAATAAAGTGGAGTTTCTACAAGTGTTTTTAAGCCTTGGAGTTCCTGCCATAATACGACATTTATGGATTTTGTTATCTGGCAATCAAGGGAATTGGAGGAGCCAAGCTGTGAGCTTCAGGCTGTCTAAGTTGGGATGATTCAGGTTCTGCGGATGTGAGATCAACTCTGGGGTTGGATTGAGAATCCATGGTTGATCTAGCAGGCGAGGCCAAAGGAAGGGGAACCAAATCTGACGAGGCCAATATGGTGCTATGAGGATCATCTTGCTGTTCTTCCGACGGGCTTTCTTCAGAAACTGGGGAATGAGAGTAATAGGTGGGAATGCATAAAGAAGACCTGAGGGCCAGTCATGGACTGTCCCAGAGGGGGAATCAGGGCGAAGTACTTGCTGCATTTGTAGTTGGTCAGGGATGCAAAGAGGTCGCAGCAAGGACAGCCCCAGCAGCGGAAGATCTCCACCACTATCAAGGGATTCAGGGACCACTCGTGAGATTGTAGACTGCACCTGCTGAGTCTGTCTGCTATCACGTTGGAACTCCCAGGAATGTGCATTTCTAGAAGAAAATGGTTGGTAGCCATCACCCATTGCCATATCCTCATGGCCTTCTCAACAAAGGGGGTAAGATCTGATTCCACCTTGTTTGTTGATGTACCAGACCACCGCCATGTTGTCTGATTGTATCGAAATTGTCCCAGACGGCAGCAGGGGATGGAATGCTTGCAACACCAGAAACACCGCCCTCAGCTCTAGAACATTTATATCCAGTTGGGCCTCCAATTCTGACCAAGTGCCTTGGACTGTCTGTCCCTGACGCAGCTCCCCCCCACCCCATCAGGGAGGCGTCCATGGTCACTGTAACCTTGGGCTGCTGGGGGGAGAAGGGGCGAGACAATTGTGATGGGTTGTGGGTCATCCACCAATTTAAATCCTGTTTGCACCTGTGGGTTACTCGAATCTTGGCTGAAAGAGGATGCTGAAAAGCATACCATTGGGTGAGCAGTAGCAATTGTAGAAGCCTCATATGAAACCTGGCCGGGGGACAATGGTGATGGAGGCTGCCATGGAACCCAACAGCTGTAGGACAGAGTGAGCTGTGGATTTCTCCCTTGAAAGGATTGGGATCAGTTGTTGCTTTATCCTTAGAATTCTGTGCTCTTTAATGGATTCTCTGCAATTCTTTGTAAACAAGATGACCCCTATGAATTCTGTGGAATGAGATGGGGTGAGATTGGATTTTTGCCAGTTTATGGTTATGTCTAGCCTTTGTGCAGTGAGGAGAGAGTATGCCAGGGCTTCTTCCAATAGATGTCTGGTGGGGGCGGTGATGAGCCAGTCATCTAGGTATGGAAACACCTGGAATCCTTGTAGTCGCAAGTGAGCTGTGATGACTGCCTTGCACTTTGTGAACACTCTGGGGGCTGTAGAGAATCTGAAGGGCAGTACTCTGAACTGGTAGTTACTGGCTCCCGCACGGAAGTGCAGAAATCTTCTTGATGGCCTGTCCACTTTTATGTGGTAGTACACATCTTGAAGACCTATCGAGCACATCCAATCGTCTTTTTCCAAAAGCGAGAGGATAGACTGTATTGTGACCATCTGGAATTTTTGTACTCTCTCAAACTTGTTCAATACACTGAGATCCAAAACTGGTCACCAGTCCCTCGGTTTTCTTTGGCACCAAAAATAGTCTTGAGAAGAATCCGGATCCTATCTGGTCTGGAGGGACTATTTGGATGACTCTCTTTCTTAGCAGCTTTTCTATCTCTAGTGCTGCTTCTTCCCTTTGACTGGGTGGAACATCGGGAAGGTTTTTTGAAGGGACAGGACAAAGATTGAAGGGGATATGATAATCTCTGGTTATAATCCTTTGCACCCAAGAATCGGTGGTGATGGTTAGCCAGGCAGAAGGGTACAAGGAGAAACGACCCCCAACCACCTCCAGAGGAATGGAGTTGGGCCGCTCTTCAGGAGTGCTGGTAGGATTGGCCAGGAAGAGAGTCCCTGGAACCCTGGTTATGTGGACCCCCTCTGCCCCGAAAGGGGCGTCTTCCCTGTGAGTTTCCCTCTCTGCCTCTAGGGAAGAACTCGGCCTGTGTGTCACGGAAAGGACCCTGAGACTTCTTGAACCATATCTTCCCACTCTTTTGATTTTGGGAGAAAGCACGTTGAGGGGAAGAATAACGGACACCTACAGCAGAAAGGGTCTTACTGTCCTGTTCACATCTGGCCAGTATGCTTTTAACTTTGGGTCCAAACAACGAAGAGGCTTCAAAGGGAGCGTTAAGAAAGGAAGCCTTAAAGGGTTCCGTGAAATTGCACAAGCGCATTCCAGGCTTGTCGTCTCAAGACCACAGCTGAACCCACCGCTCTAGCTGCTCCTTCTGATGTGTGAGATATCAGTCGCGTGGAGGAGTTAGATATTGACTCAATGGTGGCCAGCTGAGAGGCCACTTTGTCACGGACCTCATCAGACACGGCACCAGCCAAGGTTTCAGAGAGCTCGTAAATTAAATCCCTTTGAAGCCTGGTAAAGTGTGCCATATAATTCAGGGACCTGATAGCAAAGGTCGCGGATGCAAAGGTGCGCTTCCCTATCCTGTCCAGGGCCCGGGACTCTTTGTTGGGTGGATGGACAGTCTGGCTTTCTTCTTCCGCCATACTCTTTTTGGTTGCAGCCGCCACCACCAGAGCATCCACAGGAAGACCTTTAGACCAATGGGGATCCATAGCAGGAGGGGACAAAATCTTATCTGGCCTCCAGGGAATAGCCTCGACAGTGTCAGGAGCCTTCCACGCATGCTGCACAATGAGCCGGACAAGTTCATCGGCAGGTGGAGTAACCCAGGAGGTAGGGGGCCAGGCGTAAAAAGCCTGCAGGAACACAGACTCCTCAGAGGTTGGATTAGAGGGCTGCCAGTCACCTCTCTGTTTAAGGATTTCGAGGATATCACCAAAGGATACCTCACAGGGTGACAGAGGGGATCCTTCCCCATCATCAAAGTCTATGTCTTCAGTGAGGGACTCCTCTGTGGAGTCCATGTGCTTCCTCTTGCATGAACATTTCTGGTGAATTTCCTCAGGGGGGAAGCTGGGGAAAACAATGGAAAGGGGGTTTCCTGTGGGAATATGTCCTGAGGCCCTTGTGCCTGGTGTCCGCTAGGTGCAACTTGTGAACACAGTGGTCCAGAGGAGGGCGGGGAGATAGACAGCACAGTATCGCCAGCGGAAGCCAGAGCCTTCTCCATAAGTTGGAAGGTTGGTCCACCTGAAGGGGGTTGAGTGTCCAGGACAGGGGTCACCCCTCCCCCTAAGTGGCTCAGCCTGCCGACCCGGAGTCCCTGGATGGCTGTGAAACATCAAACTACGCGTGTCACAACTATCATCCTGGGTCGTAGCAAAACTTTCCTGCCACGAAGGCAACTGCGGTTCCTTAGTGAGATCCATAAAGGGAACTGTAGAGGGGGAAGACTGTGCTATATCAATGGACTTCAAAGGCAATGAAGGAGGAGAATAAGAAGGGGTCTTTGGCGATGGGTGATCACCTCCCAAGGAAGGATAGGTCCTGGGGGGGTGGGATACTTCTGGCCAGAAGCACTTGATCCACAAGATGCAACACGTCATGTTCAGAAAGGCTTCTAGTGGACCTCACGGAGACTGAGGGAGAAACAGGTCTGTCCACAGAAGAGACACCTCGGTGCCCACCTCACCAGTCCACACTGAGAACAACGGTGCTAAGAGAGACTGGACTATGGGTGTCTGCACCGAGGAAATCATTGGTGCCGAGGTCATGGTCTGCACTGACAAAAGGATCGGTGCCAAAGTGGTTGCCGGTACCAAAGCTGGAACTGACAAAATTGTTGCCAATAACTGAGGCATCGGTTCTGAGTAAGATGTCAGAGCCGACGTGATCAAGATCTACGGCGACTGAACAGTCGGTGCCGATGTAGTAGTCGCAGTAGTCTGAACTGAGGAGCCCCTTGGTACCGATATAGTAAAGGCTACAGTAGACGGAGCCGGGATCACTGATGGTGCCGAAGGTCTAGGCACCAAAAGTGCTGGGGCCAACTGAGTAAGCCCCGAAGCAGAAACTTTAGCCTTCTTAGGTCTTGGTTGGCAGGAGTCTCCAGCCGGGGATGAAGGCAAAGACTTGGCCTTTGTAGGATCATCATGGATGCCTGCAGAGTGAGTTTGTTGTGAAGGTATATCTCAAACTAACATGGCTAAGTCTGCATAGGGGGTATGACCTGGTTCCCCCTTGTTTGCTGATGTACCACATGACTATGACATTGTCTGTAACACCTTGAAGAGGTCCAGGGGACCAAAGATGATTAAGAAAGTTGAGAGCCTTGATCAGGGCAAGAATTTTTTTACATTTATGTGCTTGCACCTGTCCTTTGTGCCCTACACATCTTGTACTTTTATTCCTCCTGAAACTGCTCCCCAAGCAAAGTCTGAGGTGTCTGTGGTGACTGACTACTTTGGAGCTGCAAGGGATAAGTGGAGTCCTGGGTTGAGAGAAATCTGCCATCCCCACCATGTGATTTATTTTCTGACAAACCACAGCACTGAGATATGAAAAGACAAAGGATGCTGGTGCTGGGACCCAAGCGATTTCAGATACCATTGTATTTTTCCTCATGTGGCATCTTACCAGGTGTATCATGAGAATCCTAGATGCCAAGACACCCAAAATCGTGAGGTATTCTCACTCAGTGACCAAAGTCTGAGTAGAAAACCTGAGAGATAGATCTTGATATAGATTTATTTTTTCGTGGGAATTAAAGCTTTCTGAACTGAGATGTCTAGCTGATACTACAAGAACACAATCCTTGGTGAGAGAGTCAAAAAAGACATTTGAATGTTCGCTTGGAATGCCAGCTTAAAAATGGTCCCCTAAATCACATATAAAAAAATTACTTTCACAGTCTCAAACCCTGTCCACCATCCGCTGATAACCTCCCACTTGAATTTCTCCAGACATCAGCCTGTGCTATAGCATTACCTAGTATTACTCCTTATAAACAAGGTCAATACAAGAATCCAGTTTCTTCCCTCTGGAAAAAGTCACATACAACTCTACTACATAAAGGCAGGACCTCAACAGAAGTATCCAAATTTATTCCATCACCATTCTATCCCCCCTCACAAAAATATTGGAAAAAAAACAATCATACACAACTTTTTCAATACGTCCTTCAACAGCAACTCCTGACACCTACAGAATATGGCTTTTGCCAGCACATGCTAAGTACTACCACTGCTCTCATATCCTTCCAAGACACCATCAACAAAGTTGGAGACAATGGTAAATTTGAATCCTTTTTATTCAAAGACCAATATTAGGCCTTCAACACCATATGTCACAGCAAACTATTTACAAAAAATGTCTTCCTTTGGCCTCTCACACGTTACTCAAACCTGAATTAGAAGCTACTTGTCTGACAGACAACAAAATGTTAAATGTCTCTACATCCTATTCCCTCTCATACCAGTTACCACTGGTGAACCCCAAGGCACTATTCATGATCCCCTGCTGTTTAATATATTTACCAATGTCTACATTTCTTCCCAACAGCCTCATTCATACAATATGCAGATGACTCTACTCTCATTTAATCCTCTGACAGCCCAACCTATCTTCAACAAATAACATAAGAAGCCGTTAACTCCATTGAAAGCTGGCTCCAACATGGTCATTTACTGCTCAACCCTAAAATAAATTAAAGTACTCCTGTTTTTTCCCCCAGCTCACACATCCTTGAGAAAAGTAACTTCAAAATCACCTCCCTAAACAATACTGACATTGAGTTAGTATCTCATACTAAATTGCTTGGCATGACCACTGATGACAGTTTAAAATTCGACCTACATATTCTAAATGCAATTAAAAAAACAAAAGTTAGGAATGCTATATGGAACACTATTCTTCCTCACAACTAATACTAAAGCCAATGCAGCGAATACCTACTACCACCACTTCTATATGGTTCGGTCATCCTTACTAACCTTCAAACCTCTCTAAAAACTAAACCTGAACAAGACTAAACATTTTGCTGCAAACAAAACCAATCAAAGCTTCCACTGTGCTTCACTAAAAGCGGAATTAGTTAGAACACAAAAAATAAACAAACCTTCAGCCTGCCCAGCTGTTATTGTACTTCAACAAAAGGATACCCTACAATGTCTTTTAACCCTTTCCGAAGTATCTCAGCTACATTTTTTTCCCTTACTAGTACTCCTGTGTAAGTGAGGCCCTCGCTTGCGGCCAATGTATTGATTTTATCCAGCCCTACTCACATCTATAGTTACTCTCCTCAGATAGTACCCACTCTACCATCCCTGACCTCTCTTCCACAGATTCTGACAACCATGGATGCACAATTTCCTATGGTTTCTCCTGCTAGTCTGATTGCTATGGGCATCCTGAGACAGTGTAGTAACTGCCTTATGTACATGGACAGCCCTCTACTACTACCACCCAGGAGCACAATATGTGAGGAATGCAATTACATTAAGAACCTAGAATCCTTGCTGTCTCAGTCACAAGCCAGTACATCTGGCCCTGACAAGGTTGTTTGCGCAAACACTATGAAAAGAGACCTCTGAAGTAAAAACATACACACACATCACAACCCACAGCACCAAGCATCACATATAGTACACACACCTGTGTCTCACAGCTTCTAAGGCCCAGCCACAAACCCAACATACTAGTCATAGGAGCCTAGCATGAGACACACAGATATGCCTCTCACCAGGCTAGACAGAGAGAAAGTCATGTTAAGTTGCTTTTCAGGTGCTAGAATCTGCCATATCATGCATGCACTCAAGTCTCTTAACAACAGGTATTGTTATGACCGTCATAGTCCATGTTGGTGTGAATGGCTTGAGATGTACCTCTCTGGACTACATGGAGAGACACATAATTGACCTCGCTGGATATGTGTTCCAGGCAGATATGTCCCTAGCCTTAAGCAGCATCCTACCATCAACCAGAATTATACCTTAATACAAGCAGAAAATAACTGACTAACAATTGGCTTAGTTTTTGGTGTCATTCCAAGGGGATCCAGTACCTGACAGCCTAGTAGGACATGATTGACAGACCACGATGCTTTGCCAGAGATGGCCTTCATCTGTCTCCCCTGGGCTTCAGACTTCTGGCAAAGGCTCTTGCCTCCCCCATAGTGCCTTTTTTTGGCAAAGTCATGAGCACAAAAGTACCGACATGAAAAATTCTTCTAAATTAAATTTAAAGGTCATGCAGCTAAACGTTAGGAGTCTTAGCATAAATTGCACTCATTGTAAGCATCCTTGCCCTGGAGGATGCTGACATTTGTGCAGTTACTGAAACCGGGTTCAAAGCTGCAGAGAGCACACCAGCCTTACCAGGTTACTCATCCTACCATACTTTCAGACTCCAAACGGAGGGGTACAAAGCCAAAGTTGGTGGAGTTTCAATGTTTATCAAAGACATACACACCTCCAGGCTGGTCAAATGGTATGATGCAGAGGAGACACTCCAAGTAAGGTTAACTGTTGACAAAACACCTATTCAAATCATAGCTAGCTACAGACCCCCAACCATGACTCAGGACACCCATCTGGACTTACTTGACTCTGTCAAGATTCAACCCTCTACCCTGATCCTGGGTGACTTTAATTACCCAACCATAGAGTAGAAACCTATTTTAGCCCAGAGATCCCTCAACTTCATCAAAGCCAATGCATTGGATCAGCTGGTCGACACTGCTACAAGAGGTGAAAATATCCTGGACCTGGTCCTAATCAACATGAGTAGCCACTGTAGCACCCCTACAGTGTCATCCTCCTTGGTAAGATCAGACCATAAAGCAATCACTTTCGAAGTTACTATCTCCCCTGACCTCCCCCCTTGTCAGGGTCAAACAAAAAAATTTTCAAAATCTGACTACAATCTCCTCAGAGCAGGTATAAGCAGCTTTACAGCCAGCGTCCCTTCAGTTGAAACTAGCACTAATGTCCAAGTCTACACCAAAAAATTATATGAGCACCTACACATAGCTGTATGGACTCAGCAATACCTGACAAGACTGAATCATCTTCATCAAGGAAGAGTAAACCTGTTTGGTGGACAGCAGCAATAAACAAACTCTACAATAAAAGGAAAAAACTGCTGTCCAGGTCCAAAAATTAACAGATGCCAAGTTGGAACCAATCTCTCCTTTGTCTGAACAAGCAAATAAGATCAGTGGTGAAATCCTCTAAGGCTAATTTCAAGAACAAACTGGCCACATCCACTAAGGAGAATCACAAGGTCTTCTTCACATACGTCCGCAGTCTCAAAGGTAACACCCAAATCTGCTCTGAACTGGTGGTCAATAACACCACATACACAAATGCCGTAGTTATTGCGAACCTGCTGGCAGACAAGTTCATTGAAAACAAACCCCTGTTCACCCCATCAGTAAACCAGGACATCCCCAGCACCGGCCCCCCTTCCCCTCATCACCAGGGAGCAGATCTTTGATGCTCTCTCAAAGGCAAAAAATACACTCTTCATGGGACCCGACAACATCCCTGGCTGTATCCTACATGAACTCAGCTATGAGCTGTTAGCTCCATTAGGCACCCTATTCAACCAAAGCCTGAGCAACCAGCTTCATCTTAGTCGAATGGAGGACAGCCACTGTCATCCCTCTACACAAAGGTGGAGTATCTTATCCAGGCAATTATAGGGCCCGTCAGCCTAACTAGCCAGATCTGCAAGGCCATGGAATGCATTATCATGGACCTTATAAACAAAGACAATGGCAACCTCCAAACGCTTGACTGCACACAGTTTGGTTTTGCCAAAGGGAGATCATGCTTGTTAAACTTGGTTGACTTCTTCGAAACAGTCACCAAAGCCATAGACAAGGGGAAGATGGTGCACACTGCCTACTTTGACCTAGCCAAAGCCTTCAACACTATTCCCCACTCGGGCATAATAGATAAACTCTCTCAGCTAGGCATCAACCCATATGTTACCAGATGGGTGGCTAACTAGCTCACTAATAGAACTCACTCAGTCAAAATAAGGGAAGCCACCTCTAGTAGAAGACCTGTAACAACAGTGTACCACAAGGATTGATCTTGGGGTCTCTACTGTTTGGGATATACATTTTTGAGGTGCAAGCCAAAACCAGTGGTCTGTGGCTGACCAAGTTTGCAGATGACTGCAAGGTGGGAACAGTCTTAAATTCCCCTAGTGTTGTGAACATCTTCCAAGAGGGCCTTATCCAAACTAATGGCTGGTGCCTGGAGCATGGCCTCAAACTGAATGGCAAGAAATGCATCATAAAATAAAAATAAATAAATATCCCTTTTGGGGAAAATGGCACCCACACTAATTATCACATTAATAACAATGTAGCAAGCATGCAATCAGTCATGAGGGACTTGGTCACCCAGGTTGATAGAAACCTGACATTTGACCACCACATTGCCTCCACAGTACAGAAGGCTTTCTACATGTCCCACTTCATAAGTAAGGGTATTTCATCCAGGAACAAGGAGGTCATAACATCCCTGTACTCCTCCCTTATCAGACTCATTATCGAATACAATGCTCCCCTTTGGCATGTACCTTGCCAAGCACATGCAGCAGCTGGAGAGACCACAGAGGTTCACGACCAGGAAAATCCAGGGTCTCAAAAACCTAACCTATACAGACAAGCTAAAAGCCCTTTCCCTCTACTCAGTCTTGTACGGACTGCTCAGAGGTGACCTGTGTCTGGCATACAAGGTCATCTCAGACACAGACTTGGAGTTGCTGCAAATCTGTAAGTCAAACGCCACTTGCGCAACCCGCATGCAAGGCCTCAACCTGGTCTGTGACATTAAAAGAATTTGTTGGCAGTTAGATATGTGTCCCAAAGACTCCCCCATCTATTGAATAGACTCCCTCTCCATGTCAAGCAGAGTACCTGTCTAGCTCTCTTTAAGAGGAATTTGGATAACTGGATGGGAAACAAAAAATAAATCCCTGGGATCCCACCTGTGTCCCTGCTGGACAGGGGAAACAGGTGCTGACTTTGTGGGAACATGGGTGAAATTCTTGGCTAGGCTTATAAGGGCCTCCGGGCCAACAGCCTAATATCATCACTATGAACCTATAAGATCAAACAATAAACAACTCCCTATCACTGACAAACCAAAAAATCTGCAAGACATTCCGTATAATCTTAGCATGGTAGCAAAAACCTGACACTCACTCCCTATAATAGGTAAACACCCACGCTCCACAGTAATTTCTGGTTCTGCTCATGCTTCACACTAGGCTAGTCCCATCCCATCCTATAATCCATTTTTTTCTCTTACACCTTACCTTCATCATGTAACTATAATCTTTTCTTGAACCACATTCTTGCAGCCACCTTCTACCTTCATTTCCTCCAGCTATAGCCATTTTAATTTATTTTTAACCTACTATTCCTCTCCCCTACTTTACTACTGAAAAACTTACTTATCTGCTATGCTGCCAAAGTACATATCCTTCAAATAGTCATTTGTAATTTGCAAATATATCTTTCTGACTAGTTTTATACAAATAGTTTCTCCTCTCGTGTATATAAAAATTCCTTTCTTTACTTACTCTATGTGGGCTGAGCCTGATGATGGTCAATATTGATCAAAGCAATGCCCTGGTAAACAAATATAAATAAGATAATATAAAAATACTAACCTATCTTTGCTTTCTCTCTCATCTCTGACACCTTGTCAATATAATGACGGTCCTTTTCTCAAATTAACCACTGTCTCTTTTCATCTCTTCTGAATTAATATATTTTCTCTACTTTGCTTCCATCTCCCTCTCTTCATCTCTTCTAATTTAAACAAATTTAAGCTTAGTTCTCACAGGAGATAATCTTACTTCTTCCTTGGTTGTATTATATTATATTGTATCGTACCATACAGTCTACAAGATATGTTTACATCTGATATATTCTGCTGTTTTACTTTCATGTAGTATGTTGGAACTTGTCTCTCCACGCCTCTACTGAAAACAGCCTACTGCCCAGTTGGACCTTTCCATGAAACACAATAGACAGATAGATCAATAGATAAAATAAGACTTAGAAGATCAAATGGCTCCATCCATTCTACTAGTGTTCAACTGTAGAAGGGCTGAAGTCAGTGAACTTACAAATTATACTTTAATCAGATGACTTTCAGAACTAAAAACACTTCATTGCTGTCTTTACCATGAGCTGCCTAGAATACATTGTAGTAGATGTCTGAGATTGGTCTGCACTTGTGGTTTGTCACTGAAAGCCCTTAATGGTTTGGCCAGTGGAGGGAAAAGCAAAAATAAAGTTAGATGTTTACCCCTACTAAAAGAAAAAAATATATAATAAAAATAGAAAAAGGTAAAATTATAGCTAATGAGTGCATAATACAGGTAATGATACTTGCTGATTCTTGCATTTTATGCAAAGAGGCTAACACTGGAAAAAGCCAAAGAACACAACTTGCACAGCCTTGACAACTGTATTTTCACATACTAGTTCTGACACATGCAGCCTAAAAGTGCACAGTGTATCCTTCCACTGATCTGGCGTTGCAGCTCTACTACTTGATCGCACTGCATCTATCATAATTGTGCAAATTTCTACTTGAAACTGTAAAGTGCCACTACATCACTGCATTCTTGTTATATAGGTTCATAGGTTCATACTAGGCTATCTACCCTAGGGCATTTATAAGCCTAGCCAGAGTGTGTTTGGCTTTCGCCACCCATTTTAAATTAATTTTGCTATGCCCTTTTTCGAGGTTAGTATACTGTGCCTCAGTGACACAGAAGTGATACCCGGGGTAAACCTATGATCTCCCATCCACTCATCAAGATTCCACTTGACGAGAGTCAATGAAGGACTCTGCCTAACCTGGACTGGGATTTTATTTCAGAGTGAAGGGAGCCTCTGGGTTATGAATCTGTCCCTCCAGCATGTCCTATTTATTTCAGTGCTGAGGTTCAAGTCTCTCGAGCACGTAGCTCGATGGGATTTGGATTTTCTGAGGTGCAGCATGTCCATTAATTCCGGGTTGGACATGGCTTTATACGTCACGCACAGATCTCCTCTGAGCAGGTGGTATGCCACTGAGTAGAGCTGGAGTTTCTTTAACCGGGCAGCATATGGCATCTGTTTGAGCCCTTTGATCCTCTTGGTGACGTACTTTTGGGGTCTTTCCAGTTGCTGCAGGTGTTTGGTAAGGTACATCCCAAAAGGGGCATTGTACTCAATTATGGGCCTGATGAGGGATGAGTAAAGAGGCACGATGACCTCCCCTGATCTAGATGTGAATCCCTTCATGATTAGGTGGGCTATATAAAATGGTTTTCTAACCACTTTGGCCACGTGGTTGTCAAATGAGAGATTGCTATCAACTTGGGTCCCCAGGTCCCTAATTACTTCTTCTGTACTAAATGGATTACCACCTATGTGGTAATTTGTGGGCACTTTGTTTTTGCCAAAGGGGATGACTATACACTTTTTGGCGTTTAGCTTGAGGCCATGGCTCTGGCACCAGTTGTCTGTTTCTATGAGGCCCTTTTGGAGGATGCTTGTGTCGGCTGGAGAGTCGATTATAGTGCCCAGTTTGCAGTCATCTGCGAACTTGGTCAGCCACAGTCCTTCCGTGTTGGCCTGTACCTCCGAGAAATATATACCGAACAAGAGAGGTCCCAGGACTGAGCCTTGTAGGATGCCATGTGTAACTGGTTTGGAGTCTGACATGGCTCCAGCAATTCTAACCATGTGGGTTCCGTCCTTGAGCCAGTTTGCAACCCATCTAGTGACATAGGGGTTTATATTTAAGCTGGTGAGCTTATCTATAATGCCCGAGTGGGGTATTGTATCGAAGGCTTTTGCGAGGTCCAGGTAGGCTGTGTGGACCACCTTCCCCTCGTCAATGGCCTTGGTGACTGTTTCAAAGAAATCAACCAGGTTTAAGAGGTAGGATCTGCCCTTAAAGCCGAACTGGGTAGGATCCAGTGTCTGTAGGTCCCCAATATCTTTTTTTATGAGGTCCATGATGATCCTTTCCATAGCTTTGCAGACCAAACTAGTCAAGCTTATGGGGCGATAGTTTCCAGGATCCGTTGAGGCACCACCTTTGTGGAGAGAGACCACTGTTGCTGTATGCCACTCTTTGGGTACATATCCTGTGGTAAGGCTGAGATTGAACAGTAGTTTTATGTTTGGGTTTAGCTCTTCTTGGAGTTCATGTAGGACACAGCCCGGGACACCGTCTGGTCCCATTGATGCTGTTTTTGCTTTGGAGAGGGCGGCTCTTACCTGAGTATCTGAGATGTCAGGGGGGCAGCACTCTGCTGGGATAGATATTTGCCCTTTTGGTGGGAGTTTGCGCTGAACCTGTCAGCTAGGATGTTGGCAATGTCTGTGGGTTCGGTGTATTTTTTGTCACTTTGGACCAATTCTGAGCATATATGGGAATTCCCACCCAGGTTCCTAACATAACTAAAGAAAGCCTTGTGATTATCCTTAGTGTCCTGTGCAATTTTTCTCTCGAAGCTGGCCTTAGACGATTTTATGAGTGCCCGTAGTTTTTTGCTAACACTGATCAGAGATGCCTTCCCTTTTTGGGATTTTGCTCTATCATGTAGTAGCTTCCTCTTTCTGTTGTATAGTTTGTTTACGGCTGGGGTCCACCAGACAGGACGTCTGCCTTTGGAGGATTGGGTCTTGGTTTTATTTGGGATTGCATGATCCATGCATTCCTGAAGGTGTTCATAGAATGCGTTTATAAAGGATTCTGGGGTCTGGGCCATATTTTCCACAGGCCCGGGGGCTTTGAAGGATTCCACCTCGGTTTTGAGGAGTGTGAAATTTGCTTTAGAGAAGTTTTTCACTGTGGTTTTCTGGGCAGGGGGTGGGGTCGGGATGTGAATATCCAGTGAGATTAGTTTATGGTCTGATCTTACCAGTGAGGGATACACTTCTGATCTGGAGCATAGAGTCCCCATGTTGGTGATGATCAGGTCCAGTATGTTTTCCCCTCTTGTGGGAGTGGTAACAAGTTGTTCCATAGCATTTGAGTTTATAAATTCTAGGAACTTTTGAGCTAGGGTGTTGGAGCTAGAGTAATGCTCCCAGTCTATGTTTGGGTAGTTGAAGTCACCCAATATAATGGTGTTTGGAGAGACCTTCATATTTTCCAGTGTTCTCAGGAAGGCCGAGTGGGGTTCCTGGGTTTGGGAGGGTGGTCTGTAGCAGGCTATAAACTGGAAGGCAGTTTTACCCACTGTTAGTTGCACATGGATAGTCTTTGATGCTTTGTGCTGTGCCACCAACCTGGAGGTGTGGGTATCTTTGACTAATATTGATACTACCCCTCCTTTTCTGGTTCGGTCCAAGTTTTGGGGCCGAAAAGCATGGTATGAGGTATAACCTGGTAGTGCTGGGGTGCTCTCGGGAGCTTTGAACCAAGTTTCTGTTACTGCACAGATATCGATGTTCTCCATGCTAAGGAGAGTTTTGAGTGCATGCATCTTGAGGTTTAGACTTCTGGCGTTGAGTAGCATTACTCTTAGTTTCTTATCCCTTGTGATACCTATGGAGGTGGGTTTGTCTTTTGAGCCTTGCCTAAAAAAGGCACTATGGGGGTAGCAAGAGCCTTTGCCAATATCCGAAAGCCCAGGGGTGACAGGTGCAAGCCGTCCCTAGCGAAGCATCGTGGCCTGTCGAGCATGTCTGACAGGCATTGGATCCCCTTTGAATGACACCAATACTTAAGCCAATTGTTGAAATTGATCATCTTGTCTTCATATTGTGGCATCATTCTTGGTGAGGGTAAGATGCTACTCAAGGTCAGGGTCATACCGGCCTGGGCCACATGCTCAGAGAGCTCCTCTATGTCTCTTTTCATGTAGTCCAGGGAGGTATGTCTCAGGTCATTCACACCAGCATGGACAATGACTGAGTCATATTTGTACTTGCCTTGGAGTGACATGAGTGCTTGTGTTATGTGGCGGATCCTAGCGCCCGACAGGCAGCTCACCGCGACCTTCTTGTTCAGCCTATGCCAGTCACACATATAGTTTTCAGGCCTTGTGTCTTCTGAAGTGTCAACCCTCTCACTCTTTCTTTAGGATTTCAATATGGAAAGATAATCCATGGGGCCCATGGTACCCTTCAGTTTTTAACCTCATATACAATGCAGTTAGAAAGGGGTTCAAACGATTTGGATTATAATATACAAGTACAATATGAGCTTTCTCCTTCAACATTTTTTTATCCCATCAAAGCATATTAAATTAAAGATTCAACAAATAAGTTTTTACACTCAGTGAATTATAGAAAATATATGTAATGCATAGATTTTATAAACTTATTTTTGGGAAGGCTTACATTTCACTCCCTGGAATTCAGTTATTTTGTAATGTCATCCTTCTCAGTATTGTAAAATAAAAACTACTGATGTCCACAACTTCTCTTAGCGTTTTCATGGACTACATTTTTATTTACCTGTGTCTTTCATATCATTTACCACTGCAGATGAAACAAACAGAATACTGTGTCTATAGGACACAGTCCGCACTACTGTTGTTCATAGGGAGATTTACACAGTGTGGAAGAGTAGCAGCACTATTTTATTAGATGCAAAAAGAGTAAAATGATAATAACACTATATAACTGTAAAGGTGACAGAAGTGACCTGAACTACAATAGACCAATTACTATAATAAAATAAGCTCATTATATAAGATTATGAAACAAAATACTGCTGGATTGCATGAATGCTGCCAAGAAGAGGCTTTCTTGATGAGCAGCACCATGCTGCAGGATGTTCAGACTAAGTTCTGTGTTTCTAACTGCCTGGCTTTTATGATTGCATGATATTCCTGAAGCTATGTAACTGGGTTGATCACAGAACCCTTGAATTACAGTGATTAACTTAATAATAGACACATACCCTGTAAGATGTCTGGTACAGTGAAAACAAAGAATTTGAAATAAGTTTATGGCTGGTATTGTACATAAGGACAATGAAACGATTAGCAGTAAACTGACATAAGGATCATTACTAGGGCTTCAGTTGTTTGTGGAGATGAACAATGATGTCTGATGTAAAGAATATACAGATGATGCCAAATTAGATGTGGTACTTCATGACATTGCTGATGTGTAGCACAGAAAAAAAGGCTGGTC
The DNA here is from genome assembly GCF_019279795.1 of Protopterus annectens. NCBI lineage: Eukaryota > Metazoa > Chordata > Ceratodontiformes > Protopteridae > Protopterus > Protopterus annectens. Next base: position 364,917,999 of record NC_056748.1, read on the forward strand.
AAACTCAAATGTATTCAGGTGCGTATAACCTAAGCATTAATACAATAAAATCTGAAATATAAATGAAAGATTAACATATTAAAACAATATCACAAATATACTCCAATCTAAAGCTAAATCTGCAGTGGTACAGCGGTAGCGTTATTACCTCACAGCAAGAGGTTCTCCTGTTCGATTCTCAGCTGGAATGCCTTCTGTGTGGAGTCTGCATGTCCTCACCGCGGTCGAGTGGTCTCCGAAAGACATGCGTGAATGGGCGTGCCTTCGCTGAAGGTTGGGCATCAGGCTGGCAACTCGGCACCATAAAAATCGATTGCCAATCATTAGCGGACCGGAGTTCTGCTGTGGCGACCCCTAACCGGGAAACGCCAAAAAGACAAACAAACTCCAAACTAAAGCTAATTTGTTTAAGGCAACATTGACCTGTTAAGGGACGCAGCAGTACACTGCATGCCATCAGTGTGGCAATGACATTACAAACTTCTCCCGTTACAAAGTCCTCTAATGGGCATATGTACACAGCAAACAACAGTGGATTCACAAATTAACTACTACCACATTTCTGAAATTCAGTTATAATTATTCCAGTGACAGTATTAATTACTTAGATGTTTTGTTGGGTAAGAATTTGGAGAGAGAGAGAGAGATAAATGTAATAGATAAAGAAACCAATATTCTATAATTGCTACTTCATTTTAGTAGCAAACACCCTTTTAAATAGAAAAAAAAAGCTTAGTTAAGGGTCAAATGGCTAGATTATCGAGAATTACATCTCAGGATTCAGATTTATTTACTGAGCTAAATGTCTTGGTTAACATGTTTTTGGAGAGGGTTATCCCTTGGACATGTTAACAAGCATTAAAGATGAGATTATACAGGGTAGGCAATCTAAATTTAAACCAATTTTGGGAACAGGTTTAAGTTTTAATTATAAAGAAGGGACTGAGGGGACACCAAGATATGAAAACAGCATGTTCATCAAATATGATGGGGAGCCACCACATTATGTCAGTGATTTCCAATAACTGGAATATTATTTCCCATGACAATGCCTTGTGCAAAAAGCTAAGGAGCAGACCTTGCTTCATTTTCTCTAGGAATACAAAGAAAAACTAAACAGGAATACATCTGAACACTAACAAGAAACAAACCGGCACCAGAAATGTGGTGCCTGTGGACAATGCAAATGCATTTATGAAGGAAGAGAATTATATTTAAAAAGTATTGACTACAAGTTTAAATTTACATCTAAATATTATTGTAATAGCAAAGGTGTTGTATACCTGTTTTTTGTGATTTATATTTTTGTTTTTATGTTGGTAAAACAGAACATCAATTTAAAAAAAGAATACAAAATGACATCAATGGGAAGAAAGAAACCAATACTCTTTTTAAACATAAGACAGTCTATAAAACAATAAAATATATTATTACACAGTACTTGAACATGTGATTCCAAACCCCAGGGAAGGTCTCTGGGAGTACATTTTAGAATACCATGAACTACTATGGCAGCTGAGACTAAATGCTAGTGAATATCCTGGTTTGAATGACACACTTTCCCTAAATAGCATACTAAAACCTTGTACTGCTAAGTTATGAGAGTGTGTGTGTGTTACAGTTGGTCATTTATTAATACATGAAGTTAGTTTTTATATCTTCAAATATTTCATTGTGCAAGGTTTATTTTATTACATTCTTTGATATATTTTAAATATATTTTAACCCAAGTACTGATTTTTGTTAATCAGTAATTATCACTTAATTGGGTATTTTATGTCATATGTCTAGGCTGTCTTATATAAATGGGTTTAGATTGATTGTAAACCAGTTCTGATGAAGTCCTATCGACGAAAGTGCTTAACTGTGTTTGACAATAAGAGTTTTATATTATATATTGGCAGGTGGTGTTCGACTGAATATAAAGCCTTTTACTGGGATAAACTTCTTTACTAATGCATAAATTAGTGGAAAAGGAGACACCCAAGTTAAGGGTCAGATCAGGAATAAGCCAGTTTCAATGCCAAATACATCATCAGCATAATGCTGGTTTTAGGGTACAAGTACAGGGGTCCAGTCCACAAGAAGTAAAATGCTTTCTTGAAACTAAACCAACAAAATCATCATAATCATAAATAAGAAACTCAGACCAACTAAAAGGTGGCAGTCCTTCAGTGAAACCACACAATGGCCCTAATAAAGCATCATTATCAACACTTGACCCAATAAAGCTTGGAGGTGATATACATAGAGGCTAGTTCAAATTCTTCCTCTGAAAATGGCTTCTAGGTGGCAAGACAGGCTAGGCTGTCAAGTCTATCACATGGAAGAGTGATGTCATTTGATTCATCATCATAGAGATCATTTGGGAGAAGTATAAAGTCTACTTCCATAACATCTACTGTATGTCTGACAGACTTCAGATTTAGGGAGCCTATAATTAGACAAACAACCAGGGACCCTACAGAATTATAAGAGCTATTTTGAAATGATATAAAAATCTGTAAAAGCAGAGGAATGGGTGAACCAAGAAAAAACAGAAATGGAAATATTAATGAATTATTTAAATATGTAAAATTCCCCAAAGCAGGCAGAAGACAGCTCGATATGCAGCTAAATCCAAAAACTTGATGAACCAGCAAATAATCCTACCAAAAAACTTTATTGCAGAGAAAAACAGTTAGTGCTTTCATGGTAATACCATACCGCTTCTTCAGACAAACATGAATGGGGACAGAATAACTTGTATACAAATGACATCATCTCAAACAGCTTAACAGCCAATAAAACAAACATTCATACAGCCACATTCTCACCTTAAAGGCATATGAAGTAGATAATATTTACTGGCATAAAATCTGATAAAAAATAAAGATAAAAACATTAACAAATAAATAAAACATGAAAAATATTCATAAATATATAAACAAACAACAATAAACGCCCTACAGCTGTTTATTCCTTAATACAGGCTTAATGGGGACATGATCATTCAACCCCATAGCTAGGTGTGCCCCCAGCCTCAAGATCCACTCCAACTCGACCACCTCAGTACGAATCACTATATCACCACCTCACAGACCTGGGCTGATCACACACAATACCTGGAAGACAAAGTTATGTTCAGGGCCAGTAGACAAAACATGTTTCACTAAGGCACTAAAATCATATTGCTTCTTCATGCAATTCACATGGTCCCTAATTCTTTCTTTTAATCTCCTGTTGGTCTTGCCAACATAGAATTAATAACAGCACTGACAATGTGCTAAATAAACCACATTCCTGGTGGAGCAATCAGCAGATGCCCTCAACTTCCACAAGTAGCCTATGACAGGGTGCCTAAAGAACCTAGACTCATCTATAAACTGACAAAAATTGCATTTATGACATTTAGATGTACCCATCAAAACTTGGGATCCAGACATGACATGTCTAGGAAAACATAACTGTTGCCTTAAATTACTGTGGTTCTTATATACAAATCTAGGGACATCTGTTAATATATCGGAACACCTACTGTCAGTGTGTAAAATATGCTAGTTCCTGGTAACTATATCTTTTACCATATTTACACCATGGGAAAATGTCAAAACAATGGGAGGACAACAATATCTATGAGGTGATCTAATTGATTGCCTATACAGAGCAGAAACATATGGACATGCTCTACTATCACGCTCATTGGTTATTCTGGCACAAGCTTGATCAGCTTCTACTTGGGTGTAACCCCTGATGGCAAACTCTTTCTTCAAATCTGACAAACTTCCTTCAAAGTCAGAAGTAGTACATGACAACCTTGAGACCCTGAAGGCTTGACCTCTTACAATGTTCCCAAATATATGTTGTGGATGCATACACCGCCTATGGAGATATGACAGTCTATAACCGTCCTTCCTATGCATCCTGGTCATCATTTTGTCATTCACCAGCCAGATGTTCACATCCAAGAAATCAAGCGTGACAAGCAACAGCTTGATTTATTTTTTTCATTCTTTAAATAATAGTAGTAATTATTTGAAATTTACCCTCACTTGTTCCCAAGTCACTGTTGGTTGATAAATATGGATCAGTGCAGTTTTCTCGAGGGGAGATAAACATTTGACAACATTAACAGAACAATGATGATCCAGAGGGAGACTGAGTGCAAGAAAACCCCATTATTGCTGGTGGGATTTCATGTACAGAAGGCATTTGACAGCGTTAACTGAATTTTATGAGTATGGCAATGACAGCATTTGTGTTTTCTTGATAGAAAAATGGGGTTAATTAGGAAGATAAACAAAGGGTAAAAGGCAAGAATGAAGGTGGGTGGGTTGGTTCCTTTCTGACAAGCTGTGCTTGACAAAGAAACCAGGCAGGGGTGTCCTCTTTCTCCTTTATTGTTTGCCAATGTAAGTGTAATGCAAAGAAAATAAGGTTCATAGGTTTATACTAGGCTATCTGCCCTAAGGCATTTATAAGCCTAGCCCAAATTTTTGTGGCTTACGCCACCCCTTATATGAAAAAAATACTGTGCCCATTAGTTTGTTGTGCCTCTGTCCAGCATTGACACAGAGGTGATTCCCGGGGTAAACCTACGATCTCCCATCCACAGGTCAAGATTTCTCTTGAACAGAGCCAGCGAGGTGCTCTGCCTCACATGGACCGGGATTTTATTCCACAGCATAGGGAGTCTCTGAGTGATAAATCTATCCCTCCAGCACGTCCTATTTATGTCCGTGCTAAGGTTTAAGTCGCTTGCTCTAGTGGTTTTGGTGGATTTGGATTTTTTGAGGTGGAGCATGTCCATTAATTCCGGGTTGGGCATGGCCTTGTAAGTCAGGCACATGTCACCTCTGAGCAGACGGTTTGCGACTGAATAGAGCTGGAGTTTCTTCAATCTGGCAGCATATGACAGATTTTGGAGTCCCTTTATCCTTTTGGTGAGGAACTTTTGGGGTATCTCCAATTGCTGCAGATGTCGGGTGAGATACATCCCGAATGGGGCATTGTACTCGATCATTGGTCTGATAAGTGAAGAGTACAGGGGAACAATGACCTCACTAGATCTGGATGTGAATCCCTTCATGATCAGGTGGGCAATGTAGAAGGTCTTTCTAACCACTTTAGCAACGTGAGTGTCAAAGAAAGGCCACTGTCAACCTGGGTCCCCAGGTCCCTGATAACCTCTTCTGTGCTTAGTGGATTGCCACCTATATGGTAGCTTGGGGTTACCTTGTTTTTCCCGAAGGGTATGACTATACATTTTTTGGCGATTAACTTCAGGCCATGGCTCTGGCACCAGCTATCTGTTTCCGTGAGTCCCTTCTGAAGGATATCCGTGTCCGATGCACTTTCCACTATGGTGCCCAGTTTGCAGTCGTCTGCAAACTTTGTCAGCCAAAGTCCTCCCATGTTGGCCTGTACTTCTGAGAAGTAGATGCCGAACAATAGGGGGCCAAGGACCGAGCCCTGTGGGACACCACTTGTGACCGGCTTGGAGTCTGACATAGCGCCAGCAACTCTAACCCTGTGGGTTCTGTCCTTAAGCCAGTTTGCAACCCATCTTGTGACATATGGGTTTACATTTAAGCTGGTAAGTTTTTCTACAATACCCGAGTGGGGTATTGTGTCGAAAGCCTTTGCAAGGTCAAGGTAGGCTGTATGGACTGCCTTTCCCTCATCAATGGCCTTGGTGACTGTTTCGAAGAAGTCGACCAAGTTCAAAAGGCATGATCTTCCCTTGACGAAGCCAATAATGTACTCTGGTACCTGGCATGTTACGCAATAAAAAGTTGTCTCATTTTACATTGTATTATTTTGTATTTGATAAATCTAGAAAATGATATTTTGGTACAGTGGAACACTTTGAGACAATTTCAGTTTTTTTCAGGACAGGTGTTAAGTGAAGATAAAACAAAGGCTGTAGCAGTAAACAATGTACCCACACATGAACTGGTTTATATAAAGTATTTAGGTGTATGGATTAAAAAGGATTCTACTATTTCAATTAAGGGTATGAGGGAAGAGACTAAATGAAAGATAATACTAACACTGAGCAGATGGAAGCTCTTGGCTATTGATATGAATAGTAATGTACAAGCGGTGAAAATGTTTCTAGTTCCTTTAATTGAACCAAATTCAACCAAAGTGAAGATCATGCTACTTAATGCTAAGAGCCTTAACATGAAAATGCACTCACTCGAGGCTTTCCTCGCACTGGAAGATGCCGATGTCTGTGTGGTCACAGAAACCTGGTTCAGGGCTGTGGAGAGTACCCCTGCTTTACCAGGCTGTACCTCCCTTCCACACATTCCGACCCGAAATTTAAGTTGGGAAGACTAAGGGTGGTGGTGTCAATGTCTTCATTAAGGACAGGCACACCTACAAACTGGCTTGCAAGCATGATGCACTGGAAGTACTCCAAGTGCAACTGACAGTTGGCAAGACACCCATCCAAGTAATAGCCAGCTATAGACCCCAATCCATGACCCACTCCTCCTACCTGGACCTACTTGACTCCATCAAGGTACCCCCTAACACCCTGATCCTTGGGGACTTCAACTACCCTGAATGTCATGCTGCTCAGTGCTAGAAGTCTAAATCTCAAAATGCACTCATTCGAAGCTCTCCTTAAAATGGAGAACATCCGACATTTGTGCTGTAACAGAGACCTGGTTCAAGGCAGCGAAAGCACCCCTGCACTACCAGGCTATAACTCATTCCACACCTTTCAACTCCAGAACTTGGACCGAAGCTCCAAAGGCAGTGGTGTTTCCATATTCATAAAGGATGCACACACCTCCAGACTGGCAGCCCAACATAACGTATCAGAGATACTTTAGGTGCAGCTAACACTGGGTAGGACAGCGATTCAGGTCATAGCCTGTTAAAGATCCCCAACCATGTCCCAAGACTCACAGTCTACGTGTCTAAGCACCCTGGAGAATATTAGGGTCCAACCTAACGCTCTCATATTGGGCGACTTCAAGTACCCCTCCATTAACTGGGAAAACTACTCATGTACCAATACACTTGCCCAATGTTTCTTGGAATTCATTAATTCCAGTGCCCTGGACCAGCTCATTCTTATCCTTAACCTGGTCATTACTAACATGGGTGACCATTGCTCTACACCAACAGTCACTTCCTCCCTGGTTAGATCCAGCCACAAACTAATCACATTGGAAATTCACATCACACCCCACCCCCCTCCACAAAGGTAACCACCATGATAAACTTCTCCAAAGCTAACTTTGGGCTCCTAAAAACAGAGGTGACTAACTTTACAGCACCCATGCAAATGGAGAATAGTTGCTTGACTGCTGAATCATACACCAATGCACTGTATGAACACGTACACAAATGCATGGATCTCACCATATCCAATAGAACCAAGATGCTCTCCTCCAAAAAAAGGAAGCCAATCTGGTGGTCCCCTGCCATAAACAAACTCTACAACAGAAGGAGGAAACTGATGCAGAATAAGGTGAAGTCCCAAGACACATAAAAACTCCCTTATCAGCCTCAACAAAAAGTTGAGATCCCTCATCAAATCTTCTGAAGCTAGCTATGAAAACAGAATTGTAGCAGATAGTAAAGACAACCACAAGGCCTTCTATAGTTAGGTAAAGAATCTCCATGGCAATACCCAGATTCGCTCTGAGCTACTGCACAATGGTACTTGCTATACTGAGCCAACAGATATTTCCAATATACTGGCCGACAGATTCAGTGCCAGCTTTACCCCCACCCCCCCAAAGGACAAATCACAATACCAGTAGATTGCCAGGCACCCAGTATTACTACTGCACAGGTTAAAACAGCACTGTCGAGGGCCAGGAATACAGCTTTTATGGGACCTGACAATATCCCTGGCTGTGTTCTATATGAACTACAGAGTGAACTGGCACCTCACCTGTGTGCCCTGTTCAATCACAAACTCACCTCAGGCTTTGTCCCTACCGAATGGCGCATGGCTACAGTCATCCCTCTCCACAAAGGAGGAGTGACTACAGACCCTGGGAACCATCACCCCATTAGCCTGACAAGTCTGATATGCAAAGCTATGGAATGCATCATCATCATCATGGACCTAATAAACAAGGCTATAGGGAATCAACAAACTGTGGATCCCACACAGTTTGGTTTTGTGAAGGGTACATCATGCCTGCTCAACTTGGTCAACTTCTTTGAGTCACTCACCAGAGCTGTGGATGAAGGCAAGGTGGTTCATACAGCCTACCTTGATCTGGTCAAGCCCTTTGATACCATTCCCCACTCAGGAATCATAGAAAAACACACTAAGCTAGGCATCAACCCCTATATCACTAGGTGGGTTGCAAACTGTCTCACAGATAATACCCACAGTCTGAAAGTAGCTAACTCCAAGTCAGACTGCCAACCAGTCACGAGTGGAGTCCCACAGGGATAAGTCCTGGGTCCTCTCCTGTTCAGTATCTACTTCTCAGAAGTCCAGGCCAACACAAAGTGACTCTGGCTGACAAAGTTCACAGACTATTGCATGTTGGGAGCCATTATTAACTCCCCAAGTGATGCTGACATCCTACAGAAAGGCCTCACTGACACCAACGACTAGTGTCAGAACCATGGCCTTAAGCTCAATGCCATAAAATGTATTGCCATCCCCTTTGGGAAAAACCCAGTTCCCATGAAATACCACGTTGATGGTAGTCCACTGAACACAGAAGGCGTTGTAAGAGATCTGGGATCACAGGTTGACAGCAACCTCTCTTCCCTGTCTAGTCCTTCTATGTGGCACATCTCATTACTAAGGGTTTTGCATCCAGGAAGAAAGAGGTCATTGTCTCCTTCTACTCTTCTCTCATTAGACCAGTCATTGAGTACAATGTCCCATTTGGCAAGTACCTCACTAGACATCTGCAACAACTGGAGAAGCTGCAAAAGTACCTCACAAAGAGGATCCTATGTGTTAAACACTTGTCCAATATGGACAGACTCAAAAAAACTCCAACTATTCTCTGTCTCATATTGCCTACTTAGAGGAGATCTCTGCTTGACTTACAAAGCCATGTCTGACCCAGCTCTGTTAGAAATGTTACATCTAAAAAAATCCCAATCCCTCTGCACCACATGCTCTACAGACCTCAACCTCATTACCACAATCAACGGAACATGCGGGAGGGACAGGTTCATAACCCAGAGACTGCCCATGCTATGGAATAGACTTCCCATACATGTCAAACAGAGCACCTCACTGGCCCTCTTCAAGAGAAATCTTAATGAATGGATGGGAAATAGAAAATTCACCCAGAGGATCACTCCAATAGCTCTACTCGATGGAGGCACTGGAAGCTAGGGTCAGGTGGCACGATGGCAGGGTAATCCTATGGGCTGGGCTTGTAGGGGCTCCAGGGCCATTAGCCTAGTATGCACCTATGAACCTCACCATAGACTGGGTGAATTGTTCGTGCACTGATGCACTCACCCAACAATTCCTTGACTTCATCAATTCTAACGCACTAGACCAACGTGCCTCATCCCCAACAAGGGGAGAGATAACATTCTGGACTTGGTTCTCACCAACATGGGTGACTGCTGCTCCACTCCCATAGTATGTACTTCCCTAATGAGATTGGATCATTGGTCTGTCTCATTTGAAATTTCTATCCCACCCAACCCTCCCTCCAGCCGTAACCAGGCTAAAAAAACTTCTTAAAAGCTGACTACAACCTCCTAAGGGAGGGTATCAGTAGCTTAACACCACCACTTCCCTCACAGGATGCAGATAACTATGGTGAACAGTATGCCAATGCAATATACAAACATCTGTACAACTGTATGGACTCAGCCGTACACAACAGAACTAAAACCTGCTCCTCAAGGAAACACAAACCTGTCTGGTGGATTATCCACTATCTACAGGCTTTACAACAAAAGGAAGAAACTGTTGTACAAGGGTAAAAAGGAACAAATTTCAAATTGGAAAAACTCCCTCCTCAGCCTCAATAAGCAAATTAGATCACTAGTGAAAACCTCCAAAGCCAGGTTGGGTGGGTGGCCTAATGGTTAAAGGTGTTTGCCTTACAAACACAAGGTGCAGGGTTTGAGTCTCACAAGGAATAATTGGCTAGGCTTAAAATGGCTCTCAAGGGCAGTTAGCTTAGTACTAATCTATGAACCTATGAATCTATGAATTGAAGCTAGCCTCCGAAACAAAGGGAAACCACAAAGCTTTCTTCACTTATGTCAGAAACCTCCATGGCAAAGCCTAGGTTTGTTCCGAATTAGTACTTAACAGTACCACTTACACTGATCCTGCTGACCTAGCCAACCTGTAAGCAGATCGGTTCAGTGCAAACTTCACCCCCCCACAGGCCCATTCGACATCCCTGATGCTTGTCCCGCACCTCACATCTCCACAGATCCAGTGTTAAAGGCTTTAAACAAGGCAAAGTACACAGCCTCCATGGGACTAGATAGTATCCCAAGCTGTATTGTGCACCATCTCCAATAAGAACTAGCTTCACCACTGAGCACCCTATTCAACCACTGCCTAAATACAGGCCTCATTCTAGCAGAGCGGAGAACTGCCATAGTCATCCCCTTGCACAAAGGTGATGCCACTACTGACCCTGGAAACTATTTTCCCATTAGCTTGACAAGTCTGATCTGTAAAGCCATGGAGCATATTATTATGGATCTCATAAAAAAGGACATAAGCAATCTGTAAGCACTTGATCCCACCTAGTTTGGATTAATCAAGGGCAGATCTTGCCTGTTGAACCTGGTTGACTTCTTTGAGACGGTCACCAAGGCCCTGGATGAGGGAAAGTCAGTACATATTGCTTACCTTGACTTGGCCAAGGCCATTGACACAATCCCCCACTCAGGCATCATCGAAAAGCTAGCACAACTTGGCGTAAATCCCTATCTCATCAGGTGGGTGGCAAATGGCTCATTAATAGGACCCACAAGGTCAAAACAGGTGCTTCCACCTCCAACAGCAGACCTGTCACTAGTGGTGTTCCCCAGAGATCCGTTCTGGGACTCCTTCTGTTTGGCATCTACTTTTCATAGGTCCAGGCAAAGACAAAAGGCCTGTGGCTGACCAAATATGCAGATGACTAAAAGTTGGGTGCTGTCACTGACTCCTCACAGCAACAAATGAATGGTGCCAAAATCATGGCCTTAAGGTAAATGCAAAAAATGTATTATGATACCATTCGGCAAAAACACGGTCCCTACTGATTACCACATCAATGGTAACCACCTAAGCACACAACTTGTGGTTTGGGACCTGGGTACTCAGGTTGACAACAATCTCATATTCAACCATCATGTAGTGGCAGTGGTCAGAAAAGTTTTTTACTTGGTTCTTCTCATAAGTAAAGGGATTGCATCCAGAAAAAAGGATATTTTTACCTTTCTGTACTACAATAATTGAGTATAACATTCCATTTGGTATGTACCTCTCCAAACAACTGCACCAACTGGAAAGGCCACAGGAATACCTCACAAAGAGAATCCATGGCCTCCAACACCTGTCCTATGCAGACAGGCTCAAATCACTATCACTCTACTCGGTATTGTACAGATTGCTCAGAGGTGATCTGTGTCTCACCTACAAGGCAATATCGGACCCTGCCCTACTAAAGATGCTCCATATCTATAGGTCTAACTCCTCACACATTACCCACTTGAAAGGCCTAAATCTAATATGCAACATAAACAAAACCTGCTGGAGAGACAGGTTTGCCTCCCAGAGTCTGGAATAGACTTCTCATACATGTAAGAGTACCTAGCTGACCCTCTTCAAGTGCAACCTTGATGAGTGGATAGGAAACCACAAATTTGTCCCAGGTTCCACCCGTGTCTCTCATTGACGAGGCAACAGGTGCTGACTGAGGTTTCTTTTTTGGGGGATAAACTTTTGGCTAGGCTTATAAGGGTCCCAGGGCCATTAGCTTAGTAACCTCCTATGATCTTAATATTGTATACAGGTCAGGCATGTTTTTATTGACTAGAGGAGAAGCAGTGGACTATAATTAAGAAAGACCCAAAGACATTTATTTGAAAGGGAAAGATGGTAAGAATTAAATGGAATAAGTTCTTTCACCTTACAGAATAAGGTTGTTTAGGATTACCAGATTTCAAAGGAAGACAGCTACACAGTTGATGCTCATACAAATAATGCAAGTAGAAGACTACAAATCTAAGTATAAAGTATGTTGAAATGGGGGGGGGGTCATGAAATAATGAGAGTGAAGGATTTTGGATGCAGTCACTTAATGGGAATAGTAACAAGCATTTATAATAATACATTTACAAAGTAGCAGAACACATTTTAAGAACTAAGCCAACATGAAAATGGAGAAAGGAGATTTTTACCAATATGGATGACTACAAGTAAGGTAAGGGTACCGATAAATAGGTGAGAGGGAGCTGGGATTTACTGGGAAAATATGAAAGGAACCAGGGTACTGCGAGAAAATACCTATGGAGAGAAAAGTCAGACTGGGATGAGGCCAAGCAGAAGTTTGGACTGTGGGATGGAGACTGCCTTCCCTACCAGGGATGAAAGACTATAGGCACGGGGAAAGGGATATGGGAATGCTAAATGAAAGACCACATTTAGTTGAACTTATAATTGAGCCTAGAAAGTACAGTTGTGTACACTTACCATAAATGTAGATGTTCGAGTGTATTCACTGTTGCAGTCATCACATTTGGGTTATCTGCCTGCATGTAGCCCTCAGCCGGCCTGAATACCAGAGTCTTTGGATTTCTGTGTTGGATGCTGTCACTTCTTCCCTGACGTCAGGTCGTCAGGGGTACAAAAGATGCAGCTGACACCATTACATCAGTTTTTCTTGCCCCAGATGTCAGGTGCCCCCACAGTAGGAAGCAATTGTATGATATGGTACACCCCCATCAAAAAGCAAATACACAAGAAAAAATAAATATACCAAACAAGAAGGAAAGGTAGACCCAAGAGAAGTCAGGGGGCAGGAGGGAGGGTAACCAGGACTGCAACAGTGAATATACTCTAACATCTACATTTATGGTAAGTGTACACAAAGTACAATTGTGTACACTTACCATAAATGTAGATGTTCGAGTGTATTCACTGTTGCAGTCATTACATTTGGGTTATCTGCTTGCAGGTAGCCCTCAGCCGGCCTGATTACCAAAGTCTTGGGTCCTGCATCAGTTGCTGTCTCTTCTTCCATGACGTCAGGTAGTCAGGGGTATAAAGCATGCAGCCAATGCCATTACATCAGTTTTTCTTGCCCCAGATGTCAGCTGCCCCCATAATAGGAAGCAATTATATGCAAGGTTACACCTCCAATTATAAGCAAATACACCAGAAAGCTTAAATACAGTAAACAAGAAGTGAGGTATAGCAAATACAAGTCAGGGTGCTGGTGGGAAGGTAACCAGGACTGCAACAGTGAATACACTCGAACATCTACATTTATGGTAAGTGTACACAACTGTACTATGTTCTTCGTGTTTCACTGTTGCAGTGATTACATTTGGGTAGATTCCCAAAGCTAAGGAAGGGAGGAGGCAAAGAGCATTAGGACCAGCTATTAGGCCCTGTAAAACTGCAGTGGCAAAACCAGCCCTGGATTTAGAGAAAATAGGCAAGTGCTAATGCTTGGTGAAGGTATGAACAGAACTCCAGGTAGCAGCTTCTAGGATGTCCCTGGTAGGAACACCTCTGAGAAAGGCTGTTGAAGTAGATGCAGCCCTGGTGGAATGTGATCTTATCCCCTGTGGGGTAGGTTTTCCATGGTGTTTATAGCAGAAATGAATGCAATGGCCTATCCATTTAGAAATGGTTTGCTTTGAAATGGCCTTCCTCTCTGCACCTACAGCAAAGGCAACTAGCAGCTGTTCAGTTTTTCTGAGAGGCTTAGTCCTGTACAAGTAAAATCAAAGCTGTCTGTGCATGTCCAAAGAGTGCAGTATTCGTTCTCCTTTGTTCTGTGGATTAGAAAAGAAGGTTGGCAAATGAATGGACTGATTACGGGCCACAGTGGATACCACCTTGGGCATAAAGGAAGGATTGGTCCTGAGGGACACCCTGTCTGCATGGAAGATGAAGGGCTCCACTGCCATGAGGGCCTGTAATTCAGACACTCTTGCTGAAGTGATGGCTAGAAGGAAGGCTGTTTTCCAAGAAAGGAATTGCAACTCTGCAGTTGCAGCTGGCTCAAAGGGAGGTAGAGTGAGCTTTTCCAATACAAAGTTAAGGTCCCAGGCTGGAGTAGGAGCTTCAGCAGTGGGTGAGAGAAGAGGAGTGGCTCCATATTAAAATGTGCTGAAATGGCAGAGGCATGAATTTTAACAGAAGAGAAGGAAAGGCCCTTGTGAAGCATCTCTGTTAAGTATTGAAGAATATGCGGTAAACTGGGCACTGTTGTGCCCATCCCCTGAGTTTGGCTCCAGGAACAGAATATTTTCCACTTTTCAGCATAGGATTTTCTAGTACTAGGCCTCCTTGCCTCCAGAATGACATCCAGCACCTGCTTACTGAGGGATGGTAATGGAGAGCTCAGGTAATTAGCCAGGCTGCAAGGTTCAGGGTTTGAAGCCAGGGGTGCAGAATCTGGCCCTCCTGATGGGATAGCAGGGTAGGGGTCCGAGGCAGGTCCCATGGTTCCTGCAGTGACAACACTGCACAAGACAGGGTACCAGTGTTGGCGTGGCCAGTCTGGTGCAATGAGTATTGTCCTTAGTTTGTCTTGTTCGATCTTTAGTAGAACTTTGGAGAAGAGAGGCAGAGGGGGAAAGGCATAAACTGAGAGGTTTTCCCAAGTGAAGGACAGGGCATCCACGTTCCAAGCTTGTCTGTGAGTAGTCCTTGTGCAGAATTTGTCCAACTGCTAGTTCTGAGGGGAGGCAAACAGGTCTATCTCTGGGCTCCCCCATTTGTTTCTCAACATGTTGAATACCTTTGGTTCCAATTTCCACTCGTGCGGGTCCATGAAATTTCTGCTTAGGTCGTCTGCCAGTGTGTTTAGCTTGCCTGGCAGGAATTGAGCCTGCAGGTCCACTTGGTAGCTCAAGGCTGTTTTACAGAGCCATGGCTAGTCTGCAGAGGGGGTAAGAGTGGGTTCCCCCCTGCTTGTTTATGTATCATATAACAGTGGTGTTGTCTGTTTTTACCAATAATTGTCCTGGAAAGATGTGGTCCTTGAAGGCTGTCAGAGCATTCTTTACAGCTAGAACTTTGTTTTGATTGATATGCAGGTGCATTTGACTCTGGTTCCATTTGCCCTGAATGCACTGCCCTGCCAAGTGAGCCCCCCAAGCATAGTCTGATGCATCTGTTGTTAGGGTTTGGGTGGCAAGGGGTAGAGTGAATGGCAGTCCCTTGTTCAGGTAGCAGGCCTCTGCCCACCAAATGAATTCTGTCTTTATACAAGGGATGATAGGAATCACTGATTCCAGGTCCTGAGAATGTTGACACCATAGGCTTTTTAGATAACATTGTAGTTTCCTCACATGCAGTCTTGCATATGGAATTAGTAGGATGCAAGAGGCCATGAACCCCAGAGCTTGCAGTATTTTCCTTGCAGTTAACTGGGTCTTTGTGGCCAGTAATTTAAAGTAGGCTGTCAGAGAAACTTGTTTCGCTGGCATAAGGTAGGCCATCTGGGAAGTTGTGTTCAAGCTTGCTCCCAGGAATACAATTTGTTGGCAGGGTACTAGGTGAGATTTCTTTTCGTTTATGGTATACCCCAGTGAGGTTAGCAGTTTCTTTACAAACGCCAGATGATTTTATAGTATGTCCTGGCTTTCTGGCTTTCTGCCTGAATTAGACAATCGTCTAAGTATGGGTATATTTGAATACTTTGCCTGCAAAATAAAAAGACTGGAGCTAGGCATTTTGTGAATACCCTGGGCGCAGTAGATAAGCCAAAGGGCAGTGCAGAGAACTGATGGTGCATGTAGCCTGCTCTGAAGCATAGGTATTTTCTGCAAGAATCCCTTATTGGGATGTGCAGGTAAGCTTCCTTTAAATCCAATGTTGCCAACCA
Source organism: Protopterus annectens (assembly GCF_019279795.1). Lineage (NCBI taxonomy): Eukaryota > Metazoa > Chordata > Ceratodontiformes > Protopteridae > Protopterus > Protopterus annectens. The sequence continues at coordinate 364,934,012 of NC_056748.1, forward strand.
GGTATTCTTGCCCAGCATGGGAAGCAGCTGGTGAAGAGTTAGCATTTTGAATTTTGGAATTACCAAAAAGGTATTTAGGATAGATAGGTCCAGGATAGGACGCTAGGAGTTGTCTTTTCTGGGTACCAGGACAATTCTGGAGTAAAAACCTTGTCCCCATTCTTCTGCTGGGACAGGGTGAATAGCCCTGATACTTAGAGGAGAGAGAACCTGCTGTTGAGCCTCTGCCCACTGATTTGGGGGTAGGTCTGGCCAAACTTTTGGGGTTGGTAAGGTGTGGAAGTGGAATCTGTATCCTTGGGAAACTATACTTAAAACCCATTTGTCTTGGGTAATGAGTTCCCAGTTTTTTGCATGCAGGGTGAGCTTTCCCCCTAAAGGTGTGGTCAGTTGACCAGGGCTTGGAAGGTTAAAGGTTAAGTCATTGTGACAGTTTACCATAGGGGGGTGTCTTACTACTTCCAGCTTTGGAAGTGGGAGCCCCCCACTGCTTAGACCTGTGAGTACCTTGAGACTGTGGCCCAGGTGGTCTGCTGTTCCTGGATTTGGACTGAGAAGGCCTGAAAGAGACAGGAAAGCACCAATGCTTAGAAGGCCAATGCCTACTAAATCTGGGAGGCTGTACTTGCAGGAAATCTTTAACAGTTTGCATAGATTTAGCTTTTTCCTCCATCTTTTTAAGAACTACTACTGCTTTGCTACCAAACAGGTGGTCTTGGTTTAAGGGAGCATCCAGTAATTTGGCTTTACCATGATCTGGCAGAGTTTGCTCCTTAAGCCAAGCATGCCTTCTAAGAACAGACCCAGTAACAGCAGCCCTACAAGATGCCTCTAAGGAGTCAAAACCACATTGCAAAGTATGTTTACCAACATGTTCAGCAGAATGCATTAAAGCCTGTAATTCTTTATTTTCAGCACAGTCAGGAATCAACATAAATTTTTGTTTAAGTAATCCAATAATATGCTGCTGGTACTTTAACATATGAAACTGGCAGTTTAAGGCCTTAATGGCCAAAGTAGCAGAAGTGTATACCTTCTTACCCCATCTGTCCAGGGCCCTGGAATCTCTACCAGAGGGGGTAGGATTTTTGGCAGTAGTAGCCTTAATGCCTTTGGGTCCCTGTGAAATGGTCTCTGGGTCCACAGTAGGATTCTTAAAGAGGAACTTGTGAGACTCAGGTATACTCTAATATCTGTCAGGTTTCCTGGGAGCCAGAGGTAAGGTGTCTGGGGCCAGGCTAGATTCCAAGAAGGCATCATCTACAATGTCCAGTACAGGAGGGATAGCTAAAGGCCTGTGTTGAAGCAAAAGTAAAAATTCCCTAAGCCTCTTTTTGGAGTCAGAGTAATCCTGGCTTTCCCAGTGGAAATGCTTCCTAAAAGTGTGCAAAGTTTCACCAACTGGTAGATAAGGGCAAATCCTGGTCATCAGAAGAAACAGAAATTTCAGAATCCTGATCAGAAGAATCAGAAGGAAAATCAGTTCTAGGTCTCTTAGAGGGAGAAGGGTGGCTTCCCCTAATTAGAGTAATAAGGTCTATAACCATTCTTATTGTTTGTTTTTTAGGCATATGGGCCTGACTGTGCGGTTTGGACATCAGTTTTTTAGGTGTGGATTGAGTCTTAGGCCTTGAAGAAGAAGGTGGCGTCGGTTTGATATGCAAGTCAGTAGGCCTGAATACACCCTCAGAAGCTGGTGCCTGCACAATGGCTCCAGAACCATCCAAGGTAGAGACATCCGCAGGTTCCATAGTCGAAGAAGCATCTCGCGGCATACTGGACTCCGAATGTAGCGGGTATCAGGGGCTGTGAAACCGCCTCACTTAGTAACGGCGAACTGGCGACTAGCTTAACGAAAGCATCGTCGGCAGCATTGGACCTATGTGGTCTGTGTCTGTTTTTATCTTTATGTTTTTTCGGAATGTCAGTAGTCAGATGGCTTACTGAAGCCATTTCTGGATAATTGAACCAAGTACTGAAATAGATGCGAAAATGACCAGACGACGAATAGTATGAGGACTGAATAAGTCACAAAACCGACAGCGAGGGACATCGTGGTCTGGGTCTAAGCAAGGAATGCAGTACGAATAAAATTCTTTATGTGGTATTTGCTTTCCACAAGAAATACAATTGTTAACTTTACTGACACTGGTTTAGAGCAAGAAAAAGGATCCCCAATGGGGTACTTAGCTTTTTTGAAGACTTCGGTTCTGAAACTCGAAAACGAAAATTTCAGGAGTTGGACGACCGGCACTTGCAAACTGCTTCTGCTTCGGGCACCGCACAGCAAGAAAGACTAATGTAATGGCATTGGCTGCATGCTTTATACCCCTGACTTCCTGACGTCATGCAGGAAGAGACAGCAACCAACGCAGGACCCAAGACTTTGATAATCAGGCCGGATGAGGGCTATCTGCAAGCAGATAACCCAAATGTAATGACTGCAAGAGTGAAACACAAAGAACATCTGTACTATGTTCTTCATGTTTCACTGGTGCAGTCATCACATTTGGGTAGATTCCCAAAGCTAAGGAAGGGAGGAGGAAGTTAAAGAGCATTAGGGCCAGCTATTAAGCCCTGCAAGACTGCAGTGGCAAATCCAGCTCTGGATTTAGAAAAGATAGGCATGTGGTTATGCTTGGTGAAGGTATGTACAGAGCTCCAGGTAGCAGCTTCTAGGATGTCTCTGGTAGGAACTCCTCTGAGAAATGCTGCAGAGGTAGATACAGCCCTGATGGAATGTGATCTTATCCCCTGTGGAGTAGGTTTTCCATAGTGATAAAACGTCTTGTAACTTCCAGTAATCAAAAAAACAAGATGAAACGTAGCAGGCACTTCTTAATCTTCCATAAAACTTTTATTGACAAAAAACACAGTGAGCGCTTTCGCCGATAGGCGACATCAGACTTATGTTACTTAACAGCCTTTCAGACATTTAAAAAGCCCTCCATTGAACGTGATTGGTTGTTCAAATTGAATTTTAAAATGCAATATTGTTTAAAGTGCTTGGTGCATATAATTCAATACCTTCTTGTTAAAAACAAATGCAGTGATACACAGAGTAGAATGCTATACATCAGGAAAGTCATATTCTGGATGTTGTCATAAACAATATTATACATACATTAACAAATTAGAAATGTATATATACAAATAGATAAAAGTCTGTGTAACATCTATGGACCAGGATACAACACTGTCGATACATCACCACTATGTAGTGGTCACTAGAAACATCACCACTATTCCATCAATAGTGCACCACCAAGTTACATAAAATTAAAATTGAAATTAAAATTAGATGGCAGGTCAAGATGGTAACTTTTTCGACTTGCTTACAAAATTAGTAACATTCCCAGAGTAAAAGACTAAAAATATCAAAAAGCTCATTAGCCATGTTGGGCATAGGCAAATTCATATTTACTTCACCAAATCCTGCTCTTTATTAATATATACTAGCATGGAAGGGTGTACTTAACCAACCTGCATGAAAATTCAGTACATCCTATTTTTCTATACCTAATATATAGAAAAAAGAAATAATATCTATTGCCAATTTTATGGAGATACAGGAAAAAATAATAAATGATAAACATCAAATATTTCATGAAGAAATTACATGAAAACATATATTGTACACCTAAAAGTACAATCTTAAAATAATCCATCCTATCCATAGGCCCCCCATACTTTATAAGGGCATCGATGATATTCATGAAATATTTGATGTTTATCATTTATTATTTTTTCCTGTATCTCCCAGTTTTTTGCATGCAGGGCGAGCTTTCCTCCTAAGGGAGCAGGTAGTTGAGCAGGGCTTGGAAGGGTTAAGTCATTGTGCCATTTTTCCGTAGGGGGTGGCTTACTACTCCCTGCTTTGGAAGTGGGAGCCCCCACTGCTTAGATCTGTGCGTAGCCTGAGACTGTAGCCTTGGTGGTCTGCTATTCCTGGGTTTGGACTAAGAAGGCCTGGAAGGGACTGGAAAGGACCAGTTCTTTGAAGGCCAATGACTACTGAATCTGGGAGGCTGTACTTGTAGGAAACCTTTAACAGTTTGCATAGATTTAGCTTTTTTCCTCCATTCTTTTGGGGACTTCTTCTGCTTTGTTGCCAAAAAGGCAGTCTTGGTTTAAGGGAGCATACAGTAATTTCGCTTTAACATGACCTGGCAAGTTTTGTTCCTTAAGCCAAGCATGTCTTCTAAGTACAGACCCAGTGACAGCAGCCCTGCAAAATGCTTCTAAAGCATCAAAACCACATCGCAAAGTATGTATACCAACTAGTTCTGCAGAATGCATTACATTTTGCAAGTCTTTGTGTTCAGCACTGTCAGGAATCAACAAAATTTTCTGTTTAAGTAGTTCCATAATATGCTGCTGATACTTTAACACATGAAACTGGCAATTTAAAGCCCTAATGGCCAAAGCAGCAGAAGTGTATACCTTCTTACTCCATCTGTCTAAGGCTCTAGAATCCCTATCAGAAGGGGTAGGATTTTTGGCAGTAGTAGCCTTAATGCCTTTTGGTCCTTGGGAAATGGTCTCTGGGTCTGCAGAAGGATTCTTGAAGAGGAACTTGTGAGAGTCAGGTACTCTGTAGTACCTGTCAGGTTTTCTGGGAGCTGGAGGTAAAGTGTTTGTGGTAAGGCTAGATTCCAAGAAAGCATCATCTACAATGTCCAGAACAGGAGGGATAGCTAAAGGCCTGTGTTGAGGCAGGAGTAAGAATTCCCCAAGTCTCTTTTTGGACTCAGAATAATCCTGGCTTTCCCAACGGAAATGCTCCCTAAAAGTATGCAAGATTTCATCGAAAGAAAAATCTTCTGGAGGGGAAGCAGAGGGAATGGAATCCTCTGCATCATAATCCTCAAAAGTAGATGAGGGCAAATCCTGGTAATCAGAAGGAGCAGAAATATCAGCTGATTAGAAAAATCAGAAAGAAAATCAGTTATAGGTCTCTTAGAGGGGGAAGGCTGGCTTCCCCTAATTAAGGTAATAAGGTCTTCAGCCATTGTAAGTATTTGTTTTTTAGGCATGCAGGCCTGAGTCTGCGGTTTGGTCATCAGTTTTCTAGGCATAGTGTGAGTTTTAGGCATGAGGAGTTCGGAACCTCTGGATGGAAACGATGGCATCGGTTTAATATGAATGTCTGTAGGCCTGAATACACCCTCAGAAGCCGGTGCCTGCACAGCGGCTCCGGACCCATCCAAGGTAGAGACATCTGCATGTTCCATCATCGAAGAAGCATCTCGTGGCATATCGGACTCTGAATGGGTCTCAGTAGAGGCCTGCGAATCTGAAGTAGTGGGCATCAGGGGCTGCGAAAGCGCCTCACTGAATACTGGCGGACTGGCGACTAGCTTAACGAAAGCATCGTCAGCTGTTTTGGACCTATGCGGTCTGTCTCTGTCTTTATCCTTATGTTTTTTCGGAAGATTGGTAGTTGGGTGGCTTAACAAAGCCATTTTGGAGTACGGAGATCGAGAGCGATAGTATTTGGGTGCAAAAATAGCCCGACAACGAATACTGTGGATGTTGAATAAGGCACAAAACTGACAGCGAGGGATGTCATGGTCTGGGCCTAAACAGGGATGCAGTAAGAGTGATAATCTCTATGAGGTATTTGCTTTCCACAGTTAACACAATTGTTAACTTTTACTGACATCGGTCAGAGCAAGAAAAAGGATCCTCAACGGGGTACTTATCTTTTTTGAAGACTTTGGGTCTGAAACTGAAAAACAAAAATTTCAGGAGACGGCTGACTGGCACATGCAAACTGCTTCTGCTTCGTGCACCGTACGGCAAGAAAGACTGATGTAATGGCATCGGCTGCATGTCTTATACCTCTGATGACCTGACGTCAGGGAAGAAGCGACAGCATCTGACGCAGAAATCCAAAGACTCTGGTATTCAGGGCCGGCTGAAGGCTACCTGCAGGCAGATAACCCACATGTGATGACTGCAACAGTGAAACACGAAGAACATCAGAAACTGTGGTAAAAAAATAGGACATATAAAATAATGCATGTTAACTATAAGAATCAATCAGAAGAAGGTAGAAACAACTGGGAAATGAGAATGGGAAGGTAACATACAAAGAAACAGTGGAAGAATATTTATATGGCTCCCAAGTATGCAAAAAAAAAATCTAGAAAGTTTAAAGTTTTTGCATGGTACTGTTTACATAGGTATTTTATACCACAGACAGCAATTGCTGTAATGGGAAGGAGAGGGGAACCTGGGAACAGTTTATTTATTATTATTTTTTTTTTTGGAATGCAACTAGATAGACTTTAGAAATTCCCTGCAGGGCAGGGCATTTTGCCAGAAATGTTGGGGAAGCAAGTTATTTTAACTAAGAAAATTATTTTTAACACCTTTATTAAATTATCACTTATGACACTGGAACACATACATTAAGAAAAGACAACAAACCATATTGACATTTGTTTTTACATTTACATACATTATACATTACATATATGTTCTTTTGAGATGGAATATAGGAAGCGAATTTCTTAAACACATTAAGGCCCTAGTAAGTTTAATGCTCTTAACTGCAAAAAATCAATTACTATAAAAAGGGAAATCAAAAACAAAACCAGCTGTAACAGAATTACTGAATGACGTAAAAAGAGATAAAAGACTGGAGGTGGGATTTTTAGAAAACGGAGGGCGCAAACTACATAAAAATAAATGGAATTTGAAGGAACAACATATACAAAATAAATGTTCAGGAGAAGGGGGAGTGCTATTTCAGGGAAGACAGTACTTTTCAGCCCTTTCAGGATTTAAACTATGTCAAATCCCAAACAACGCAGAAAAACTTTTAAATGGAAAAATAAAGCACAGCCATGTAAGCATTCATGCAAGTACAAACAACCTTTATGATATCCCTTTTGATCACATGAAATTTAGTGCTGTCTTGCCTTGTAAACAAATTGCATTAAGGTTGCATTTAGTGAAATCACTCCCTCTCCTACAGGGAGTGATCATCTATACATTTTAACACAATACTTCTCCATCTGTGTAGAGAATATAATATTAAAATATTTACTCAATGGGCAGATTATGTTATAGACTTGTGAATGACCGAGTGTCATCTGCATTTAAATTTCTATGGAGCTGGTTTTGTAACAGGCAAAATCTTATATTACTTAGTTCCTTTTTTAGGGACCCATTCCAACAAAACAGCAAAATTTATTGATCTCATAACTTAAAAAATGCTATTGTTGTAATGCCTAAAGTATTGGCAATAAACACAATGAACTCAGATTTAGTCTACAATAACAGGCCTATAATGTTGCAACTCTAGACACATGGAACCTACCTGGTATTAATTTCCCATTATCCATTAAATACAAATATCTGTGAGCACTGAATAGAGGGAGAGGAATATTGATACTAATACACAAACCTATGCATGCAATCCTAGTTTCCAGTAAAGGTTATTTGTAAGTTCTCACTCTTGATATACTTTGGTCAAAGGAAACTATTTTAGTCGCATGTTATCAGATTCCAGGTATGGACAATCTAAAATGTCAAGAATTTCTCAAATTTATAAAAAGAAACCTTGAATACTCACCTTGCTTACTAACAGCAGATTTTAATTATCCACATATGAACTGGAAAGACTATTTAGCAGTTAGCAGACTTGAACAAGAATTCCTCAACATTATGCCTCTTTGTGGTTTTACACAGATTGCTGAAGACAGCACAAGAATGGAAGACTTACTAGATTATAATGTCAAAAACTTATTTGTCACTATCAAGATATGTGATCCCTCAGGCAGGTCAGACCATAATGCAACTTCATTCTAATTAAACAGAGTGAAAAACATACTAAATACATACTTCATGCACATATATCAGTATGGCTTGCTTGAATATGCAAAAAATGTAAGACAGCCTTAAGTCCGTTGACTAAAACTTCTTGGGTGAGGAAAAAACTGATTATGGAACTATGAAAAAGATACTATATGATAATGAAGAGCAAATGTAGGAACATAAAAACATATTTCTATAAAGAATAAACTACCAAGATGGTTGAGTTCAAAATTAATAAAACTGTACAAGAAAGAAAGAGAGAACACACCATTTCTACATGGAATTTAAAACAAGAAAAATAAAACCAAACTTAAAAGAATTGCCAAGGAAATACAAGTTAGCATTAAATAGGAGGAAGTCAAATACGAGCATAGGTTAACTAGGTCTGAATATAAAAACTTGGACAGGAAATTTGATAACTCAAGTCTAATTTTCATAGAGGGAAATGAGAAGTTATGTACCTACCATAATGTTCCATGTTAGTTGTCTTCTCTCGCCTTCTTTCTTGCTGGATGGGTTCGGAGCCGATCCTCGGCTCCGACTCGGCCACTTACTAAAGCTCGAGAGCTTATTCTACCGGCTCGAGGCAACCCTATATCCCATGATGCTAGGCGATAACTCCCCAGATCTTGTTTGGAAGCTGAAAAACCTAGCATAGGCCAATAAAAAAAAATCCTCCAACTGGAAGGAGGAGGAAGATTGATAAAACCTCCAAAGATAATTATTTACACTATATATATCCTAGGACACCTAGATAGTGAACAAAGGAATAAAAGGACCCTTCAAGGTAGGGAAGATCTTCTCGGTCTGTCCAGGCTAGGGGGATGGTAGGTGGGATGCAAGAAAGAAGGCGAGAGAAGACAACTAACATGGAACGTTATGGTAGGTACATAACTTCTCAATGTTAAGTTGTCAATCTCGCCTTCATTCTTGCTGGATGGGACCGCGTCCCTAGCACCTTCATCCTGGGTGGCTCATTGGAACAGACTCTTAAGAATGGTGGAACCAAATGTTGCTCTGTCCCTGGAGCAACATGTCCAATTTGTAATGCGAAACAAAGGTATGAGGAGAGGCCCATGTGGCTGCTGCACAGATAGTGTCTATTGGTAGTCTAGCTTGAAAAGCTGTAGATGTAGCTAGTGCTCTAGTTGAATGGGCTTTTGGCTTAGAAGTTAATTCCCTGCCTATGAGTTGATAAACAGATGTAATCACAGAAGACAGCCACCTAGATAGGGTTACCTTGGAAACAGGAAGGCCTTTCTTATTTTCTGCGTACGATAAAAACAGTTGATCAGACTTCCTTATTTGTTTGGTTCTATCCAAATAGTATCGGAGCTGGCGGTGAACATCTAGATAATGTAGCTTTTGCTCCGCTCTATTAGTATAGTTTGGGGAAAAAACTGTGAGATCAATTGATTGATTTAAATTTGTCTGCGAAACCACCTTGGGTAAGAAGGATGGATTAGTCCTTAGAGAAACTCTGTCTTTATGGAAGATTAAGTAGGGAGGACGAATGCAGAGGGCGTGAAGCTCTGATACTCTCCTAGTAGAAGTAATGGCGACTAGGAAAAGTGTCTTCCAGGAAAGAAATTTCAATGAACAGGAGACCGCAAGTTCAAAGGGAGGGAGAATTAAGGATGTTAAGACTAAATTAAGATCCCACTGAGGTGGAGGGTCTTTGATCGGAGGCCTAAGTAAATATACACCTTTAAGGAAGGCTTTGCAAAGCTTATTGGACATGATGTTGTGGTCCGATAAGCTTGTATGAAAATTCGATATGGCTGCCAACTGAACCTTTACTGTAGAGGCAGAAGACCCTGAATGAAAAATTTCGGCTAGGAAGTCTAAGACCGAATGAATTGGGGCAGTAAAAGAATCTATATTCCTTGCCTTTGCCCAGAAGGAGAAACGTTTCCATTTACTAGTGTAAATCCTTCTGGTGGAAGATTTAAGGGAAGCTACTATGATATCCCGGACGGGATTAGAAATCATAGGAAGCCTGGCTAAGGACGGAAGTGGCGCAACCAAGCAGTGAGGTTGAGAGAATGTAGGGATTGGTGCAGCTGCCCTGACTGATGGGTCAACAGATCTGGAGCTGGGTCCAGATGCCAAGGCTGTACCAAAAGATAATGATGTAGGAATGGAAACCATATCTGTCGAGGCCAATAAGGGGCAATCAGAATCAACTTGGCTCTCACGGCGGTTGCTTTCTGAATTACTTGTGGAATTGGAGGAAAGGGTGGAAAGGCATAGAGAAGTCCCCGAGGCCAATCTTGGACTAGAGCGTCTCTGAGGGGATGGCCTGGAAGGGGGAAGAGGGTGAAGAAGTCAGGGCATTTGCTGTTTTGGGATGTAGCAAAAAGATCGCAGCAAGGAAGACCCCACTTCTGAAAAATCTCTTCTGCTACCGATTGTTTGACAGACCACTCGTGTGGCATGAGTATGGCTCTGCTCAACCTGGCCGCTATGAAGTTGGACTTCCCGGGGATATGCATTGCTATCAGAAACTGCTGAGAGGAGATCGCCCATTGCCAAAGTCTGAGTGCCTCTCGACACAGGGGATAGGACTTGGTTCCGCCTTGCTTGTTGATATACCACACTACGGACATATTGTCCGTTTGAATTGCAATAGTTCCTAGGGGAAGAGAGTCGTGGAGGGCTTGCAACGTTAAAAGCACTGCTCTCATCTCTAGGACATTTATGTGCAGGTGGCGCTCGAAAGGTTGACAAGTGCCATGGACCATCCTGCCCTGAAAATGCCCCCCCCACCTGATCAGGGAGGCATCCGATGTCACTGTGGCGACCGGGGGAGGAGGAACAAAGGGTCTGCCCTGATGGACTTGAGAGGACAATATCCACCAGGACAGATGACTTTTGCAAGTTTGAGTTATCATGATCTTGTGGTGCATGGGGAGTTGCTGAAAAGACCATTGGGCGAACAGCATCCACTGTAGAAGACGCATGTGAAAACGTGCAAGGGGAAGAAGTGTTATGGCGGCCGCCATAAGACCCAATACATTCAGGACATACCTGGCCTGAATTTTGTCGCATTGAAGAAGAACATGGACATGGTTTTGAATATCTAAGACTCTTTGGTCTGTTAACTTTGCTGAAAGTTGTACGGTGTTCAAGTTGGTGCCTATAAAGGTAATAGACTGACAAGGCGACAAGGCAGACTTTTTGAAATTTATAGAGATACCTAAGCCCTCTGCAAATGTGAATGGTGTAAGCTCTGGCTTGGAGAAGTTGATGCCTTGTGGTGGCAGTGAGGAGCAGTCGTCTAGATATGGAAACACCTGGAATCCTTGCCATCTCAGGTGAGCCGTAACCGCTGCCATACATTTGGTGAACACTCTGGGGGCTGTAGTGAGACCAAAGGGCAGAGCTCTGAATTGGTAGTGACTGGCCCCCAGCCGAAAGCGGAGAAACCTTCTGGAGCGCCTGTGAATTTTGATGTGATAGTACGCATCCTGAAGGTCCACGGAGCACATCCAATTGTCTTTGCCCAGAAAAGGCAGAATGGACTGTAGCATGACCATCCAGAATCTTGTTCTCTTTACAAACTTGTTCAGTTTGCTGAGATCTAATATTGGTCTCCAGTCCCCTGTCTTTTTCGGTACCAAAAAGAACCTTGAGTAGATTCCAGATCCTAGTTGGTCTGCTGGGACTGGCTGGATGGCTCTTTTTGCTAGCAGTTTTGGTATTTCTGATACTGATAATTCCCTTAGACCGGGTGGAACGTCTGGAAGGGTTCCCTTTTGTTGAACTGGGGTTTGGATAAAGGGAATTTTGTAACCCTTGGATATGATTGACTGTACCCATTTGTCTTGATTAAGGGAAAGCCAGGCTATTGGGTACAGCGACAATCTTCCCCGGACTGCCTCCGAAGGTGGACAATCGGGCAACATCTCAGGGATGCTGGAAGGGTTTGTCAGAGAGAGGCTCCCTGCTACCCTGGTTTTGCGGACCCCCTCTGCCCCTAGGGCGGCGTCTGTTGTTGTTACCCCCTCTGCCTCTGGGGGTAAACTGACCTCTTGCGCCAGACGTGACTCCTTGAGATTTGCGGAACCACATTTTCCCACCCTTCTGACTCTTAGGGTATGGTCTTGAAGGGGTGGAGAAACGGACTCCTACGGCAGAAAGAGTCTTGCCATCTTGCTCGCATCTGGTCAAGGTGTCTTTCACTTGAGGTCCGACAAAGCCGAACCATCAAAAGGGGAATTTGTGAAGGACGCCTTGAAAGGGTCCGCGAAATTACACAGCCGCATCCAGCATGACGCCTTAAGGCCACTCCTGTGCCTGCGGGCCCTACTCGCTCCATCGGCTGCATATGAAATCAGACGCATGGAGGAGTTAACAATCGAGTTCAGGGCTCCAAGCTGTGAGTTTATTTTGTCCTGGGACCCAGCAGCTGATGGATCCTGTAAGACTTCTCCCAACTCTTTGAGAATATCTCTCTGAAGTCGGGTGAAGTGACACAGGTAATTCAGCGACCGCATAGCAAAGGTTGCTGAAGAAAACATCCGCTTACCGTACCTATCCATGGTCCTAGAATCCTTATTAGGAGGATGGATAGGTACTGAAGGATCAGCTAGTTCCTTCTTGGTGGCTGCAGCCACCACCATGGCATCCGCCAGTACACCTTTTGTTAGGAATTGCTTGTCAACTGGTGCTGTAATGAATTTAGATGGCCTCCAAGGGGTGGGTTCCACTGAATCCGGGGCCGACCACGCCTTCTGAGCCACTACTTCCATAAGGGGGTCGGAAGGCGGAGACACCCAGGAGGTGGAGGGTCGAGAACCGAATGCCTCCAGGTACACAGACTCGTCCTCGGAAGGATTAAGGGAAGACCAGTTCCCCCTCTGCTTCAGGATTTCTAGGATGTCTGAGAAAGAGACATCCTCAGAGGGGGACTTTGGGGATCCCTCCAACTCATCCAAGTTGGTGTCAGATGTAATAGACTCAGGGGAGTCCACATGCTCCCTCTTACATGTCCTCTTACGCGGAGGCTCCACTGACAGGTCAGGAGAAGCCTCGGAGGAGGAAGAAATTCCCAGTGGGGAAACCTGAGGCATTGGATCTCTGGGTCCGGGAGCAAGAGAGTGAGAAGAGACATCAGCAGGCACTGTAGTGGGAGGAGCTGATGGAGCTGACCGTTGACTAAGCCCTGGGGCTAGTACGCTCCTCATCACCTCGAAGGCTCCCCTATCAGAAAGGCCAGAGGGCCCCTGCTCCGAAGAGGTAGGAACCCCCAGGCCGCACTGACATGGAAGGCTCCGAGGCTGATGTCGGGGCCGAGCTCACCAGCGCCGACGCTCCGAGAGGGAGAACGGGGTCGGACAATGGTCTGATGCCACTCGCCCCCTCGGAGCCGACAAGAGAGATCAGGCGCCCGGATCCCTCCAATAAAGGTATCAAAGAGGAGATCGGAGCAGAAGACGAAGGAGCCGAAGGGGGAGGTATCGGCTCAGATGCCATAACGGTCACGGCTCCGAGGAGCTCCGGCTCCGAACTCTGAGGGAGAGTCGAAGGAGGAAAAATAGGTGGAGTCGTAATAGCCACCGCCTGATGAGATGGGCTAGAGATCATCTGGGCCAATGCCTGAGACTTTAACAGCCTACTTACCATTCTCCCAAGGTCGTGATCTGAAAGTCTGGACGACCGAGAAGATCAGCTCCGATGGCTCCGCTCCGAGAGCAGGGGAGACCTCGGAGCCGAATGGATGGACTCCAATGAAGGGGATCTTGACCTCTTCTTAGATGGAGCCAACGGAGCCGAAGACACGTCGGCTCCAGCCGGAGCAGACAGCGAAAGCATGGGCTCAGAGGTATCGGCACCGAGTGGTGCCGAGACCAGAACTTGTGACTCAAAGGGATCGGCTCCAGCTGGAGCCGATCTAGGCACAGACAAGGAGCCAGCAGCCGAAGGCTTAGTACTTGGAGCCGACGTTTTGCAGGTTTCGAGGGCCTCCCCGACGCAGACTTAGTCGGGGAGCCCTCGGGCTTTAACAAGCCCCTCAGTATAAGTTTATTCCTGCACTCCTGCAGGACTCTTGGACTGAATGCATGACATACTGAACAAGAGTCCTGAAGGTGCAGGGGTCCCAGGCAGTAAACACAAGAAGTGTGACAGTCTGTCAGAGACATTTTCTGACAGCACGAGTCACACTTCTTAAAGCCTGAGACCTTAGCTTCTTTAGGTTCCTTCGACATAACAGTGTCGAGGGTTCACAAAAGTAACAGAAAAAAACACACACACACACTCTCGAAAATTATAAATTAACAATAAAATGTTAATAGGGATACTGACACACCCAAACACTCACAGGATCCCTAAGAAAAATTAGGAAAGGGGCAGGCTTAAGGCCTAACCTAAGAGTGGGGGGGGGTGATATAAGGGATAAAAAGGGAAGGTATATAAAAAAGTAATAGAGTTAAGGGTAGTTACTAACTATTGAAAGAAATAACTATAAATTAACTCAAAAAGGATGACTGAACTCTCTATATATAAGACTTACCAGGAGCCGGTAAAAAAACGCACCTCACAAGCGAAAGCGGCAAACGAGATCTGGGGAGTTATCGCCTAGCATCATGGGATATAGGGTTGCCTCGAGCCGGTAAAATAAGCTCTCAAGCTTTAGTAAGTGGCCGAGTCGGAGCCGAGGATCGGCTCCGAACCCATCCAGCAAGAATGAAGGCGAGATTGACAACTTAACATCCAAACTCTGCACTAAGATGATAGCAACTGTGTTTAATGAGCACTTTACAAGTATAAGTAAAGGTAAGAAAATATCTGACATTACAAAACTGAATTATATAAAACTAGAAGTAAAGATTTGTCCTATTATTACACAAGAAACCATTAACAATTCAATGAAAAACACTACAGGGGGAAAAAAACACTTCCAATAAACCTAAAATTCTGGAAATTCTGTTACCAAGTTTATATAATAAATAATTCATGGAAAATAACTTGTATTACATCAGTTTATAAAAAGGTGAAAGCAACTGACATTAATAACTATCAGCCTGTTAGCCTTACTCCAACTTTGGGTAAAAACCTTAAATGTAGTCTATTAGAACTTATGAAGCAATAAAATAGAATAATGGAAGGAGATGACAGTCAACTCTTACTAGCATGGTTGATTTCTATAGAGAGGTCACCCTGGCTACTGACTTAGATTTATCATGTGAAACAATTTTTTGGATCTAGCAAAAGCCTTTGAAACTTTGCCTCATGACACAATAGACAAAGCATTAGCAAATTATAGATACAATAGCCATTTCAAGATGCAGTGAATCAAACGTGTAACAAGAAGAAGTCTGTTATTATTCAAAGTCATACATCTAAGCCTTCCCAAGTTCTATGTGGAATTCCCCAGGCCTCTCTCCTGCGACCAGTGTTATTTAGTTTAGTTTTTGCTGCTATTCCTATTCAGAGATGATGCTAAATAAGTATGGTGATGGCTGTAGGCTTAGGTTCACCATTACCAAAAATAAGTGCTTACAAGTACTGAATTCCTTTCTACCACAAGTCAGGCATCAGAGACCGGTACTACCTTTAACACGGACAAGTGCAAAATAATGTTTTTCGGTAAACCCACAATTAACAAATCTCTAATATTCAATAATTCAATACTGGGAGAAGTTTCTGAATATAAAGACTAGGGAATTATTACCCCTAAAAGTCTGTCATTCAGTAAGCATGCTAATATAACTAACCAGGCTATGGGGCAAATGGGATTACTATTAAGGCATATTTCTACAAGAGATACAGACTGTATTATTTAATCTTTATAATACACTTATAAGGCCCATACTGGAATAAAACAATTAATTTTGTATTTATACATTTGGGAAACTGAAATGTTTTGAGACAGTTCAAAGAAATTTACTAAGAGAATTAAATCAATCTTGAATCCAAGTTATAAAGAAATATGCAAACACTTAAACCTCTGTATACCGTACTATAAATATTATAGAGGAAAGCTGATGCTATAAAACATTTTATAAATTAACTCTGTATGGCCCTGAACCTGGAAATTTATAAATGTACACCATACCTCATAGGTGCAATAATAAGATTTGCACTGATCATAATAAACCAAAAATGAACGGTCAATTTATTTCACAAAAAATCCTACGGTCTAGAATGCTACATCCTTTCATTATTGAATCTGATTCCCTTTTCAATTAGATGAGTAGATAATAATGTTTGCAATCCTAATTTTAAGGAGTCTGTGTTCCATGATGGTCTTTGGGCATAAACACTGGAGCCAAACTTAAAAACTTTTATTTTCAGGTAACATATAGTATTCAAAGGGACTTGTGATTGCAGTAGGCTATTTCTGTTAAAATACTATAAAACAGAAAACAAAAGAATGTAGAAAAAAATGTGTACCCTTACTGGGGGACAGAGAAATCACACTGAACTGTACTATCTTCTTCAGGGAGGGTCATTTTAAGAGTAAGTCAATAAGTCACTCACAGCAATGGGATAAGATTCCCAAGCAGTACTGTCATGTCCATTGGAAGCTGACTAACAGAACCCCTTGTAACACAGTCATCACAAAACTTGATCTATCCCTGAACTATGCATCCATCTTGTAGCAGTCTGTAAATGTGTGAAAACACCAACAGGAAGGATCTAACATGCCTTGTGTAGAAATACGTCTGAAATATCCTACAGGTATAACTGGTGGCTGTGCCCTTGACAGTATTACTGCATTTGTCAGAGCAAATTCGATAATATAGCTTGGCCATTTAGAAACACTCTGCTTATTGACTGGTTATTAACTTATTTTCCTTTTCTGAATGACGTACAAAAGCTGGTCAGTCTTTCTAAAATCATTAATCCTTCTTGTATAATGCATAAGCTGCAGTGTGTATACAACAAAAGCAGTGTTCCCCATCCTGGCAGTTTGAATTCTATATGGATTTATTTTCAAAGACACCCTTTTGCTGTAGGAAACCAAGATGGGTGGTTCACATTGGAGCATGCAGCTCTAATTCTTCTGCCATAAAGTAATCTCCATGAGAGAGATTTTAACATTGCTGTATCGGCAGGTCCAAAAAGAGGTAAAATCAGCTTCTTCAACATGAAGTTCAATTCCTAAGGTACACAGATATTTCTTCTTAGTAGTTTTCCATGAACAGCTCCTTGGATGAGCTGTTATGATTTAGGACTCGGGGTTTCATTATACTGGACTGATTTAACACTAAAATGACTGAAGCTGCACAACCACATGGTCAGATCACCAGGAAGTAAAAAACAAACAAAAGAACCTCGGCCACATCAACCCTGTGTGTTCCCACTACCACCATACTTTTATGTTTTTTTATCAATTAAAGTAGTTTTTTTTAGCAGTTCATCTCTTCGAGAAGTTCCTCACCCATAAGATCCCTTCACTCATTCAAAAAGCACTGTCAAGAACTCCCCAAGAGGCTTGCCTAACAGTTTTCTAGGTGTTCCCCAAGGAATCGGATGGCTGCCTTACTGATGTTCGTTCCCAAGGTTTCCCCTGCTAGTCTCACCACAACCACACTCGTCTCTTCGATCTTGTAACCAAGAGTGGTTAAATCAAGCATCCATGTTTAATGTGAAACACTTGAAGAACATTACAGACAAAAACACCTTTATGCCTAATACTCCCCTACTCTTTGCTCATAAATTTAAACAGGTTAAGAATCTTTTCCATAAAAATATTTCCATATATGCTAACTTGATCAAGGCAGTGTGTTTATTTCTCCACTCTGCAGATAATGGAACGTACATGAAAATGCAACCGTTTACCTCTGACCCGTAGGGAAATCACAGTATACTTTCGAATGAGATAGCCATGTTGAAAGACTGAATCTTCTTGCCCACAAACCAATGTTATATTCCTAACAGATCTGAGAAAGATTTATCAAAAGCACCACAACACTTAGAAGACCATCATTTTGTTTTCTCATGGCAGCTAAAATTAAATCAAACACTGAAGTCATTAATAAAATAAGATATCCACCATTTGGCTTGTTTCAACAATATTTCACCATCTGAATTAACATTTTGCTACAGGTACCTTTTATTTACAGGAAAAATAAAAGAATATGGAACAGAAACCTGCAACTATCATGAGACTTGTCAAAACATGACACAAAATGGGGACAAAATGAATGGATTTATGTTTACTTTTTTTTATGTTGTACTTTTATTACTATTATTTTTATATGGTCTTCAAAATTCTGATTATTTATTGCAAAACCATGGCTTGATCTTTGGGTAATCCACCCAAAAAAAAAAAATAAAAAAAAGGTCAGGCCCACTGATGTAATGGGAGGTGACTACCTTAGACCCAGCCACTAAAACTGCAATAAAAAGCCTAACTAAACACTTGTACTTATCCTTCTAAGCAGTGCTCATCTGCTAATAAATGAACCTACACTTAGAATGCAACTGCGTACTTGTCTTTATTACTTTTCCATAACAAAGGACTACTGAATTATTTTTCTGTAAAGAAGGACCACTGAATTACCTCCAACAAGCACCTGGACTCAAGTGAACAAG
Organism: Protopterus annectens; assembly: GCF_019279795.1. NCBI lineage: Eukaryota > Metazoa > Chordata > Ceratodontiformes > Protopteridae > Protopterus > Protopterus annectens. The sequence goes on from NC_056748.1 coordinate 364,952,387, forward strand.
AAGCACCCCAGGACCACGAGAGAAAGCATCACCTACCACTGCAGGAAAATCTCCCTCAGAAGCTTCTCCTCATACACAGGCAAATGGAAAATACTTTTTATGTTTTAAACTCCAGCGACTCCCAGAGATGCTGAGGATCCAAACTTGCCACTACCTTGACTAGGACCATTTCTTTCTTGTGTGTGGGATGAATGGAGGGCATACAGAGACTGAATGTGTACTTTGATGAATAAGCCAAATTAGAAATCAGACATGTAGTTTAAACAGTATGGCCCAATAACCTTGGTATGGGGTAGTTATGAGGATCTGAACTTTGACACACACTCAAGAAACAAATATATCTTTGTATACGATAGAGTAAATCAAAGTTTTAAGCTGCACTGTAGAATAATCTATTGAAAATGAGGTAATAACAGAACAGTAAAATGGATTGAATGAAGATGAAGGTTAAAAAAAGGTGGTGGTGGTGGCGGCTAGAGTAGAATCGACACACAATAACTTTCACCAACAGTACTCTGCCAGTAGTGATAGCAACATTAATAATCGCAAGTGCAGGGGTCATACAGGTAACATCAAGCATAGGACAAACGGTACTAAAGATGGGGTGGTATTTATTTAAAAATATTTAGCACAGCGTCAAGCGAAATACAGTACTGAGTGGTGACATGCAGGAAGGGGAATTCAGAGATGCATACAAAGTAATTCTACTAAGGGAGGAAAATATTACAGTATCCATGCTATGCAAATGACTAGATGATGTCATGCAGATAAGTCATTTCAGATTAATAAGACTCACCCAATATGCAAATGACAAAATCAAACATGGAGGACTCGTTAAGGGATGTATAAATTCAGCACTGTGAGTTGCAGTTCCCATCTTTTCTGAACACCGAGAGTTTTTGGAATACAGTAGTTTTGCTTATACTGCTCTGCTAAGAATAGCAGCAGTCTTAACTGAACAACAAATGTTAGTTAGAGCTCACACAGCCAGTGCCTGTAACAATGCTATTCCTTACCCTCTGTGTTGCAGACATTTCCATCAATGGCTAACATTCTGTAAACTTCATAACCAGGGCACTGTCAATCATTAATCCTGGGATATGGGAGTTCATAAATCTGTACTGCCCCCCCATGGAATCAAGGGTGATGCATGGACTGCCCACTCCTATGAATATGAACGGTTGTGCAGCTATTAGCTATCCTCAGGGACTTTTCAGTGTCTAATAGAGGACATGTAAAAAAATTTTGAAGATATCAGCTTCATTGACCATACACCAGTACCTTGAAGTGATGCCGTTGCATGTGCAAGACTATATGTGGTTTCCATGAACAACAGAGAAGACAACCAAGAAGATGTGGGCAATTTACAACATAGCCCATTTTCTTCAGGTCTGTTAGAAGCACTGATTGCACTCACACTTGCCAACAAAGCCCCATCTCGTGTCCAGTATGTCAACTAGAAGGGTTTCCACTCCAACTGAAACACAGTGTGCAGTGACAGGGTGTTATATATAATGTGTGTGTACATCACCCCGGTAGCTCTCATGAGTCCCACATTTGACACAGGAACCCTCTGCCACTGTTCTGTGAAAGGAGATCCATTAGATGATTACCTAGTTTGTAGGTCACACACTGATGAGTACACAAATCTGCATATATAGTTAGTTCCCATTTAAGGAGGTAGCAAGCCACATAAAATTGTGTCCACTGTTGTTTGCTGCAGGTAATGCAGGTTTTGCCTTGGAACTGTAGATAACTCCCATCTAGATATTCCCAAACCATGGCTAAGTCGGCACACAATACTACACATGTAGACATAGAACGCTGCTGAATATATGTTTGAATTCCTAAAAGCATCCTTCCACCCCTTGGATATATTTGGCGGTGAACTGCATTACACATCTCACACCTAAAGTCAGTTACTTGTGGTGTGTACTATGCATTTTGGCAGCAAACAAGCAAATCGAACTTGGGAACTTTACAGTACTGCCTGAGAGACCTGTTGCAGCTACAGATGAGGTGTCAAGCTCAGAGTCAAAAGAATCGTACCTATGCAAGGTAAAGGTGGGCTCAATACATTATGGAAATGGCAAAAAGACAGCACCTGGTCTACAACTACGGGTTATGATAGAAATAAAGAATAGTTGTTTAAAATCTTAACAAAACCATAGATGTCCTTTTCTTCCATGTTGCAGTATTTATAACCTTTGGGTTATCCTCCACTCAGCAACCTGAACGTCCGGCCAGTATACAAAAGCTTTAGTCACTGCGAGGTACATGGGATGTCTGAAGTTGGCCATAAAAGTGACGTCTGCACGTACCTTCCTCAGAAATGAATGCTCCAGTTGGACCCCAGTCCCTGTATCATCCAGCAAAGATTTTTTTTTTTTTTTTTTTTTTGGTGGGGAGGGCTGGAAGGGTGGGATAAAATACTGTAACATGGAAGAGAAAGGCATCTATTGTTATGGTTAGATTTTACACAACTATGCTATGTCCTTCTATTCTCACATTGCAGTATTCATAACCTTTGGGTGAGTGGCATAGCTCAAAGGGAAGAAGAGGAGAGTGGTCTGGAGCTGTTTTCCAAGAATCCATGCAGGACTGTCCTAGCAAAACCTGCTCTAGATCTGGAAATGTGGTTCAGTTTGTAGTGTTTGGTGAAGGTATGTGCAGATGTCCAGGTAACTGCTTCTAGAATAGAAGCAGTGTCCAGTCCTTTGAAGAAGGATCCAGATGAGGCCATGGCTCTAGTGGAATGGGCTTTAATTTTAGAGTCCAGATGTTTGCCATGGTAGGTGTAACAAAAGGAGATGGCCTTGGAAATCCAGGCAAAAATAGTCTACTTTGTCATCATTTTCTCCAGAACCCTGGGGTGAAAGGAGACAAACAGTTACTCTGATCTCCTAAGGGACTTGGTCTTGTCTAGGTAGAAATTTTAATAGTCTGTGAACATAAAGGGAATGCAGGACTCTCTCACTGTCATTATGGGGATGTGGAATAAAGGTGGGGAGGTGTAGACATTGGCACAGGGATAACTCATTGACCACCTTAGGCATGAAGGATGGGTTAGTCCTTAGGGTTACTCTATCCTTGTAAAAGATTAAAAAAGTTGGGGTGACCATGACAGCCTGGAGCTCTAACACTTTCCTGGCCGATGTCAGGACCACGAAAAACACAGTTTTCCAAATGCAGTATTTTAGAGAGGCTGTAGCTGCTGGCTCAAAAGGAGCAATGGTGAGCTTCTCTAACATGTAGCTCAGGTCCCATAGTGGTGGAACTGGCCTCCTGGGGAGCCTGAGATGTAGTAATCCCTTCAGGAATAACTTCACTTGAAATCTGGCAGCAAGTGGAGGGTGAAGATGCAGACGAGCAGAAATAGCAGAAAGGTGGGCCTTAACTGAAGCATATGAAGCAGAATTCACACAGATAGGACAGCACTAAGGGGACCTCTCCCTGAAATAGGTCTAGCTGTCTTTTAAGACACCAAATGGAGAACTTATTCCATTTGGACAAATAGGATCTCCTAGTAATGGGTTGCCTGGCCTCCTGCAGGAAATTAATCGCATCCTCAGTGTAAATGTATCTGAAAGGAATCAAAGCTCTAGCACCCACAGGGTTAGGCTCAGAGATTCCAACTGGGGATGGATTAGGGAGATCCTTTGCCCTGTGTGAGTAGGTCCACTCTCTGAGGTAACTTGTGATGATTGCCCCTGGCTAAAAGCAGAAGGCAGGGGAACCAATGCTGTCCTAACCAAAAGGGAGTCACCAACAATATTTTTGGCTTGTCCTGCTGAATTTTCAACAGGACTTTTTGTAAGAGTGGGAAGGGGAGGGATGCATAGAGAAACATCCCATTATTCCATGTGATAGAAAAGGCATCCGTCACCCTCACTAGGGGTCTGGGAGCCCTGGTACAGGACTGTGGAAGTTGTTTGTTCAGAGGTGAGGCAAACAAATCTATTTATGGTTCCCACCTGTGGACTATGTCCAGAAACACATCCCTATGTAGCATTCATTTGTGGGATTGTGACATGGACATGCTCAAGGTCTCTGCCTGAGAGTTCTGAGTTGAGGGAATGTAGACAACTTGCAGGGTGATTCAATGTTGGACTGCCAAATCCCAGACCTAGAGTGCAAATCTGCATAGCATGTAAGATTCTGTTCCCCACTGTTTGTTCACATACCATAGAATGGTACTGTTGTCTGTGAACAACTTCAGGGGGCCTTACTTCAGAATGTGTTGGAAGGCACTCAGTGCAAAGATGAGGCCATCATCTCTCTGATGTTGATGTGTTCCCTCTTGAAGAGGCCTATCCACATGCCTTGCACCTTCAAGCTGCCCATAGCAGCTCTCCAACCCAGGTCTGAAGCATCTGTGTACATTTCCTGGACTGGAGTGAGAGGTTGTAAGAGAAGTCCTGGGTTGAGAGAAACTTGATCCATCCACCAAAGGATCTCTTTCCTTAGGCATGGTAGGAAGAGAATGGTGTGGTCCAAGGGTTTGGAGAGTTGGGTCCACGTGCAACTCGGGTACCACTGAAGTTTCCTCATATGGTGTCTTGCCAGTGGCAACATGGGTATAGTGGAGGCCATATGTACTGGGAGTCTGAGATATTCTCTTGCTGTCATTGCAGTGGTAAGGAGGAGAGACAGCAGGTATTCCTTCAGGCTTTCCACCTTTTGGGGTGGGAGGAATGCCCTCATAACATCTGTCTTGATTCTGCGTCCCATGAAAACTTGGTCATGGGAGGGGTTTAGGTTTGATTTGGGGAAACTGATGATGAAAATCAGAGATTGCAGAATAGAAATGACTGTCTGGAGATGGTTTGTGTAGGGAAGTAAAACAATCTGCCTTGGATCAGGAGGTCATCCATGTATGGGAAAATTTGTAGCCCTTGGACCCTGCAATAGGCTACCACTGGAGACAGACACTTTGGTGAATACCCCTGGAGCAGTAGATAGTCCAAATGGTAAAGCAGAGAATTGAAAATGTGAGGAGCCCACAGAGAAAAGTAAATACTTCCTGTATTTGGGCCTTATGGGTTATGAAGATAGGCATCTTTGATGTCCAAGGTTGCCAGAAATGCTTGGGGCATTAGCAGTGGGAATAGAGTCCGGACCGTAAGCATGCAGAAAGTGGGTACTTGTAGAAAGAGGTTGAGGTGGGAGAGATCCAGGATGAGTCTCCATGAGCAGTCTTTTCTTGGGACTAGGAAAGGTCTGTAGAAAAAGCCCTTTCCCTTTTCTGACAGAGGGACAGGTTGGATAGTCCCTTGAGAGAGGAGGCAATCCAAAACTGTTTGGAATAGGGGTAGCTGGTCCTTTGGTGGATGTGAGATGCCTCTTAAGGAGGGAGGAATGATCCAAGTCATGAAGTAACCCTTTTGTATGATTGATAAGACCCACTTGTCTGAGGTAATGCTTTGCCAGATGGGAAGACAGTAAGAGAGTCTCTGGGAAAAGAGTATGGAATCTGGAGGGGGTGGAGGAGAAGGCAGGTAGTCACAGATTACCTGCCCTGTCCTGAAATTGAGGTTTCTTTGTTGGAATCTGAGCAGGCCTGGAAGGTGGCTGCTGCTTCCTGGAGCTCTTTTTGTCCCTAGAATGAGGAGTAGGAGTAGGAGAATAACGTTTTTTGATGAATTGTGTCTTATTGGTATAATTTATATGGAATTTAGGAATTGGAGACGCATACAAATGCTTCAAATCCTGTATTCTTTCCCTTTCTGTTGAAGGGTTTTGAAAAGCTCTGCCACTTTGGCCTCACACAGGGCAGAATTTTCTAGGGTTGCATCAAGAGGTTTAGCCCCAATATCATCAGGTAGGGGTTGGAGTCTCAGCCAAGAATATCTCATGAGCACCGAGGCAGAGGCTGCAGATCTGGCCGAGGCCTGTGCAGCATCATAACTGCATCTGACAGAGTGTTTTGCTACTTGTGCGGACAAGGAGATCAGGTTAGATATTTGAGACTTTGTAGGTGAGACTGGGAGATCAGCCAAAAGTTTTGAAACCTGAGTCAAAAGGGCCAAGGAATACTCAGACATGTGACTCTGATACTTAACAGACCTAAAGCCCAAAGTGGCAGAGGTGTATACCTTTTTTCAATGCTCTCCATAGTCTTACTGTCCTTATCAGTTGGAAGAACAGATGTAGAGGGTAGTAGTCTGGAGGGCTTGTGTGCAGAAACTGAAATAGTGCCAAGGTCTGCAACAAGGTGTTTTATCAGAAATTTGGCCCGTTCTGGGACCTTATAAAACCTGTCAGGCCTTCTAGGGGTAGGGGGTTGGGATTCAGGCTTTTTAGAGGTGGCATTGAAGGCATCTAAGAAGGCTGATAAGATTGGTGGAATGGACGAGGGTGATGGGGTATCCATTTGTAAGAGTTCATAGTACCTCTTTTGGACTTCAGTCACTTCAGTGGTATCATATTTTAAAAAATTTTCTCATTCGAGAGATGGTTTCTCTGAAGGTGAGGTCCTCTCCAAGGGAATCTGCCTCAGCAGAGTCTTCCTCTGGAGAGGCATACCAAAGAGGGGAAGGCATTTGAGAAGCATAAGAAAGGGAGTCCTCTGAAGAAGAATCTGAAGAGTCTTCAGTTTCAGTTGGAAGAGGATGTTCAGTCTGAGGCCTAGGGCTGATAACAGGAATGGCAGCTGAAGGAGAAGCAGACACTGAAGGCCTAAGGGTCAAGAAGGCATTAAATAAACCCTGAGAGAAAGCTTGCTAATTAGACAG